>NC_092385.1:60787593-61987593 GCF_030028105.1 Mobula birostris
TATTTCTTCAAAGAATTCCAACAGATTTGTCAGGCAAGGTTTTCCCTTGAGGAAACCATGCTGATTACGACCTATCATGTGCCTCCAAGTACTCTGAGATCTCATCCTTAATAATCAACTCCAACATCTTCCAAACCACTGAGGTCAGACTAACTGGCCTGTAGACTCCCTTCTTCTACCCCTCTCCCTTCTTGAAGGGTGGAGTGACATTTGCAATTTTCCAATCTTCCAGAACCATTCCAGAATCTAGTGATTCTTGAAAGATCATTACTAATGCCTCTACGATCTCTTCAGACACTTCTTTCGGAACTTTCGGTACACCATCTGGTCCAGTTGACATATGTACCTTCAGATCTTTCAGTTTCCCAAGAACCTTCTCTCTAGTTATGGTAACTTCACACACTTCATGCCCCCTGATACCTGGAACTTCCATCATACCGCTAGTGTCTTCCACAGTGAAGCCTGAGGCAAAATACTTACTCAATTCATCTGCTATTTTGTCATCCCCCATTATTACCTCTCCAGCATCATTTTCCAGCGGTCCAATATTCACTCTCACCCCATATCTGAAGAATCTTTTGGTGTCATCTTTAATATTATTGGCTAGCTTACTTTCATAGTCCATCTTTACCTTATTAATGACTTCTTTAGTTGCCTTCTGTCAGTTTTTAAAAGTTTCCCAATCCTGTAACTTCCCACTAACGTTTGCTCTATTATATTCCCTCTATTATATCCTTTCTCCAGCAGCTACCACAGTCCATCAGATCTAACTGAGACACACTGACATACTGTCCTCTTTGTGGTTACATTTCCTCTCGATGGTTGCGTTTCTTAATGTTTAAATGCATGATTTTTCTTAACTACAAAGGTAGCAACAAAAGTACATGTGTCAGGCACTGTATGATACTTGCTGGAAATGCTGGCAAAAGTAAAACTATACGCTCAGATCTAACAAAAAAATGTACTGCAGATTTTTTTCTTGACGTCCAAAGGCTATGAAATATTAATGACATTGAGATGAATTATACATTTATTGCATAACAGTGACCCCATGTGAATTGTAAATTTGTCAGAAGAAGGGTTTCTGTTGCCAAGGAAAATTTCTGGGAAAACCATAAGATCAAACTAAATAGTGGTTCCCTCATTATTACTGTGTACATTAACATTGTGGTTACATTGCTAGACTAGTAATCCACTAGCCTGGAATAGAGAGATCTTGAGTTAGACCTAAGGCTACTAGAATAGCTGGGGATTTAAATTTGCTTAAGTGTATGAACAGGAAATATTGAGGGAGAAAAAAGCTAGCCCCAGTAATGGTGACCAAGATAGCTCAGACTATTAAAACACATCTGCGTCATTAATGTTCTTTAGTGAAGAAAACTTATCTGGTCTGGCCTATAATCTACAACTGCAAGGGGTAGAGGTAGAGGCAGATACATTAGGAACATTTAAGAAGCTCTTAGATAGACATGTGGATAATAGAGTAATGGAGGGTTATGTAGGACGGAAGAGTCAGATTAATCTTAGAGTAGGTTAAACGGTCAACACAACAATGTGGGCTGAAGGGCCTGTACTGTACTGCAATATTCTATGCTCTGTGTTAACTTAATTGCCTTTGGAAATAACCGAGTAAAGCACTCATATCTATGAAACCATGACTATAAAGTAAATATGAATAAAATAAGATAGTTTAATGTCATTTCCAATACACAAGTGTAAAGGAGAACGAAATAATTGTTACTCCAGATCTGATGCAGCACAAGTAAAAACTCAATAAGATAAACAGCACAATAATAAAACACCCAATTAATATAAATACATAAGATTGCTTATATACATAGGTTGACTGTAAATTATGTCCATAAAGTGATGCTAGGCACAGGAGTGCCTGTACATAAGGTGACTTGAACTGGAAATTGTCAAGTAAGTATTTGGGGGTGTGGAGGGGTGGGTTAATGGGAGGAAATGTTGATTAGCCTTACTGCTTGGGGAAAGAAACTGGTTTTGAATCTGGTGGTGCCGGCGTGGATAATAGGCAGCCTCCTCCTTGATGGGAGTGGGACAAACAGTCCATAAACAGGGTGGGTGGAAGTTGTCTTTTCTCCAGCACCTTTCTGTATATGGGTTCTTGATAGAGGGTAGGCTGGTGCTGGTGATGCATTGGGCAGTTTTAACTACCCGTTGTAGAGCCTTCCGGTCTGCCGCAATGCAGTTTCCAGACCATGAGTATAAGCTCTCTTCAGCCTCCTCAAAAAGGAGAGGCATTGGTGAGCTTTCTTGATTGTGTAGCATGTGTTGTGGGACCGTGAGATTTGAGCTTCCTTATGGGTTTGTGGATAGTATTAACCTGGTATTTCTTCAGGATTCTGGTGATCCTTCCAAAAACTGTGGAAATGTAGGGAAGATGGGGAAGGTTCACCAGGATCCTGAAGAAATACCGGATTAATACCATAAGGAAGCTCAAATCACAGCTAATGCGGGTCAAAGAGCTGGGACTCAGGAGGGCTGGCATTTACAGGATCCCTTGTGAATACAGAGTAGCTTATATCAGCCATGGTGGACACCCACATCAAGAAGCACAGGAGATGTATCCGTTTGGGTTACCTGGAGAAGTAGGTGGTAGCAGAACATTGCATTCACAATGACCATAGGATTAACTTTGATGGCACAAAACTACTGTGCCGCGCCAGTGACTATTGGGACCACCTGGTGAAGGAAGCCATTGAAATAAAACTAGAGGAAAAGAATTTTAACAAAGACAAAGGTCTCTCTCAAAGTGAGAACTGAAATTTGCTTGTAAACAAGGTGGGACAGTGGAAACCTGATTGGATGAGGACTAACCAATCACAAGGGACGTACGACAGGGGTATAAATACCACTGGACTAGACATGCCCGTGCATTATCCCTGATGAAGGTGGCAGAGTTTGTTGTTGAAATGTCCATTAAAATTGATATCTGTAGCCGGCTGGAAGCCTCAGAAGAGTTTAAAACTGATGAAGGGTCCTAAAATCTTGATGAAGGGTCTCGGCTCAAAATGTTGACTGCTTATTCCCCTCAATCGATGGTGCTTGACCTGCTGAGTTCCTCCAGCAATTTGTACATTGTTCTCAATTTCCGGCATCTGCAGATTATCTTGTGTTTATAATGTTTAACGAAGTTCTTTCTTTATTGATGCAATAATGTATTGGTAACTACCTAGGTCAAGTGCTCAATATTTTGTAAAACAGACCCCACTAGACCAGTACTGAATCCAACAAAAGGTCACCGGGATTCACTGATTAACCATCATCATTTCACTGATCTCATTGCAAATAACCCAAGATACCTATCATGCATTCTAAAGATGTGTTAGTTATTCATGGGTAGATTATTCGTCTTCCTTGGCTTATTGCTAATTGCAAAAGGCATGATAACAGTGCCTCCTCAAGAACATTTGGAAGAAGAAATCATATAATCATATCTCTGGCTCCACATGGGAACTAACTGCATTTCCTTGTTTAATCTTCCATTACTATTTAAGTATCTCCCATTACTATTTAAATACTTTGATAATTTCCTCTTAAATGCTGATTTACTTGGTTTTAATAGCCATGCCTGATAGTCTAGTAGTACTTTAATAAATAAGCCTTGCCTAACAGTCCACTTTTCATGCCTTGTATGCATCTACTCCCATAGTTCATCAATCAATTCTTTCTCTATTTGCCTTTGTAAATCTTTTCTAAGTTTATAACAATTTCATTTCTCTGTTGCAGATGAATGACAATTATTATAATTCTGGGTCAAAACCATCCTAATGAATCTCTGCTGAATCACTCTGTGGCTTCAATAAACTTCCTGACATGGGGTGACCAAGCTCTACACTAATGGTAATCTAATAGTACTGTATCCAGTGTAAGCTCACATGCTCCAGCCAAACGCAGTCAATACCTATAAATCTTTGTCCCTTTTGCCTTTCTTATGACTGGTATCAGCTTATGGATAAACTCCTAAATATTTACCCCACTTACTTGGATGTAAAGGATCTCATTATTCAAAAATAAAAGCAGGGCACTACTCTGTTTACACTGACCAGTAAATTTTTCCTAACCAACAAAACCAAGGACTCTATAAGGTCAAATCTCTCACTGCTGTTTGTGTTGATCCATAACTATCATACGAGGGGTCATAACTTTAAGGTGATTGGAGGAAAGTACAGGGGGATGCCAGAGGTATGTTCCTTTACACAGAGTGGTGAGTGTTTGGACAATCCAGCCACAGGTGGTGGTAGAGGCAGAACCATTCAGGGCATTTAAGAAACTCTCAGATAGGTCTATCAATGAAGGAAAATAGAGAGATATGTAGGCTCATCTTAGAGTAGGTTAAAAGGTCAGCATAACATCGTGGACCGAAGGGCCTGTACTATACTGTAATGTTCTATGTCCTCTGTTATGCCTGAACAGTCCTGCTTTTGGGTGGCTAGCGCAGGATCGGGATGTATGGGGTTGGACAACTGTAAGGCTAGAAACTGCAGAGGGAAAACCAACCAAGGAAATGTGGTCAGTGACAATCAGGGAGACAAATCTGAATTTCATAATTCTATGTTCTATGTTGATGCTTTAAAAGTATTTTCAAGGAATTTAAATACTTCGAGGATGTCAAAAATGGCAAGCCCTTTCTTTATTTCTTTGATACTTTAATGCCAGTGTTTGCCTGCAGTTTGCCACAGTTTGCTTTGCCTGTAATATAAAAATAGAAAACGCAGGAAACATTCAATGGCTTTGACAATGTCCATAGAGTGAAGTGATTCAGCTCAATGGTTTAGTTATATATGCTGTACAAACATCCAGAGACTGTACAGAATCTGGAAAAACTCTCTGCTTCAGTGGCATGCATCTTGACTATGGATATTTTAACCCAAGGCACTACCTTAACAAAATTCTTAAAGACCTGGTGATGGGAGTGGGGCAGGGTCCAGCAGTCAAAGGGAGTGAACTGGAACCTTGTCAGATTATTGGGGAAAGGGAGAGGGATTGGAGTCACTGCTGGTGGCTAGAGTCATTCTGCCTGGAGATACACAGGGGATGGGGGAGTTGGTGTGATTACAAAACACCTCTGGGTAGATTGGAGGTGGATGTTGGAGGCTGTAGAGAATCAGAAGGGACATAGTGGCTGGGAGGGTGAAAGAAATGGCCTTCTTTTGGAGCTGCTTGAGAGATCATGGTGAAGGTTTTTATCTATTTGCGTACCTGGCATCATTTATGTGTAAATCAATACCAAAGAGGGAGAGTCCAGATTTACTTTGAACTTCGAACTCTGCATGACCTGGCTACTCCATGCAATAGGTCAATAGAGGGTCAGATGAAAAATTACAGGGCTTACAATTAGTGTTAATTTTACATTACAAAAAATTCTTCATTAAAATGGCACTGTCTAATCAAATTTCTGGGGCTGTTAACTCTCTCCTTTTCTCCTCAAATGCTGTGTAACCTATCGAAATTCCAGAGTTTGAGCTGCTAGTGGAAGTGGTGATTTAATTTCAAAGTTTAAGAGAAATTTGGATAGGTACATGGATGGGAGGGTTATGGAGGGCTATGGTCCAGGTGCAGGTCGATGAGACTAGGCAGATTAATAGTTCGGCACAAACTAGATGAGCCAAAGGGCTTGTTTCTGAGCTGTGGTACTCTATGATTCCATTGGAAAAAGATTTCAATTATCTATTCATAACTTTATATACCTCTGTCAGCCTCCTTTGCCATGGGGGAAACAACCAGAGTTTATCCAGTCTCCCCACATAAATGAAGTTCTCCAGTCCAGACAACACCCTGGCAAATCTCCTCTGCAGTCTCTCCACTGCATCAATATCCTATTATGTAATGACCAGAACTGCACACAACACTCCAAGTGCAGTTGAACGAATATTTTAGACCATAAGACGTAGGAATAGAATTTGGCCACTTGACCCAATTTTGTAAAGTTGCAAGATAACATTGAAACCTTGAATTCTATTTTATGATCTTTGAAAGCAATTTGCCTTTTCACTTCGACAACCATGGACTTGAAACCCAAAATCCCTTTGTTCATCAATATTCCTTAGTGCCCTACCATTTACTGTACATGACCTACTCCTATCTGACTTTCCAAAATGCATCACTCCACATTTGTTGGATAGAAGAGTTCCTTTTCACCATTACCCTCTACCAGCCATCACCAAGCCAGATTTGGATCCAATTCACCACCTCACCTTGAATCATGTACCTTAATATTCAGGACTAGCCTATAACATCAAATGCCTTACCAGAAGTCCATATAGATAATATCTATCACCGTTCTTCTAAACCTCTTAAAAAAAAAACTCAGTAGAACAGTTGTCCAACAAAGCCGTGCCAACTATCCCTGATCGGTCCTTGCCTTTCCAAATATATGCAAATTCTCCAATAATTTCTCAGCCACTGAATTAAAGCTCAGTAAGCTACAGTCATTCAGCTCATTTCCAATGTCCTTCTTAAGTAAAGGAATGATATGTTCTATTCCCCAATTTTCTGGTGTCTCACTGGGGCTAATGAAGGTGCAAAAATCTGTCACGGCCCCTATTACCTCTTCCCGAGATATTCAAGTCTTCCTCCTTCTTAATATTGACATGCCCCAGATTATCTGCTGACTGCTCCCTGAACTCTCTATCCTGTATGTCCTTCTCCTTGGTGAACAAAGATGAAAAATATACATTTAGGATCTCGCCCATGTCTCCTAGCTCTATACCTTTCATCCCCAAGGTAACCCATTCTTTCTCCAGCTACACTCTTGCTCCTGATAGAGATAGATTCTCCTTAATCTTACCTGCCAATGTTATTTCATGGCCCTTTTTTGCCCCCCCCCCAATTTCTTTCTTAAGTTCTCTCCTGCATGCTCCATATTCCTCAAGAGATTCTCTTGATCCCAATTGTTCCTACTTGCCCAGTGTTTCTTTTCCTTTCCTGATCAAACCTTGAATCTCTTTTATCAGTTAAGGTTTCCTAATTTTGAGATTTTTGTCTTTCACCCTTACCAAAACAGACTGAATTCTGTTGTTTTTCTAGTTTACATCACTTTCTCTCAGTTAAAATGAATGCAAAGAAGACTGCATATCTGTGCAGATTTTTCTGAATAACCACTGGCTTGCCTTTGGGTAGTTTGACCATTATTCCATTGAAAAAGAATCCAGCTATGTTGAAGATGTACTTCTAAATGAAAGCTTGCTACAAGGAAGTTAGTTTTCCCATATGTGAATCGACATTAGACAAAGCCTCTGGCTGCAAAAATTCAATTAGAGTTCATTAAAACTTTGTCAACAAACATTCATATAAGAAGAATTAGGAGCTATAATCCTTTTGATGTAATGCATGAAGCTGATTTCAAGCTGCCTTCCAGTGAGCTAGATTGGTAGCATCATTGGCCTGTCCTCAGTTCTCAGCTAGCCCTGCAAAAAGGCCGATCTGAGGACTGAAATACTATCTGGCAGATGATGTCACATTCAAGTAAGAAAACTTGCTACAAAGGACATAGGCTCCTTTATTCAACTCAATGTTTGTTTTGGTACCATTTCACATACAAGTAATACTTCTGATGAGATTTTCTTAAAGTATCCATTTCAGTGATAAATTTATAAGGCCTAGGAGCAGAATTAGGCCATTTGGTCCAACAAGTCTGCTCCGCTCTTCAATTGGCTGATTTATTATCCCTCTCAACTCCTTTCTCCTGCCTTCTCTCCAAACCTTTGATGCCATACCAACCTCTGCTTTATTTTTGTGGAGTTTGTCGTACATCACCCTGTATCGATATGAACAATAGTTTCACGGACAAATTCTGCTTATGATTGGGACCAAATACCCACATTCTCTATTGAGACTGTCTAGATTTGTTCTGTGTCATTAAGCAACTATAAGGATGTAATGCTGGGGCTTTATAAAGCATTGGTCAGACTGCACTTGGTGTGTCCTGAGCAGGTTTAAGCCTCTTATCTAAGAAAGTATGTGCTTGTGGTGGAGAGGGTCCAAGGAAGGTTCACGAGAATGGTCCCAGGAATGAAAGGGTTAATTTATGAGTAGCATTTGATGGCTAAAGGGCCTGTTCTCACTCAAGTTTAGAAGGGGGATCTTGTTGAAACCTACCCAATATTGAAAGGTCTAGAATGGATATAGTTAGGATGATTCCAATAGTGGGAGAATCTAGGACCACAGGGCACAACCTCAGAGTACAAGGTCATTCCTTTAGAACAAAGATAAAGAGGAATTTCTTTAGCCAAAGGGAGGTGAATCTGTGGAACTCATTGTTACAGATGGCTGTGGAGGTGGAATCATTGGCAGCTTATTCCACATATCTTACTTCAGGTAAAACAGTGGCGTACTCAGATGCAGTGGCTTCTCCAGGGTCAACCAAAGGAGTTATTGCCTTTTTTAAATGTATGTTTTACGACCGCAAGACCCTGCTGCATAATACGAACTTAATATATTGCAGGTCCACCCTATCAATGAGTTGCTCGTTAGCAGAGAAACTGAAGGAGCTGGACTTGGAGCGGACCGTGATGCTGCCTGCAACAGAGGCATAGACGAACAAAGGAGGGCGGGCAGTCTAACAGTGAGTGATCACCTTGGTCACTTTTCTTGTGATTGCAAGACCCTCTGGTGGTGTGGAATGCTGCAAGTCCAGTTCATTGGTTTAATGGTGAAGGCAGGGGCAGAGAGTAGGTTAGGTGTACGGCCTCAGTCGAGGACTAGGCCTCAAGCCACTGATTCACCTGTTTGCTGCAGACCGGGGGAGGCGCTCCACTGGAGAGCCAGAGGTGTGTGGTGGTGCAGCATCCATGCTGGTGTCTGTGCTGCCCCCAGTGTTCACTCAGCAGAAGACAAGCTGTATTGTGTTCAACTGCAGACTGCTACAACATTCATGGACTCAGGGACTTGGACTATATTTTTGTGTGACTGTATTCAACTGCTATCTTATATGTGCCTTGTGCTGTGTGTGACTGTTGGTACGGTGTTTTTCACCTTTGTCCTGGAGTAATGCTGTTTCATTTGGATGCATTCATAGATATTCATGATTGGTTGAATAACTTAAACTTCAACTTGACATGTACAGTACCTTCCTCTGTGTAAAAAACAATTGCCCCTTGTACCTATTGAATTTTTCCTCTCTCATCTTAAACCTATGCCCTCCAGTTCCTTATTTGCTAACCCTGAGAAAAAGACTGATTGCATTCACTTTATCTATACCCTTCATGATTTTATACTCCTCTATAACATCACCTCTCAGTCTCCTACACTCCAAGGAAACAAGTCCCAGCAGCTCAACCTCTCCCTAGAACTCAGTCCCTTCTTGTAAATCCTTTCTGCACTCTTTCCAGTTTAATAACATCCTTCCTACAGCAGGGTGATCAAAACCGTTTATTCTTCATTTTCATTTACTTGTTACATTCACTGCTACTGCTCTTCCAGGTATGCCAAACCAATAGAAGTTCTACTCTGCTCTCCAATGGAATCTCCATTTCTCTGCCTCAGTTCTGACGAAACGTGTCCAACCCGAAACGTCAGCTCTGCTTCTCTTGCCACAGATGCAGTCTAACCTGTTAAGTATGTGCAAGTGGATGTGGAAGCTTTAGAGAGGGTGCAGAGAAGATTCACCAGGATGCTGCCTGGATTAGAGAGCATGTCTTATGAGGACAGGTTGAGTGAGCTAGGGCCTTTCTCTTTAGAATGAAGGAGGATGAGAGGTTACTTAATAGAGGGGAGCGGAAGCAAGTGGAAGATGACAAGAGGCATAAATCCAATGGATAGCAGGAGAGTACTTCCCAGGGCATAAATGGTTACTATGAGGTGACTGGATTAAAGTATAGGAGAATGAAAGAGGCAAGTTCTTATACAGAGATTCATGAACACATGGAAAGGCTTGCCAGGGGAGATGGTAGAAACAAGTAGATTATGAAACCCTTCAATAAGAATTAAGATAACTCTTAGATAACTAAGAGCACAAAGATGATAGAAAAATGGAGGGCTATGTAGGAAGGAAGGGTTAGATTGATCTTACAGTAGGTTAAAAGTTCGGCACAGTGTTTTGATCTGAAGGGTCTGTACTGTGCTGAAATGTTCTATATTCTATATTTTAGAATTGATTTTAAAGTTCTCTTATTTGTCGTTAAAGCTCTTAATAGTCACGTACCCGAGTACATCACAGAATTGTTTACATTTAAGAGACTGGCGGAAGAAGACCTGAGAACTTGAGCAGGATTATAAAATGAAAACAATTCTTCCTCAAAAGATAATTGACAGGCCAGCTCTATAAATTAAATTATTATTACTATTTTTTTTTCTTAGCTACAGCTGGTAAAACCTGAGGTATGGGCATAGCTAAGCACACTCATTTCTCAATTTCTAGGAACTTTGCGGACTATTCCAGTGGTGTTTAGTATTGTGGCTTTCTGGAGATTTACACAGATATTACTGTGTAGCCCTAATTATTTAATGCTATTGTGTGGTGCCTTTGGGATGACACCAGTTCTAGATAATACTATTGGGACAGTGTATACCATGTTCATTTTCCATTGTCTTTCAAATTCCTCTTTTAATTCAGCATATCCTGGTGCTTTTCACCTACTAATTTCTGTATGTTACATGTGTTTGGAATGGCTATATCTATTAAATAAGTTGTTCTTGCTTATTTACTCTGTATTATTATATCCGGATGGTTATTATGGATTTTCCTGTCTGTAATAACTGATTGGTCATAATATAATTTGTGGTATTCTGACTCTAAAACTGGATCAGCCTTGTATTTATAGTAAGGTGTGATTTCTTTATGAGTTTGTATTTTAAAGCAATCTTTTGATGAATGATGTTTGCCACTTGATTGTGCCTGTGTAAGTAATCAGGTGCATTAAACTGCTATAGGATCCTTATTATCATTACTTTTATTATGTTCTATATTCTAATTATTTCCAGCATTTTGTGTTTTTATTTTAGTTGGAGGAAAAAGTTCTGTTGGATGATATATCTAGCCAATGAGGTAACTGTGCTGAATACTCGTTATGATGTAGGTGGATAAGTATGAGAGCATAGTTGGAAACTGAGCTTTCTGAGCAACCTGTTAAAGTTTGGTATAAAAACATAATATTTTAAAAATATTCTGCAGACCAGGCAACTGCAGAGAGAAAAACTGAGCTTGCGTTCAGCATGGATAACCCCATATAAATTCTGCAAACCATCCCTTCCACTAAAAATCCTACATCTTTGTTACAGCCATTAGTCCTCTGGATAATTATTTTATGTACACATATCAAATCAAATCAAGTTTAATTATCATTCGGACCATACATGGATAGTCGAATGAGAGATTGTTCCTCTGGGGCCCACGTGCACAACATACATTCAAAATAGCGAGAGAGAAACAATGCACACACACCTTGTTATGCAAGAATACACATGTATAGTCCAAGTCCCTGAGCAACATGCAAATTGATGGCACAGTTCCCTGCAATCCAGGCTCCTTGCACCTGTCAAACACTGGAGGGCAGCACTGACTGGAGAGACCAGCTCCCAACCGAGCATAGACTCCACACTACACCACCTTGTCTCACCTGGACTGCAGCAGCAGGCAAACCCGCTTGAGGCCTTGTCCTCACTACAGTCAAGGCCACATTGCTGCCTCAACACTTGTCTCACAACCAAACAAGGGAACAGGTCTGTGGCATCTCACATTATCAATGCCCAACGGGGTATTGCAATCACAAGAGAAATGTCTAAGACAGTCATTCATGGTTACACTGCACGTTGCTTTCGTGCACCAACTCCAATGTCTTCAAGTACCAGGCAGCAGCGTGGTCTGTACCCAGGGTGGCTCCTCTGAACCTTCCCCAGCCCATCCATCAGCTTCTCCTTCTCCAACTCATCTGCCGACTCCGACACCCAGGCTAGCAGCTCCGAACAACGAACAGATCACTGATGCGGTAGACCTGCTGTGCTCATAGTCCAGTATAGTCTCATGGTCATCAAAAACACATTTTAAAAAGAAAAGTGCAACTTTGGTTGGCCCCTACAAGTGGCCACTGCGTCGAAAACACCACCATCTTACCGGAAGTAGGCCATAGCAAACCACCCTTGAAGAAAATAGTAAGCCACTGATCACAAATTATTTTATTCCCATTTTAGTGTAAAAATAACAACTATGTGTTAATATAATATTAAAAGCCTAGTGTAATATCTCCCGGTTGTTTCACAGATGCGTGATGAATCAAGATTTCACATGAAGTCATATAATGAGATATCAGCACAAAAATTTAGGAAGATCACATTCGATACATCTGCTATTTATGCAGCACATTGTTTAGAATCCTCGATGTCAGCCGTCAGCTGGATGCGGTCTGTTGCCTTTTATTGCTATGCTTTAGTCAGCCTTAGAAGGCAATCAGCTTTGGTAGGGAATGACAGAAAGGAAACACAAAACCCATTCCTCAGCCTCAGTTTTGCGATGGATGGCATATCATCTGCAACATGTTCGTAAGAACTGTGCTTATGTTTTGGAAATCCTTTGTAAGTTATAAACCTTTATTACTCCTTAGAAATAAATGTGCTTGACTTAAAAGTAACCTGTGTTTAATCTGCTTTGTTAGTTGGAAGTATCTCCTCCAGGATTGCGAAGGGGATTTTTGACCACTAATTCTCTTCAGGAAGAGACTAAAATAAGAAGTAAATTAGTTCTTGAAATATCGATTCCAACATATCGATGTAGTTATAAAGAAGGCAAGACAGAGGCCATACTTTATTAGGAGTTTGAAGAGATCTAGCATATCAACAAATACACTCAAAAACTTCTATACAGTCGGCCCTCCTTATCCGTGGGTTCTGCATCCACATCAACCAACGCAGTGGCCACTTCATTGGGAAAACCCAGAAGTTCTCTCTCCAGCACTCGTTGTTTGAGCATTGTTGTTTGAGCATCTCGTTCAGTCACTACTTGTGTTGTGTGCACCGTTTGCTTCTGTGAAAAAATGGCTCCTAAAAAGCAATTAAGTGGTCAAAGCAATTCCTCAAAGGCTAAGAGTAAACGGCTATCTCTCACCGAGAAAGTAAAAATCTTAGGTCTTTTGAAAAAGCGTCCTTATTCCCTAAATAATACAGTGTAACAACTATTTACATAGCATTTCCATTGTATTAGGTTTTATAAGTACTGTAAACTAGAGATGATTGAAAGTATTACTCGTTGTTTGAGCATTGTTCACCTCGCGTCTCATTCACTCACTACTTGTGTTGTGAGCGAGAGGAAGGAGATTAAGGCTAGTAAGGGATGGCTGGCTAGCTGTGTAAAACACTACAGCCTCAAGAACTTAAAGATCACGGGAGAATCGGCATTCGCGTTCCCAGAAGATCTACGATGGTTGTGTCTGTACTGAACATGTACAGACTTTTCTTCTTGTCATTATTCCCTAAACAATACAGTATAACAACTACTTACATAGCACTTACATTGTATTAGGTATTATAAGTAATCTAGAGATGATTTAAAGTATACAGGAGGATGTGTGTAGGCTATATGCAAATACTACGCCATTTTATATAAGGGACTTGAGCATCCGTGAATTTTGGTACCCGCGGGGGGGTCCTGGAACCAATCCTCCACGAATAAGGAGGGCCAACTTGTCGTTGCACCGTGGAGAGCATTCTGACAGGCTGCACCACTGTCTGGTATGGAGAGGCTACTGCACAGGACCGAAAGAAGCTGCAGAAGGTTGTAAATCTAGTCAGCTCCATCTTGGGCACTAGCCTACAAAGTACCCAGGACATCTTTAGGGAGTGGTGTCTCAGAAAGGCAGCATCCATTATTAAGGACCTCCAGCACCCAGGGCATGCCCTTTTCTCACTGTTACCATCAGGTAGGAGGTACAGAAGCCTGAAGGCACACACTCAGCGATTCAGGAACAGCTTCTTCCCCTCTGCCATTCGATTCCTAAATGGACATTGAAGCTTTGGACACCACCTCACTTTTTAATATACAGTATTTCTGTTTTTGCACATTTTTAAAAAATCTATTCAATATATGTAATTGATTTACCAGTACTTGTTTATTTATCATTATGTTCTATTTTATTTATTATTATTATTTTTATTTTCTCTCTCTGCTAGATTATGTATTGCATTGAACTGCTGCTGCTAAGTTAACAAATTTCACATCACATGCCAGTGATAATAAACCTGATTCTGATTCTGATATACGTAATAATCTTCCTAAAGTGAGGGTACTTGTAGATACTGCTATCAGTTAAAACATAAAATCTTGGCTTATATTTCCTGCTCTCCAACAGGTGCATTCAATATCATCACAAATGTTGCTATTGTATCCACCTCAACCAATTCAGTACAATAAAAAGTTATGACACTTGTGATACCTTTGCCAATCACCTAAACTTTATCTCCCCTTGTTTCTGACCTTTCCATGGGTGCAGTTTCTCGCTATCTAATCTGTCAACTCTTCATAACTTTGAATCCACTGTTCCAACAAGCGCAACCCCAGCTTCTGCAGCCTGTATCATAAGACCCCAAGATCAGAGGCACAGCCGTAGAACTGGGCCATCCAACCCATCCAGTCTGCATCATGGCTGATTTATTATCCATCTCATCCCCTTCTCCTGCCTTTTCCCTGTAAATGTTGATGCTCTTATTAATCAAGAACCTATCAACCTCCAATTTAAAAATACCCAATGACCTCAAGTCAAGCCAAGTCATTTTTATTGTAATTTCGACCATAACTGCTGGTACAGAACATAGTAAAAATGAGACGTTTTCCAAGACCATGGTGCTACATGAAACAATACAAAAACTACACTGAACTACGTAAGAAAAAAACACAAAAACTACACTAGACTACACACCTATCCAGGACTGCATAAAGTGCACAAAACAGTGCAGGCACTACAATAAATAATAATAAATAATAAACAAGACAGTAGGCATAGTAGAGGGTATAGTAGGTTGGTGTCAAGCCAGGCTCTGGGTATTGAGGAGTCTGATAGCTTGGGGGAAACTGTTACATAGTCTGGTCGTGAGAGCCGGAATGCTTTGGTGCCTTTTACCAGATGGCAGGAGGGAGAAGAGTTTGTATGAGGGAGCGTGGGGTCCTTCATAATGCTGTTTGCTTTACGGATGCAGCGTGTGGTGTAAATGTCTGTGACGGCGGGAAGAGAGGCCCCGATGATCTTCTCAGCTGACCTCACTATCCGCTGCAGGGTCTTGCGATCCGAGATGGTGCAATTTCCGAACCAGGCCATGATGCAGCTGCTCAGGATGCTCTCAGTACAACCTCTGTAGAATGTGACTTGCCTTGACTGGCAACGAATTCCACAGATTCACCACCCTCCAGCTAAAGAAATTACTCCTTGTCACTTTTCTAAAGGGACGTCCTTCTATACTGAGGCTGTGTCCTTTGGTCCTAGACTCCTGCATGATAGGAAGCACAGTTATCCACATAACTAAAGTATTTCAGTAGATTTGTAGGAACAGAGAGGTGAGTGAGGAATCAGGTTTGGATTTAGGAGCAGCAATATGGGGGAATTAGAGGACAGGTCAGAGTCTAAGCCTCGACTTTGTGTTCAAAGGCCAGTGACGTGGACGTGGTCATATGTCGGGCCGGCAGAGCAGTGAATATGAGGGCAGGTGCCACCCTAGGTCAGCAAGTCAGTGGCATGTTCTGGAATCTGAATTCTGTCTGGGCAGGAGGCACAAGTGACGTTGACCCCTGGCTATGCAAATCAGCGAGACTGGAGTTCAAGGCCGAATGTTCAGGTGTCTTCATCACCAGGTCCGGAGTTCAAGACCCGGAGTTCGGATTCTCACTCGTCATTATTAGCAAAGTCCTGACATGATTCCGAAGATCAAAGCTTGCAGATCAATCAGAAGCCCAGACTGAAGTTTGAAGGTCCAATCAGAAGTCAAAATATTGAGGCCCGATTGCCAGAGCCCTGAGTTTGCAAATCTCTGACAGTATGCTGGGAAGTCAAGGGCCCAATTCGTGTGAATCCACGATGGTCTGTACTGGTGCTGGAGGACTTTATATGTGCATGGGGGGGGGGCAGGCAAGGAGGAACGGGGCTTGTTTTGTTGTTGTTGCTTGGTATGTTCTGTTTTGCTGTGTTTGTGTTGTTCTGCTGAGCATGGTAGGCATGCCATGTTGGCACCGAATGTTTGGCAAGCAACACTTGTGGGCTGCCCTTGGGTGTGTTAGCTGTTAATGCAAAGGATGTGATAATACCCATGATAAATAAATCTGAATCTGAATGCGAAATCTCTTTTGCACATCTCTACAGCTGATAGATAGATACTTTATTGATCCCAAAGGAAATTACGGTCACAGTAGGATTATAAATGCACAGATACAAATATTAGAAGAAAAGTCAAAAGAATAAAAAATAAATTACCACAAACAGTCTAACAGGAGGGGGGTCATTGCTTCTCTGGCTATAGGTTTACTCATTATGGAGTCTAAAGGCCGAGGGTAAGAATGACTTCATACAGTGCTCTCTGGAACAGCGCAGTTGTCTCAGTCTATTACTAGAAGTGCAGAGGGTGAGAATCATTGTCCAGAACTGCCAGGGTTTTCCATAGGGTCCTTTGTTCTACCACAGCCTCCAATTTGACTTGTATAACAGAGCCAGCCTTTCTAATCAATTTATTGAGCCTGTTGGCATCACCCAGGTTGATGCCATTGCCCCAACACACCACTGCATAGAAGATTGTTCTGGTGACAACAGACTGCTAGAACATGTGAAGGAGAGGCTTGCATACTCCAATGGACCTTGGTCTCCTCTGGAAGTAGAGGCGACCCTGGCCCTGCTCGTACACAGCCTCTGTGTTGGTCTCCACTCAAATCTGTCATCCAGGTGCATCCCAAATATCTGTAGGCCCTCACCACATCCACATCCTCACCATCAATAGTAACAGTAAAGATTCTACATCTTTCACAATATGTGTCACCCAGAACTGAGCACAATACTCAATACACAGTGTGTGTCACCCAGAACTGGGCACAATACTCAATACATAGTCTCTGTCACCTAGAACTGAGCACAATACTCAATACACAGTGTGTGTCACCCAGAACTGGGCACAATACTCAATACTCAATGTGTGTCACCTAGACTGGGCACAATACTCAATACACAGTGTGTGTTACCCAGACTGGGCACAATACTCAATACACAGTGTGTGTCACCCAGAACTGGGCACAATACTCAATACTCAATGTGTGTCACCTAGACTGGGCACAATACTCAATACACAGTGTGTGTCACCCAGAACTGGGCACAATACTCAATACATAGTCTGTGTCACCTAGACTGGGCACAATACTCAATACACAGTGTGTGTTACCCAGACTGAGCACAATACTCAATACTCAATGTGTGTCACCTAGACTGGGCACAATACTCAATACGTGTCACCCAGACTGGGCACAATACTCAATACATAGTCTCTGTCACCCAGACTGGGCACAATACTCAATACACAGTCTGTGTCACCCAGACTGGGCACAATACTCAATACACAGTCTGTGTCACCCAGACTGGGCACAATACTCAATACACAGTCTGCGTCACCCAGACTGAGCACAATACTCAATACACAGTGTGTGTTACCCAGACTGAGCACAATACTCAATACTCAATGTGTGTCACCTAGACTGGGCACAATACTCAATACGTGTCACCCAGACTGGGCACAATACTCAATACATAGTCTCTGTCACCCAGACTGGGCACAATACTCAATACACAGTCTGCGTCACCCAGACTGGGCACAATACTCAATACACAGTCTGCGTCACCCAGACTGGGCACAATACTCAATACTCAATGCGTGTCACTCAATATTTTAAAAGGGTTCATCATAACTTTCTTGCCCATGTGCTCAGTGCTTCTGTGTATAAATCTTAGGAATCTGTCTGTTTTTTAATCAGCTTTCTCAATTGCTCTACAGCTTAATAATGTGGCATGCTTGGACACAGTGGCCCCTCTAGGGCTAACCAAAGGTGTTTTTGTCTTTTTGAACATCTTTCGTACGATCGCAAGACACTGCCAGACATCGAGTACTGCAGGTCTACCCCATCAGCAAGTTGCTCGTTAGCGGAAGAGCTAGAGGAGCTGGAATTGGTGCAGACCATGTTACTGAATCGGTGGGTGAAGGCAATGTGCCTTCTAATAGTGAGTCACTGTCCTGAACCTTTTTCTTGTGATCACAAGACTCTGTTGAATATTGGTAATGTAGAATACTGCAAGTCCACTTCACAAACCAATGGCAGGAGAGCTGTGTGGCCTCGGATACAGCAAGGATGAAGCCACATGTCACAGTGCTGCCTGGGGAGATGCCGGAGGTGGTGTGTGGTTCGGTGTTCCTGTTGGATTGGGAGCTGTCTCTCCTATTGGTGCTGACCTCCAGTGTTTGCTCAGTGGAAGACCAGCTAGATTGCATGTGTGCATGCATATGTTCATCCAAAGGCTGCTAGGGGCTTGTCTTGCCAACAACATCCATGCACCATCAATTTACAAGACATGTCACTCAGGAACTTGGGCTATGATATATTTATTTTATGTGACTGTACGTTTGCTGCTTACTTATAAGTTTCTTGTGCTGTGTATAACTTTTGGTACTGTGTTTTGCACCTTGGCTCCAGAGTAACACTGTTTCGTTTGACTATATCATGGATATTCATGTATGGTTGAATGACAACTAAATGCGAAACTTGGACTTAAGCTTGAAAGTTTAAATGATAGGTGGACATGGGGAGAATGTTTCCTATAATGGGTGAGTCTGGGACCAGACGGCACAGCCCCAGAATGGAGAGGAGGAGAAATTTCTTTAGCCAGAGAGCGTTGAATCTGTGGAATTCATTACTATACACAGCTGTGGAGGCCAAGTCATTGGGTATATTTAAGCCAGACATTAACCAGTTCTTGATTACTAAGGATGTCAAAGGTTATGGGAAGAAGACAAAAGAATTTGTTTGAGAGGGATAATAAATCACTCATGATGGAATGGTGGAGCAGATTTGATGGGCTGAATAGCCTAATTCTGCTCCACTGCCTTATGATTTATGACTTAAAGAAACAAGAAAGTAAGAGGGGCAAAAACAAATCATGAGAATAGACAGAAATCCAAAATATGCTATGAACGATGAACAGGAAATTAAATGGTGAGATGGCTCCAACAAGATTCCACTACCAATCTCTTCAAGCATTTAAAACGAACATTCCCTTCACAACTTTCTGGTCTGTCTAGCTCCGCTCCCTACCACTTCCCATAGCATGATACTTTCTTATGTAACTGTTAGAGATACAACCCCTGTCCATTCACAAACACAAGAGATTTTACAGAAATCCAGAGCAAAACACACACAAGATACAGTAGGAATTCAGTAAGACAGGTAGCATCTATGGAGGGGAATTCCATTTCCCATCTGGCCTCCCTCTCACTCTTTTCTTCTCTTCACCTGCCCATCACCTCCCTTCTTTCTCCTCTCCTATCAAATTCCTTCTTCAGCCTTTTACCTTTTCCACTTATCACCTCCCAGCTTCTCACTTCATCCCTCTGTACCACTTACCCACCTTCCTCCTCACCTGGTCTCACCTATCACCTGCCAGAATGTACTGTTTCCTCTCCTTCCACCTTCTTATGCTGACTTCTTCCCCCTTCCTTTTCCAGTCCCAATGAAGGGTCTCAGTCCGAAATGTGGACTGTTCATTTCCTCTCCATAGATGCTGCCTGACCTGCTAAGTTCCCTAAAATAACATGTCATTGATAATATACCCAATTCTGATTCTGATACCACCTCCTTTATTGGGCCAGTGCTTCATTGATCAAGAGAGCACTACTGATCAGACCAGAAAAATCTCCCCCTTAAGTTATTGATATTCATGGACTTTATTTGGGTAGATAAAGATTCCTCCCCATTACTCCTCCACCAGCTCTGCACAGTTCCACAATTTCCTTTGCATTTGTTCTCCTAAATATACTTCACATCAGTTAGAATATAGAACATAGAACATAAGAAAGCAGCCTACGGACCAATATGATAAGGTCTTCGTGCTTTCAATTGTAAACGGGTAGTTTCTGGCCACTATTTATTCATCAAGTCAATGTTTCTTGTCCTTTGTTGCAATAAGGTCTAAGGGATCTTTCACAAGTTATCTGCTGCATTTCTTATGTTACAACTGGATATCATTCATTTTTTCTTTCTTAATTTCTCCAGTACCTATTTTCTACTAATTAATTTCTTTGCTCCTCATTCTCATTAATTTCTCATTGTTTCTGAATAATTTTCAACAATGAATATTGACACATAACATTTGACATCTCATCTCATTCCCCAATCTCAAAGGGCAGTGTTTATCTACTCCCTTCCCTTTCCAATTGTGAAAGCCCATACAATCAGCTTCTACTTTTACAGTAACTTACTTCAATATTCTTTTTTTTACTGCCTTTTAGTGTTTGAATCCTTTGCTGCTTTTTAAATCTCAGTCCTCGGACTAAGCATTCTTTTCAAACAGCAATACAAGCCTCTATTAATACATAAATATTCCCATTAAACATTTTAATCAGTGACTGATGTGTCCCATTTCCATTGGAGCTTTATTTACCAGTGAAGTGAATCTTAACTTAAAATTACAAAATTAAATATTGTTTACCTATGTTATACATTTAACCCAATTTTCCAATGTACCATACAGTAGCTAACAAACATCACATCTAAGTAATTGGCTGAACATTTTTGTTTCAGTGACTGTTTGGTATGTAACTCTGATTTGAAGAATAACTGCATCAGTTATGATCACTACTCTCAAGAGCACCCTATAATGTGAGATCACCAATTAAGACTGTTTGTAAATTGACAACACAATTAACTTTAAAATTGCCTATTCCTTGGTTGGGATTTACCAATGAACAGTCGCAAATGTGTTCCACAACTTAACCTACAAATTACTTATACAAGTTTGATCTGTTCAATAGATCTGAAAATTCAACCACACTATGACTATTATGTTAAATTTATTACAGGATACTTCTATTTCTTAATTGGTATCCTATCCAACAGTTTTAGTTTTTGGCGATTTGTAAATGATCCCATCCATACAGTTAAGCAACACACACACACCCGGAGGAACTCAGCAGGCCAGGCAGCATCTATGAAAAAGAGGACGGTTGACATTTTGGGCTGAGACCCTTCATCAGGACTGGAGAAGGGTCTTGGCTCAAAATGTCGACTGTACTCTTTTCCATATATGTTGCCTGGCCTGCTGAGTTCCTCCAGCATTTTGTGTCTGTTGCTTGGATTTCCAGCATCTGCAGATTTTCTCCATTGTGATTGCACCATCCATACAGATTTTACTTCATATGTTGAGCCATTCACTATGCCTACCCTGTGCTGTCTTTTAAAATTAGAGATACTATTCCTCCCTTTATATTCTGTCCGTTCTTTCAAATCACAGGTGCTCTGGAATATTTAATTTCTGACCTTGGTCACAAAAGAGCTAAGTCTCTGTACTAGCTATCAGATCAAAGAGATAGTTGAACCATTAATTCATTTACTTTGCTGCAAATCATTCAGACAATCAGATAAAACACTCCAATTTTACTTAACAATCTCTCCATGACCTTATCTTTTTCACTTATGCAGTTATTATTAAACATGTTGCCCTTTCTCAAAATACTCTGCTTAATATTAATCACAGAGCTAGATCGTTCTCAGGCCTTGTCTTTATTCTGCATTTATCAAGTCCCATCACTTAACCTCCCCACTACTATACCAACAGCTCCAGCTAATCTACTTACCAGTACTGGGTATTTCTTGAATGAGGCACCCACACCGTTACATTGTGTTACATCATAAAACTTAGGTGCAGAATTCCGCCATTTAGACCAAAAGGTCTGCTCCACCCTTGATCATGTCTGATTTATAATCCCTCTCAAACCCATTCTCTTGCCTTCTCCCTACGACTTTTTACAAATCATGAACCTATCAACCTCCACTGGCCCCTGTGGAACACCACGTCACCAGCAGTCAACCAGAAAAGGCACATTTATTGCCACTCTTTTTGCCTTCTTCCAGTCAGCCAGTTTTCTGTCCACTCTATTCTCCATAGTCCCATCGACCCACACCTGGAACAGAGCCCTCCATGCCCTTCCCATCAATATAATAAACCAAACTTCTCACAATTCTGAAATCGAACCCGCGTCCACCACTTGCACTGGTTCCACATTCACACACCCTCTGAGTGTAGAAGTTCCCCCTCATCTTCCCCGTCAACATTTCACCCTTAACCCATGACTTCTAGTTATAGTCTCACCCAACCTCAGTACAAAAAACCTGCTTGCCTTTACTCTATCCATACCCCTCAGTTTTCTATACCTCCATAAAATCTCTCTTAGAAAGAGAAATCTCACTTAGAGAGGATGGCCTTGGTTTATTGCCAGGAAGACCCAGGATGGCGCTGTCACCACCAGATCATGTCAGTGAGAGATGCCATGAAATTAGCCTCCTTACAGCTCACTGTCACCAACAAACTTGTCTTTACATCTAGGTTCTGAATAGAACTGGTGAAATTGAGGTCCAGGACTTGTTCCTTTGCCACCTTACTATAAGAGCTTGATAACATCCTACTTCTTTTAACATTCTCTGTCCTTCAACCAGCCTCTGTACATTAATAAGCGTACTTTGTTAATAAATGGAGGATGAGAGGTGACCTGATAGAGGTGTATAAGATGATGAGAGGCATTGATCGTGTGGATAGTCAGAGGCTTTTCCCCAGGCCTGAAATGGTTGTCACAAGAGAACACGGGTTTAAGGTGCTGGGCAGTAGGTAGAGAGGAGATGTCAGGGATATGTTTTTTACTCAGAGAGTGGTGAGTGCGTGGAATGGGCTGCCAGCAACGGTGGTGGAGGCGGATACAATAGGGTCTTTTAAGAGACTTTTGGATAGGTACATGGAGCTTAGAAAGATAGAGGGCTATGGGTAAGCCTAGTAATTTCTAAGGTAGGGACATGTTTGGCACAATTTTGTGGGCCGAAGGGCTTGTATTGTGCTGTAGGTTTTCTATGTTTCTAAATTACTTTGAATCTTGAATTATTATCTCACCCACCACCACACCCTGAGTATTTAGTGCATGTAAAAATATTTCTGTAGTAACTTCTTAAAAGTCCATTCTTAAAAATAGGAAATGTTACACGCACTGGTTACCCTTTATTGACACCATTACATCCTCAACAAATTCTTGTGTGTTCTTCTGTGCTGAATCTGGCTTAGCGATGAGTTCCTTGGAGCCCAGTTGCTATGTTTCTCAATGTGTCATCTAACATTTTGCTGAACAGTCTAACCAGAATGAGATTTAATTTCACTGGCATATGTCATGAAATTTGTTGTTTTGCAGCAGCAGTACATTGCAATACATAATGATAAAAATATATATTACAATAATATATATATATATATATATATATATATATATATATTTGTAAAAAACAGAGAAATGAATAGTGAAAAAAAGAGAGGGAAAATAGTGATGTAGTGTTCAGGGAATCATTGTCCATTCAGAAATCTAATGGCAGAGGGGAAGAAGCTGTTCCTGAACTGTTGAGTGTGTGTCTTCAGGCTCCCGTACCTCCTTGATGGTAGCAATGAAAAAAGGGTATGTCCTGGGAGATGAGTGTCCTTATAGTAGATGTCGCCTTTTAGAGACTTCGCTTTTTGAAGGTGTCCTTGATGCTTTGGAGGCTGGTGCTCCTGATGGAGCTGGCTGAATTTACAGCCTTCTGCAGCTTTTTCCAGTCCTGTGCATTGGCCTCACCATACCAGATGGTGATGCAACCTGTTAAAATGTTCTCCACAGTACATCTGTAGAAATTTGTAAGTGTCTTTTGGTGACATACCAAATGAAAAATAGGCATTGTCATGCTTTCTTTGCAATTGCATCAATATGTTGGGGCCAGGTTCGATCTTCAGAGATGTTGACACCCAGGAACTTGAAACTGTTCACCTTTTCCACTGCTGATCCCTCAATGAGGACTGGTGTATATTCCTTCAACTTCCCTTTCCTGAAGTCCACAATCAATTCTCTGGTTTTGCTGAAGTTGAACGCAAGGCTGTTGATATGACACCACTCAGCCAGCTAATCTATCTCACTTCTGTACACTTCCTCATTACCATCTGAAATGCTACCAACCATTATTGTGTCATCAGCAAATTTATAGATAGCATTTAAGCTGTGCTTAGCCATACCGCTGCGGGTGTAGAGAGAGTAGAACATTGGGATAAGCACACATCCTTGAGCTGCGCCAGTGTAGCTTGTCAGAGAGAAGGAGACGTTAGCTATGATCCACACAGACTGTGGTCGGACAGATGAAAAATGATGCTGGAGAGGTGGTAATGGGGGACAAGAAAATGACAGATGAGCCAAATAAGTATTTTACATCAGTCTTCACTGTGGAAGACGCTAGCAGTATGCTGGAAGTCCAGAGTGTCATGGGGGAAGATGTGAGTGTCCTTGCTATTACTAGGGAGAAGGAGCTTGGGTAACTGATAGATCTGAAGGTAGATAAGTCACTGGACCAGATAGACTACACCCCGGGGTTCTGAAAAAGGTAGCTGAAGAGATTGTGGAGGCATTAGCAATGATCTTTCAAAAATCACTATACTCTGGAATGGTTGCAGAGGACTAGAAAAGTGCAGATATCACTCTGCTCTTCAAGGAAGGAAGGCAGAAGAAGGGATATTATAGGCCAGTTAGCCTGACCTCAGAGGTTGGGAAGATGTTGGAGTTAAGTGTTAAGAATGTGGATTTGGGTTACTTGAAGGCACATGATAAAATAGGCCAAAGTCAGCATGGTTTCCTTAAGGGAAAATCTTGCCTGACAAATCTGTTAGAATCATTTGAGGAAATAACAAGCAGAATAGACAAAGGAAAATTGATGGATGTCGTGTACTTAGATTTTCAGAAGGCCTTTGGCAAGATGCAGCACATGAGGTTACTTATCAAGATAAGAGCCATGGTATTACAGGAAAGATACTAGCATGGATGGAGAATTGGATGAGTGGCAGGAGGCAAAGAGTGGGGATAAAGGGAACCTTTTATGATTGGATGCTGTTGACTATGGTGTTGGAACCCCACTTTGTTTTATGTTATATGTCAATGATTTGGATGATGGAATTGGTGGCTTTGTGGCCAAGTTTGTGGATGATACAAAGATAGGTGAGTAGAGTTGAGGAAGCAGGAAGACTACAGAAGGACTTGGGCAGATTAGGAGAATGGGCAAATTAGTGGCAAATGAAATAGTGTCAGGAAGTTATGGTCATGCACTTTGGTAGAAATGTTCTAAATGGGGAGAAATTTCAAAAATATGAGGTGCAAAGGGATTTGGGAATCCTCGAGCAGGATTTCCTAAAAGTTAATTTGCAAGT
This sequence comes from Mobula birostris, assembly GCF_030028105.1. Lineage (NCBI taxonomy): Eukaryota > Metazoa > Chordata > Chondrichthyes > Myliobatiformes > Myliobatidae > Mobula > Mobula birostris. The sequence goes on from NC_092385.1 coordinate 60,813,036, forward strand.
TAGATTGAGTGGTGAGGAAGGTAAATGCAATGTTAGTATTCATTTCAAGAGGATTAGAATATAAAAGCAAGGATGTAATGCTGAGGCTTAATAAGGCACTGGTGAGGCCTCACTTGGAGTATTGTGAGCAGTTTTGGGCCCCTTATACAAGGGGGGTGCTGACATTCGAGAGGGTTCAGGGGAGATTCAAAGAATGAAAGGCTATTCATATAGGAAGTGACTGATGGCTATAGGCCTTTACTCACTGGAATTTAGAAGAACGAAGGGGGACTTTATCTAGGCTTTCAAAATTTGATAGGCTTCAATGGAGTGGATGCGGAGAGGATGTTTCCTATGGAGGTCTAGGTCCAGAGGACAATGTTCAAGATTCAAAGTAAACTTGTTACCAAAGTACATATATATCACTATATAGAACCTTGAGATTTATTTTCTTGCAAGCACACTTAATAAAATTCTAACCATAACAGAATCAATGAAAGACAACACCAACATGGGCATTCAACCAGTGTGAAAAAGACAAACTACGCAAATTCAAAAAGAAAAAAATAAGCAATAAATATCAAGAATGCAATGAAGAGTCATTGAAAGTGAATCCATCAGGTGTGGAAACCTATCGGTGATGGAATGAGTTGAGTGAAGTAATCCCTTTACGTTCAAGAGCTTGATGGCTGAGCAGTAATAACTATTCCTGAACTTGGTGCACAGTCCCAAGGCTACTTAACCTTCTTCCTAATGGCAGCAGTGAGCAGACAGCCTGCCCTGTGTGGTGGGGGGAGGGGGGCAGTCACTGATATGGTTGCTACTTCCCTGTAACAGCATTTTGTGTAGATGCACTCAGTGGCAGGTAGGGATTTACCTGTGATGGACTGGGCTATATCCACGACTTTTTGTAGGATTTTCTGTTCAAGGACATTGGTGCTTCCAACCCAGGCTGTGATGCAGCCAGTCAATATATCCTCCCCTGCACATCTATAGAAATTTGTCAAGGTTTTAGATGTCATGCCAAATCTTCGCAAACTCCTAAGTAGAGGTGCTGCTGTGCTTTCATCATAATTGCACTTACAGATCCTCCAAGATCATAATACCCAGGAATTTAAAGTTACTGACCCTCTCCACTTCTGATCCTCCGCTGAGGAGTGGCCTATGGACCTCCGGGTTCCTTCTCCTGAAGTCAATAATCAGCTCCTTGGTCTTGCTGACGTTGAGCAAGAGACTGTTGTTATGGCACCACCTAATCAGATTTTCAATCTCCCTTCTGTATCACCACCTTTGATTCAGCCTACAACTGCTGAGTGCAGAGCGGGAGATACTGAAGTGGTTCGATAGTTCATAGACTTTAATGCAAACAGAGAAGGAAAAGAAAACAATAAACGTTAGGCCAAACAGGGCCGTTAACTCAAACCTCAAATGGAAAATGAAGCCTACACTGTGGCTGAAAGGAATAACTAAATACAAAACAAATACTGCTAGTTTTCACAGTTGGTTGACTCGACATTCCAATTTCTCAGGTAAGGCAGCCACAGGCAGTGAAACGCTGCTACGCTTTGCTCAAGTCTCAACAAGCACTAAAATGAAAAGAATGGAGTTTAGTACCATCACAATGAAACGTGCATATTCACGAGCATAATTGTAACACTGCATCAGCTGTTCAGCAGCAGGAGCTCCTACGTCAATTTCCAGACCAGGGAAGAGCGGGGGCTGGAATCCCTTCTAGCATTCAAAGGGAAACATACCCATGGAGGACGACTGGAGGTTATTGTGGGCAATCTCTGCCCAAACCAGTTGGGAGCTCCAGGACGTGGGGTTGGAAGAGGCAAGACAGCGCAGGGTTGTCTCCAACTCCTGGTTCACTCTCTCAGTCTGGCCATTAGATTTTGGATGGAACCCAGATGAGAGGCTGGCCTTGGCTCCTACAAGAGAGCAGAAAGCCTTCCAAAAGCGGGAAGTGAACTGTGGTCCACGATCAGACACTCTGTCTTGAGGAAAGCCAGGGAGCCTGAACACATGTTGAACCATCGGTGTGGCAGACTCACGAGCCGATGGGAGCTTGGGGAGGGCAATGAAGTGGGCAGCCTTGGAAAATCGATCCACAACGACCAAAATAGTGGTGTTTCCACTGGGCGGGGGCAGCTCTGTAATGAAATGCACTGAGATGGGACCAGGAGCAGTGGGGCACAGGCAGTGGACATGACAGACCTGTAGGATGACAGCGTGATGTCTTGTTCTGAGTGCAAGTGGGACAGGCAGGCACAAAGTCGTGAACATCCAGGGACATAGGTGGCCACCAAACTTGTATCTTTATAAACTCCTGGGTCCGTTGAATTCCTGTAGGTCCAGCCAGGCCCCATTCCAACACTTCGGAACAAAGTGACAAAGGGACAAACAGTCAGTTGGGAGGAACCCCATCTGGGCCTGGATCTGATTGCTGGGCGGCCCTCACCTCTGGCTCTATTCCCCAGATCACCGGAGCAGCGATACACGAGAGAGGAAGAATGGGCTCTGGATCGGCACTGTCCTCAGATCCATCGAACTGTCGGGAGAGAGCGTCCGCCTTTGTATTCTTGCTGTCGGGATGATAGGTGAGTGAAGTTGAACCGTGTGAAGAAGAGAGCCCACCGGGCTTGACGAGAGTTGAATCTCTTTGCATCCTGAATTTAGGAGAGGTTCTTGTGATCTGTCCAGACTAAGAATGGATGTTCTGCCCCCTCCAGCCAGTGTCACCATTCCTCCAGGGCCTCCTTGACAGCCAGAAGTTCCCAGTTCCCAACATCATAATTCCTCTCGGCCGGAGTCAAGTGACGGGAAAGAAAGGCACAGGGTGCAACTGGCTACCCGCAGACGAGCGCTGAGAGAGGACAGCTCCAATGCCTACATCGGATACATCCACCTCGACAATGAATGGCTGAGATGGGTCTGAGTGTTGCAGCAGTGGGGCAGTGGTGAAGCGTTGCTTTAATTTCAAAAATACTTGGTTGGCACCGTCTGTCCAATGGAATCCTGCCAAAGTTTTCTTGGTGAGTGCATTTATAGGAGCCGTGACAGAGCCGAAATTCCGGATGAAGCAGCAATAAAAGTTCGCAAACCCCATGAAGTGCCGTACCTGTTTGACTGTAGACATTTGGGCCACTCTGCAACTGCCTGAACTTTACTAGGATCCATTTGAACACTGGATGGGCTAAGTATATAGCCCAAAAACGACACCTGGTCTTTATGGAATTCACATTTTTCGGGCTTGGCGTACAGGTTATTTTCAAGAAGGTGTCTGTGGACTCTTCGGACATGCTGGACGTGTTTCTGATGAGAGCGGGAATAGATAAGGATGTCATCTAAATACACAAACTGGTTCAACATGTCCCTAAGCACTTTGTTAACCAAGGCCTGGAATACAAGTCCAAAAGGCATCTCCAGGTACTCAGTAGCCATTAGAGGCGTTGAAAGCTGTTTTCCACTCATCCCCTTCTTATGCGAATCAGATTGTAAGCATTGTGCAGATCAATACTGGAAAACGTAGTTGCTCCCTGGAGATGTTCAAACGCAGACGCCAGCAATGGAAGAGGGTAGTGGTTCTTCACAGTGATGTTGTTCAGGGGCAGATAATCGATGCAGGGACGGAGCTTGCCATCCTTCTTGCTCACAAAAAAAGCCTGCTCCTGCCGGCGAGGTTGACGGACAGATAAATCCCATGGCCAATGCTTCCTTGACGTATTTCTCCATGGCCACCATTTCAGGACGAGAGAGGGAAAAGAGCTGGCCCTGGGAAGACTATTGCCAAGTAGGAGGTCCATGACACAGTCGTATGGCAGGTATGGGGGCAGGGTGGTGGCCTTCCTCAAGGAGATCCGCATATTCAGCTGGAATCTCAGACAGATCCACATCCTTAGCTGACACAGTAGAGGATTCATGGAACAGAGCTTGAGCTGGACCCAGACAGGTAGACAGGCATGCCAGTCCCCACTCTTGGAGTGAGTTCAGAGACGAATCTATCCATGGGTTATGTCGGGATAACTAGGGGAGATCAAGTACCCAGCAGCAGTTCAGGCAAATCAACCAGATAGAAAGGGAGTTCTTTATGATGGCTGCCTTTGAGCACAAGTTGGAGGGGATGGATGGAAAGGTGGATCTGGCCGGTGCCCAGAGGTCGTCCAGCGCCTTGATGTTGATCTTTTCTCTTATTTCCTGAGTCGGAACTCCCCACCTTTGAGCTAGAGGGATGACCATGAGATCCCCGGCAACACCAGAGTCAATAAACGCCCTAAGTTCATGGGTCTGAGACCTTCATGACAAGGAAGCTGCGAGCATGACAGAATTAGGGGAAGCAGACTGAAGAGAGAACTGACCCGTCAGGATTCCCCTTCCTGCTGATGGGTATTCTCTTTTAATGGACACTTGGAACATGCTGCCCGGAGGTGTCCTGGATCACCACAATAGAGACAGGAACCTGCTCTCATTCCTCCTGAGACAGGCACATGCGCCCTATTTGCACAGGCTCCTCCGTAAATTGGGTGCTGGGCGGTGAGGGAGGGAGAGAAGGCAAGGGAAGATGGTGATTCGTTTGAAACATTCTTTCCCCGCACCACTCAGTTACCCGGGCGTCAACTCGAATAGCCAGATTAATCTGGTCATCTAGACCAGGGGTCCCCAACCTTTCTCGCACTGCGGACCAGTTTCATATTGACAATATTCTTGCAGACCAGCCGACCTGGGCCTGGGGGAGGTGGGGGGGGGGGGTAGGGTTGCCAACGGACAAGAGCAGCAGTCAAATACGCTGGATTTACCCCGAGAAAGACTACAATGACCATGAAGCCTTGCGCGGGCACCATTGCACATGGGTAACTTGTGCATGCGTGTATGATTTTTTTCCACAAATCGTTTTTGGCGATTCTGTTCGGGGGGGGGGGAGGAGGGTGTTAATCACGACCGGAATATTGGTGATAAGTGGTTAATACATTCAATTTCGTTTCTAAAAGGATTTATCTAACAAATTTAATATTAAACACACAGCGCATATTTTCCCTGCATGAATATAGTGATAAGTCAATTATCGGGGAGGACAGGGGAGCTTGAAGTAAGTGTTGAACGAACTTCCAGTAGAAGTGGTAGAGGCAGGTTCGATATTATCATTTAAAGAAAAATTGGATAGGTATATAGACAGGAAAGGAATGGAGGGTTATGGGCTGAGTGCAGGTCGGTGGGAGTAAGCACTCGGCACACACTAGAAGGGCAGAGATCGCCTGTTTCCGTGCTGTAATTGTTATATGGTTATATAAGTCAATAGCATCATAACATTCTAAGTAACGTTTGGATATTAAACACACAGCACATATTTTCCCCGTATGAACATATAAAATCATTGCAACACACCAATATCGCTGAATCAGTGGGAGCCCTGGGCTTGTTTTCCTGCAAAGAGACGGTCCTATCGAGGGGTGATGGGAGACAGCGATACTCGAAGGGGGTTCCTTATGTCCAGTCTATTCCGCAATTTAGTTTTCGTTGCATTCATTGCAGAGATATGTTGGAAATGGAGGCACGGATTTCAGTGCTTTCGTGGCTAACTCAGGATTTTTAGCCTTGACTTAGATCCAGAATGCCGGCAGAGATGTTACATCAAACATACTTTTCAGCCCGCCATCATTTGCAAGGTCGGGGAGTTGATCTTCTTCCCGCGCTGACATGGATGACGCGCGGGTAATGACCTCGCATGCGTAATGGCTCAACAGTGGACATGACAAGGAATGAGGAAAAGTGCAGCTGACTCCTATCGCCAAATCATATTGTTTCCTCGCGGCCCGGTAGTGCATGCTTTGCGGCCCGGTATCGGTCCGCAGCCCGGTGGTTGGGGACCACTGATCTAGACCATCCTGCTCGTCCAGGACAGCAATCTCACGCCAGATCCCTGCGTTCAGTCCACACTGGAAAGCAGAGATGTGAGATCTTTGATTCCAACCCATCTCTACTGCAAGCAAGTGGAATTTGACTGCATAGGCGTTCACCGTTCCTCTGCCTTGGCACAGGTCCATGAGTCATTGGGCAGCCTCTTGATCCAGTATTGGAAGGTCAAAAACCCTCCTTAACTCTACCATAAAATGTCCGAACGACTGGGCTGCGGGGTATCCCTGCTCCCGTAAAGCATTGAACATCCAGAAGGTTGACCATGTACACCAGTTTTCACATAATCAGAACTACCAGGCTGGGCTTGGAATGTCAGCTTGCCTTGGGTAATAGAATTCCTGCAACCATCGGGATCACCAGAATGTCTGCCTAGTCCATACTCCACTCCTGTATGGACACCGGAGTCTGTGGGGGAAGAAAGTGGGAGTCAGTTCTGGCCCCAGCACAGGAGCGGGAGCATTAATAGCAGAGATTGTTGGGGCAGCAGAAAAAGGGGACCTGCGAGACACTGGGAGTGGGTCTGAGGCGGCCAGAGGCTGCTGAATTGCATTGGCGAGAGTATTAACAGCTGTCAGCTGACGCTGGCTGTCCACAGTGAGCTTGTGGATGGCGGCCATGAGAATGGAAATCACAGACGCCTGAGTCTGATTGTCTTCAGTGAGCTGTTCAACCATTGAGGCTAGGGATGATACTTGTTCCTCTGGATGAAATGGGCTTGTCGGCATGAAATTATCTGCCTCATTGCTTCCATAACTTCATTCAGAACAGATTCCGTTACCTGTAGTTTGTCCCCTACCTGAACAATAAATCTCACAGCTAAAGTCAGCTGCTCTCTCTCTCTCTGCTGGGTCTATCTTTGTGTGCTTGAGACTTGCATTTGGATATGGCCCAAGTTCGGAGTGAGAGACACTGAAGTGGGTCGATAGTTCAGACTTTAATGCCAACAGAGTTAGAGGAAACAGAAAACAATAAGTCCTAGCCCAAACAGGGCCATTAACTAAAACTCTCAAATGGAAAACGAACACTGCAGCTGAAAGGAATGACTGAATATAAAATGAATACCATTAATCTTCAGAGTCAGCTGACTCGACAGTCCAATTTCTCAGGTTAGGTCGAATGCTAGCAGGCAGCAAAACGTTGCTGTGCTTTGCTCATGTTTCGACAAGCACGAAGACGAAAAGAATGGAGTTCAGAACCATCACAACGAAATAATAATTAGCTGACACGTGCATATTCATGGGCGCAATTGCCGTATCTACTGTGCAGCCAAATCTGTGGTGAGACAACAGTGGTTTCAACAGCAAACTTGAATATGGCATTGGAGCTGTGCCATCTTGGTGTAATGGATTTTGCCGTCCAGATGCTCCAGGGTTGAGCGAAGAGCGAATGAGGTGGCATCAGCTGTGGACCTGTTGCTCCGATAGGAAAATTGGAGAGGATCCAAGTTGCTCCTCAGGCAGGAGTTGATGTGTTTTATCACCAGCCTCTCAAAGCATTTCATCACAGTGGATGTAAATGCCACTGGACAATGGTCATTGAGGCAGGTCACCACGTTCTTCTTTGGCACTGGTCTAATTGAAGCCTGCTCGAGCAGGTCGGTACCTCAGAATGGTGAAGTGAGAAGTTAAAGATCTCAGCTGATCAGGACAGGTCTCTAGTACTTGTCCAGGTACCCACCTGGGATGAATGCTTTTTGTGGGTTCATCCTCCCAGATCAGCCTCAGAGACTGACATTATAAGATCATTGGGGTCTGTGGGAGTTTGTGATGGCTCCTCCATGTTTTGACAGTCAGAGTGAGCGTAGAAAGCACTGAGCTCACCTGGCAGCGAGGCCCTGTTGTCGCCTATGTCACTTGATTTCACTTTATAAGAGGTGATGGTATTCAAGCCCAGCCACAACCGTTGAGCATCTTTCATTGATTCAAGTTCAGTCTGGAATTGCCACTTTGCCCGTGAGATGGCTTTCTGGAGATCGTGCCTGGACCTCTTTTAACTTGGTCAGCAGACCTGAATGCCTTTGATCTGGCCCTCAGTAGATTGCGAATCCCATGGCTCATCCAGGACTTCTGTTTGGGGAAGACTCTGAATGATTTTGTGGGACACACTCGTCCACGACTGTCTTAATAAAATCATGACAACCGTGGTGTATTCATTCAGATCCACAGATGAGTCCCTGAATACACTGATTCGAAGCAATCCCGTAGCCAATCCTTCACCTTCCGCAACCACCCCTTTGTTGTCCTAATCTCTGGAGCTTTGTTCTCTCTGTATGCAGGTAGGAGAAAGGCAGCCAAGTGATCCGAATTACCAAACTGTGGTCTGGGCAAGGGATAGTACGCAATCTTTACCTCAGTATAGCAATGGTCTAGTGTGTTGGGACCTCTGGTGTTACAGGTTATACACTGATGGTAATTGGGCAGGGTTTTCTTCAAACAAGCCTGGTTAAAGAACCCAATCATGATTTGAAATGCGTCGGGATGGACTGTTTCATTTTTGGAGATGGATCATGCATTATAGTCGGCCACTGGCAGTATGTAAACGGCGGTCGGAATTATGGAGGAGAACTCCGGAAGTAAATAGAACAGATGGCATATGACCATTAGGTATTCAAGTTCATGGGAAAATGTGTTCAACAAAACCCCCACATTGGAGCACCACCACGAGTTTACTGTGAAATACACACCTCCACTTTTTGCCTTTTCTGAATCAGCAGTTCAGTCCATTTGGAAAATCAAGAAGCCTTCTTGTTTGATCGCTGTATCCGGTGTGCTGAAGACTCACTCAGACTTGGAACATCACAGTCCCTTACTTCCCGCCGAAACAGCAATCTTGCCCTCAGGTCTTCAATTTTGTTCTCCAGCGACTGCAAATTTGCTAACAAGGTGCTGATGCGGGGGGGGGGGGGGGTGGGCAGGGAGTCTCATTCCTCTGTGTTTCAGCCTGGAGTCCACCCCCACCCAGCTTCCTGCCATGGCGATGATCTTTCATCTGATTAAAGCTGCCATTCCCTCTTGGTCTGCAATTGTGAAATCTGGAGATCATCAAGTTGACTTAAAAGTACATTGCATAGAGAGAAATTGCATGCTGCAGATTGCAGTGAGAGTCATTCAAAGGAGCTATATTTAAAAATATTGTTTGCAGCTGCAGAACATTGCCATGGTGGTTAACCATCTATACTGAGGAGAAATTTCTTTAGCCAGAGGGTGTGGAATTTGTTGCCACAGGCAGCTGTGGTGGCCAGGTCATTGGGTGCACTTAAGGGGAGGGTTGATAGGTTCTTGATTAGTCAGAGTGTGAAAGGTTATGGGAAGAAGGTAGGAAATTGGGGTAGAGGGGAAAATGGATCAGCCATAAAGAAATGTTGTAGTGGACTTGATAAGTCGAATAGCCTAATTCTGATCCTATGTCTTATGTTCTTATAAACAAAAACAACAGGAATTCTGCAGATGCTGGAAATTCAAGCAACACACATCAAAGTTGCTGGTGAACGCAGTAGGCCAGGCAGCATCTGTAGGAAGAGGTGCAGTCGACGTTTCAGGCCAAGACCCTTCGTCAGGACTAACTGAAGGAAGAGTGAGTAAGGGATTTGAAAGTTGGAGGGGGAGGGGGAGATCCAAAATGATAGGAGAAGACAGGAGGGGGAGGGATAGAGCCAAGAGCTGGACAGGTGATAGGCAAAAGGGGATACCAGAGGATCATGGGACAGGAGGTCCGGGAAGAAAGACAAGGTGGGGGGGACACAGAGGATGGGCAAGAGGTATATTCAGAGGGACAGAGGGAGAAAAAGGAGAGTGAGAGAAAGAATGTGTGCATAAAAATGAGTAACAGATGGGGTACGAGGGGGAGGTGGGGTATTAGCGGAAGTTAGAGAAGTCAATGTTCATGCCATCAGGTTGGAGGCTACCCAGACGGAATATAAGGTGTTGTTCCTCCAACCTGAGTGTGGCTTCATCTTTACAGTAGAGGAGGCCGTGGATAGACATGTCAGAATGGGAATGGGATGTGGAATTAAAATGTGTGGCCACTGGGAGATCCTGCTTTCTCTGGCGGACAGAGCGTAGATGTTCAGCAAAGCGGTCTCCCAGTCTGCGTCGGGTCTCGCCAATATATAAAAGGCCACATCGAGAGCACCGGACGCAGTATATCACCCCAGTCGACTCACAGGTGAAGTGTTGCCTCACCTGGAAGGACTGTTTGGGGCCCTGAATGGTGGTAAGGGAGGAAGTGTAAGGGCATGTGTAGCACTTGTTCCGCTTACATGGATAAGTGCCAGGAGGGAGATCAGTGGGGAGGGATGGGGGGGACGAATGGACAAGGGAGTTGTGTAGGGAGCGATCCCTGCGGAATGCAGGGGGGGGGGAGGGAAAGATGTGCTTAGTGGTGGGATCCCGTTGGAGGTGGCGAAAGTTACGGAGAATAATATGTTGGACCCGGAGGCTGGTGGGGTGGTTGGTGAGGACCAGGGGAACCCTATTCCTAGTGGGGTGGCGGGAGTGAGAGCAGATGTACGTGAAATGGGGGAGATGCGTTTAAGAGCAGAGTTGATAGTGGAGGAAGGGAAGCCCCTTCCTTTAAAAAGGGAAGACATGTCCCTCGTCCTAGAATGAAAAGCCTCATCCTGAGAGCAGATGCGGCGGAGACGGAGGAATTGCGAGAAGGGGATGGCGTTTTTGCAAGAGACAGGGTGAGAAGCGGAATAGTCCAGATAGCTGTGAGAGTCAGTAGGCTTATAGTAGACATCAGTGGATAAGCTGTCTCCAGAGACAGAGACAGAAAGATCTAGGAAGGTGAGAGAAGTGTCGGAAATGGACCAGGTAAACTTGAGGGCAGGGTGAAAGTTGGAGGCAAAATTAATAAAGTCAACGAGTTCTGCATGTGTGCAGGAAGCAGCGCCAATGCAGTCGTCGATGTAGCGAAGGAAAAGTGGGGGACAGATACCAGAATAGGCGCGGAACATAGATTGTTCCACAAACCCAACAAAAACGCAGGCATAGCTAGGACCCATACAGGTGCCCATAGCTACACCTTTAGTTTGGAGGAAGTTTGGCGCTGCTTCCTGCACGCATGCAGAACTCGTTGACTTTATTAACTTTGCCTCCAACTTTCACCCTGCCCTCAAGTTTACCTGGTCCATTTCCGACACCTCCCTCCCCTTTCTAGATCTTTCTGTCTCTGTCTCTGGAGACAGCTTATCCACTGATGTCTACTATAAGCCTACTGACTCTCACAGCTATCTGGACTATTCCTCTTCTCACTCTGTCTCTTGCAAAAACGCCATCCCCTTCTCGCAATTCCTCCGTCTCCGCCACATCTGCTCTCAGGATGAGGCTTTTCATTCTAGGACGAGGGAGGTGTCTTCCTTTTTTAAAGAAAGGGGCTTCCCTTCCTCCACTATCAACTCTGCTCTTAAATGCATCTCCCCCATTTCACATACAGCTGCTCTCACTCCATCCTCCCACCACCCCACTAGGAACAGGGTTCCCCTGGTCCTCACCTACCACCCCACCAGCCTCCGGGTCCAACATATTATTCTCTGTAACTTCCGCCACCTCCAACGGGATCCCACCACTAAGCACATCTTTCCCTCCCCCCCTCTCCCTGCATTCCGCAGGGATCGCTCCCTACACAACTCCCTTGTCCATTCGTCCCCCCCATCCCTCCCCACTGATCTCCCTCCTGGCACTTATCCGTGTAAGCTGAACAAGTGCTACACATGCCCTTACACTTCCTCCCTTACCACCACTCAGGGCCCCAAACAGTCCTTCCAGGTGAGGCAACACTTCACCTGTGAGTCGACTGGGGTGATATACTGCGTCCGGTGCTCCCGATGTGGCCTTTTATATATTGGCGAGACCCGACGCAGACTGGGAAGCTGCTTTGCTGAACATCTACGCTCTGTCCGCCAGAGAAAGCAGGATCTCCCAATGGCCACACATTTTAATTCCACGTCCCATTCCCATTCTGACATGTCTATCCACGGCCTCCTCTACTGTAAAGATGAAGCCACACTCAGGTTGGAGGAACAACACCTTATATTCTGTCTGGGTAGCCTCCAACCTGATGGCATGAACATCGACTTCTCTAACTTCCGCTAAGGCCCCACCTCCCCCTCGTACCTCATCTGTTACTCATTTTTATGCACACATTCTTTCTCTCACTCTCCTTTTTCTCCCTCTGTCCCTCTGAATATACCTCTTGCCCATCCTCTGGGTCCCCCCCCCCATCTTTCTTCCCGGACCTCCTGTCCCATGATCCTCTCGTATCCCTTTTGCCTATCACCTGTCCAGCTCTTGGCTCTATCCCTCCCCCTCCTGTCTCCTCCTATCATTTTGGATCTCCCCCTCCCTTCCAACTTTCAAATCCCTTACTCACTCTTCCTTCAGTTAGTCTTATGTTCTTATGTTAGGTTTTGGTTTGTAGGAAGTAATGGCCTGTGAACCCTGCCCGAGCTGACATGCATCCAATTCTCTCTCTAACCTTAACTAGAATTGTTTTGTTGCTTCTTAAAATAGCCTTCCGTAGGTTGTACCTGGACCTCTTGTATAGCTCTGGACCTTAAATGCCATAGACCTAGCTCTCAGCAGGCTACAAGTCCTCTAGTTCATCCGCAGCTTTTGGATTGGGTATGTCCAGTATGTTCTCAAAGGCACACACTCATCCACACAGGTCTTGATGAAGTCAGTGACAACAGTAGTGTAGTCAAAGATGAATCCCTGAATATTGTCCAGTCCACTGACTCAAAGCAGTCCTGTAAGGGCTTTCCCACCTCCCTTGACCATATCTTCTTGATCTTCACAACTGGTGCTGTGGCCTTTAGTCTTTACCCTTAGGCTGGGTGTACAGCCAGGTGACTGTCTGTACACTCAGTGGATGCGAGAAGGCAGGGTAGGCCTTCTTTATGGTATATAACAGTGGTCAAGTGTGTTGGCTCCTCTGATTCCATGGATGATATGCTGGTGGTAGTTGTTCAGAGACTTCTTCAAGCTAGAAGTATCTAATTCCCTATTTTATTCTCTCTACCTTACTAAGTAACAACTTCCAAATCTGCTGAGGTCATTCCATAATTTAGGAAATCTTGGAAGATCATCACTAAAGCACCCAGCACCTTTATAGACGACCACATCCAGAGAACTTGTTTGATCTTAGTCTCCTTAATTTCTGCAGAGTTTTCTCATTTGTGATAATAATTGCTTTAAGTTACTTACGATCTTTAATTTCTGAATTTCTGGAAATACTCATCATGTCAAATGGAGTGTGTAGAGAGAAATACAGTCAATGATCTTTTGCCAGGTTTTAATCTTACCTCCTTAATCCAGATCAACTCCCATTTGAAATTCTTTTAATCAAACTCCTAATCTGTTCAGCACACTCAAGCTATTTGCTGTCAGTGTTCCAAATATATCTGTTCAGTGCAACAGCATAGTTCCAGCTATGGTATCCCTCCTTGTATTCATAGGATTGTTGTGTATTTAATATTTCAGTAATATTGTAAATATATTGTTCGACTAAGCGTTCTTGTTTTTTTAAATAATACATTATGGGTTATATGTAAAAGTATGTGAATGGCATACAGCAAAACGCCACTGTGTCATATGCGCTAACCTCGCTTAAAGTAAGAACGGAATTTTAGAGCTTCATTTTGGACTCTGTTTTTCTTCCAATTAGTTTTATGTCTTGGAGTTACAAAACATCACAATAATCACCTTCAAAGTATCTGTCTAGGGTTTCAATTCTCAGGGTATCACCATTTTACAATATGAAGTGATGTTACATCTCAGGCATTAGGCTGGCTTTGAAAGCCAATGAATTAGAATGTACAGTTATTGCCCCCCACAAAAAAGTTTTTTAAAATACTTTTATAATGCAGGCACAGAAAGGACCTTTATCAAGTTGACACTAACAAATGGTTTTGGAGCACTATGGTTGTTAGTGCAATGGAAATTACCACAGGGATTCTTCTATTTGGCAGGCACATCACACACTTACACATATAAGCAAGGTGGTTTCTGATGCTAGAGCTGAACTGTGGGAGGTATCATGTTCTATCTTCTCCTCACCGCACCTCAATAGTGGTTCACTGGAAACCCAGAGTGTGTCTGGAATTCATCCGGCCTTTGCCTTTGTTTTACACAGTCACCCGTGGGAATTGTGATCTGTGAACCTGTGTGGGATGGTTCCCCAGTTAGAATCATAACCCCATAGAACACTGCAGAAAGAAAGGCAGCAAATGGCCCATTGAGTCTAAGAGGACTCAATGCATCAGTCCCAAATTCTCACTCATTCCCATGGCCTATGAAATCTACTTGCTTCACATTTTTTTTTACTGGGGAAACATTTTAAACACTTTTCCCAGAGGTGTATAATCCTAGATCATAACAATTTACTTTGTGGAAAATACTTTCAATGCTCTTCAGTAAAAGGTGTTCTAACCAGGGAGCATATGCTGCGGTACCGTTTGCCAGACGGAAGCAGCTGAACAGTTTACGGTGGGGTGACTGGTATCCCCGATGATCTTCCAGGCCTTCTTTCTGCACCTGCTGCTGTAAATGTCCTCAGTGGAGGTAAGTTCACATCCACAGATGCACAGATATCAATGCTGAAAGTCATTAATGGTGGGAAGGATATTGAATGTTAAGGAGAGGGGTTCAAAATCTCTCAGTGGACTCATTGTCTGGTTCTTCTGTGGAGTGAGTGCTATCACCCTTTATGCCAATATGAAGTGGTTCATTGTCTGATAAACTGTGCACTGAGCTGGCACCACATCACCTGCATTTCGAAAGACATGACGGAGGGAAGTCATTTGTTGGACTGCAGAGGGATTATTGTAATGATGTCCAGGTGAAATGGCAAAACGGTTGTAACATGGGTATAATAATGTAGATTGTAAAAAGAATGTGTGACTGTGTGGTTTTAAATTTGCCCAAAGAAAGAAAAATATCTGAATATTTGTTGGAACTTTCTAGTCAACATGACAAATGTTGGGTCATACCTTATGGCTAGCTGCTTGCACCCGGCTCAGTATAGCTTTTTGGTGCTTCCTACTATGGACAACTGGTGTGCTCTGAGTTCATGGGTTCCAATTCACAGGTTAACTACCAGGCCTCATCAATTACAAGATAATGAGTAAAAGTCAAGATTCCTAATTTTGCTTAACCAATGGGTTTTGTTAAAATGTACATATAGCTGGAGAGAAGAACAGGTGTTCTTGGCACTGATGTCTCACCATAAGAATATCTTGTTCAGTGAAGCACTTGGCCATGGTGGCATCAGTGACCACAGAATTCACCAAAACAGCAACTCCAGATAGGATAGAAAGTGAGGGGAGGAAACTGGCTAAAAGATGCACATGAAGAGCTACAAGGATCGTGGATATTAATCATTCCGTTATGAATGATAGAATGCTACTTTACTGTAAATAAATTGTAGACTGATCTTCCAACCTCCATTTAGAAAGTGATAGATTACTGCTATAAATTGTGACCTAATCCAGATTAATAAAAGTCAGCACAAGATAACAAATATGACAACTGATGCAAAGCACAGAATTCATTTAGATAATAATTTTAACTTCTTCACAACAGTTCAAATTTACTTTGGAGGCTCTACTAAATTGGAGTTCATTAAGACACTAAATCTGCAGTGTACAGAGAAGTCTCTGAAATACTGAGAATGCTGTTCCTTAAAGGTTAGGAACAAACTTCATTAACTCAGAATGTACTAACAGCTCCGGGTTGGATAAGCTCAAGTGTTGGGCTTCCGTAATGAACAACTTCATAAGACCATAAGACATAAGGAGCATAATTAGGCCAAGCTTGCTTTGCCTTTCAATCATGGCTGATTTATTATCCTCTCAGCCCCATTCTATTGCATTCTCCCTGTAATCTTTGATGCCCTTACTAAATTAAGACCCTATTTCGCCTTAAATATACTCAATGACTTGGCCCCCACAGCTGTCTGTGGCAATGAATTACACAGATTCACTGCCCTCTGGCAAAAGGAATCCCTCCTCATATCTGCTGTAAAAGGATATCCTTGCATCCCGAGGTTGAGCTCTTTAGTCCTAGACTCCCCCACTATAGGAAACATCCTCACCACATCCATTCTATCAATATTCAATAGGTTTCAATGGAACCCACCCTCCCCACCCCCTCCCACCAATCCTCTAACTCCAACAAGTACAGGCCCAGAGCCATCAAACACTCCACATAACCCTTTCATTCCTGGGATCATTATCGTGAACCTCCTCTGGACCATCTCCAATGGCAGCATATCATTTCTCAGCTAAGGGACCCAAAACTGCACAAAATACTCCAAAAGTTAATAAACCTCTGACAATCAATTAGGTTTACTACAGGTATGGATCTTCTACATTTGATCAACTCAAATAAATTGTACCTCGCACTCACCCTTCCCTAGCCTCCACTCACTCAGCCCCCACTGTTCGTCTATTCCCTTACTCGTACCATCAAGGGTTTTGACAAGAGGTGATGCCTTAGGAAGGCAACATCCGTTATTAAGGATCCCCACCATCTTCTTTGTTGTTACCAGCAGGCAGGAGGTTCAGGAGCCTGTAGACCCATAACTCATGGTTCAATAACAGCTTCTTCTCCAGCGTTCTTGAGCTGACGTGAAAAACCCTGTACTGTCACAGATTATTTTATCTCTCTCAATTTGCACTACTGTTGTTATGTTTATTTCTGGAAATGTTGCCATGTAGATTATGTAAATTATATGCTAATTTATGCTTGTCATGTTGTAATGGCGTAAAAAGCTCATTTTCATAGTGTTCATACCCTGGAAATGTACACTCAGTGGCCTCTCTATTAGGCGACCCTTTTACCTAATAAAGTGGCTCCTGAGTGTATGTTTGTGGCCTTCCTTTGTTACGGCCCATTCACTTCAAGGTTCGATGTGTTGTATGAACAGAGACTGGCTGTAAGGCATGGTTACTTGAGTTACTGTCACCTTCCCGTCAGTTTAAACTAGTCTGGCCATTCTCCTCTGACCTCTCTCATTAACAGGGCATTTTCACCCACAGAACTGCCACTCACTGTATGTTTTTTGCTTTTTGCACTATTCTCTGTAAACTCTGGAAACTGTTGTGTGTGAAGATCCCAGGAAATCAGCAGTTTCTGAGATACTCAAACCATTTCATTAGGCACCCGCAATCCTTCCATGGTCAAAATCACTGAGCCCATATTTCTTCCCCACTGGCCATGTCTGCATGCATTTATACATTGAGTTACTGCCACATGATTGGCTGACTTGATATCTGCATTAACAAGCTGGTGTACAGATGTGCCTAATAAAGTGGCCAGTGAGTGTGTGCCTGTGCCAACAAACTTGAACTGCTCACTCACCCTGTCCGTTCCCAGTCCTCTGCTCACTCCCGCCATCCATCTCCCCTTTTACGCACTCACTCACCCCTCACTCCCACCATCCATCCCTCACTACTCCCTACCCCCACTCCTTTTACCTACAACTCCCCACTTCCCAATGACTGCTCCTCCCCCATTCCACAACCCTTACATACTGAATGCCTCAGTCCATATCCATCCACTCTAAGCACAGCCCCACATGTATTCACCTCAACCTGCCTCTGGACACAGCTTGGTCATACATGACACTATCCTGGATGTCATGTGATGTGCATGTGTGGTAAAGGAAATCTTGATTCAATCGGAGAATTCCTTCTTCCTTCATGCTTGCTTCATAGATCACTGTCCTTCATAACTTGCTAAACTGGATCAACAAATTTGTGGATGACACCAAGATTAGAGATGTAGTGAACAGCGAGGAAGATTATCAAAGCTTGTAGCGGGATTTGGACCAGCTGGGAAAATGAGCTGAAAAATGGCAGATGGAATTTAATACAGACATGTGTGAGGTGTTGTACATTGGGAGGACCAACCAGGATAGGATTTACATTATGAACAGTAGGACACTGAGGAGAGCGATTGAACAGAGGGATCCATATTTCCTTGAAAGTGGGGTCACAGGTAGATAGGGTCATAAAGAGAGCTTTTGGCACATTGGCCTTCATAAATCAATGTATTGAGTACAAATGTGGGGATGTTATGTTGCAGTTGTAGAAGATGTTGATGAGTCCTAACTTGGGGTATTGTGTACAGTTCTGGCCTAACTTGGGGTATTGTGTACAGAAGAGATGTCAATATGATTGAAAGAGTAAATTTACAGAATGTTGCTGGGATCTGAGGACCTGGGTTATAGGGAAAGGTTGAACTGGTTCGGACTTCATTTCCCGCAGGGTAGGAGAGTGAGGAGAGATTTGACAAAGGTATACAAATTTATGAGGGGTATATATAGGGTAAATGCAAACAAGTTTTTTCCACTGAGATTGAGTAAGACTAAAACTAGAGGTCATAGGTTAAGGGTGAAAGGTGAAATGTTTAAAGGTATCTTGAGGGGGAATCTCTTCAGTCAGTATGGTGAGAATGCGGAATGATCTGCCCGTGAAAGTGGTAGATGTGGGTTTGATTTTATCATTTAAGAGAAATTTAGATAAGTATGTGGATGTGAGGAGTATGTCGGACTATGTCTAGATGTGGGCTGATGGGACTAGGCATAATAATAGTTTGGCACTGACTAGATGGGCCAAAGGGCCTGTTTCTGCGCTATAGTACTCTATAAAAATACACCCACAAATTGCCATCCACCAGCAGTTTAACAGGAGGATCGAAGCACATATGATAACTTTGCCAAGACAAATTCACAACCTATAATATTTAAGTTGTAAATTCTCCGACAAAGAATAAATTTTGATGGGCACAATATAGGAGAACGCAAACATTGGATCATGGACAACGTACAAAATGCTGGAGGAACTCAGTGGAGGGAAATGGACAGTTGTAATTTTGGGTAGAGAACCCACACAAATATTTTGCTAAGTCTAGAAGAGGAATTGAAGAAAAAACATGACAAACAGAACAAGAGAGAGAAAGACCTTTCTCTGTGGCATGATATCCTGTTCCAGCTCCATCCGGACTCACTCCACTCATAGCTAGTGGATGGGTGTAGGATCTGATGTGTTCACTCATTTAATCATCCTGAGATCCAACACAGTGTGTCCCCAATCATTTATGGCACCAGGCAGTGGCTTTAAAGAGCTCACAAAAAATGTCACAAAAGTTCAATCTTTGGAACTCAGCACCCTCCCAAAACTTGTGTGCTGAACTAACATGACTTTTACCATTCAGCAGCTGTTCTTCTCTTTACCAAGACCACGTCTGTAATTTACCTGCAACCTCTGTACGAGCATCATCTGTGTCCTCTTCTGTCTGTTTCTTGTCAGCATTCTTTACTTCAGGAACATAAAAGTCACTCTGACGTGCCAAAGGGCAGACATAGTAGATAATTTCCCCACAGTAGATCTCCAGACAGGGATGAGCACATAGCTTCCGTTCCTAAAGGACAAGAAACAATATATTGAGAGAAGTGGAAACATACTGAACTAACTTCAGGGTCAACATCTGTGGGATAGCTGTAGATTTAGAGTTGACAGGAAATTAGATGTTGGTGAGAGCTTGGTCAAAGAACTCTCCATCACAAAGTACTCATCAAAATAGGTAGCGCAGGAAGCATCAGGCTAAAATAAATTAGGAATTAGATATCCAGGGAAGGTTATATTAAGATTAAACTGTACTGGATCGATTGCAAGAATGTGGCAAGTGCACGTAACTATTGATTATGTGGTGAATTGAACAGGTCTCCTGCAGATGGGAGGCTCTCTCTTTTTGTGCAGGCTTTCAAGTGCACTTGTTTACGTCTTAGAAGGCCTGGTTCAATGTTCCCACACTGTAAGCCGCCCAGCGTATGCCATGGCGAACATAACTCAGTAAAAATATTTGATTTGACTATTCCGTTGTTGTTTGTGCATATATAACAGATACATGGATAAAATGGCATAAAGAGCAAATTCAGCCCGGTGGAACTGCAACAGAGTTTTGCATAAACCAGCACTCCACTTCTGAAGTTCAGTTCCATTGAAGGAGAAGTTTACATTGTCACCCCCCACCACCCTCTATTCCCCCCCCCCCACACACACATATAATGGTCCTATGTTGTATTCTTAACATAAAGAGAATCTGAAGGCAATTCAGAGTCAGATGTAAGAAAACTGACCCAGGAAGCCAGATGTTAGCTGAAAATTGGGCTTAGAGGATGATTTTACGGGAAGAAATAGTTCGCCATCAGAAGTCATTAAGCTTTTTTCTATTTAGAGATACAGCACGGGTAACAGGTCCTTCCAGACCACAAGCCTGCGCTGCCCAATTACACCCATGTGACAAATTAACCTACTAACTGGAATGTGTTTGGAGTGTGGAAGGAAATCGGAGCACCCGGAGGAAACCACGCAGTCACAGGGAGGATGTACAAACTCTTTAGAGACAGCGGTGGAAACTGAGGACAGGTTGCTGGTGCTGTATCAGCGTTACATGAACCACTATGCTCCACTGAATCAGCATGCAGTCAGTTGAAGTTACAACTCAGCGCAGTCACACAACAGAAGAGCTGAGGCTACACCACTTTGTGTTGAGGGCTGACTTTGAAATGAATCCTTTCCAAAGAGGGAAATCCCTCGGCACTTCTCTATCAGCAGCATGGACCTGCACAAACATCAGTTCTTCGAACAATACTAAATGATCTGGTCACCACCTCATTGCTGTCTGTGGAACTGCAATGGGTGCAGGTTCACTACTACATTCACCTCGCTACAATCATGAATAGATTTCAGTGGCATTTCATTAGCTGAAAATCTCCTTGGTGGTGATCTGAATCTGTGAAAGGTTTTTATAAAAATACCTTTTTTTATTATTATTCATCTTGAATATATGTTTATATATACGTTTCTGACCATGTTTCTGCAGATATGTCAGATACAGAGTACCTGCAGCTCCCTGGATTGTCAAGAGATCTTCTTTAAGTTTTGTTTATAAGGTCATAGAACATAGAAACAAGCCCTTCAGCCCAACTCATCCAAGCTACCCATGATACTCATCTAAACTAGTGCCATCTGCCTGCATTTTGCCCACATTGCTACCCATGCACCTGTCTGAATGGCATTTAAATATTGTTAATGTACCTGCTTCAAACACTTCTTTGGCAACTCATTCCATACACAAGCCACCCACTGGTGAAAAAGTTGCCCATCAGGTTCCTACTAAGTCTCTACCCTATGCCCTTTAGTTCCCGATTCCCCAATTCTGGGCGGAAAAACTCCGATGATTTTATATAGCACACATGTTGATATTTGAAAACTTTTTAAAAATGTCAACCAATCTGTCATCTGGCAGAGGAGCTTATTCAAGATGAATTCTGTACCATTTTGACAGCAAGACAGGATTCCAGTCCTGTCTGATTGAGTATCTCACACTCAGAATTGAACTTAGCTGCCCCAAGTAGTGTCCTGATAACTGCTGTCATTCAAGGAATCTTCTATAGCCCAGTCCAGCTGACAATAATGTGCAGACACACTGATTCCAACCTAGCAAAGTGCTTTATATAGGTATTGCCAGAAACTGATCAAAGTAGAAGCTTGCTTCCACTTCATTCATTTTCATTTCTTGTTCTATATTAAAATTCATAGGCTTAAAGAATTTCAGCACAATTACTATATTTAAACATCTATTAATTCTATTGAAAACATAGAGCATAGAAAACCACAGCACAGACACAGACCCTTCAGCCCACAATGTTGTACCAAACTAATTAAATGCCTCATTAAATTAATCCCTCTGCCTACATAATGTCCGTATCCCTCCATTCTCTGTACATTCATGTGCCTGTAAGAGCCTTGTAAATGCCTCTAACATATTTTTCCCCACTACCACCCCGGCTGTACATTCCAGGCACCCACCATCCTCTGTGTAAAAAGCTTATTTTGCACATATCCTTTGAACTTAACGCTTCTCACCTTAAATGCATGCTTTCTAGTATTAGGTGTTACAACCCTGGAAAAAGATACCAGCTGTCTAGTCTATCAATGCCGCTCATAATCTTATAAACTTCTATGAGGTCTTCTCTCAGCCTCCGTCATCCAAGAGAAGACAACTCAAGTTTGTCCACACCCTCTGCAATTGCACTAATTGGCATATTAGCTTTCAGTTGTGATCAGAAATAATCAAATATGGAGATTGTATATCAGAGATTTGAGCTTAATTTCCCTCTTCTATAATAAATCGGGAATATAATCCAAGTGACTCAATACTGAGTAAATTTTAATTTCAATCCCATATAAGACAAAAGAACCGATCAACAGGGAATACATTTGTGGACACATACTCTTTGACAATCTAGTAAACAACAACCAGCACCAGTTTATAAAAACAATTAGATAAGAATTACCACATCATCTTTTTCATTATTTTCTCAACCCAAAGTTACATAACAGAGCTGCATTACGGAAATCCGCCTCTGTGAAGAAGGGTGAGATCTCTAACAATGGTATTTCAGACCCCATCACCATTTCTACCCTTGCATTCAAAAACATGGACCAGTGTTTGCTCAATTTCATAATTTTCTCCTGAAGTAATCTTCTTCTCTGCCATTAAAATCCATCTCCTTGACTAAGTTTTAATCACTTTTCCTAATTTCTCTTCCTGGAAAGAACCTTAGAATTTTTTCCCATGTATTCATTGTTGTATCAATGCAGTACTATTGAAGATGTGGCACTGATACATTACAGTAACGTTACACGAATTGTTACTATATTATGTTATACGTACTTTATTCTTATTGCAGAGTTGTACACTCACTGGCCATGTTACTACGTCCCTCTTGCATGTATTAAAGTGGCCACTGTGTGTATGTTCACGGTCTTCTGCTGCTGTAACCTATATACTTCAAGGTTTGATATGTTGTGCATTCAGAGAGTTAGTGTCATCTTCCTGTCAGCTTGAACCAGTCTGGCCATACTCCTCTGACCTCTCTTATTAACAAGGCATTTTTACCCTCAGAACTGCTACTCACTGGATATTTTTTCTGTTTTGAGCACCATTCTCTGTAAACTCTAGACACTGTTATGCGTGAAAATCCCAGGGGATTAGTAGTTTCTAAAGCCACTCAAACCACCCTGTCTGGCACCAACAATTATTCCAATGTCAAAGTCACTTAGATCACATTTCCTCTCCATTCTGATGTTTAATCTGAACAACACTGGAACCTCTTGACCACGTCTGCATGTCTTCATACACTGAGTTGCTGCCATGTGATTGGCTGATTAGATATTTGCACTAACGAGCAGGTGTACAGGGATACCTAATAAAGTGGCCACTGTGTGTATTTCACCGTCAGATGACTCTCAATGGTTCTGTAATGTTCTATCAATATAATTATATTCAGTGTAATTATCTAATTACAGTCCATGGTTATTTATCACACAGCATGACATGTATCCCTCATCTTTATTATCAAGTTTTAATAATCAAAATGAGACACAAACATGATCGTTTTATATCCCTCCTTGAATAGCAAGCCATTTAATTCTCATTGTGACTGCAAAATATTCTTTTCTCTTTCTGCATGGATCATATTGAACCTGTAACCTACCCTATTTCAGCACAGCATTAAGGCCCATGAGGGCAAAGCCAAGTACACCGTGATTTGAAAGACAGTGGGCAAAATTAAAATGAAGTTTTCAGCACCCAAAGCATCCATCTACATGTGTTTCCAAACTCATTTTATTTATTCCAGATACAATATATTAAAAACTAATTAGACAATGAGGTTTAATTATATATGGTGTTCATTGCAATATTAGAATATAGCTGAATGCAAAGTTGCACTAATGTGAAATGTGAGTTCAGAAACACAAGTTGTAAAACTTTCTCTTTAAATTACATTTTTGTAAAAACAACTTACTTATAAAAATTGCCTTCATTAGTTCTAGAACATTTCAAAATTATTCATATATAAAAATAATTTAAAGCCCAGTGAGTGCAGGCAGGGAACTGTTTGCAGCCATTGTAACTGTAAGAGGTGATATTACTCATGCAGTGAAAACATTTCATAGACGTGGCATCAATTATTGAATAAATTAATATCCTACTATATTTTATATATATCTATATATATTCTTATTGTATAAAACTGTAGTATTGGAAGAACTTCCTGTCAAATAGATGTCATGCTTTTATGTCCTGGTGACATAGATAAGTGTCTTGCAATTGAGTAGCTGGTGGGAATGCAAAATGAACGCCTAAAATATTTGAGGAAAATCTTGTAAGAATCTGAACAGAACAAAGAAGAAGGCCATCTGGCATACTGAGCTCCTGCCAGCTCTTTGAAATGGCTGTCCAATTACCTGCATTCCAAGCTGTTCTATACTCAGGTTGTTTTCCACTAAGCTGTACATTTCTTCAACTAGTACTTGTGTTTACGTAGCACCATTATGCAAATAACTTGCCCTCATATTTGTTTGATAACATTTTGTGAGTTTGTCATGAAATGATATCAAACAAAATACGACAGCACGCTATTGTGAAAACCTGGGTCAAAGAGGTAGTTTATAAGAAGTCAAAGTTCATCATGTCTGGAGATTATGGTGTGGGGAACTCGAACATTGATAGCATTCCGGAGACCAAAGATTCCGGCGACAGGGAAGATTATAAAGTTACAGGGTAACTGCAGACAGGAAGAAAGACAATACCATGAAATATGAAGGCAAAGATACGAATGTTCAAATGAAGCTGCTGTGCAACAGGGACTGTGGGGCTGAATGGATGAATAGTTGGGGTCATTAGCAGACATTAGGGCTAGTTCCGTTTGAAACTGTGAAGCAACTTATTTCCTGCAGCCACTGGTTGAACTCATTCACTGGGTTTTGGGAATGTTTCAAAAACTATAGTGGAACATCCTCAGATGTAACTCTCAAAGCGTCGGGTGACAAGGTAGAGAGCAGGAGAGAGAATACGCACTGACATAAGTGCCATGCTTTTGGCCCTCAGAGGCTGTAAATGCAGTGTCACAAGAAGTTTAATGATCTCAAAGTTATGTCAATGCAGACAGCAACAAATCCTACCTTCCAGTAACTCACTACCAGCTTCCCATACTGCTCTACGTCAAACATTGCCTTCAGTCACCAAGTGACATCTTCTGTCAATCATTCACCATATACTCACATCATTAAACACTGAACACATCGGCTTCTCACTGCTTCCACAAGCCACTAGTTACTAAATTATGGCAGTGACATTATATTTGCAACATACAGGCCAGCAGGGACACGCTTAGGTCCAAATCTCACTAGACTAGAGAGCAGAGTGCTGCAGCTGCTACAGATCTGTGACACTCGCCACCCAAGGAGAGCTGTAGCTAGAGCGCAGGGACTCCACACCCTACTTCCTTCAAAAAACTAAGACATGTCCAAAGGTTTTTTTAAATTTTGACTGTTACTTAGAATTTTTGATTCTTATTGTATCTAATTTTTCCACTACCTCCCTTTCACTGTGCAATTGGTAGCAACAACTTCCTCAGTGAAGTTGGATATAAGTATTGATTTGGTATCTTTAACAATCCTAGATCATCTTCCTTTTAGACCCCTAATCAGAATCACTGACATTTCTCGTGAAGTTTGTTTTTTACAGTGCAATATATAAATATGCTTAAAATTATAATAGGTAATATGGAATGAAAAGTAAGTAAGCAGTGCAAGAAGAGGTTTAAGGGTCAAAGTGAGGTAGCGTTCATGGGTTCATGAACCATTCAGAAATCTGATGTGGTGCCGAGATGAAGAAGCTGTTCTTAAAGCATTGAGTGTGTGTATCTTCAGGTTCCTGTACCTCCTCCCTTATGATAGCAACGAGAAAAGGGCATGTCCTGGCTGGTGGGGGTCTTTAATAATGGAGACCACCTTTTTGAGATATCATCTTCTGAAGATGTTCTCAATGCTGGGGAGGCTAGTGTCCAAAAAGATCCCTTACTGACTGAGTGTTTTTGATAACTACCTTTTTACTGGCTATAGGGTAATAAAATATTTTTGTTTCTGTTTAATATTGCCTATTAATCTATTTCTCTCTCATTTCCTTACCCAGTGCCCTGAATACATTCTCTGCCATGATACTAGTCAACATGTATTATAATAACCCAGTTTGGCAATTACTCTAAATAGACCAGGATAATATGAAAATAAGTAAATGTTATTTTGGTAACTGTGAATACTTTAATTTGACTGTTGGTCCTGTGACACCTAGCCATAACTATGCCTGGGTGACTTCCTAATGTTGTACATCTATCTATAGTAAAAACCCTGGCAGGCCATTCTATTGTACTGTATACCCATCTATGGCTAATGCATTACCAGCTCCCTGCTACACTGGGCACCTGACAGCACAGTAGGAGATTATTACAAGTACCATAGCAGTTTTTCATCCACTTTTAATTAGTACACTTACTTTGTTGCTTCCAACACATCTGGTTTGTCTCCTGCTGGGTTAATCAGTAAGGTAAAGAACTGCATTTCACATAATTTTGTTTTACTCTCTCTGCATTTTGTGTTGAATCCTGCTTTGCAAATTTAAAGGTAGAAGTGAGAGTCCTTGTCTAAAAAAACTCTGTAGGTGGCTTTCTAATGATCTCTCGTGTCAAAAGGTCTCCATTCAGGTCTCCATTCTGCTTCCTGTTTGAGAAGCTCTCAGTTTTCAAAGCTGATTAAAGTACCTTCATTTGTCAATCCTTAGTGAATTCACTCATTGCCAAGATTGACGCTGACGTTCCTTGCCTCTAATTCTCAAGGGGCATCTGAATGGAATATGCTTAGCATCTTTCCATACTTTAAGAATAATACGAGAAAGCTTCATGCGTTGCACAAAACAAACTGTCCTCTGTTTATTTTGACAGTTTACACCTGGCTGTTTCACTACCCACAGACTTGCACCGGGAATACTACTGATCGAGCTGCTACCATTACCTTTCAACGCTGTTCTTTCATAACAAACTCTGCCCATAAGACCATAAGACATAGGGGAAGAGTTAGGGCATTCAGCCCATTTAGTCTGCTCTGCCATTCCATTGTGGCTGATTTACAGTATAATCACTCTCAACCCCATTCCCCTGCCTTCTTCCCATAACTTTTAGTGCCCTTCCTAATCAAGAACATATCAACCTGTGTTATCAGGTGCCCAGTTGCCAATGACTTGAGCTCCATAGCAATGAATTCCACAGATTCACCATCCTCTGGCTGAAGAAATTCCTCCTCTCTCTGTTCAAAAGGGACGTCCTTGTACTCTGAGGCTGTGCCCTCCATTCCCAGACTCTCCCATTATAGGAAACTTCCTCTCCACATCCATTCTATCTAAGCCTTTCAATATTCGATATTGAATATCGATCCTCCTTCAGTCTTCTAAACTCCAGTGAGTACAAGCCCAGGGCCATCAAAGCCCTCATACACTAACCCTTTAAGTGTCTGCATCCTAGTATGGAACGCCACAAGCAGAATCTTGGAACTGATTTCTGTCTTCCTCTCAAGGCTCAAGTCTAAGTCCAACCCAGATATTAGCTAGAGAAGGATTCTTCACACAGGCAGCTATGATATTCTGAAAGATTGATTTTAAGTCTCAGTTATGTGCTGACTTTGAACTTCTAGGTTACTATTGTTAAATGTAGGTATTCTAGGATCAAGGAGAATGTGAATAATGGATCACTTAAAGTTGCCATGCAAGTTGACAAGGTTGGTAAGGTTAAAAGTTCAAAGTTAATTTATTATCAAAGTACATATATGTCACCATATGCAACCCTGAGATTCATTTTCTTGTGGGCATACTGAATAAATCCATAATCGAATAATAAGCATAAAAGAATCAATGAAAGACAGCAAGCAACACACATCAAAGTTGCTGGTGAACGCAGCAGGCTAGGCAGCATCTCTAGGAAGAGGTACAGTCGACGTTTCAGGCCGAGACCCTTCGTCAGGACTAACTGAAGGAAGAGTCAGTAAGAGATTTGAAAGTGGGAGGGGGAGGGGGAGATCCAAAATGATAGGAGAAGACAGGAGGGGGAGGGATGGAGCCAAGAGCTGGACAGGTGATTGGCGAAAGGGATATGAGAGGATCATGGGACAGGAGGCCCAGGGAGAAAGAAAGGGGGAGGGGGAAGCCCAGAGGATGGGCAATAATGGACCGGGTACGAGGGGGAGGTGGGGCATTAACGGAAGTTAGAAAATCAATGTTCATGCCATCAGGTTGGAGGCTACCCAGATGGAATACAAGGTGTTGTTCCTCCAACCTGAATGTGGCTTCATCTTGACAGTAGAGGAGGCCGTGGATAGACATATCAGAAAGGGAATGGGATGTGGAATTAAAATGTGTGGCCACTGGGAGATCCTGCTTTCTCTGGTGGACAGAGCGTAGATGTTCAGCAAAGCGGTCTCCCAGTCTGCGTCAGGTCTCACCAATATATAGAAGGCTGCATCGGGAGCACCGGATGCAGTATATCACCCCAGCCGACTCACAGGTGAAGTGTCGCCTCACTTGAAAGGACTGTCTTGGGCCCTGAATGGCCTCTTCCAATGAAAGACAGAATCAACTTCGTGTGCAAAAGACAACAAACTGTCCAAATACAAAAGCAAAGAAGAAGAAGAAGAAGAAGAAGAAGAAAGGAAGGAAGGAAGGTAGATAGATAGATCAAGAACATAAGATGAACAGTCCTTGAAAGTGAGTCAATAGAGTTTGACAGTTGAGGGGTAATAACTGTTCCTGAACATGGTGGTGTAAATTCTGAGGCTCCTGGACCTTCTTCCTGAGGGAAGCAGCAAGAAGAGAGCATTACCTGGCTGGTGGATGCTGCTTTCCTGCAACAACACTTCATGTACATGTTGTTACCAATCCGAACTGATTGGATCTGCAAATGAGGAAATTGAGAATCCAATTGCACAAGCAAGTATTGAGGCCAAGATCTTGAAGCTTTGTGATTAGTTTTGAGGGGATGATGGTATTGAATGCTGAGCTGTAGTCAATGAAGAATATCCTGATGCATGCATTTTTGCTATCCAGATGTTCCAGGGTTGAGATGCCAATGAGATGGCATCTGCTGTGGAATATGGGTTGATGGCTTTCATTATTTGGGGGACTGAGTTCAAGAATCGCGAAATAATGTTGCAGCTCTATAAAACCCTGGTTAGACTACATTTGGAATATCGTGTTCATTTTTGGTCATCTCATTATAGAAAGGATATGGAAGTTTCAGAGAGGGTGCAGAGGAGTTTTACCAGGGTACTGCCTGGATTAGAGATCATATCTTATGAGGATAAGTTGAGCAAGCTAGGGCTTAGCTCTCTGGAGCGAAGGAGGATGAGAGGTGACTATATAGAGGAGTACACAATGACAAAAGGCATAGATCAAGTGGATAGCTTGAGATTTTTTCCCAGAGTGGAAATGCCTATTACAAGAGGGCATAATTTTAAGGTGATTGGAGGAAAGTATAGGGGGGATGTCAGAGGTAAGTTATTTACACAGAGAGTGGTGAGTGGTAGAGGCAGATACATTAGGGGCATTTAAACAACTCTTAGATAGGCATATGGATGAAGGGCTGTGGAGGATGAAACGGTTAGATTGATTTTACTGTAGGTTAAAAGGTTGGCGCAACATTGTGGGCCAAAGAGCCTGTACTATGCTCCAGTATTCTATGTTCTAAGTTAATTCCATGATGTCTGTGACTGGTCCTTTCATTGTAAAACCAAAGCTCAAAGGTGAAGTTAGATCTTAATGTGAAATGTAACAAAAAAAAAACAAATGGTCTCAGCAACAAAGAGGGTAGAAGTTTACTACTGGGCCCGGAATATGGGAAGGAGAAAGTTTCTTGTACATCACCCAGCATACAGCATGTGTTTATCTATTAGATGAGGACACAGCCAGAAATAGGGCTCAACCTGCTTCCTCTGGTTGGATATTTAAGTTGTTTTAGGGGTCAAGGTGGACTATTTGACTAGTTTGATTGAATAGTTGAGATGGATGATATTTGATAAGCTTGCACAAACAGGATTATTATAACTGGTTAAATGCAAACTGTGAATAATATTCATTTAAGAGTTAGAGTAATTCGTGAGAATATAAGCAAAAGTGTGAAATTCACACACAAATTACATATGTGGGGAAAAACTGAGGCAAATGAAGTTCACTCTGGAAAAATGAGGTCTTTTATTGAACAAGTAAGAGATACAGAATGGATTGTTTTCATATGGTGAGAAACCAGTTACTGTGCAATACAAATGCCTAGCACACAAAGCAATTCTTGAACTAATCTTGAAAGTCCACTCATGAAGTTTGATAGGAAGTGTTTGGAGATAAGGAAATACATCAAAGGAAAGACAGGCTAAAAAAATTGTCAATCAGAAAACTTGCAATCGGAGTGTCACAGCACATGGGCTAAAGGGACTAACAACATAAGAGAATGGGGAAACGGTGATGAGAAAACAAAGTATGGGACAAACCTACTGAAGGTTTGGAGATGATGAGGGAAGAGATAGTAAGAACCCAGAAGACTAGTGAGATTGGGATCTATGGTGCATTTGTAGTTGGGATTAGAATTGCTTGCCCATAGAACAGAGAGTAATGATGGAGAGGTGTTATTCTGGCTGGAGGGCCATGACCAGTGGTGTTCCACAGAGAACAATGCTGGAGCCTCTGTTGTTTGCAACATATAAATGATTTGGCTGAAAACGTAGATGTCTATGTTAGTAAGTTTGCAGATGACACATAGATTAGTGGAGCTGTGGACAGTGTAGAGGTCTGTCAAAGGATAGAGTATAGATCAATTACAATATTAGTGGAGAAATTGCAGATGGAGTTTAGTCCAGGCAAATGGGAGGTAAGGTGAAGGTATACAGATCATTTGTCCAAGTACATAGTTCACTGAATGTGGCCAGGGCAGAACAGAATGTACATGGCATATTTACCCTCATTAGGCAGGACATTGAGAATACGAGTAAGAAAGTCATGTTGCTGCTATATAAAACTTTGGTTAGGTGACACATGGAGTACTGTGCGTAATTCTAGCTACCCTTTTACACGAAGGTTGTGGAAGCTTTGAAAAGGGTACGGAAGAGGTTCACTAGGATGCTGCCTAGATTAGAGGGTATGCGTTGTGATGGATAATCACTTTCCAGGGCCCAAGAGGCTTATTGCTAAACTCAGTTTTCTAGCACAGCTGCATGATCATGCTGATAAACTTAAACTTTTAATAAATGTTCTTTGCTCAGCTTTTTGTTGTAACAAGAACCAATCCCTAGTTCTCAATGTAAATTGCAAGCAGCATCAGTCTGAAGTTAGAGGTACAGCTTTGCAAAGTAAAGTGACTGGGTAACTTGTTTCCAGTAGCCAAATACAAGACAATGAGGTTATGTCACTTAGGACATCAAACATGATAGTAAGTAGGAATGTTTGTGTGCTCAGGGGGTCAGCCCTCACAGCATTAATTGTGGATGTTAAGGATCTCTGGCGCCACGAGCTTTTAAGACCATTTGTTTGAGTTACTTTGTCCCAGCAAAGGTGTCTAGAAAATATCACATGCAGATGATGTCATCTGGTACAAAATAATATCAAATTAATAATATAGGTTCATTCCTCAACCTTTGGTTTCTGCCACAGATGATTCATTCATCTGCAACTCATTGGTAGGTTCTTCTAATTCATAAGAATTGCACCTGCATTTGGAAATCCTTTGTAATTTGGAAACCTTTAATAAATTAGAAATCTCCTGTGAGGGTTAAATGAGTGTTAAGAACCATTTGTCTAAATTTAAAGATATATTATTAAAAATAAAATAACTGTGTTTAGGTAAACTACTTTGTCAGCGGGATACCTCCTCCTTGGTAGGGAGGGGGAACCCACCACTCAGGCAAAGGGTATTGACAGCTAAACCTCGCCACAGGGACTAGACAGGAGAGTAAGTTAGCCCTTGAAGAGTAGGTTGGTACAGTATAACCTCCCTATAGTGAGGGCACCCACAGATAGTCTAGGGCTTTGCAGACAGGGAACCCAATGGCATCACAGAGCTATAAAAAGCTTGGATAAACTTGGGTTGTTTTCTTTGGAGCATCAGAGGCTTGAGAGGATACCTGATAGAGGTTTATGAGAGTATAAAAGGCATAGATATGGTAGACAGTCAGAATCTTCATCCCACGAGAGAAATGTTAAGTACTAGAGGGCATGCAAGTAAGATGAGAGGGGGAAAGTTTAAAGGAGGTGCACCAGGTGAGCTTTTACTACAGAGCGTGGTAGGTGCATTGAATGGATTACTGGGGCAGTGGTAGAAGTAGATGCAGAGTGCTGTTTGAGAGAATGTTAGACACACAAATAGGCAGGGAATGGAGAGATCTGGATCATGTACAGGCAGAAAAGAATTAGTTTAATTCAGCATCATGTTCAGCACAGACACTGTGAGCCAAAGGGTCTGTTCCTGTGCTGTATTGTTCTATGTTCTCAGTTCTTCCTGGAAACCTGCTGTGGCACAGACATGCTGAGGCTTTGGAAATAATGAAATACATACGGAATAGCAAGTGTATTCAGGCTTTTAAGATGAGGGAGCAACTCACTTTGGGACAGATACACTAAGGGATTAAGAGGCAATGAGAGTTTGAAGACGGAAGAGTTCAAAATATAAGAGATAAAGTACAGAACATAGAATATTAGAGGACAGAACAGGCCCTTCGACCCATGGTGTTGTGTCTACTCTAAGATCAGTCCAACTCTTCCCTCCTCCATAGCCCTACATCCACGTGCCTACCTAAGAGTCTCTTAAATGTCCCTGATGTATCTACCTCTCCAACACCCTGGCAGCACATTCCACACACCCACCACTGTATAAAAAACCTACCTCTAACACCCGTCCCTATATTTGCCTCCAATCACCTTCTATGCCCCCTTCTATCTGCCATATCTGCCCTGGGAAAAATTTTCTGGCTGTCCACTTGATCTATGTTTCTTATCATTTTATACACCTCCATCAAGTCACTTGGCAGCACCCTGGTAAAGCTCCACTGTACCCTCTCTAAAACTTCCACGTCCTTCCTATAATGAGGCGACCAGAACTGAACACAATACTCCATGTGGTCTAACCAAAGTTCTATAAAGCTGCGACATTAACTCGCAGATCCTGAATTAAATCCCTGACTAATAAACACCAACACCCCATATGCTTTCTTAACCATCAAATTATGCTGCAACTTTGAGGAATCTATAGACCTGGGACTCCAAGATCCCTCTGTTCCTCCACACTACTAGGAATCCCGCCATTAACCTTGCTCTCCTCGTATGCAGACAATTTCCCACATTCTGAGATTTGTGTGATATTGGACTGTACTTTATATTGGTTTTCTTCAGTTTTTTGATGTTTTCTTTCCTGTGGATGATTGGCAGGTGGGTGATCTGTGAATTTTTTGTGTGTAAAGGGTTGGGGGTTTGGTGCTACTGTTGTTCTTTTCTTCGAGTGAGGGGGCTGGGGATGGTTATGTGTAGAGGGTTGGTGATTGTTATTGTGGCTGTTTTTTGCTGCAGGACAGGATTTTGGGGTCAGTAGTTTTGTTTCTTTTCTTTTTCATGCTGGGGGTAGTTGATGTCTTTTCTTTCATCAACACCCATAGTTTTTCTGTATTTAATGGTTATCTGCGGTAGACAAATATCAGAGTTGTACTACACATACATTTTTGACAATGAAATGAACCTTTGAACTCTACATTTAAGTTTGACATTCAAATATATTATTTCACACCTTTCCGGGTTGAACTTCAGCTGCCACTTCTCAGCCCAGCTCTGCATCCTATAATTTCCCTCTGTAACCAATTACAACCTTCTACATTATCTACAACTCCACCAACCTTCATACATTGAGGAACTGGTGATATGCTCAGCATGGAAAAGGCTTGTAGCAATGAGGGAAATGGCCATGGGACAGACATACTGAGAGCTGATGATGAGAGATCTCATTTTTAAGCATTTACACTGGGGTTTGGATAATGAGGAAACCCATCATGGAAGGGACACAGTGGAGATACAGAGCTGAAGGAACAGAAACCATAGAAACCATAGAAAAACTACAGCACAGAAACAGGCCTTTTGGCCCTTCTTGGCTGTGCCGAACCATTTTCTGCCTAGTCCCACTGACCTGCACATGGACCATATCCCTCCATACACCTCCCATCCATGTATCTGTCCAATTTATTCTTAAATGTTAAAGAAGAATCAGCATTTACCACCTTGTCTGGCAGCTCATTCCATACTCCCACTACTCTCTGTGTGAAGAAGCCCCCCCTAATGTTCCCTTTAAACTTTTCCCCCCTCACCCTTAACCCATGTCCTCTAGTTTTTTTCTCCCCTTGCCTCAGTGGAAAAAGCCTGCTTGCATTCACTCTATACCCATCATAATTTTATATACTTCTATCAAAGCGCCCCTCATTCTTCTACGCTCCAGGGAATAAAGTCCTAACCTATTCAACCTTTCTCTGTAACTGAGTTTCTCAAGTCCCGGCAACATCCTTGTAAACCTTCTCTGCACTCTTTCAACCTTAATAATATCCTTCCTGTAATTTGGTGACCAAAACTGAACACAATACTCCAGATTTGGTTCTCTTTACGACCCTATCTACCTGTGACGCCACTTTTAGGGAATTTTGTATCTGTATTCCCAGATCCCTCTGTTCTACTGCACTCGTCAGTGCCTTACCATTAACCCTGTATGTTCTACCATGGTTTGTCCTTCCAACGTGCAATACCTCACACTTGTCTGTATTAAACTCCATCTGCCATTTTTCAGCCCATTTTTCCGTCTGGTCCAAGTCCCTCTGCAGGCTCTGAAAACCTTCCTCACTGTCCACTACACCTCTAATCTTTGTATCATCAGCAAATTTGCTGATCCAATTTACCACATTATCATCCAGATCATTGATATAGATGACAAATAACAATGGACCCAGCACTGATCCCTGTGGCACACCACTAGTCACAGGCCTCCACTCTGAGAAGCAATTCTCTACTACCACTCTTTGGCTTCTTCCATTAAGCCAATGTCTAATCCAATTTACCACCTCTCCATGTATACCTAGCGAATGAATTTTCCTAACTAACCTCCCATGCAGGACCTTGTCAAAGGCCTTACTGAAGTCCATGTAGACAACATCAACTGCCTTCCCTTCATCCACTTTCCTGGTAACCTTCTCGAAAAACTCCAATAGATTGGTCAAACATGACCTACCACACACAAAGCCATGTCGACTCTTCCTAATAAGTCCCTGTCTATCCAAATGCTTGTAGATTCTGTCTCTTAGTACTCCCTCCAATAACTTACCCACTACCGACGTCAAATTTACCGGCCTATAATTTCCCGGATTACTTTTCGATCCTTTTATAAACAACGGAACAACATGAGCCACTCTCCAATCCTCCGGCACCTCACCCGTAGACACCGACATTTTAAATATATCTGCCAGGGCCCCTGCAATTTCAACACTAGTCTCCTTCAAGGTCTGAGGGAATACCCTGTCAGGTCCTGGGAATTTATTCACTTTAATTTGCCTCAAGATAGCAAGGACCTCCTCCTTTTCAATCTGTACAGTTTCCAGGATCTCACTACTTGGTTCCCTTAATTCCAGAGACTTCCTGCCAGTTTCCTTGGTAAATACAGACGCAAAAAACCATTTAAGATCTCCCCCATTTCTTTTGGTTCCACACATAGCCGACCACTCTGATCTTCAAAAGGACCAATTTTATCCCTTACAATCCTTTTATTCTTAATATACCTGTAAAAGCTCTTTGGATTATCCTTCACTTTGTCTGCCAAGGCAACCTCATGTCTTCTTTTAGCCCTCCTGATTTCTTTCTTAAGTATTTTCTTGCACTTTTTATACTCCTCAAGCACCTTATTTACTCCCTGTTTCCTATACATGTCATACAACTCTCTCTTCTTCCTTATCAGAGTTGCAATATCCCTTCAGAACCAAGGTTCCTTATTTCTATTCACTTTGCCTTTAATCCTGACAGGAACATACAAGCTCTGCACTCTCAAAATTTCTCCTTTGAAGGCTTCCCACTTACCGATCACATCCTTGACAGAGAACAACCTGTCCCAATCCACGCCTTTTAGATCCTTTCTCATTTCTTCAAATTTGGCCTTCTTCCAGTTCAGAACCCCAACCCTGGGACCAGATCTATCCTTGTCCATGATCAAGTTGAAACTAATGGTGTTGTGATCACTGGAACCAAAGTGCTCCCTTACACACACTTCCGTCACTTGTCCTAACTCGTTTCCTAACAGGAGATCCAATATTGCATCCCCTCTAGTTGGTACCTCTATATATTGATTTAGAAAACTTTCCTGGACACATTTTACAAACCCTAAACCATCTAGACCCCTAACAGTATGGGAGTCCCAATCAATATATGGAAAATTAAAATCCCCTACCACCACAACTTTGTTTCCTGCAGTTGTCTGCTATCTCTCTGCAGATCTGCTCCTCCAATTCTCGCTGCTGACTATTGAGTGGTCTATAATACAGCCCCACTAATATGGCCATACCTTTGCTGTTTCTCAGCTCCACCCATAAGGACTCAGTAGACAAGCCCTCTAATCTGTCCTGCCTGAGCACTGCTGTAACATTTTCCCTGACAAGCAATGCTACCCCCCCCCCCCCCCACCTTTCATTCCTCTGCCTCGATCACATCTGAAACATCGGAACCCTGGAATATTAAGCTGCCAGTCCTGCCTCTCCTGTAGCCAAGTTTCACTAATTTCTATAACGTCATAATTCCACGTGTCAATCCATGCTCTCAACTCCACCGCCTTCTCCGCAATATTCATGGCATTGAAATATATACACCTCAGAAGATTTTTACCACCACTCACAACCTTTCTATTTGCGGTTTTGCTTGAACTTTTAACATCATTTATTTTTACCCCAGCCACACTGTCAGCTCTGGCACTCTGATTCCCATCCCCCTGCAAATCTAGTTTAAAGCCTCCCCAATAGCACTAACAAACCTCCCTGAAAGGATATTGGTCCCCTTGTAGTTCAAGTGTAACCCGTCTCTCTTGTACAGGTCCCACCTGCCCCAGAAGAGGTCCCAATGATCCTGAAATCTGAAACCCTGCCCCCTACACCAGTTCCTCAGCCACTTGTTCATCCTCCAGAGCATCCTATTCCTACCCTCACTGGCACGTAGCACAGGTAGCAATCCTGAGATTACCACCCTCGAGGTCCTGCTTTTGAACTTCCTACCAAGCTCTCTATACTCACTCTCCAGGACCTCCTCATTCTTGCTTGCTATCCTTAAATGTCTAAGGAACTGGAGAAGAGGGAACTCATCTTCGGAAGGAGATCCTTAGAATTTGGATATGAGGCAGCTCATACTAAGGATCTGGACAGGAGGTAAAGTATGTATTTTTGGACTAATCCGATTGATGGGAAAGAAGGGAACTCATACACTGGGCAGACACACTGAGGACATGTCATGGGAGGAACAGACTGAGGTTTGGAGATAAGGGAACTCTTCACAGACAAAAAGTGAGGATGGAGACTACAGTGGTATTGGCACAGCTTGTGTGAGGTTTACTAACTCAATTTGAATGCCTCTGAATAAATTGCCATTTCCCTGAGGTTGCTTACAGAAGAATAGCTGCAAATGCTGAGTGAAGAGTCTGGTAAAGCCAAGAGATTCAACGTGAACCGATACTTTTAGCATGTTCCTCTCCTGGTGAAGAGTCAGTCTTCCTCTGCCATAGATAATGTTTCTGTAATGAAGAAGTGATGAACTATTTTCTCAAGAAAGAAATACTTTGCATTCAAGACCTTATTTATTATTTAAACCTTCTCAGCTTGTTTCTTGCCTTTTAATTAAATGAATTTTCAAGTTTTTTTCAACAATACCCCTGATAACTATATGATCTTGCGCTTCTGGCTAATATGTGAAAGGTTAATTACATTGGAGTTGATTGGATTTTATTGTTAATAATTGATTGAATTTTATAAATTTTAAACATGGAACATTTTGGTCACTGAAGGTCAGCAAGTTATTCAGCACCTGTACATCTCACTATCTTCCAATATCTTAAAACTTTTACAGAGAAATAACAACCCTACTCCCTTGCAGTTTACACCAAACCACCATAGAAAAATCCAATGATCTAATGCTATAAAGTGGTCCAAGCTTCACAGAGTAACTAAAAATCACCCTGAAATGTTGACTGTTTGTTCATTTCCATAGATGCAGTCTGACTTACTGAGTTCCTCCAGCATTTTGTATGTGTTATTCTAGAATTCCAGCATCTGCAGAATCTCTTATGTTTATGTACTGCAGAATTTAAAAGGATACCAAAGCCTTGAGGATCTGTGCAAGGGATCTGGCCACATTGTATAACAAGTATAGAAATTGAGAATTGAGAGTCACAGAGTTGTAGAGTCATAGAGCAGTACAGCACAGAAACAGACCCTTCAGCCCATCTAGTCCGTGCCAAACTATTAACCTGCCTAGTCCTGCACCCAGACCATAGCCCTCCACACTCTTTCCATCTGTATACATATCCAAGTTTCTCTCAAATGTTGAAATTTTGGAATACTCAGCAAGTGAGGCATCTGTGGAGATGTAGAGAGAGAACCAGGGTCAGTCAATGATCTTGATGCTCATTTGGAGCTACAAAAGGCTGCAAATGCTGGAAGCTGTACCTAGATAAAAACAACCTGCTGGAGGAACTCAGTGAGAATGAGGGATGGTCGATGTTTCAGGTCAAGGTCCTACATCAGATTGTAGAAAGGAGATAGCTGGTATAAATTGTCAAGGGGGAGTGGGCAGTGGTGAGACAGCCCTGCCTGGGCTGGGTGATACGCGAGGAGGGGAATGATGGGCAGATGGGGCCAGGGAGGCTTAATACTCATTGGCAATTTTTTCCAGATTTCTTGAATGATTTTTTGATTTGTATACTAGACTGGTGTTTAAACTCTCTTGACACCCCTCCCATTGTACCGGCCTTGCCCACTATGCTCACTCAATTCTACGTACATTCCCCTTTTTCCATGTTCATTGTCATCACCCATACAGTGGTAATTAATTGCTAGCTGACAAAGGAACTAAGCTTGTTGTTATGTGCACAAATGCAATGAGGTACGGGTACATTGAAAAGCTCGCTTGCAGCAGTAATCACAGGCACAAAGGTACAGACAACACCTAGAACATAGATTACACATATATTACACATAAATTGTGCAAGATAGTGAACAGAGTGGAAAAAAAGACTGTAAAAACAAGACTTCAGTGCAAAAAAAGACACAATTAGGAACAAATCCATGGTAATACAAAGATGTCCATTGTTGAGGTAGGATTTGCGATGTGCAAGTCAGTTCAAGAACCTTACAGCTGTAAGAACGTTGCTGTTCCTGAACCTGGTGGTGTGGGGTTGGATGGTGGGAATGCTTGATGTTAGATGCTGTCTCCTTGAGGTAGCACCTCCTGTAGACGTCATCAGTTCTGGGGAGGATGCGTCTGAGATAAATACTCCCAGCAACACACATCAAAGTTGCTGGTGAATGCAGCAGGCCAGGCAGCATCTCTAGGAAGAGGTACAATCGACGTTTGGGCCAAGACCCTTCGTCAGGACTAACTGAAAGACGAGCTAGTAAGAGATTTGAAAGTGGGAGGGGGAGGGAGAGATCCGAAATGATAGGAGAAGACAGGAGGGGGAGGGATGGAGCCAAGAGCTGGACAGGTGATTGGCAAAAGGGATATAAGAGGATCATGGGACAGGAGGCCCAGAGAGAAGGAAAAGGGGGAGGGGGGGAAAACCCAGAGGATGGGCAAGGGGTATAGTGAGAGGGACAGAGGGAGAAAAAGGAGAGAGAGAAAAAGAATGTGTGTATATAAATAAATAACAGATGGGCTACGAGGGGGAGGTGGGGCATTAGCAGAAGTTAGAGAAGTCAATGTTCATGCCACCAGGTTGGAGGCTACCCAGACAGAATATAAGGAGTTGTTCCTCCAACCTGAGTGTGGCTTCACCTTTACAGTAGAGGAGGCCGTGGATAGACATATCAGAATGGGAATGGGACGTGGAATTAAAATGTGTGGCCACTGGGAGAATACTCCCTGTAGTTTTCTGAGTTCCTGTACATTCATGCAAAACTACTTATTGAGCAAATGAAAATAAAGAGTGTGGTTTAACCTTGAACCTATAGGATAAACTGAGAGCCTTCAGGTGCAACTGGGAGCCTGGAGGACTCCATTCCTGGTCCTTTCAGACCAGGTTAGTTGTATCCAGAGGAGACATGTGAGATTGCAGATGCTGGAATCGGAGCAACAAACAATCTGCTTTGGAATCCTTGTCATCTCCACTGCCCTTCTCCTCTCTGCACAGGTCACATCGTCTCTGCACTCTCAGTCCCGATGCAGGGATTTGACTCAAAATGTCAGCAACTTGATTCCTCGCACAGATGCTGCTCAGCCGTTGAGTTCCTTCAGCAGATTGTGCTGGTACTGCATAATGACAAGGTTCAGTGAGGAGTTTGCAGCTATAGCTCTGTCATTCCTTGTCCAGTGGTCAAGGACTGGGCACTGGATGAAATGCACACAATATTCAAAATACATGAAAGGTTACTGAATGTCCACTGAAAGCTGTGGTGCGTATCCACGGCCGGCTGTGCTGACTGACAAACTGTGGATTCTGGACAGGTGTCAGACATCTAACAGATATTATGTTAGACCCAAGAGCACTGACTGGAATATTAGATGTCAAACTGTCAACACTTTCTGCAAAATCAAATGTATGATATTTTTAAAAAGCACCTTTTTTGCTTCCCTCAGATGGCACAAACAGGTTCTCAGGCATAACACCACTGCACTTGATCATAAAATTGTACTCTGTTTAGCCCTGACCCAGTCCGCCCTGTTAGATTTACATATCACAAAATGAAATTTCTCATGAAAATTCATTCACACCCTGCTGGCTCCGTAGTGGGGATACACATGTTCCCATAGCAACTCGGAACTACCACCCTGATTGGCTTAAGTGGTACTAGTATGATCCAAAGGCCATTTATAAGCCTTTTCTCCAGAGGAGAGGGTGAAGAGGGTGATGTTTACACCTCCGAACAAAACCGAGGAAATAATTTTAATTCATCTGGAGTGAGGAATTTAAACCATCAGATTAGCCACTTTCCATTGATTTTACACTAAATAGGAAAAACATAAATACAGTGATCTGATAACTTCAGTTTTAAAAAAATAGACCTGCTAAGAAAGTATAAAGAAATCCTAATCATACTCAGCTTCTATCTTTCTCCTTTCTTCCAAGGGAAATCTATTTGCCTTATCAACTGAATCTCAAACTGTCCGAGAGAGGAGGGC
This sequence comes from Mobula birostris, assembly GCF_030028105.1. NCBI lineage: Eukaryota > Metazoa > Chordata > Chondrichthyes > Myliobatiformes > Myliobatidae > Mobula > Mobula birostris. The sequence continues at coordinate 60,854,261 of NC_092385.1, forward strand.
CATAGAAAACAGATGCAGTAAGGTCAGAGGACAGACTGCAGGGAGACAGTGGAGGGGTCACACTCTGGGGTCGGCAGGCATGGTGGAGGCAGGGGCCAAGGAATAGGAAGGGTAGGATATAGGATCTCACAATCTGTCCACAGACTCCATCGACTCCACACTACTCTGCGTCATGGGCTCCTCTCTGCCAATGCCAGAGGGCATCTGTATGAGATGAGTGAAAGGAACTTTAGGGGAGATGTCAGACGTCAGTTTTCACAGAGTGGCAGGTGCCTGGAACGCACTTCTGAGGATGGAGGTAGAAGCTGATGCAATAAGGATGTTTAAAAGAGACTTAGATATAAGAAAAATAAAGGGTTATAGGCTCAGGCTGTGTGGGAGGGAAAGGTCAGATTGATCATGGAGCAGGTCACAAAATCTTGGGCCAAAGGGCCTGTCTGTGCTATACTGTTCTATGTCCTATATTCTATGAATCCCACAGAACCCCGACTGACCTCCTGAAATCTGTCCCCTAGTGCACAGCAACTTTCTGTCCACTGACCCTCCTACAGTTGTGACCTGGATCCCTGAGGCTCTCTGAACACTGACCAGATCAGGACCTGTGCTCCAGATCATCCTTTCCACACTTTGCTGATCCCCTATCTTCGCAACCTGTCCACTGCCTCTGTCAGGATCCCAGTCTCCTCATTATATTGTGCCTCTCCACCCCCCACCCCCACAATCTCTGTACTATTTCCTAACGCCCATCTCTGCACCCCAGCTCCGTATTGGGGAGTTGGCAGCAGCAGTGGTCGATGCCACTTCACTCCTTGTAACCTACTTTCCTCTGAACACCACCCCTCATGACCTTTTGACTTCCTGAAATCTGCCTGCTGATTCCTCCATCCCCACCGCCACAATCTGCTAACTCCAGTGTGACCTCTCCACCGACTCTATGTGATCGTCATTCCCAGTATCATCTGTCCATTAACCTCACCATCACCTTGTGCACACTGCAAACCCTCCCCCACCCCAAAGAGAAGGTACTACCCTTGTGAAACTGTTTCATCTCACTGTTGTAGAAACCCTTAACCATACTCACGTAATGCTGGAGGAACTCAGCAGGTGAGGCAGCATCTATAGGCGTTCCAAGCCGAGACTCTTCATCACAACTGAAATGCCGACTGTTTATTTCTCTCCACAGATACTACCTGACCTGCTGAGTTCCTCCAGCATTTTGTGTGTGTTGCTTTGGATTCCCGGCATCAACAGAATCTCTTGTGTTTACCTTTAACCATCTTTAATTTTACTCGGAATTTCCTAAATGCTCCTGCTTGTTCCCCCTTGTTGTAACCTCTGCAAACTGTTATCCATAATTCAGCTTCCTGAATTGTAAATCATACCAAGACTCCTTCACTCATTGCTTCTGTGCATGTCGATACATGTTGCCCTCCAGTTTAAATGAGGTGTTAGTTTTAAAACTCACATTTCCCAATATTCACTCACCCACCCCTCTCTCTCTCTAACCCCTGCAGCTCTCTAAACCACTGAGCCATCCACAAGTCATCTCCAACTTTAATTTTTCCACCATTAACTGCCATGCCATCAATTGCCAAGGCCCTAAGGAGTGGTATTCTTTTCCTAAACCGCTGCCTCTCTTTCCTTCTTTAATGTGGCATAACCCTCAACCTTTCACCTTCTAACACTTTCTTATGCACTTGGTAACAACTTCTAACTTCCATTTGACAACCATTGTGTGAATCACCTTGGTATAAATTACAGGTGCCAAACAAATACAAGTTGATGTTATTCAAATACATCCCTTCAAATCCAAATGCTAAATCTGTAACTTGGAAATCCTCTTTAAAATTCCTTGCTGCTGTACAGTTGGACAGTTTCTCTTTCTGCTTCACATGAGTTTGCTCAGCTCTGACCTTTCTAAGACTTGTCCTATTTATTCTTTGGTATTTTGCTCCAACCTGTCCCATTTCTGTATGGACCATAAAATTCAGACTGATTCCCAAGCCACATGTTGGTTTAAAATTACTCATCATCTCTCTGCTGTGATCCTGAGAGTATAAATAGTCCTAACAAAACATTACTATCCTAAATATGGTATCACCAACTGAGATGTTCGAAGAACTATTTCCTTTCTTATAGTTCTGCATGACGCACATGACAATGCGATTGATTAGTAAAGGGCATATGGGATACCGATCAGTACAGGAACTATCTAAATCAGTCTTATTCATACAAATCAGCTCCCAGAAGCACAGTTGTGAGTTCAATTCAAAATAATTTATTGTTTGTAAAATCTTTTCAGATGCTATGTAGATGCAGAATCTTCCTTTAAGCACCCAGTATAACCTGTCTAGTTCTTCATAAACACTAATCCAGCACTGATAATGTGACACCTTTCTGATGCTGAAGCCGATCGCTAGATCCTCACCTAGATGATAAACTGACCTGAGAGGAGACTTGATAAATTGGACATGGTGGGCATACTGTACAACTCTACAATTTGGTGACACGAAGGAGGATGAGAAACAACTTGGTAGAGGTGTACAAGATGACAAGAGGTAGAGATCAAGAAACTTTTTCCCAGGTAGAAGTGGCTGATACGAGGGGACATAAGTTTAAGATGATTGGAGGAAAGAATAGGGATGATGTCAGAGGTAAGTTCTTTACACAGAGAGAAGTGGGGGCACAGAATGCAATACCTGTTGTGGTGGTAGAAGCAGAAACTTCGGGACAGTTAAGAAACCTTTAGCATTAGGGGCGTTTAAGAAACTCTTAGGTAGGCATGCAGATGACAGAAAAATGGCGGGATATGTAGGAGGGAAGGATTAGATTGATCTTAGTGTAGGTTAAAAGGTTGGTACAACATCATGGGCCAGGGGCCTGTACTGTGTTGTACTGTTTTATGTTCTGTGTTCTAAATCATTCAAACATCAGTTTCTTCCTCATTGATCCTTTTTTACTGTAACCCTACATTGATCCTTTTTTGCTGTAACCCTAGAATGAATGCAAGTGTATAAACAACAGCAGTGGAGGCCAAGTCATTGGGTATATTTAAAGCAGAGGTTGATAAGTTCTAAATGAGTAAAGGAGTCAGAAGTTATGAAGAGAAGGCAGAAGAACGGGACTTAGACAGATAATAAATAGGCCATGACAATGTCCGAGCAAACGCCATGGGCCACATGGCCTAATTCTGCACCTATATCTTATGCTCTTATGACTTATGCAAACACTTACTGTTCTCCTGAGTTTCAGACGGCACTGCATCAGGTTGTTTCTCTGTTCAAGCAGGATTACTTTATTAGTCACATTCCAGATGACCAAACATTGGAAGAAACTGAATAAAGACCAAGACCTTTGAAGAGATATTTTGATATTCTGCTGTTAGTAGCAACCCTTATGGTGCCACATTTTAAGGCTGAATCTCCCTGTGTCTCTTTGGAGTCTAAACACTTTCTTTGGTTTCTGTTCATCAGATGTGTATCAAGTCTGCCAAATCTGCCCTCATAGTCCTGGAGCAGTTTTCCTTGTAGATGCTCTGATTTGTTTCTATGTCAGATGATCTCATCAATGCACTGATCCCTAGTCAGCACCTTTAGCTCCAGGGTTTGTAGACTTAATATCACAGCTGTCTTGAAGCATTAGATAGCTCTCACAATCCAGCCTGCAGTCATTTGCTGGGGCTTACGTTTGGTTTGCCTTATGGTGCCCTTGTGGTCCAGTCAGAATATCAGCCTTTTTAACCCATTTGATCCTATCCATTCAGGACATCAACTTCCAGTTGCTAACTAGGTCGAGTGCCCTTTCTTCAGTCAGTTCTATTATTTATGGAGAGATGCAGCATGAAGAGAGACCCTTTGACCCGTGACCCTCTGCCGACCATCATCTACCCAATCACATAAGTCCCTTTTACTAATTCACTCCACATTCCCGTCAGCTCCCCACATATTCAATCACTTACCAGCACTCTAGAGGCACTTAACTGTGCCCAAATCACACGTCATTGAGATGTGGAAAGAAACTGAAGCACCTAGGGGGACCCAGGCAGCCATAGGAAGAACGTGCAAACTCCACACACACAACACCCAAGGCTAGGATGGTTAGGCTAGATCCTGGGTCTTTGGTGCTGTCAGGTAGTGTCTACTAGCTGTACTACTTTGCTGCCCCATTATGGTACCTTGTTTTCTGAAGCCAATCATCTTCTGCAAAATGTAAATACTGTCTGATAAACACAAAAGGTTCTGCAGATGCTTGAAAACCAGAGCAACACACTGAAAATGCTGGAGGAACTCAGCAGATCAGGCCGCATTAATGGAGAGAAATAAGCAGTTGCCATATTGAGCTGAGATCCGCATGTCCTGATGAAGTGCCTTGGCCCAGAATGTTGACTGTTTATTTCTCTCCATTGATGCTGCCTGACCTACTGAGTCTATAGTTCCCTCTAAGCTGTGCGCATGTGCACGCGCACATAAGTTTTTCAAACAGCACACAAAGGAAATTAATGTATGCACAAAAGGTTAGTTACCTAAAATAATGGAGTAATTAATAATTATACTTATTGAAAATAATCTTTTAGCTGTTTCTGTTAACTAGTTAGTCGGTTTTTCAAATACCACAATACACATCACTAATTTACGTCACCTCACCTTTCCTGTTCCGGTTTCTACAGCTGCATCATGGCGGCAGCCATGTTTGGCGGACAGTGTTCATATCGCAAAGTTTACACAGATCTGTTTCAAATTCTGTAGATAGCTTACTAAGTTTTTATTGGAAAAAGTATTGATTCACTATGTCGAATTCAAAAGAAGCGAAGGGCGTGAAGCGCAAAAGAACTGCAAATTTGTTTAAAGTTGAATGGCTTAACAAAATAGTAGAAACTGTTACACTGAAAGCTCATGAGGTCATGAACGTTCAGCTACGAGAAATTATGTATGATTCGGAAACTGGAATTACCCGTTTGTATTATCGTGATGCGAAAGTTGCTAAGTGGAAAGAAGTGGGATGATATTTGTAAACTTGACTTTTTGAAGCATCATTTGGCAAGTAAATCATATTTGGACAGTGTACAAAAGCTTAGGCAACAGAACCCGTCATTACCCGTTACAGGAGTGCTACGCATGTTACGGTTGAGTACAAATGAGCGAGAGAGAAAACGATCAAACCCAGAGGAGATCAAAGTTGAGGTACAAGAATGGCCAGCTTTTGATTTCTCCACAATTGCAGATTGTGACTTCACATTTAGTGCTGAACAAGTTAATGCCTTATGTCTGAAATATCATGATTTTCTAGCTGAATATATTGTAATAGTTAGACAGTTCAATAATTTCAAATTTTCTGTGCAAGAAAAAAAATCCAAACCGATTTTAAACTTTGCTCAAATGGTGGCATTTGTACTTCAAAATGAACAGTTTTGCGACCTTGCACAGTTGATGGACATTGGGGGAACCTTCCTTGTGTCTAGTGCGGACTGTGAGCGAGGTTTTAGCCTAATGAATCAACTCAAAAACAAGCTGAGAAACCGATACATTGCCGCAAAGAATGCAGTGGTGCAGCGGTAGTCGGAACGCACACAGCCCATCTTTAAGAAAAAAGCCAAAATAAACAAGCTAATTAATTAGATGCCGCCCAGCACGTAAATGTCGAGTTCTTCGCAGCAATGTATCGGTCCGCGGCCTGGAGGTTGGGGACCACTGTTAGGTGAACGTCATTTTGATATGTTAATGAGAATCAAAAGCTATCAACTGCAGACATCCCACCTCTCCCGGAAGTTCCGGGAGTCTCCCGCATATTAATAGTGGCTCCCTGATGCCCGCAAATTATACAAAATGTCCCGGAAATCAATTTTTTTGAGAGAGAAAGTGAGCAAGTGGGAGGGAGACCACGAGAGTGAGAGCGACCACGAGAGAGAGAGTGAGAGTGACCATGAGAGAGACAGAGAGAGAGAGAGAGCGAGCGAGTGCACGCGCGAAAGAGCGAGAGCGAGCACAATAGAGAGCGAGTGCGAGAGAGACAGAGCACGAGCGCGCAAGCGACAGTGTGAGAGAGAGAGCGCGAGCACGAGACAGCCACGACAGAGTGTTCCAGAAAAAAAAGAAAATATAAAATGTACGTCACCCCAGACTACCCTAAAGTGTACCCCTGCCTAATAGGGGTCAAAAATAATGAGAGTGTTGCTCGCTGCACTGTTTGCAACAGTGACTTTTCCATTGCCCATGATTGGTTAAGACTGTAAAAGACATGTTGAGGTGAGTTTAACAGGTGTCATTCGTTCATTAGCATAGCTAACGTTATTTAAACTAGCTGGCTAGCTGCTAAGGAGCTACTCTATTGCAGACATCCCACTTCTCCCGGAAGTTCCCAGAGTCTCCCGCAAATTGATGGTACTACCTCCCTGAAATGAGTTTTTGCAGGGTGGGATGTCTGCAATTGGATGGAAGTTCTATTAGTCTAGATAGAGTTTACAAAGAATGGGTAAATGCCAAAGACAGGAGAGAGAAAAAATAACTGAGTGACTTAAATATGTACGTTTGTATGTTATTTTGTTGTTATTCTGTGCAGTTTTATGTCAAATATTTTGTAAACCTACATAAACTCTGCCATGTGTGCATTCAGTGCACACATACTTCTGTCACAGGAAAAAAATTTGCACTACATAATATCTTTGCGCACACTGACTACTAAAATTAGAGGGAACATTGACTGAGTCCCTCCAATACTTTCTGATGTCTGCCTGATATTACGCAAATTATTAAGCTCTTCCCCTCTGCTGTCTAATTTCTAAATGGACATCGAACCCATGAACATTATCTCAATACATTTTTTTTAAATTTCTATTTCTGCACTACTTATTTTAATTTAAATTTTTAATATGCATATATATAATTACTATAATTCAATTTTTTCCTAAATTTATCATGTATTGCAGACAACACCACTGTTGAAATGACACTGGCCTTAGGAGACATTGGAATAGAGAAAATAACAGAAATAACAAATGAAATCTATGATCATGGGGAGATACCTGATGATTTAAGTAAATCAGTGTTCATCACACTTCCAAAGAAAGAGGGAGCAACAGAATGTGAGTTACATCGTACAATAAGCCTGATGAGCCACGTGGCAAAAATTATTCTCAGAGTAATCATGATGAGCGCAAGACGCTGTATAAAACCAGAAATCAGTAAAGAACAACACGGCTTTGTGGAAAACACTGGAACCAGAAATGCAATTTTCATGCTACGGATTATCTGTGAACAAGATCAAAAAGACATCTACTTATGTATCTAGACATCTGTGTACAAAAAGACATCTACCTATGTTTCATTGACTATACAAAAGCTTTTGACACTGTCAGACAGCAACATCTTCTGGAAATGCTTCAAGATCTTGACATAGATGGGAAAGATATACGTTTCTTAAGAAACTTATACTGACACCAGACAGCATCCATCAGAATAGAAGGAGAAGTAAGTGAGTATGTGAATATCATGAGAGGAGTCAGGCAAGGTTGTGTCTTTTCGCCAGACTTATTCAACCTGTATAGTGAAAATATCTTGAGAAGTATCAAAGACATCAAAGGATTCACAATTGGAGGCCATAATATAAATAACATCAGATATGCTGATGACATCGTACTAATAGCTGACTCAGAAACAAAACTTCAAGAACTACTCACTATAGTGGCAGCAGAAAGTAATCACAGAGGCCTCTCAATCAACACCAAGAAGACAGAAAGCATGGTCATCTCCAGAAAGACAAACATCCCACAATGTGTAATCAAGATCGGAAATACAAACATCAAACAAGTCAACAAATTCAAATATCTTGGCAGCCTAATAACAAGTAATGGCAGGTGCGACACAGATATCAAATACAGAATAGCAACGGCAAAAGAAGCTTTCCAAAAAATGAAGACCATATTAACAGACAGAAAAATGAGCACGTACACTAAAAATAGAATACTGCAGTGCTACATTTATTCTACCCTGACTTATGGAAGTGAATGCTGGACCATTTCTCCAGCAATGGAAAAGAGATTAGAAGCAGCTGAATTATGGTTCTACAGGAGAATGTTAAAAATATCATGGACCACACACCCATCAAAGGAAGAAGTTCTCAGAAGAGCCCAAGCAGTTTGATCACTCATACCAATAAGAGAAAGACAACTCAGATTCCTAGGACACATCATGTGGAAAGATGAACTAGAAAAACTCATACTCTCTGGAAAGATTGAGGGGAGCAAACCTAGAGGAAGACCTCAGCTTATGTACATCAAAAGCCTAGCCAGGTGGCTATACATCGAGGAAATGGAAGTCATCCAAAGAATGAAGGATAGATCTATATGGAAAACCATGGTCACCTAAGTCCGCATAGGATATGGTACCTAGACAGACAGATCATGTATTGCATTGTACTGCTGCTGCAAAGTTAACAAATTTCACAACATATGCCAGTGATATTAAACCTGATTCTGATTCTGATGAACAAACAACAGGAATTCTGCAGATGCTGGAAATTCAGGCAACACACATCAAAGTTGCTGGTGAACGCAGCAGGCCAGGCAGCATCTCCAGGAAGAGGTACGGTCAGGCCGAGACCCTTCATCATGACTAACTGAAGGAAGAGTTAGTTAGTCCTGACGAAGGGTCTCGGCCTGAAACATCGACCGTACCTCTTCCTAGAGATGCTGCCTGGCCTGCTGCATTCACCAGCAACTTTGATCTGATTCTGATAAGGATTGTTAAAAACTGCATATCTATCACACCCGAGCTGACATAGGAACCATTTATTCTACATTTTTCCCTATTTTTCAATATGGTTTAACACTATGCCTATCCCTGTTTTAATGCCCTGACTGATTTGGATTCCTTCTGCTGGTAACTCTTTACTTGAGGGCTTACGTTTGATCTGCATGAACCTCTTTACATGGAAAGTTGTTCTCACTGCCTCCTTCATGATTTTAGTACCAATCTTAAGCTATGGTGTGTGCTTGTGTTCAGTAATAAAATATAGAACAGCTCAGCACTTGGAAAATTCCTCTCACTGCCCCTTTCGTGATTTTAGTGCAAACCTTAACCTTAAGCCTTCCTTGCAGAGTGGATTGAAATATTTCATTGGAAGATATAGTCATGTGTTTTCTTAAAATTGTTTATGGAAATAAATGAGTATTTATGAGGTTTTAGGATTAATTATCAACTTTTGAAGCCTGGTGGATGTTTAAATGATTGGAAATCCTAATCTATGCTTTAAGATGATCTTGCAAACTTCCAGGGGCCTCAATGTGATGTTGAAATTCACATACTGACAAGCAACAAAATATTAATTTAAAATACAAAAGCCCCATTAATAAAAAAGTGAACTTGGGAAGTATAAAAGGGAGACTAACAGACAGCCATTAAAGCAGCTGCTGCAGGCAGAACAGAAATAGCACACAGATGTTTTTGAAAACTTTCCTCATGATCTTAGAAGCATTGATGCCCCGCAGCCCTCCTGCCTTCTGACCTGTATTCTTCTGTATGTCTCCTTTACTATTGCCTGATTCTCATCTCCAACCAAACTGAGCTCCATTACCACACAGGGCATGGCACTGCAAAAATTACTTCCTAAGAGACAGCCATTCAGCCCATCAGGTCAATGCTGACTCCCAGCAGAGCAATGTTATCTATTCATTCCCATTATATTTAGTCCAGCAGTTTATTAGAAAATGGAACATTACAACACAGTACAGCCTCTTCAGCCCTTGATGTTATGTCAAACTTTTAACCTACTGCAGGATCAATATAACCCTTCTCTCCCTCATAGCCTTCCATCACCCGTGTGCCTAAGAATCTCTTAAATGTCCCTAATGTATCTGCCCCTTCCACACCTTCTGGCAGGTACTCACCATCCTCTGTGTGAAAAGCAACCTCTGAGATTCCCCCTAAACTTTTCTCAAATTACCTTAAATTATGCTCCCATTAAAACCTTTTTAGGCTTTTTACCATTTACTTACAATGAGGAACGATTTACAGATTAACCTACCAGAATGCATTAGTATGTGTGAGGAGCCCAGAACATTGGGTAGAAAACCAGGAGTCTAGGGGACACAGAGCACCCTCCAAATAGACAACAGTTTCAGTTGTTGGACCATGGTGGTGTCCTAATGTTGATTCATTCTCAAAGGCAATCAAGCCTGGCCAATTACTGCCAGCCTCACCTGAAATACACAGATCCTCTATGCAGGTTATCAAAATGATCTAGCCACTTCTTTGGTTCCACTCTGCTGATGAAAACAGTCACTATAAACCTCAGCAGTGAATATAAGACCATAAGATCATAAGACACAGAAGCAGAAACAGGCCATTCAGCCCATCGAGTCTGCTCCATCATTCCATCATGGCTGATTTACTATCTCTCTCACCTCTATTTTCCTGCCTTTTCCCAGTAACCTTTAACCCTAACCTTCTGTTTAAAGAAATTCCCTTCACAGCCATCTATAGCAATGAATTACACAGGTTCACCACCCTCTGGTTAAAGAAATTCTTTCTCATCTTCATTCTAAAAGGACATTCTTCTATTCTAGTCTTAAACTCCCCCCTATAGGAAGCATCCCCTCAATATCCACTCTGTCTAGGTCTTTCAGTATTGGATAGGTTTCAATGTACTTCATTGCTGCTTAGATAAACACTGAGATTGAAAACAATATGACGGGAGTAAAACAAAATGCTGAAGACAGTGCCGGAATAAGCAAACACCTGAACTTCAGTTAGTCTGATTGAATTGTCTGACAAGAAGAGCCTATCCTCTACAGATCACGGTGCATTCTTGCTTTCAGTTAGAAAACATGGAACAGTACACCATTTCTCAGCCCATTTGGCACATGATGTTGTCTGGATGCCAATTTATAAGAAATGCCCTTCTCCTGTGCATCACCCTCTATTCCCTTCATATTCTCATGTTTATCTAAAAGCCTTTGAAACTCTAGCAAGTGGCCTGATTCCACTGGTAACCCATTCCAGGTACTACCTCTCCTTGCATAAAAACTTTGCCCCTCACGTCACCTTTATACTTCCTCTAGCTAACCTTCAAAGCATGTCCTCTGGCGTTTGACGTTCCTACCTAGGGAAAATGATTCTGACTGTCTACCCTATCTATGCCTTTCATAATTTTAAAAACCTCTGATGTATCCCCCTCAACCTTCATCACGAAGGAGAACAATACAAATTTGTCTAAGCTTTCCTTATAGCTCATACCCTCTAATTCAGATGCATTCTAGTCAACCTCTCCTGTACCCTTTCTACAGTCAACACATCCTTCCTACAATGAATGACCAGAACTGCACACAATCCTCCAAGTGTAGCCTGACTATAGTTTAATATAACCACAGAAGGACTTCCTTACTCTTATACTCAAAACTCCTATGACTGAAGGCAAGTATCCCATATGTACTTTTACAGCCTTATTCATTTGGCTTTCAGTGAACTATGGAACTATGAACTAAGTGAACAGGAGCACGTTCCTTCTGTGCCTCAATGCTATTAAGCGGCCTACCATTAATCGCATGCTATGACCAGCTCATATTTGCCTGGATTAAACTCCATCTGCCACTGCTCTGCCCATATCTGTAACTGATCTATATCCTGCTGTATTCTTCGTCAGTCCTTTACACTATCTACAACTCCACCAATCGGCGTCAACAGCAAAGTTGCTAATCCACCCACCTACATGTTAATCCAAATCATTGATACGTATCACAAACAGAGGTACCAGCCCCAGTCCTTGCGGAACACCACTGGCCATGGGGCTCCAGCAGGATAAGAGCCTTCCACCCCTACTCTCTGTCTGCTACAGGCAAACCAGTTCCAAATGCAAATTTGCAATTCACCCTGGATCCCATGCACTTTTATCTTCTGAATCAACCTACTATGAGAGACTTAGTCAGATGCCTATCAGGGTCCTTATCAAGTCCACTTAGACAATCCCCAGTGCCGTATCCTCATCGCCTCCTTTGTCTCCTCCTCAAAAAACTCCATCAGTTTGTAAGCTATAACTTGCCCTGCGCAAAGCCATCCTGACTGTCGCTAAGTGGGCCATGTCTTTCCAAATACACAAGTGCCACTCTGTATCCTCTCCAATAGCTTCCCTACCACATGGGATCATCCTTGATGTTGCTTGCTGTAGAAGTCTTGCTCTACAGCACCCATTTATTTATCTCCTCTTCCACCAACTTTATCCATTTACCGTGAAAATGCAGGTTCACAGATGACAACAGTTGTCCGGTGCCATGCCTGTTCTTCAAACATGGAAGAGTGAATACTAGGTGGATTAGTTGATTGCTGATTCCATCCCCTTTGTACAATGGGTACCAGTCAGGAGTAGGAATCCTCTAAAATCCTGTATATTGTTGTGTCATCTATATTCCAAAAGACCTGGCTTGAATTCCCAGTCCCCAGTAGTCTCTTGGATAAGTCAATGTGGCACAGTGTCTACTCTGTGTAATCGATCCAATTCCATACAAAGTCAAAGGAATACTAAGGTACTACGTCATCTGTGGGCTCCCCTTGTGTTTAATTGAGTACAGTAACAGAGAAAGACAGCATGGAAACAGGTCCTTCAACCCTATCCATCCATGCCAACCAAGCTGCCCATCCAAGATAATCCCATTTGCCTTTGTTGGGCCTCAGCATTAATGAACCGAGAGGTCACTAACCTGAAGCATTAACCTATTTGCTTCTCGACTTAATGAATATTTCCAGCATCTTCTGTTCTTACTTCAGATATCCAGTACATGTAGTCTTTCCCTTCCTGAAATCCTTTTTTAAAAGTTTGTGTGCTGTGGAAGGAGATGAGATAGACTTCAGACTTTCTTGTCAACCTAAGCCTTTATTTTGTGCAGGGGATGAAGGAAGCTTTTACTTAGCCCAAGCTCTGGCAATTAGTATGGGAGCAGCCTCAATTCCCTTTCAGATGTCTCAGGAAGTAGCTTGAAAGCACTAAAGAAAGTAAAAGGAATGGAAAACTAAGCTTGACACACTAATTTAAAAAATACATCAAGTGGAGGTATGACTAAGGGCTCTCAACCCAAGAAAAATTAGCATATCGAAGTTAACCATCTGCTGATTGATAGTCTACCCAGCAAGCAGGTTGCATTCCGCTGGGAAACATTATGTAACCCCGCAACACAGATGGCAGCACTGAAGTGAATTCATTAAATGCCCTCCATTGAAATTCTTATACAGAGCAGGTATAATTTTAATAATAGAGTTTAGGAATCATAAATGAGTATTGAGACAAGGCAACAAATAATATATTAAAGAAACAGAAATATCACCTGGAAAATCCATGCAGAGCTTAAAATATATTAAAGGTGAGGGAACAACAGAATTAAAAATATATTAAAGGTAAAGGACAATAGAATTAAAAATATATTAAAGGAACAGAAACATGAAATTGAACTAACTTGCTAAAAATATATGAAGTACTGCATAAACAGTTCCCGCACACATGTAATATACTCTTACTATATTCCTAAGTGGCCTCTGAATGGACTGTTAATGAATCGTGTTCACTGCTTTTCAGACCGCAAATTTAGGAAGGCTTGAAGTAACTCCATTGTAAACATTACACAACCACTGTCAGTAGAAGACAGGAAGACCTCTTCTTTATTACACAGTAGGTTCCTGGATGCTAACTTTGACAAATCTGGTAGATTTGCATGCAGACATACAAATCAGGAGCAAGAGTAGGACACTCAGCCGCCTAAGCCTGCTCAGAATCAGAATCAGAATCAGGTTTATTATCACCGGCATGTGACGTGAAATTTGTTAACTTAGCAGCAGCAGTTCAATGCAATACATAATATAGAAGAAAGAAAATAAATAAATAAATAAATCAATCAATCAATCAGTCAATCAATTACAGTATATGTATATTGAAGAGATTAAAAATTGTGCAAAAAACAGAAATAATATATATTTAAAAAGTGAGGTAGTGTTCAAGGGTTCAATGTCCATTTAGGAATCAGATGGCAGAGGGGAAGAAGCTGTTCCTGAATCTCTGAGTGTGTGCCTTCAGACTTCTGTACCTCCTACCTGATGGTAACAGTGAGAAAAGGGCATGCCCTGGGTGCTGGAGGTCTTTAATAATGGACGCTGCCTTTCTGAGACACCACTCCCTGAAGATGTCCTGGGTACTTTATAGGCTAGTGCCCAAAATGGAGCTGACTAGATTTACAACCCTCCGCAGCTTCTTCCGACCCCCATATCAGACAGTGATGCAGCCCGTCAGAATGCTCTCCATAGAACTCTATAGAAGTTTTTGAGTGTATTTGTTGACATACCAAATCTCTTCAAACTCCTAATGAAGTATAGTCGCTGTCTGCCTTCTTTTTAATTGTATCGATATGTTAGGTCCTCAGAGATCTTGACACTCAAGAATTTGAAACTACTCACTCTCTCCAAGTCTGATCCCTTTACCAATCCCTTTTGATTGGTACGTGTTCCCTTGTTTTACCCTTCCTGAAGTCCACAATCACCTCTTTAGTGTTACTGACGTTGAGTGCCAGGTTAATACTGCGACACCACTCTACTAGTTGGCATATCTTGCTCCTGTACGCCCTCTCATCACCATCTGAGATCCTAACAACAATATTTGTATCATCAGCAAATTTATAGATGGTATTTCAGCTATGCCTAGCCACACAGTCGTAGGTATATAGAGAGTAAAGCAGTGGGCTAAGCCCACACCCCTGAAGTGCACCAATGTTGATCATCAGCGAGGTGGATGTGTTATCACCAATCCGCACAGATTGTGGTCTTCCAGTTAGGAAGTCGAGGATCCAATTGCAAAGGGAGGCCCAGGTTCTGTAACTTCTCAATTAGAATTGTGGGAATGATGGTATTAAATGCTGAGCTACAGTCGATGAACAGCATCCTGTCATAGGTGTTTGTGCTGTTCAGGTGGTCTAAAGCCTTGTGAAGAGCCATTGAGATTGCATCTACTGTTGGCCTATTGTGGCGATAGGCAAATTGTAATGGGTCCAGGTCCTTGCTGAGGCTACTCAGTCTAGTCATGACCAACCCCTCAAAGCACTTCATGACTGTAGATGTGAGTGCTACCAGACAATAGTCATTAAGGTAGCTCACATTATTCTTCTTAGGCACTTGTATAATTGTTGCCTTTTTGAAACAAGTGGGAAGTTCCGCCCGTAGCAGTGAGAGGTTGAAAATGAAATTTAATGTCACTCGGTCATTTAATTAGATCCTGGTAGAACTAACTGTATCCACAACTTGGCTTTCCTGTCTCCCTGTCATTACCTTTTGCTCCTCATCCTATCCCCACTATCTCTTTCGCCATATCAAGTCTCTATCTACTCTGCCTTAAAATACTTGCTTTGACAGTCCTTGAAGTTCCAAAGGCTCGTGAAACAGAGAGAAAGTATTTCTACCTCCTCTCTATCTTAAATTAGCATTGCTTCTAATGTGACAACCAATTCTAGATTTTGCCTAAAAGACAGGCACCATTCCACATCCATCCTGTCAGGAACCTTCTAGATATGATACACTCAATTCGTCTGAGCTTGTCTCAGACTGCACCGACACCAATACTACGGCGGCTGTGGCGCGTCTCCTTATGGTGAGGCAGAGATTATGTGGTTGGTGTCCCAGACTATGAATGCTGAATGCTGTAGTGCTAGAACACAGTAGTGTGAGCCTTGGAGGAAAGTGACATGCAGGAAGAAAACATCAGAAGGAAATGTAAAGGCTTTCCTTTGAATAAGAATTCTAATAAATATTTCTCCAGCGATGATTATGAATCCAATTATGGACAAGCTCTGCAGAGAATTTCCCCAGCAGTGTTTGCACAGCTCAGAGGTAATGGCACTTAACTCAGCCCAGAGTGACACTTAAGCAGCTGGGCTTCCCTACAGACAGCCCATTTGAAATCCAGAGAGGGTAATGACAGCAGGAACAACAGGGGAAATGAAAACAGAAGATGCAGGAAACATCAGCAAATCAGGCAGCATCTGTGGAGAATAATTCTGGATGACCTGCTGAGTGTTTCCACACTTACTGTTTTTATCCTATGTCCAATATTTATAGTTTTTTTAGTGTTCAATTTCCAGTTCTGGTTCCCTCCAATCCCTTTTCTTGTAGTTAACTGCCTATCACCCCTTCTGGCACCCTTTCTCCTTCCCTTTCTCCCATGGTTCACTTTCCTCTCCTATTAGATTCATTCTTCAGCCCTTAACCTTTTCTATCTTTCACCTCCCAGTTTCTCATTTCATTCCCCCCTCCCCCACCACTTGGTTCCACCTATCAACTGGTAACTTGTTCTCTTTCCCTTCCTCTCACCTTCTGATTCTGGCATCTTCCCCATTCCTTTTCAGACTTGATGAAGGCTCTCGGCCTGAAACATCGACTGTTTATTCCCCTTCATAGATGCTGTCTGACTTGCTGAGTTCCTCCTGCATTTTGTGTGTGTTACAGCCACCCATTTCCCTTTTTCCACAGCAGATGTTACTTCTGAAAAGTTCAATAATAAATTGGCCAAACACGATTTGTTTTCAGAAAAAGCTATATTGATTTTACCCACTACCTTGAATTCTGTTGTAACTTGCCAAAACATTTTAATAGATTCCATCATTTTCATTGAGACAGATGCTAAGCTAACATCCCTGTAGTTTTGTTTTGAGTGTTATTCCTTTTCTGAATAAATGAGTTATATTTACTATTTTCCAATTTCATGAAACTTTCCCGAGGTCTAGAAAATTTTGAAAAGTTATGATCAACACATCATTTCTCTCTCCTTTTAAGACTCCAGGATGATGTCCATCAGGTCATGGAGACTTGCCAATCCACAATTCCAATAATATATTCAGATGACTTTATCAGGGAGAGGAGCTAAGATGGCGCCAGAGGGCGACTTCTTTGAGCTCATCTGCGAAACAGCTTAGATTTCTCTCTTTAATGTCCTTTTTCCCTTTTCAAGGTGGCTGGGATCCTGTCGGAGTCTGTGATCTACAGCTGCACTCAAACTGGGTATCTACACTGCGGTGTGTTCCTGCTTCCAGAGCTTGCCAAGCTGCCTCGCGTTTCGTATCTCCAGGAGCACCTGGAAGATGTGCACCTTCAGGAGCGTAGACTCGGTAGCCCCTGTGGACGACTCCATTCCCCGCCAATGTTGCCAACTAGATCGGAACGTTGAGGTAGTGGATATGCTGTCAGAGGCCTCTGCACTCAGGCAATCATCTTCTCTCTCTGTCGGTGGGGGTTACAGTCGGCTGGTTCTCAAGCTGGGTGAGCTTGAATGAACGTTGCCTCAGACTGTGACATTATAACAGCATCTGTTGGTCTCCCTCTCACTGTGGAGGGGTGGCACCTCCCGTTGGTGAGGGAGAGAGCCTGTGGAATGTCGAAGTGCAGGGTTATGGACTGTAGTTTTTGTTAGACTGCAGATCGTGGGCTCTGTGCAGGCTTTGCTATTACTTGTTTGGTGGGTGGTGGGCACTGATGCTTCCAGCTGGAACCAGTTGGGGGAGGGGGAAGGGGTTGATCCTTTGTTGCCGCTGATGCATGGGGGGACTTTGGGGTTCTAACGTTTTTCTGTCATTCATTCTTTGGGGATTTCTTCTGTTCCATGATGTCTGTGATGAGTAAGAATTTCAGGTCGTATTCTGTATACGTTGTCTGATATTAAATGGAACCACTGAACCATTGACAAACAACAGAACCAACACCGATTCCCGCGGCACTCCACTAGTCACAGGCCTCCAGTGAGAGAGGAGAACCCTCTGGCTTCCCACAAAGCCAATGCCAAATTCAATTTAATACTTCATCCTCAATGCCAAGTGACTGAACATTCTTGACCAACCTCCTATGCGGAACCTTTTCAAAGACCTTGCTAAAGTCCATGTAGACAACATCCACTAGCCTAGCCTTAATCAATCTTCCTGGTAACTTCCCCAAAAATCTCTATAAGAATGGTTAGACATCACTTACCACACACAAAGCCATATTGACCATTCCTAATCAGTCACTGTCTATCCAAATACTTATATATCAGGACTCTTAGAATACCTTCCAAAAACTTGCCCCCTACTGATGTCAGGCTCAATGACTTATAATTTCCTGGCTTATTCTTAGAGCCTTTAGAAACATAGAAACATAGAAAACCTACAGCACAATACAAGCCCTTCAGCTCACAAAGTTGTGCTGAACATGTCCCTACCTTAGAAATTACTAGGCTTACCCATAGCCCTCTATTTTCCTAAGCTCCAGGTACCTATCCAAAAGTCTCTTAAAAGACCCTATCGTATCCGCCTCCACCACCATTGCCAGCAGCCCATTCCACACACTCACCACTCTCTGCATAAAAAACTTACCCCTGACATCTCCTCTGTACCTACTCCTCAGCACCTTAAACCTGTGTCCTCTTGTGACAACCACTTCAGCCCTGGGAAAAAGCCTCTGACTATCAACATGATCAATGCCTCTCATCATCTTATACACTTCTATCAGGTCACCTCTCATCCTCTGTCGCTCCAAGGAGAAAAGGCCAAGTTCACTCAACCTGTTTTCATAAGGCATGCTCCCCAATCCAGGCATCATCCTTGCAAATCTCTTTTGCACCCTTTCTATGGTTTCCACATCCTTCCTGTAGTGAGGCAACTAGAACTGAGCACAGTACTCCAAGTGGTGTCTGACCAGGGTCCTATATAGCTGCAACATTACTTCTCAGCTACTAAATTCAATTCCACGATTGATGAAGGCCAATACACCGTACGTCTTCTTAACCACAGAGTCAACCTGCGCAGCAGCTTTGAGCTCCTATGGACTCGGACCCCAAGATCCCTCCGATCCGCCACACTGCCAAGAGTCTTACCATTAATACTACATTCTGCCATCATATTTGACCTACCAAAATGAACCACCTCACACTTATCTGGGGTGAACTCCATCTGCCACTTCTCAGCCCAGTTTTGCATCCTATCAATGTCCTGCTGTAACCTCTGACAGCCCTCCACGCTATCCACAACACCTCCAACCTTTGCGTCCACAGCAAACTTACTAACCCATCCCTCCACTTCCTCATCCAGGTCATTTATAAAAATCATGAAGAGTAAGGGTCCCAGAACAGATCCCTGAGGCAGACCACTGGTCACTGACCTCCATGCAGAATATGACCAGTCTACAACCACTCTTTGCCTTCTGTGGGCAAGCCAGTTCTAGATCCACAAAGCAATGTCCCCTTGGATCCCATGCCTCCTTACTTTCTCAATAAGCCTTGCATGGGGTACCTTATCAAATGCCTTGCTGAAATCCATATACACTACATCTACTACTCTTCCTTCATTAATGTGTTTAGTCACATCCTCAAAAAATTCAATCAGGCTTGTAAGGCACGACCTGCCCTTGACAAAGCCATGCTGACTATTCCTAATCATATTATACCTCTCCAAATGTTCATAAATCCTGCCTCTCAGGATCTTCTCCATCAACTGACCAACCACTGAAGTAAGACTCACTGGTCTATAATTTCCTGGGCTATCTCTACTCTCTTTCTTGAATAAAGGAACAACATCCACAACCCTCTAATCGTCCGGAACCTCTCCCGTCCCCATTGATGATGCAAGGATCATCGCCAGAGGCTCAGCAATCTCCTCCCTCACCTCCCACAGTAGCCTGGGGTACATCTCATCTGGTCCCGGCAACTTACCCAACTTGATGCTTTCCAAAAGCTCCAGCACATCCTCTTCCTTAATATCTACATGCTCAAGCTTTTCAGTCTACTGCAAGTCATCACTATAATCACCAAGAACCTTTTCCATAGTGAATACTGAAGTAAAGTTTTCATTAAGTACCTCCGCTATTTCCTCTGGTTCCATACACACCTTCCCACTGTCACACTTGATAGGTCCTATTCTTTCACGTCTTATCCTCTTGCTTTCTTAAACAATTGAACAACATTAACTATCCTCCAATCCTCCAGCACCATACGTGTGGCTAAGGACATTTTAAATACCTCTAGAGCCCTTGCAAATTCTGCATGAGCTTCCCACAGGGTCCAAGAGAACACCTTGTCAAACCCTGGGGATTTATCCACCCTAATTTGCCTGAAGACAACAATCACCTCCTCCTCTGTAATCTGTATATGCTCTATGACCTCACTGCTGTTTTGCCTCACTTCCAACTCACAAGTAAATACAGATGCAAAAAATCTATATAATATCTCCCCATCTCTTTCAGCTCCATGTATAGATGACCACTCTGATCTTTCAGAGGTCTAATTTTGTCCTTTGCTATCACTGATCTCTTAATATTGTAGAAGCCCTTGGGATTCTCCTTCACCTTCTCTACCTACACTACATTACACCACAAATGTAATGTAGTGTAACTCTGCATTACAATACTTTATATGCAACTTTTCATAACTTTGTCTCTCTTCAACAATATCAATACTTCAATAAAATGTTCAAATAATCCTCTACACACCATACATTAAGTATTTCTGCACTTTTATTAAGGTTGTGGATGGGAGATGGTTAAAGAAGTGAAATTACAAAGTGTAACAGCAATGCAACTACTGATGAATTGATCCCTTAGTGTGTGACAATCAGGTAAAGGAAAGGGGAAACCGGTTGGTAGCATGAGACATTATATTTACATATAGCTCAGACATCAACATTTTCTCTGATTTCCTTTTCAGCTATTTCTTCTCACTTCAAGTCTCTGCCCTCTTATTTTGACACATGATACTTCCACTTTCTTGGGCAGCATGGTTAGTGTAGTAGTTAGGGTAAAGTTCTACAGCACGCCCAAGCAGCAATATAAGTTCAATACATGCCGCTGTCTGTAAGGAGTTTGTATGTTCTCCCCATGACCATGTGGGTTTCCTCCGAGTGCTCCAGATTCCACCCATGTTCCAAAGATGTACAGATTAAAAGTTATTGGCATGCTATGTCAGTACTGGAAGCACGGTGACTTTAGGTTGTCCCCAGCACATCCTCAGATTGTGTTGGTTGCTGACACAAGCCACATATTTCACTGCATATTTCGATATTTTGATGTACATGTGGCAGATAAAGTTAATCTAATAGACCATAAGACCACAAGCCATAGTAGAAGAATTAGGCCATTCAGCCCATCAAGTCTGGTCCACCGTTCCATCATGGCTGATCCCGGATCCCACTCAGCTCCATACACCTGCCTTCTCGCCATATCCTTTGATGCCCTGACCAATCAGGAAACTATCAACTTCTACCTTAAATATACACACGGATTTGCTCTCCACCACAGTCTGTGGCAGAGCATTCCACAGATTCACTGCTCTCTGGCTAAAAAAATTCCTCCTTACTTCTGTTCTAAAAGGTCACCCCTCAATTTTGAGGCTGTGCCCTCTAGTTCTGAATACCCCCACCACAGGAAACATCCTCTCCACATCCACCTTCTGTAGTCCTTTCAACATTTGGTAGGTTTCAATGAGATCCCCATGTATTCTTCTAAATTCCAGTGAGTACAGATCCAAAGCTGCCAAGCATTCCTTGTATGTTAACCGCTTGATTGCTGGAATCATCATCGTGAACCTCCTCTGGATTCTCTCCAATGACAACACATCATGACAACAATGACAACAAGATTATTGACAATACTCCAAGAGCAGCCTGACTAGTGTCTTATAACGGGTGAGCATTATTTCTTTGCTTTTATATTCTATCCCCCTTTGAATAAATGCCAACATTGCATTTGCCTTCTTTAGTACGGAATGAACCTGTAAATTAAACTTCTGTGAGTTTTGCAGGAGGATTCCTCAGTCCCTCTGCACCACTGATGTTTGAACCTTCTCCCCATTTAGATAATAGTCCGCACTATTGTTCCTTTTACCAAAATGCATTATCATACATTTCCCAACATACCTAGTGACATGCTCCAAACTATTCATGCAGCCCTCCTTGAACTCACGATCTTCCTCATCCTTCTCCTCTGAGAATACCAACTATGTATTCAAAGTTCAGAGTATATTTATTATCAAAATATGTATACTTACGCCATATACTACTTTGAGATACAGTTTTTTGTAGGCATTCACAGCAGGACAAAGAAATACAATAGAATCAATGAAAACCTCCATACAATCGCTGACAAACAACCAATATGCAAAAGAAGACAAACCACACAAATAAATAAATAAATGTTTTTTTGTTAATTGATTAATTAATTAACGTGAAAATGTGAGTTGCAGAGTCCTTGAGAGTGAGTCCATAGGTTATGGAATCAGTTCAGAGTTGAGGTGAGTGAAGTTATCCACATGGGTTCAGGAGTCTGACAGCACAAGGGTAATGACTGTTCCTGAACCTATTGTTCAGACCAAACACCAGAATGGGAAAGAAACGTGATCTAAGTGACTTTGACCATGGAATGATTGTTGTTGTCAGACAGGGTGGTTTGAGTATCTCAGAAACTGCTGATCTCATCAGATGTCACTAATGACTCTCTGCCTCACATGACATTACGGAGAGATCACTGTAAAATAATATCACAGGGACAGCATGGTAGCATTGTGGTTAACATAACACATTACAGTAGCCAGCTGTAAGATCAGGGTTCAAATCCCACTCTGTCTGTAAGGAGTTTGACCGTGTTGTTTTCCTCCAGGTGCTCCAGTTTCTTCCCAATTGCCAAAGATATACAGTTAGGGTTAGTGAGTTGTGGGCACATTATATTGGGACTGGAGGTTTGACAATATTTGCAGGCTGCCAGCACAGTCCTCGCTGATTTGGTTTGACTTGAAGCAACATATGTCGGTATGTGTTTCAATGTACACGTGACAAATAAGTTTCATCTTTAATCAGTACTAATGCATTTCCCATGGGCAGATTTGATGACGGCGGATGAAGGTGATCAAAATCTTGAAGTTCTTTATAGGGTAGAAAGAAATCTTCCAGTGTTGGAAGTTCAGAAAACATAAAAGTAAGTCGTCTTGTAAAAGAATGATAAACGACTGGGGGCAAAAAGAACACTGCTGAAGCAGTACGAGAGACAAAATCCGGAATGCAGAAGGAATTTTGGGTGATCCACCATAACCTGAAAGGGATATTGGATAAATAGCATAAAACAGAGGAAGAGAATTAGGCTGTTCGGCCCATCAAGTCTGCTCTGCCATTCAATCGTGGCTGATTTATTATCCCTCTCAACCCTATTCTCTTGCCTTCTCCCCATAACCTTTGATGCCTTTACTAATCAAGAACCTATTAGCCTTCACTTTAAATATATCCAATGACTTAGCTTTCACAGCCAACTGTGGTAATTAATTCCACAGATTCGCAATGATCTGGTAAAGAAACTACTCTTCCCTCTTCTAAAAGGATGTCTTTCTATTCTGAGGCTGTGCCCATTGGTTCTAGATTCTTCCATTATAGAAAGATTTCTCTCCACGTCCGTCCACTCTATCTTTCAGCCCTGGGAAAAGGCCTCTGACTATCCACATGATCAATGCCTCTCATCATCTTATATACATCTGTCAGGGCACCTCTCACCCTCCGTCGCACCAAGGAAAAAAGGCCGAGTTCACTCAACCTATTCTCATTAAGGCATGCTCCCCAATCCAGACAACATCCTCGTAAATCTCCTCTGCACCCTTTCTATGGTTTCCACATCCTTCCTGAGGCGACCAGAACTGAGCACAGAACTCTAAGTGGGGTCTGACTAGGGTCCTATATAGCTGCAACATTACCTCTCGGCTCCTAAACTCAATCCCACGATTGA
Organism: Mobula birostris; assembly: GCF_030028105.1. Lineage (NCBI taxonomy): Eukaryota > Metazoa > Chordata > Chondrichthyes > Myliobatiformes > Myliobatidae > Mobula > Mobula birostris. The sequence goes on from NC_092385.1 coordinate 60,877,999, forward strand.
TGAAGGCCAATACACCGTACGCCTTCTTAACCACAGAGTCAACCTACACAGCAGCTGTGAGTGTCCTATGGACTCGGACTCATTGATCCCTCTGATCCTCCACACTGCCAAGTGTCTTACTATTAATACTATATTCTGTCAACATATTTGACCTACCAAAATGAACCACTTCACACATCTGGGTTGAACTCCATCAGCCCAGTTTTGCATCCTATCTATGTCCCACTATAACCTCTGACAGCTCTCCACACTATCCACAACACCTCCAACCTTTGTGTCATCAGCAAACTTACTAACCCATCCCTCCACTTCATCATCCAGGTCATTGATAAAAACCACAAAGAGTAGGGGTCCCAGAACAGATCCCTGAGGCACACCACTGGTCACCAACCTCCATGCAGAATATGACCCATCTACAACCACTCTTTGCTTTCTGTGGGCAAGCTAGTTCTGGATCCACAAAGCAATGTCCCCTTGGATCCAATGCCTCCTTACTTTCTCAATAAACCTGGCATGGGGTACTTTGCTGAAATCCATATACACTACATCTACTGCTCTACCTTCATCAATGTGTTTAGTCGCATCCTCAAAAAATTCAATCAGGCTTGTAAGGCACGATCTGCCCTTGACAAAGCCATGCTGACTATTCCTAATCATATTATACCTCTCCAAATGTTCATAAATCCTGCCTCTCAGGATCTTCTCTATCAACTTACTAACCACTGAAGTAAGACTCACTGGTCTATAATTTCCTGGGCTATCTCTACTCCCTTTCTTGAATAAAGGAACAACATCCGCAATCCTCCAATCCTCCAGAACCTCTCCCGTCCTCATTGATGATGCAAAGATCATCATCAGAGGCTCAGCAATCTCCTCCCTCACCTCCCACAGTAGCCTGGGGTACATCTCATCTGGTCCCAGTGACTTACCCAATTTGATGCTTTCCAAAAGCTCCAGCACATCCTCTTTGTTTTTTTTGTTGGCGGGTGCGTGCATGCGCGTATGTGTGTGTGCATCTGTGTGTGCATGCGTGCGTGCGTCCTTGATGATGTCTTTTTCATGGCTTTTACAAGGCGCAGAGTGAGAGAGAGACTGTGCGGCGCGCCACTCCCCACACAGACACTTTTGCAGCATTTTCCCTTTTATTTTATGAGGTCATGTTGCGATCTCGACACTCAACCCGGCACGGATGGAAAGCGTACTCGAGAGTGGACCCGACTGGTTTTGAACCCGGGAACCTCCGCTCCCGGGTCCAGGGCTGATGTCATTGTGCCATCAGCCGACCCCACAGCCTCTTTGTTAATATCTACATGCTCAAGCTTTTTAGTCTGCTGTAATTCATATCTACAATTGCCAAGATCTTTTTCCGTAGTGAATACTGGAGGAAAGTACTCAATAAGTACCTCTGCTATCTCGTCCGGTTCCATACACACTTTTCCACTGCCACACTTGATTAGTCCTATTCTCTAACATCTTATCCTCTTGCTCTTCACATACTTGTAGAATGCCTTGAGGTTTTCCTTCATCCCATCTGCCAAGGCCTTCTTGTGGTCCCTTCTGGCTCTCCTAATTTCTTTCTTAAGCTTCTTCCCGCTAGCCTTATAATCTTCTAGATCTCTATCATTACCTAGTTTTTTGAACCTTTCGTAAACTCTTCTTTTCTTCTTGACTAGATTTACAACAGCCTTTGTACACCACGGTTCCTGTACCCTACCATCCTTTCCCTGTCTCATTGGAACATACCTATGCAGAACTCCACACAAATATCCCCTGAACATTTGCCATATTTCTTCCATACATTTCCGAGAACATCTGTTCCCGATTTACACTTCCAAGTTCCTGCCTGATAGCCTCATATTTCCCCTTACTCCAATTAAATGCTTTCCTAACTTGTCTGTTCCTATCCCTGTCCAATGCTATAGTAAAGGAGATAGGATTGTGATCACTATCTCCAAAATGCTCTCCCACTGAGAGATCTGACACCTGACCAGGTTCATTTCCCAATACCAAATCAAGTACAGTCTCTCCTCTTGTAGGCTTATCTACATATTGTGTCAAGAAACCTTCCTGAACACACCTAACAAACTCCACCCCATCTAAACCCCTCGCTGTAGGGACATGCCAATCGATATTCGGGAAATTAAAATCTTCCACCACGACAACCCTGTTATTACACCTTTCCAGAATCTGTCTCCCTATCTGCTCCTTGATGTCCCTGTTACTATTGGGAGGTCTGAAAAAAACACCCAGTGGAGTTACTAACATGAAAGTTTTCAGCTCCAATGATGTGCCACTCGTTGGAGAATTTCCTTTTGGCAAAGACCGTATTTTGGAGAAACACACATAACTCCTTTACCTTAGGGGTGACCACACTAGTGAAGAGAGGACAGCGCTGGCTGGAGGGGCAGATGCTGGCGACCAATGTTGCCACTCCTTCCCCAGGTACTCACTCCAGTGCATTCAACAGGAGCTGAGAACAGATGCATTGTGAACCACTCAAGTATCCGATAGAAGTGAAAAATGTCATTGTGTGATTTAACGCTGTGACCTGCTGTGCTCCTCCAGCATCTTGCGCATCTAGTCTAATACTTCAGGCTTCTCAGAACACCGTGCAATAGTGTTGGGAGCAGTCCCATCAGGAATTGCATTGGACTGTTAGTGTTCGTTTCGGGGTGTACAGCACACTGATGATGTTTCAAAGTCTTTTTCCTGGAACCATCTTGCAGTTGTGCTAAATGTAACCTATATTTCAGCACACAAAAATTGGTCCCATCCAACTTCTCGACAACACTTCCACATCCACAAGAACTACTGGACTGGGCTAAAGTATTGGAAGGAGATGTTGAGCAATGTTTAACATAGAGGATCACCCTCCTTACAGTGTGGGACATCTTTAAACAGCAATATCTTCTCTTTCTGAAGGCCACTGAATAAGACCATATGACATAGGAGCAGAACTAGGCCATTCAGCCCATTGAGTCTGCTCTACCATGACTGACTAATTCTCCTTCTCTATTCTGCTGCCTTCTCCCTGTAATCTTTGATGCTGACCGATCACGAACCTATCAATCGCCATTTTAAATCTACCCAGTGGTTCGGCCTCCACAGCCGTCTGTGGCAATGAACTCCACAGATTCATTAGCCTCAGGCTCAACTGCCCTTCTGTGCCCATAGGTACATTAATACATCCCATTTATTTTTACCCTTTGAATTTGCTAATTCCTCAGGAAAATACAATGCTGCTGTGATTAGTTTTCTGGCAAGTTTGTCCCTTTAAAGGCAGACTCATAAAGGTTACCTTCTTCAGTAACCCAGCCAAATGGGTGATACTAACTTAAAAATACTGGACAGAAATGGAGGAGGTTGGGCAGAATTCCACTTTAGTGATTTTCCACTGATGTCAATTCAACAGGATGAAAACCACATTGAGACTGGCCCTCTCAGCTCTGTTAAAACGCCCTTCTGTGCACCAATCGATGAACCCTCCTTTGAAATATTTACTGAACTTAGTTCAGACTGTAATATGTTTCTTTCCCACAATGTATTGCATTGGCACTGCACTTTATGCGGTTAGATATTTTGATGACTTAATTTGTTTCCAAATTTTCCCTGTCAGACCTATCCACGTGGTTGCCTGAAAGACTAATGAGTAGAGAGAGTGAAGCATACAGAGGAGGTTATTAATATGCGCTGGAGAATGAGAGATGTGTTCAGTTGTCACAGGCACTAGCAGCCAGCAGCAATGACGTTTCAGCTCCAAATAAATAGCTGATACGCTGTCACCTCTGCCTTATTTTCACAACTGATTAAAATCGGACGATTTGTAAAGCCCACAGGGGTAATAGAGACAGAAATGTCAATTCTCATTTGTTACAGGTGACACTCACTCAGTTTGGCTCAATTATAGAACCTATTTTGATACACATGACCTGCTAAAAAACACTTCCATGTAATTTAACAAGTTTGGAAATGGTTTTATTTATTACAAACATAAATCTCCTTTTTACATTTTTTCAATAGCATCATGCTTGAAGAGTAGATAGATTTAACTCTTCTATTAATGACAGATTCCCCTGCACCCTCCCCCCACGCTGTCCCCTGACCAAGGGCAGATGGAGGTGAACTCTATTCAGGATGCTGTGGATCCACTAGGCTCTAATTTTGCCTCTCATTCCCCCCATCAGCCCTTCAACCTTATGCTCCTCTGCAAAGGAACTCCCTTGCTTGGGAGCTCATTAAAACGAGCCATCCATCTTCTTAAGTTCTCTCAGATTCAGATTTATTTACCTCCTGCATATTGAGATATACAGTGAAATGCATCATTCGCATTAACAACTAACACACCTAAGGATATGCTGGAGGTAGCCTGCAAGTGTCACCACCCATCCTGGCACCAATGTAGCTTGTCCACTATGTTTCACAGAGCAACAGAAGCTGCAGCCGCAACAACAACCATAAAACAAGACAACAAGAGCAAAAATGGCCCCTTTCCCATCATTCCTACACTTCCTCCAACTCACAAAACCAGACGGGCTCCCAACACCAGGACAGGCCCCCTCTGCGCTCCAGTCCTTAGGCTGAGATTCTCAGACTCACAGACATCGGGCCCCTAACTTTGGATTTCACCCCAGGACACTGATCATGGTCAAGGACGCACAACTCCTGTAACATGTTCTGCAGCTCTGGCTCATAATAAAACAGGAGGAAAGGAGGCAGAAGATATTAGGAATAGATAGATACAGAGCAGGGAAGGAAACAGAAATCCATGCACGAAAAGTGCTAGGATTTTTCAGTAGAGCTTCTCTCCACTTGTTGCTTTTACCTTTCTCACTGTCATTAATTTCTACTTTGTTTCTTGTTTTTGACAACTGATATTAGTGGCCGAGTATGTTGAATCAGTATGTGAGATCATCAGGTGCTTGTTGCTGGAGGGGGATAAAGGTTACCAAATGGGCTTTCATTTGGGAAATACTGCACAACAACACAGAAGCAAACATGCTTAAGAAGGGAGAGAGGCAGAAGAAAGGAAACTATAGGCCAGTTAGTCTGACCTCAGTGGTTGGGAAGATATTGGAGTTGATTATTAAGGATGCTGTCTCAGAATACTTGGAGACACATGATAAAATAGACAGTAGTCAGCACGGTTTCCTCAAGGGAAAATCTTGCCTGGCAAATCTGTTGGAATTCTTTGAAGAAATAACAAACAGAATAGACAAAGGAGAATTGGTTGATGTTCTGTACTTGGATTTTCAGATGTGGATAAAGCAGTGGCTGATTGGCAGGATGCAAACAGTGAGGATAAAAGGAGCCTTTTCTGATTAGCTGCCAGTGACCAGTGGTGTTCCACAGGTGTCTGTGTTGGGTCTGATACTTTTTACATTATGTGTCAATAATTTGGATGATGGAGTTGACGGCTTTGTGGCCAAATTTGCAGGTAAATGTAGATAGAGGAAGTAGAGAGGCTACAGAATGACATAGATAGGTTAGGAGAATAGGCAAAAAATGGCAGATAGAATACAGTGTCGGGAAGTGTATGGTCATGCACTTTGCAGAAGAAATGTAAGGGTTGACTGTTTTCTAAATGAAGAGAAAATACAAAAATCTGAGGTACAAAAGGTTTATGGAGTCCTGTGCAGAATTCCCTAAAGGTTAATTTGCAGGTTGAGTCTATGGTGAGGAAGGCAAATGTGATGTTAGCATTCATTTCAAGAGGACTAGAATATAAAAGCAAGGATGTAATATTGAGACTTTATAAAGCTCTGGTGGGGCCTCACTTGGAGTATTGTGTGCAGTTTTAAGCCTCTTATTTTAGAAAGGATGTGCTGAAACTGGAGAGGGTTCAAATGAGTTTCACAAAAGTGATTCCAGGAGGAAACAGTTTGTCATATGTAGAGCAATTGATGGTTCTGGACCTGTATTCACTAGAATTCAGAAGGCTGAGTGGTGATCTCATTGCAACCTATTAAACTGTGAGAGTCCTTGATAGAGTGGATGTGGAGAGGATGTTTCCTATGATGGGAGTGTCTAACACCAGAGAACACAGCCTCAAAATAGAATGGAAATGAGGAGGAATTTCTTTATCCAGAGAGTGGTGAATCTGTGGCATTCTTTGCCACAGGCAGCTGTGAAGGCCAAGTCTTTATGTATATTAAGGCAGAGGTTGATGGTTTCTTAGTCAGTCAGGGCATGAAGGGGTATGGGGAAAAGGTAGGAGATTGGAACTGAGAGGAAAAATGGATCAGTCAAAGCTTAAAATTAACCAGAGCTTTGAGTCACAATGGCTGCACTATCAGTACTGTATGAAAGTATGAACAGCATTCTGGCCACTGTACTTTCCACCGACCTATGGCCCACTCATTTTCATACAGTCATAGAGCACAGAAAAAGGCCCTTTGGTCCATCTAATCCATGCTGAACTGCTATTCTGCCTAGTCCCATAGTCCTCCACACTCCTCCCATCTACATACTTATCCAAACTTCTCTTAAAAGTTTAAATCAAATCTACATCTACCACTTCCACCGGCAGCTCATTCCCAACTCGCACCAGCCTCTAAGTGAAGAATTTCCCTTTCAGCTCTCCTTAAAAATTTTCACCCTTGAACTATGACCTCTGGTTCATGTCTCACCAACCTCAGTGGAAAAAGCCTGTTTGTATTTATCATATCTATACACCTCTTAATTTTGTACCACCCCTATCAAATCTCTTCTCATTCTCCCAGGCTCCAGGGAAAAGATCCTAACCTATTCGACTTTTCCTATAACTCAGGTCTTCAAGTGCTGGCAACATACTTGTACATTTTCTCTGTACTCTTTCAATCTTATTGATATCTTTCTGGAAGGTAGGAGACCAGAACTGAACACAATACTCCAAATTGGGCCTTACAAGTGTTTTATACAACTTCTATATAACATCCCAACTCCTGTACTCAATACTTTGACTTATGAAGGTCAATGTGCCAAAAGCTTTCTTTACGACCCTATCTTCCAGTGAAGCCGCTTTCGCAGAATTCTGGATCTGTATTCCCAGAATACAGAACTATGGATCAGTATTCCAGGAATACTGATTCCTAATTCCTTGTAAGTGGAGTATTGTGTGCAGTTCTGGTCACCTATTTACAGGAACCATATCAATAAGGTACAACACTCCTCTGTGCCTTACCATTCACTGTGTAAATCCTATCCTAGCTTGCTTCTTAATCCCAGAATATCAGTTGGAATTGGCAGCAATTGGTTAATAACAATAAGCTTTCTTTTGCCTCAGGTGGGGCTCCTGCATGATGCATTAGAACAGGTGTCATGCAATAAAAATGGTGGCTTTATCTCAGGACCACTTTACTGCGGTTTGTTCAGGTTGTCATAGCCAGGGGAAGTAGTGTGGATAAGCTCCCATGATCTATCAAATGCTGCCAATGGTGTGCATCTCAAATAGCGCTGACAAACATGTCCAGATCCTGGCCTTCATGTGTGGCTTAGCTACTACGCCCAGCGGAACCGTTTCTACAGACAGAAAGAGCAAAGGCAGGTTACTGGTGCCTCAAAACCAGTTGCTTTGGACAAATGGGGTTCATCAGCTGTGGTTGGCAGCTCTTCTCAGAGAAGAAAATCTCTCATCTCAAATCTCTGCTGCCTTGTAGCTATACTCGCTCATGGGGAAGGCTTTGATCCCAAAGAAAAATCCAGAGCTGGAGTCTAAGGCAGTCCTACGTTGAGTTCAACACTGACTGGCAGCTCTTGCAACACCGGTGTCAAACTGTATTAGTCACTTGCTTTGGATTCGTCGGCTGCATGGAGAGGGTGAGCATGTTACATGGGCAACAGCTTGCTCTCCATATTGTACTGCCCTGGCTTGCATACTCGTTTGTATGTCATGTAAACAACTAAGATGCAATATCCATGGTCTACCCTGACCAGCAGAAGGCCTCAACTCAACTTTCCTGTATGCACCTCAGATACTGCCATTCCCTTAAGTTCTAATATCCATTATTCCACAACTAGGGTTGTACAGTTTTCATGGGTAAAGAAATCCATTCCAGAAGAGGAGGAACCACTGTGGGTACTCAGCACACAGCTTGTCAGAGCTGTTTCTAGAGTTTCACAGGTAGATTCAGAGTTACACTGTAGAGTAATATACACACAGGAACAGGCCATTCAGCCCAACTCATGCATGCCAATTATGCTGGTCAAATTTGCCCACATTTTCCCATATCCCTCTAAATCCCTCTCTCTGTGTACTTAAATGTCTTTCAAATGTTATTACTGTACCTTCTTCAACCACTTCCTCATTCCACTCTCTGCATGAAATTACTCCTCAGATCCCTTTTAATTCTTTCCCTTTCACCTTAAATCGATACACCCTAGATTTTAGTTTCCCTTCCCTGGGTAAAAGACTATGTACGTTCACCCTATCTATGCCCCTCATGACTTTATACATAATATAAGCTCACCCCTCATTCTCCTATGCTCAAAGGAATAAAGTCCTAGCCTGCCCAACTTCTCCTATACTTCTCCCAGGCTGTAAAAATAGGGGACAAGCTCTCCTCTACAATCACTCTGAGCACCGGTGCCCCACAAGGCTGTGTACTCAGCCCCCTGCTGTACTCACTGTACACCCATGATTGTGTAGCCAAGTTTCCATCGAACTCAATATATAAGTTTGCTGATGACACAACAATTGTAGGCCGTATCTCGGGTAATGATGAGTTTGAGTACAGAGAGGAAATTAAGAACCTGGTGGCATGGTGCGAAGACAATAACCTATCCCTCAACGTCAGCAAGACGAAGGAATTGGTTGTTGACTTCAGAAGGAGTAGCGGACCACACGACCCAACTTACATCGGTGGTGCACAAGTGGAACAGGTCAAAAGCTTTAAGTTCCTCAGGGTCAATATCACAAATGACCTGACTTAGTCCAACCAAGCAGAGTTCACTGCCAAGAAGGCCCACCAGCACCTTTACTTCCTGAGAAAACTAAAGAAATTTGGCCTGTCCTCTAAAACTCGCACTAATTTTTATAGATGCACCGTAGAAAGCATTCTTCTAGGGTGCATCACAAACTGGAATGGAAGTTGTCCTGTCCAAGACCGGAAGAAGCTGCAGAAGATCGTGAACACGGCGCAGCACATCACACAAACCAATCTTCCGTCCTTGGACTCACTTTACACCGCACGCTGTCGGAGCAGTGCTGCCAGGATAATCAAGGACACGACCCACACAGCCAACACACTTTTCATCCCTCTGCCCTCCGGGAGAAGGTTCAGGAGCTTGAAGACTCGTACGGCCAGATTTGGGAACAGCTTCTTTCCAACTGTGATAAGACTGCTGAATGGATCCTGACCTGGATCTGGGCCATACCCTCCAAATATCCGGACCTGCCTCTCGGTTTTTTTGCACTACCTTACTTCCCATTTTTCTGTTTTCTATTTATTATTTATAATTTAAATTTTTAATATTTACTAATTTTAACTATTTTTAATATCTTTAATATTTAATATTTGTAATCCAGGGAGTGTGAAGCGCAAAATCAAATATCGCTGTGATGATTGTATGTTCTAGTACCAATTGTTTGGCGACAATAAAGTATAAAGTATACCTCAGGCCCTTGAGCCCTGGCAACATCCTCATAAATTTCTGCACTCTTTCCAGGTAAAGATGACATTCCTATATCAGTGTGACCAAAACTGTACACATGCCAACTGCAGTCTCACCAATGTATGCAACATAATGTCTCAACTCCAATATTCAATGCCCTGATTGATGAAAGACAGCATACTTTCTCGTTTTTATGTACTGGATAGCTTCTTTACTATCCCATCTCCCCGTGATATCATTCAGCAAAATACGCATCTGTTTCCTAGTTCCATCTATTCCACAAGCCCCCAGGGCCCCGCCATTCACTGTGAAAATCTTACCCTGGTCTGACTTCCCAAAATGCAACACTTCACACGTACATGAAATGAATCCCACTTGCCATTTCTCAGTTGATGATGGTTCCCTTGTAAAATTTGACAGATTAAAATTAGCAAAATAAACTTGAGCAATTACACTGCAACCCTGGTGAGCAGAAGAGGCCTCTGTCTGTGGTGCTGCTTTGGGCCTGTTCAACATAGAGCATAGAACATAAAACACTACTTCACAGTACAGGCCCTTCAGCCCACGATAGCGTGCCAAACTCTTAACCTACTATAAAATCAATCTAACCCTTTCGTCCTACATAGCCCTCCATTTTTCTATTATCTGCGTGCCTATCTAAGAGTTTCTTATACATCCCTAATGTATCTGCCTTTACCAAAATCCCTGGCATCATGTTCCACACACCCAGCATTCTCTGTGTATAAAACTTACCTCTGACGTCTTCCCTATACTTTCCTCCAATCCTCTTAAAATTATGTCCATTTGTATTAGCCATTTCCGCCCTGGGAAAATGTCTCTGGCTGTCCACTCGATCTCTGCTTCTTATCATCTTGTACACCTCTATCAATCATCTCTCATCCTCCTTCACTCCATAGAGAATAGCCCTAGCACACTCAACCTATCTTCATAAGAAATGCTCTCTATTCCAGACATCATCCTGGTAAATCTCCTCTGCACCCTCTCTAAAGACTGCACATCTTTCCTGTAATGAGGCAGGCAGAACTGAACACAATATTCCAAATGTGGTCTAACCAGGGTTTTATAGAGCTGTAACAGTACCTCGTGGCTCTTCAACTCAATTTCCTGACTAATGAAAGCCAACACACTGTGTGCTTTCTTAATGACCCTATCAACTTGGGGGCAACTTTGAAGGATCTATGGATGTAAACCCAAAGATGTCTCTGTTCCTCCACACTGCTAAGAATCCTGCCATTAAGCTTGTATTCTGCCTTCAGATTTGATCTTCCAAAGTGAATTACTTCACATCTTACACGTTGAAATCTATCTGCCATATCTCAGTCTTGCTCTGCATCCTGTCAGAGGTCTGTTGTAACCTATGACAACCTTCTTGTCATGGTCTCGTCCATGAAGTCCGCATTCCGGTTCACGGTCCGGTCTGTGGACTCAGGACTCTAGGTCTTCCAGCTGTCCCTTGTTTGAATTAATCATAGGTACCTGATTCCCATCTTGGGGTTTGGAATATAAGTAGCCTTGGGGTTGAGTGTGAGCTGCTGGTTTGTTTTGTCAAGATCCCCTAGGAGCAACCTGCTGGTGGAAGGCTAGAGCAGCCAATTGTCATCTTTAAGCTGCTTTGGGGAACCATCCCTTCATGGAGCCTTGCTGTCAGTAGTCAGTGCTGTCTTTGCAGTATGGATTTGGCTGTTTCCTGAGCCAGCTGAGTGGCTGCCAGCTACTCTGAGCTAGGTAGGGATCTGGCTGTTTCTGTAGCCAGCTGAGGTTGCTGGCTGAACTGAGACTCAGAGCTACCCGGAGCAGAGATGGAACTGTCTGTCATTCTTTGGTGTTGTCTCTTCTTGTCCTCGTCTCCGTGGGATAAGCCAGGCTGTTTTGCCGTTGTCCCGCGGGGGGATTTGTCTTGTCTTGTTCTTGCCTCCGTGGGGTAAGTCAGGCTGTTTTTCCGTTGCCCTGCGGGGGGGATCTGTCTTGTCTTGTCTTTGCCTCTGTTGGGTAAGTCTGGCTGTTCTGCCATTACCTGACAGATGGTCCTGTCCCACCTTGGTGTGGAGAAGTTGAGTCCTGGCTTGTCTAAGCATAAGTCCCGGCTCTATGTCTATGTACTGTCCTGTCTCATGTTGGTGTTGTGTTAACGATGAGTCCCGGCTTTTTGAAGGATAAGTCCCGGCTCTATGTTAATATACAGTTCCCAGTCTGTCTCCGAGTTCCAGCCTCCGCGTTATCAGCTTCCACAAGCTCCAAGATCCTAAGCCAAGCTCACAATCCAAGGCCCCAGCCTCAAGCCTCAAGAGCAAAGACCCCAGCCTGTGTCCAAGCTCAGGCCTCTAGACCCCAGCCACGTCCTGTCCTGAAGCCATGTCATGTCCTTGCTTGGTTCTGGGGTCTGAGCCCGAGGCAAGACCCAAGTTCTGGGTCCTTGTCCAGTCTTGGGCTCGGAGTTGAAGCCTTGTCTCCTAGTCCATGGTTTCTAGTCCTGGTCCTGCTTTCCCTCGCCCTAGTCTGTGCTCTTGTCCCTGCTCCTGGTCTGAATCCTGTCACGTCCCTACTCTAGTCAAGTTGTGTTCCTTGTACTTCAGTGTCTGTGTCTCGCATTTGGGTCCGTTCCCAGCACCCCTTTGTGACACTTCTGCCCTATCCTCAACTGCTCTAACCTTTGTGTCATCTGCAATTTTACAAACTCACCCTTCCATTCCTCATCCAAGCCATTTAGAAAAAAAATCATAAGGAGCAGTGGTCCCAGAACAGATCCCTCCAGAACATCACTAGTCACTGACCTCTCCATTTACAACCACCTCCTGCCTTCTATGGACAAACCAATTCTATATCCATACAGCCAGGTTCCCCTGGATCCTTTGCCTCCCAACTTTCTGAAAGAAGAAAACTAAAATCTATATACAGTACATCCACTGCTCTACTTTCATCAATGTGCTTTCTCATATCTTGAAAGAATTCAATCAGGTTCCTAAGGCACAACCTGCCTCCTACAAAGCCAGGCTGACTATTCTGTATTTCCTTCTGCTGGTGTTGGTAATTTCCCTAGGGAAGGGAACAGCGAGTGGGGGAAGAATTCTCCAATTTGGCTGCTGCACTGTCAGCACAAGCAACTTTGATAAGTCCCTCAGAGGTGGAGCCAAGGTAAAATTGCCCATCTGTTTCTATGGAAGAAGCCACATTAGTTTCCAAATACACACCATTCTCTGCCCTTTTGTTCTGTGTTTATTGTCACTCTGAAGGGTTCAGATGTTTGATTGTAGTTCGGTATACCTGTCCAAAGCTGTTGAATTGGTCTAAAACTGGAGCATCACATCCAGTTCTGGTCTCATCTTTAAGCTTTTTTACACAGAGATTGGTGAGTTTGTGGAATGTCTGCCAGAGATAGTGGTAGAGGCAGATACATTAGGGCACTTAAGAAACTCTTAGATAGGCATATGAATGCTAGAAAATGCAGGGTATGTAGATTGATCTGAGAGTAGGTTAAAATGATCTTAGAGCAAGTTGAAAGAAGAAGGGTGCAGTCCTAGCGTGGGATCAAATGTATAGGAGGGAAGAAGTATTTTCTGCATGACTTGGCTATGGTCTGGAACTCACTGCCTATGGGAGGCAGTGTATTGAGGTAGTGCTTCAAGAACTGTGGGGAATATGTGGAGAAATGGGAGCGAAGCAATTGTACAGAATTCATGGGCTGACAGACCACTTTCTGTGCCTTATCATTTCTCCAATTCTGGGATTTTATGATCTCCACTTGCAGCTTTGTATGCATTTACTGTTACTAGGAAGAAATGGGCTTGCACTTGTGATCTGTTTTTAGTTTAGTTCAGAGATACAACATGGTAACAGGCCCCTCCACCCAACGAGCCAACGTCACTCGATTATCCATGTGACCAAGTAACCTACATCTTTGGAAAGTGGGAGGAAACTGGAGCACCTGGAAGAAACCCACTGGGTCACAGAGAGAGGGCACAAACTCGTACCAGACAGTAGCAGGGCTGAACTCAGTCGCTGGCGCTGTAATAGCATTACACTAACCACTACGCTGTCATGCTGGGCAATTGCCAATGTCAGTCATAGCAACAATGGAAGATTCAGAGTAGAAATAGAGTTGTCCAGCTAGTGGCAAAGCAACAACAAATGTCAATATGTAAGCCATTTCCACCCTATTGTCCAGGCAAAAATGTTCATTAGATTTCAGAGTGGCAGAGAGATTTAGGGATTTAGAAAACTTCCAGTGCTGTGTATGTAAAAATTAGATTAGTGCAAAGTATCGATCCAATAACTTTGAGCATTGCAATGTGACTGAATCTAAAGCAAAACAAGATTCCAAATGGGGGTGACTGGAGTTAGAGCACTGTGAGGAATAAATCACTGGCATTATCAGGGCTATCATTCTACTCATCCCTCACAGAAAGGGAAAGGGAATTACATTTTCACAGTTTACACTTCACTTCATAAACAATCTCCTCCGTGTTGGTCTCTGCTCTAATGACTGTTCTCTGGTTCACCGCCCACACCACAGCTGATAATAGCAAAACCAGGGATGTACCACAAATCACACAGATTTCTCTACCCCACCTCACCCCTCCTCATCAATAATTCAGCAACAACAAGGACATGACTTCTATTTTAAACGAGCTCTGATCACTTAGAGAATCTATTGTAAAGACATAATACAAAGGGTCTTCTAAAGACCTAGCAGAGCTGGTATAATTTTACGGTTAAATCTCCATCTCTCTGAAATAACTCCATTAGGAGCTTGCTGTAATGCTGACAAACAATTGCTATGTTTCCTATGCTGTAAATGGGTAGTTTAGAATGTAGAAGATGGAATATTACAGCACAGTACAATCTTCTTGGCCCATAATGTCGTGCTGATCTTTTAACCTACTCTAAGATCAATCTAACCCTTCCCTCCCACATAGCCCTCCATTTTTCTACCATCTATGTGCCTATCTAAGAGTTTCTTACATGTCCCTAATGTACTGTATCTGCTTCTACCACCATCCCAGGCAGGGTGTTCTACCTATTCAACCTTAGAAACAAAATTGAGTGTATTAGCCACTTATCACCTATATTCTGGTCGTGATTAACACCCACCCCCCGAACAGAATTGCTAAAAACGACTTGCAGAAAAAAATCGGCACGTACACGCATACACACTGGTGCCTGCGCAAGGCTTCATGGTCATGGTAGTCTTTCTCAGGGTAAACACAATGTATTTGACTGCTACTCTTGTCCGTAGGCAACCCTACCCCCACCCCACCCCCACCGGGTCAGCTGGTCCGCAAGGATATTGTCAATAATAAACCGGTCCACATTGCAAAAAAGGTTGGGGACCCCTGGTCTACGGGGAACAGGAACCAGATTTCTTTGCACTGTCATACTTAGTGTTCAACATGTTTGCAAACATCCTCACTTAAGAAAGAAACTAAGCTGTCACCTACCTCAATCCAAGAACTTTGCAAACATCCTAAATGCAGGACCCACCTCTTTATCCCTCAACCTTTTCACCAAACTGCTGACCATGTGACTTTCCTTTTGGTCCTATCTAATTGCCCACTGTACAGTCCCTTTCCATTTATTTTTTAGCATTTTCCATATTTACTTGTTTTCCAGCATCTGCAGATGAATTTATAAACGAGTTGCCTGTGGATGCATTATAAGGCAGGAGGAAGAAATGTTTTCCCTTCTCCTCGCCTGCCCATCCCCTTCCTATGTTGCCTTCTCCTTCTCTTACTTCTATGGTCCTCTCTCCTCCCCTATCAGATTCCTTCTTCCTTCTTCCACCTGCTAACTCATAGCTTCTCACTTCCCCACCTATCCACTTTCCCCTCACCTGGCTTCACCTATCATCTTTCCCCTACCCCCACCTACTTGTTCTTCTGGCCCCCTTCCTTTCTGGTCCTAATGAAGGGTTTTGGTCCAAAACATTGACTGTTTATTCCTCTCCATGATACTGCCTGACCTGCTGAGTTCTTCCAGCACATTGTGTGTGTGGCTCTGGATTTCCAGCACCTCCAGAATCTTTTTGCGTTTATGAAATGTTATTTCATCGGCCCAGCTGCTGAGTGACTGAAGTTAGAGATTGTTAACTGAGTTAATGTGGTCAGATCATAATGCAATTCAATGAATTACACAACAGAACCGACTAGCTTGCAGTGCAAGACCACCCAACACTCCTTGTCCACAAGCACAGAGAAAAGAGGCCCAATGTTTCACACGAAAAATGGAAGTGATTATAGGGGGAAACACAAGAGTCAGATGCTGGCGTCTGGAGCAAAAACAAACTGCTGGAGAAACTCAGTAGGTCAGGCATCTGTTGAGGGAAATAGCCAGTTAATATTGTCGGCCCGTACTCTTCATCTGAACTGATTATAGGTGAACAGATACACAGGAGCCTGGAGTGAACACCTACCTTCATGTTTTTTTCTAAAAGACTTGTTACGTACCCAGTAACTGGGTTGCCAAACCAGCAGAAATGGATCACTCAGTTGGAGTCTGGACTACTAGAACTAAGAAAGTTTTATTAAAGAAACAAGCAACACAGTACTCTAATCAAAAGGGTAATAAATGCAACAGTTCAGCAATGATAAACACACATGTACACAGAATTAGGATAACAGGATCAATCAAGCTCTATCGTCATCTAGGGGTAAATGACCAGTTTCAAAGTGATGCAAAGTTCAGTTCAATTGAATTCAGTTCAGTTCACAGTAATCCCTGCCGTGGGAGATGGACAGTGGGGGGGAAGGAGAGAGAGAGCAAAATGAATGAATATTCAAACGGCTTCCACACAGACCTTCGATATTCTTCGCAGCTTTCGTGCGAGCCCTTTGTGATGTCATCTGAGGTCACCGACCGTGACCCCTCCGTTTCCAGATACGATCGTTTCTCTGCGGTGAACCTGGCACCCAGGCAAGGGCGGACACACACCAGGTTCCCGCTGATCGTGCCTTTCCACCCTGTGCGTCTATGGCTTGGTCCCGCGACCAGCCTTCCAAAACTTCCCACCGACTTATGGGAGGCGCACCGCTTCCAGGGTCTCGTTAACTCGTGGTGTCGTGTGTGTCTTACCTTAGCGAACCTGTCCCTTTTTATCCCCCTGCTGGGGTATCGCCTATCCATCACTTCAAACAGTTCAGGGCTCAAAGGGGGAGCCGATCTTGACAGCTCTCCTTCCGTTAAACTCTCCCGTCCCTTCATTAACATCTCCAAGTGCTGCTCCATTGTTTTCCTTATCTCTCTTTCTCCTGAAGACAGGTGGCAGACCAACTCTTGATCCCACTGGTGCCAGCACAGGCCAGCTAACATCTTAATCTATATGTATTCTCGTCACAGACTAAACAAAAAAATCCTCAATAACCTAGTTAGATAGACACAAGAGATCTGCAGACAATGGAAATCTTGAGCAACACACACTAAATCCTGGAGGAACTTAGCAGGTCAGTCAGCATCTTTGAAGGGGAATAAACAGTTGAAGTTTCAGACTGAGATCTTTCATCAGGGCTGGTAAGGAAAGGGGAAGAAGCCAGAGTAAGAAGGTAGGGGAGGGGAAGGAGTAGAAGCTGGCAGGTGATAGGTGAGACCAGGTGAGGGGGAAGGCAGGTGTGTGGCAAAAGGGGAATAAAGTATGAATCTCGGAGGTGAAAGGTGAAAGAGGTAAAGGCTGAAGAAGGAGGAATCTGATAGGAGAGGAGAGTGGACAAAGGAAGAAAGGGAAGGAAGAGAGAAACAAGGGGGAAGCAATGGGCAGATGAGAAGAGAAGAAGTGAGAGAGTCACCAGAATGGGGAATGGAAAAAGAGAGAAAGAGAGAAGGAGGGACAGAGAAGAAATTACTGGAAGTTAAAGAAATCAATATTTATGCAGACAGATTGGAGGCTACCCAGTTGGAATATGAGGTCTTGCTCCTCCAACCTGAGTTTAGCCTCATCATGGCAGTTGAGGAGGCCATCATGGACAGACGTGTCGGAATGGGAATGGGAAGGTGAATTAAAATGGTTAGCCACAGGGAGATCCTGCCTTTTGTGGAAGGCAGAACAAAGGCACTTGACAAATTGTCCCCCTCCCATTCTGTGTCACGTCTAACCAATGCACCAGGAGCACCGGACACAATAGGTGACCTGAGAAACTCACAAGTGAAGTGTTCCCCATCTTCCCCACCCACCTACTGTCCCCCTCACCTGGTCTCACCTATTACCCATCAGCTTGTACTCATTACCCTCCCCCCCATTTTCTTATTCCAGCTTCTGCCCCTTTGCTTTCCAGTCCTGATGAAGGGCCTCAGTCCAAAATGTTGACAGTTCATTCCCCTTCATAAATACTGCCTGACTAGCTGAGCTCCTCCAGCATTTTATGTGTCGTTAAATAAACTACTGCTTATGAATTTTTTCCCTTGAGTGCCTTCTACTTTGAGTGCAATAATTTATAATTACTGCGAAGAATTACACTGTAATTTATGCAGCTGTTTGACATGGGAATGCAAAATCTCTGACCTTTCACATGATTCAGAAGCATGAAGCTGTGATGGTGTTCAGGCCTCCAGCCAGCACATCAGTCCTTTACACAAATCGGAGCAGGTTCATTTCAATATGATTGCACAGTGCTCTTCCCAGACACAGGCTGTAATTACTAAAGGTCACATTAAAGAACAGTTGTGTTTCTTTGGGAAGACAATGCATTGGAGGCACTGCAACCTGATACTCTGAATACTAGATTCCTAACAGAATAATCTGTACACTTGCCAAGAGATCTACTCCAAAAGCAGACGAACTTCACTTCTAGTGCTTGTCCATTGTTTGTTTCATTAGGAAGGGATTGGGATTTGGAATATTGTTCTTGTGTTAAGCAGCTATCAACTAACTTACAATGTTTCTGCTCTAATCTTCATGACTCAAATTTCAAGTTTATTTATCATGTGTACACCGAAACAATCAGTGAAATATATAGGGAGCTTAAGGTGAAGGAATCTTTAGGAGTATGGATCATAATTTGATAAAATTTACTCAGCAATTTGAGAGGAGAAGCTAAAATCAGATGTATCAGTATTATAGTGAAGTAAAAGGAAGCACAGAGGCAGACAGAGGAGCTGGCCAAAGTTGATTGGAGGGGATACTAGATTGGATGATGATAGAACAGCAATGGTTGGATTTTCTGGAAGTAATTCAGAAGGCACAGGACAGATACATACATTCCAAAGAAGGAGTATTCTAAAGGGAGGATGACACAACCATGTCTTATCCATGATCTTATCCATGACCATGACCAAGACTAGAGGGATGAATATTTAGAACAGAGACGAGGAGGGATTTCTTAGCCAGAGGGTGGTGAATCTGTGGAGTCATTGCTGTTGATGGCTGCAGAGATCAAGTGATGGAGTATATTTAAAGTGGAGGTTGATTAGTCAGGGTGTCAACGGTAACAGGGAGAAGGCAGGAGAATGGGGTTCAGAGGGGAGGGGTAATAAATCAGCAATGATGGAATGGCGGAGCAGACTCGATAAGCTCCATGGCCTAATTCAGCTCGTATGTTTTACGGTCTTATGGTCAAGCTTGTGGATGATACGGAGATAGGTGGAGGGGCAGGTAGTGTTGAAGAAACAGGGAGTCTGTGGAAGGACTTGGACAGATTAGGAGAATGCGCAAAGAAGTGGCAGATGGAATACAGTGTAGGGAGATGTATGGTTGTGTACTTTGGTAGAAGAAATAAAAATGTAAACTATTTTCTAAACAGGGAGCAAATTCAGAAATCAGAGGGGCAAGGGGACTGTACAGGGTTCCCTAAAGGTTAACTTGCAGGTAGAGTCAGTTTTAAGTAAGGCAAATACAATGTTCGCACTTGTTTCAAGATGACTAGAATATAAAAGCAGGGATATAATGCTGAGGCTTTATAAGACATTTGTCAGACCACACGGAATACTGGGAGCAGTTTTATGATTATGATTTTGAGGACACACAGTCCCCTTTTATTGTCATTTAGTAATGCATGCATTAAGAAATGATAAAGATGGTTTTCCAGAATGATAGCACGAAAACACATGACAAACCGACTTAAAAACTAACAAAAACCACATAATTATAACATATAGTTACAACAGTGCAAAGCAATGCCGTAATTTGATAAGAACAGACCATGGCACAGTAAAAATCTCAGAGTCTCTCGAAAGTCCCATCATATCACCTCCAGCGCCGCCAACTTGCTGATGCAGCATCCCGGAAGCATCCAACCAAATTACGTATATGTCACTATATTCTACCTTGAGATTCATTTTTTGCAGGCATTCATAGTAGATCAAAGAAATACAATAGAAATAATGAAAAATAGAATCAATGAATAAAATCCACTTCTTGTTAATCCATCATATTGTCTAACATCAAAGATTCAAGATTCATCTTTATTTATCAAGTGTACATTGAAACATACAGTGAAAAGCTTCGTTTGTGTTAACAACCAACACACCCAAGGATGAGCTGGGAGCAGCTTGCAAGCGTCACCACACATTCCGGCACCAATAAAATTCAGAGGCAAGCACGACTTGCAACATGGGAATTGAATAAATGGGAACAAAGAAAATGACCTGCATCTGTTGCAATGTAACAAGATCAGTTTCTATATCCCTCTGGTTAAATGGCTTGTGAACACAACAAAATAGGAGCAGGAGCAGGTCACTTGGCTTTTCAAGCCTGTCTCATTGCTCAATATGATCATGGCTGATCTGTCCCAGGCCTCATTTCCTCCTCTGTGCCATATTCTCAAAGGACTCAAATTCTCAAGATCTTTCTAAAATTTATCAACCTTCACTTTAAATATTTCTAATGATCTGGCTGCCAAAACTCTTGGGGGGCTGAAGATTCACCACTCTCTGTGAGAAGACATTTCCACACTCCGGATGTTAAATAACTGTTCTTTAGCTTGAAAACATGGTTCTTTGATTCTATTCCACTAGTGACAACATCTCAACATCTCTCTTTTAAACTCCTCCTGATTTAGAATCAAGTTTATTATCGCTGATGTAAGTCATGTGAAATTTGTCATTCTGAAGCAGCAGTGCAGTGCGAAGCCGTAACGTTTATGACAAATTACAAAAATATAGTGCAAAAAGTAAGAATAACCATGGTTCATGAATTTATGGACCACTTAACTTATAAGTTTAAAGCCCATTTATTATCAAAGTATGTATACTATATACAGGCAGCCACAAAACAAAGAAACCAAAAAGTATGCATTAAAAAAGAAAGCATCCAATGTGCAAAAAGAATGAACAAATTGTGCAAACAATAAAAAGTAATAACTGAAATTCAGAACTAAAGTTCGCGAAGTGAGTCCACAGCCACGAAGCAGACATCTCTGCAGTCGGTTCAGGAGCCTGTTAGTTGCAGGCCACAGCCTTAGTTCAGCCCAGAGAGAGAGTAAACCGCGCCGAGCACCCGCCCATTCTTCACCTCCAGCCCCAACACCCTGATCTTTTCAATCTGGCCTGGCACATAAATTGTGTGGCGTGTGGCCAAGTGGTTAGGGTGTTGGACTAGTGATCTGAAGGTCGTAGGTTCAAGCCTTGGCCGGGGCAGCGTGTGTGTCCTTGAGCAAGGCACTTAACCACACAATGCTCTAGCTGAGAATGGGTACCGGCAAAAATTGTTGGGGGTTAACCTCGCGATAGGCTGACGTCCTATCTGGTGGGGGTGGCGAGTCTTGTACTCTCAGTCGCTTCATGCCATGGAAACCGGCATAAGCACCGGCCTGATGGGTCACAAGTCTTGTGACCGACTTTAATCTGGCACATAAATTGGCCAAACCTTGGCTCATTCCTCGCTCTCAGGTCCTGCCACTTCAATACACCCTTGGGTCCAGGCCCTGCCACCTCGATTCAGCCTGTGCCCAACCTTTCTAATCTGGCCTGGAGCTTAAATCTCAGATCTGCCAATTTGAATCTGACAGCAGAGAGGAAGAAGCTGTTTCTGAATCGTTGAGTGCAGGACTTCAGGCTCCTGTACCTTCTCCCCAATGGCAGTAATAAAAATTGGACATATTTGGGTTAGTGAAGGTCCTTAGTGATGGATACCATTTTCTTGAGGTATCTCTTCTTGAAGGTGGTGGGGAGGGTTGTGCACATGATGGAGCTGAGTCTACTTCTCTCTGCAACCTCTTGCAGTCCTGTGTATTGGAGTCTCTATACCAGACTGTGAAAGAACCAGTCAGAATGATCTCCACTATACATCTGTAGAAATTTGCCAGAGTCTTTGGTGACATATGGTCTCCTCAAACTCTTAAGGAAGTAGAGCTACAAGTGTGGCTTCTTCATGAATACATCAATATGTTAGGCCCAGGATAGATCCTGCAACATATTGACATCAGGAACTTGAAGTCGCTCACCCTTTCCACCACTGTTTCCTTGATGACTGCTGTGTGTTCTCCCAACTTCCCCTTCCTGAATCCACAATTGATTCCTTGGTCTTGCTTGGTCTTGAGTGTGGGGTTGTTTTGTGAAAACACTCATCCAGCGAACAATCTCACTCCTTTACACCCCCTCATTATCATCTGAGATTCTACCAACAACAGTGGTGTCATCAGGAGATTTATAGATAGTGTTTGAGTTGTGTTTAGCCCCACAGTCATGAGTAGACAGTAGAGCAGTGGGCTAAGCACAGATTCTTTCAGTGCACTTGTGTTGATTGCCAGCTAGGAGGAGATATTATATCCAACCTGCACTGACTGTGGTCTCCCAGTAAGGAAGTCGAGGATCCATTTGCAGAGTGAGACTCAAGGTCCAGGTTTTAAAGCTTGGTGACTAATACTGAAACATGATGGTGTTGAACATCAAGCTGTAATTGGTAAATGGCAGCTGGTTGGCTAAGTGCTCCAAATAAGATTGGAGAGGCAGTAAGATGGCATCTGCTGTGGATCTATTGTGGCAATGGGCAAATTGCAGCAGGTCCAGGTCCTTGCTCAGACAGGAGTTAATTGTATCCATAACCAACCTCAGAAAGCACTTCATCACAGTAGAGATGAGTATTACAAAGTGATAGCCATTGAAACAGATCACCCTGCTCTTCCTGGGCATGATACCTCAGACTGCAGCAGTTGGAGATTAAAGATGTCCTTGGACATTCCAACCAGTTGTTTGGCACAAGTTTACAGTACCTGGGAATGAACAACATCAAAGCCTGATGCCTTGAGTTCACCCTCTTGATGGATATTCTGTTATCAGTTTCTGAGACAGAAATCATGGGGTAATGGAAGTGTGTATTAAATGTACTGAGCTCATCAGGGACTGAAACATCACTGCCATCTATGCTGTTATTTTTCACCTTATAGGAAATAATAGCATGCGCACTCTGCCACAATTGTCCTGAATTGATTGTATTTCTAACTTCACGCAGACCTGCTTTTTCACTCTCATGATGGCCTCTTTAGGTTATACCTAAACTTCTTAAAGGGTCCATGTAATGTTTTGTAACTTCAAAACATTAAACTAATTCAAAGGAAGACACGGGAGTCTGGGAATGCAGGACTAACTTTGAGTTCACTTTAAGCAAGGTGCGCACGTATCATGTGGTAGTGTGATGACGTGCAATTCACGTACTTATACATATACCCTGTAAGAATTATTTAAATGAACAAGAATGCTTACTCAAATAATATATACACAAGATTACTTAATTATTGCTGAAATATTAAATACACAACACTCCTCCCTGTTTAGCTATAACCTCAAGCTCAATAGAGAACGCATCTCAACTATATACACAGTACACTATATAATACAACTAATAAATAAAGACATCCACAGCATAGTAAATTTTAATTCTCCCATTCAGGCCAAAAGATTTAATTGCTGTGGGAACTTTCTTACTGTTCAGGGATAACATTTTTCCCTCTGCTTGGCAGGTGACTAGTGGCTGTGAAAACGATCTCAGGTTCTGGGGCCTTCTCCCTGATAGTTGGAGGAGTTGAATCTGAGACTGAATGATGTGGCTCTGACAGCTCTGGAAACCTTCCTCCATTTCTCTCTGGAACTACTTCAATCCCTTCCTTTTTTTTCTCATGTTCCTCTCTCTTTCTCACTATTCTCCTTTTTGTTCACATTCTTCCTCTCGACCTCTTCCCTCCTTTTTCTTCTTGTAAGGTGTGCATCTTGATCTTGACAAAAGTCCACTTAGTTCACTGGAGTATTCTCTTATTAATCCTTTTATTGCTCCCTTTACAATCTGATCTCGTCTCTTGGTTTCCTTATCCACAACATCATCTAACAAATCCTCTGTTCTGTATCTCCATTGAATCCTTTCTTTTTGGCATTCCATTCATCTGGCTGGGCTTTGGTCTTTGCACCTACTTTTACAAGCAACTTTTTGTCTCTCACTTGAAGTTCATGCAACTTGACTTTTTACTTTCTCTTCTCTGTGCATTCCAGTTATTTTTGTCTGAGCGACATGCCCTTTGTATGACCTACTTTGTTACATTTTCTGCAGGTTTCACGCTTAAATCTGCATTGGTCTGGCATATGTGAGCCTCTGCCACAGCAGTAACACAAGCTGTTCGGCCGGACAGACCACTGTCTATATGCTGCAATTTTGTTAAAACTCACTTTCATTCCTGACTGCAACTCAATTTCATGTCTGTCTGTGGTTTCCATTGCAACAGCAATTTCAACTGCTCTTTTAAATGCAAGTTGTGCTTCAGTTAGGACCCATTTTTGAATGCTCTCCAGAAAATTCCACAAACTAAACTATCTCTCATTGTATCATTAAGACCATAACCAAACTGAAAATGCTAAGATAACTTCTTCAATTCAACCAAGTACACTAAAATGAACTCCACATTTTTGTTTCCACTTATGAAACCTAAAGTGTTCTGCAATTAATGGATTCCATTCTAAATGTTCCTGCATTACTTGACAATATCAGCAAAATTCATTTCTGCTGGTTTAGTTGGAGCAGCTAAACTTAGAAGTAAACTGTACACCTTTAAACCCAAATAACTCAGAAAAGTTGGAACATTTTTCTCAGTGGCTATTTCATTTGCTTCAAAATACTACTCAATTTACATGAGCCAGTTACCCGTTGAGCAATCAAATGTGTCAATCATTCCAAAGTAGCCAACCATTTCAGATTTTTTAATGATTATGATCAACTGGTACTCATTGTTTATAAACCCATGACTTCTTTCGTTTTTTGACTTATTTTTAAAAAACTCAATCATGTCTTCCCTTCCAAAGAACATGTCCTGTTCGGCTTTTTTAAAAAGTTTGACAAGTTTCGCTACTTCTTTTTTAGTTCAAACGTCTCACTGTGCTTCAACAAGTCGGTAGTCATCTCAGGATAGTCTTAGAAATACCTTGTCACCAATGTTATGTTTTGTAACTTTAAAATATTAAACTAATTCAAAGAAAGACATGGGAGTCCGGAATGCGGGGGATATAACTTCAAGTTTATTTTAAACAAGGTGTACAAGTATCAAGTGGTATCATGATGACATATGTATCCATTTTCATCCCTCATTCTTCTAAATTTCAAGGAATACATACACAAACTAGCCTCTTTGGTAAGGACAATCATTTCATTCCAAGAATTTTCTTGGTAAATCTGTTTTGGACTGCTTAACTTAATAGCTTAAATAAATTTAAGTCCAGACTGCTGCTGGGGCAGATACACCCACTGCATAATACAAGGGACCCCAGACTTCCCATTGACTTTCACTGTGCAGAATTCCAAGAAAATCAGTGGGTTTTAACTGATTCTGATCAAGTAATGAAGCTCCAATATACTTTTTAGAAATTCAAGTTTTATCTATGTAGTCAATTCTTTAAAATCTATATCTTTGAAATTATATTTTATTTTAAATTAGCTCTGAAGATAATGGGTGCTACTAACTGAAATTCTACTTTCAGGTTCAGGTGCCTCAGCAGAGTAGTAGTTGGAGTATCACTATTACAATGCCAGTGACATGAGTTCAATCCCCACCCCGGCCTGTAATAATTTTGTTAAGATAACATAAGATGAGCTTTATTTCTCACATGTACATCAAAACATACAGCAAAATGCGTCATTTGCTTTAAATCAAATCAGTGAGGATTGTGCTGGGCAGCTCACAAGTATTACCAATCTTCCACTGCCAACCAAGCATGCCCACAACTCATTAATCCTAACCTCTACGTCTTTGGAATGTGGGAGAAACCCACACGACACAGGGAGAACATACAAGCACTTTACAGACAGAGGCGGGAATCAAGCCTTGATCTTACAGCTCAGAATCGGAATCAGAATCAGGTTTAATATCTCCAGCATGTGTCATGAAATTTGTTAACTTAGCGGCTGCAGTATAATACAATACATGATAATATAGAAAAAAAGTAAATTAATTACAGTAAATATATATATATATTGAATGGTTAAATTAAAATTAGTGCAAAAAACAGAACTAATATAAAAAAGTGAGGTAGTGTCCAAGGGTTCAATGTCTATTCAGAAATCAGATGGCAGAGGGGAAGAAGCTGTTCCTGAATCACTGAGTGTGTGCCTTCAGGCTTCTGTATCTCCTACCTGACGGTGACAATGAGAAGAGGGCGTGTTCTAGGTGATGGGGGTCCCTAATAATGGACGCTGCCTTTCTGAGGAACTGCTCCTTGAAAATGCCTTGGATGCTACATAAGCTAGTACCCAAGATGGAGTTGACTAACTTTACAACTTTCTGTAGCTTTTTTCGGTCCTGTGCAGTAGCAACCCCCCCACCCTTCCCCCATACCAGACAGTGATGCAGACTGTCAGAATGCTCTCTATGGTACACCTACTGAAGTTTTCAAGTGCTTTAAGTGACAAACCAAATCTTTCCAAACTCCTAATGAAATATAGCTGCTGTCTTGCCTTCTCAGATGTAATAGTGTTACACTAACTGCTACACCACCATGCTGCTCTCCTCGTGCCCACATGGGTTTCCTCCCACATCCCAAAGGTGTGGAGGTTGGTAGGTGAATTGTAGAGGTCGGTAGGTAAATTGGTTACATGGTGTAATTGGGTGGTGTGGCTTGTTGGCTTGTTGGGCTGGCAGGGCCTGTTACTGTGATGCATTTCTAAAAGTAAAATTACTCTGCAGTTACAGTGGCCAATATTATGTAGTATAAAAAATAATAAATGTCCATTAAAGCTGCAAAGGCTAGAATTTTTAGATGATATCTTGGACTTCGTACTTTCAAGTCGCCTGATTTCTGATAGTGCATCGAACTGTGTGGTTTAAGCTAAACGTAGAATGAATGTGCAGCAGTCTACAGATCTAGCAAGTGGTTATTTTTATCCTGAGTTCATCCCAACCACAATTCAAGTATAAAAGTGATTGGCAGGGCTGCTTTGTGTTAATGAGAATTTAGCGCTCGTTGCTAAAACGCGGAGATGAGTCTTGCTCCCACAGGGCTGGTACTCCATGCCTTTCACTAAAACATGCATTATTTTTCTAATTCTCAGAAATGTCAAAAAACACTAGCAGCTCCAAATCTGTTGGTGCAGTTTGCAAAACACATAAGTGTTCAGTGAGGTGAAAATAACTTGGGAATGAATGGCTCCTTCAATTGTATTACCTCTCAGCTCATGTGGAATTTCAATGCCACACTTCAACTGGCATAAAATACACACTGTCACTTCTGTGCCTGCGAGGGCTTTACCCGCAAAGCTATTGCAATGTTCCAGCTTCAAATATTCTTCCAATTCACTTGGCAATGAGACATAATACTCCAGTTGGAACTGGACACGTAAGGATGCAATAGTGTTTGGAGGAACTGAAGGAAGGACATGCAAGTATGTCTGAGCACCTGTGATTGGCCTCCGGGGTGGGAGGGGGGCATGCCGGGCATTCACTAATATCGTTCCAGCTACCCGTACACAATAGCATAGAGAATAGCAATAGTACTATTACAGTGCCCATAACTGGGGTTCAATTCCTGCCACTGTCTGTAAGGAGATTGTACCTTCTCCCTGTGACTGCGTGGGTTTCCTCTCCATACTCCGGTTTCCTCCCACATTCCAAAGACGTACGGGTTAGTAGGTTAATTTTCACAGGGGTGTAACTGGCGGCCAGACTCGTTGGGCCAGAAGTGCCTGTTACTGTGTTTTATCTCTAAATTAAACTAAAAAACAACGAAATCTTGTTCATCTTTGTTCCCTTTTCTAAAGTTCCTTTCCTGTGACCACTCTCTAGTGTGATGCTGGACGAATAATCCCAAAGCCTGGATCAGTCATCCAGAAATAAGTGTTTAACACACAAAATGCTGAGGAACTCAGTGGGTCCGGCAGCACCTATGGACAGTCAACATTTCCGGTCAAGTCTCTTCGTCAGAACTAGAAAGGATGCCAGAGTAAAAGGGAGGGGATAGAGGGACTGCAAGCTGGGGATCGGTGGATGCAGGTGAGGAGGGTAGATGGGTAGGTGGTGGGAATGATGTGAGAAGGTGGGAGGTGATAAGTGGATGTGACAAAGAGCAGAAGGGATGGAATCCGAAAGGAGAGGACAGTGGATCAGGGAATAAAGGGAAGGAGGTGAGTTGGGGAGCCAGATGGAACAGTGATAGGGTAATGGCAAATCAAGAGGGTGGGGGAGGGAAAGAGAAAGGGTGATAGGACCGTGGAATAAGGGAAAAGAAAGGTGGGGAGCAGAGAATAGAGGGGTGACGGTCACCGAAGTTAGAGAAAGTGATCATAATGCCATCGAGTTGGAGATTACCAAAGCAGAATATGAGGCTCTGGTCCTCTAATCTGCATCTGGCCTCAATTTGGCAGTCAAGGCTGTCATAAGAGCCAGGATCTCCCACTGACCAGTCCATTTAACTCCACTTCCCACTGCCATACCGACTTACTCTAACTGAGATGAGCAAGAGCACAGCTATCAATTATCCTCTAGTACCCAACCTGTACCTTGTGTACTACGGCAGTGAGTGATTACAGATGACTAGACCAAAACAACAGGACGACAGCTTTATCCAAGGGCTACAGGGAGGCCACATTAAAGGGTCACAAGATGGTGACTGGAATCCTAACAATGATCAGGAGTTCTGGTTAATTGTCCCCTGCTGAATGCAGAATGCAACTATCTCTGGCTGAGTTGAATTGAATTGACTTTATTTCTTACATCCTTCATATACATGAGGAGTAAAAATCTTTACATTATGTCTCCGTCTAAATGGGCAATGTACAACTTATAGTAATTTATAATAAATAGTATGTACAACAAGACAATCAATGTAACACAGAAATTCAGTTGTATCAGCATGAATTAATCAGTCTGATGGCCTGGTGGAAGAAGCTGTCCCAGAGCCTGTTGGTCCTGGCTTTTATGCTGCGGTACCGTTTCCCAGATGGTAGTAACTGGAACAGTTTGTAGTGGGGTGACTCAGGTCCCCAATGATCCTTCGGGCCCTTTTTACACACCTGTCTTTGTAAATGTCTTGAATAGTAGCAAGTTTATATCTGCAGATGCGCTGGGCTGTCCGCACCACTCTCTGCAGAGTCCTGTGATTGAGGGAAGTACAGTTCCTATACCAGGCAGTGATGCAGCCAGTCAGGATGCTCTCAATTGTGCCCCGTAGAAAGTTCTTAGAATTTGGGGGCCCGTACCAAACTTCTTCAACCGTCTGAGGTGAAAGAGGCACTGTTGTGCTTTTGTCACCACACAGCCGGTATGTACAGATCACCTGAGATCCTCAGTGTATGTGTATGACGAGGAACTTAAAGCTGTTCACTCTCTCAACCCCAGGTCCATTGATGTCAATAGGGGTTAGCCTGTCTCTATTCCTCCTGTAGTCCACAACCAGCTCCTTTGTCTTTGCGACATTGAGGGAGAGGTTGTTTTCTTGACACAACTGTGTCACAGAGATGACTTCTTCTCTGTAGGCCACCTCGTTATTGTTTGAGATAAGGCCAATCAATGTAGTGTTGTCAGCAAATTTAATTAGCAGATTGGAGCTGTGGGTGGCAACACCGTCATGGACATACAGGGAGTAAAAGAAGGGGCTTAGGACACAGCCCTGAGGGGCACCTGTGTTGAGGGTCAAAGGTGCAGAGGTGAGGGAGCCCACTCTTACCACCTGCCAGTGATCTGACAAGAAGTCCAGGATCCAGCTACACAAGGCAGGGTGAAGGCCAAGGTCTCTGAACTTCTTGTCGAGCCTGGAAGGAATTATGGTGTTGAATGCTCAACTGTAGTCCAAGAACAGCATTCTCACATAAGCATCCTTCTTCTCCAGATGTGTAAAGCTGTGGCTATTGTGTCATCTGTCGATCGGTTGTGTCGGTGGGCAAATTGCAGGGGTCCAGTGTGCATGTTGCAGATGTAGTCCTTGACCAGCCCTCAAAGCATTTGTTTGTTATTGAGGTGAGTGTGACAAGGCGCCAGTCATTCAGACATGTTACCTTGGTCTTTTTAGGTACAGGGACAATGGTGGATGTTTTGAAGCAGGAGGACACTCTACACTGGGAGATGGAGAGATTAAAAGTGTCTAAACACACCTGCCAGTTGTGTCACGCACATCCTGAGCACCCACCCTGGGATGCTGCCGGTTCCGCAGCCTTGCGATTGTCCACTCACTGGAAACACCTGTGTACTTCAGCCTCAGAAAAGACCAAGGTGCAGGTCTCTTCGGAGGCTCTCCTCAGGGGCTCAGTGTTGGCAACATCGAACTGAGCGTAAAAAAGATTTAGCTCAGCTGAGAGAGAGGCAGCGATGTTGGCAGCACCACTGTGTTCAGCTTTGAAGTCTGTGATGGTGTGCAGACCTTGCCATAAGCTGCATGTGTTGGTGGTGGAGAGCTGTGTCTGGATTTTGTCCCTGTATTGTCGTTTCGTTGCCTTGATGACTTTGCACATATTGTAGCTGCATTTCTTGAGTTCCTGTTGGTCACGGGCAACGTAAGCTCTGTGTCACGCGGTAACTATTGCTCACACAGAACAGTTGGTCCACGGTTTCTGGTTTTGGATAGACCCTGACTAATTTCTGGGGGACAACATCCTCGATGCTCTTCCGGGTGAAACTCATGACCCCTTATGTGAACTCAGAAACATCCTCATCATGAAAGACATTCCAGTTGACATCATCAAATCAATCCTGTAGCATGGAGGACGATTGGTTGAGCCAACAGTGGTGGTTTTAACTATGGCCGCCTCTTGTTTCAGCTTCTACCTGTAGCTTGGCAGCAGCAAGATGGAGGAGTGATCTGACCTTCCAAACGGGGAGCAGAGGAGCACTTTGTAAGTGTTGTGGAAGGGAGAGTAGCAGTGGTCGAGTATGCTATCCTGGATGTGCTGATGAAACTTCGGTGAGACTTTAGACAGCAACGCTCTATTAAAGTCAACGGTGACAATGAAAGTAGCCTCTGGGTGTGCAGTCTCCAGGGTGCTGATGATCTCGTACAGTTCTGTGAGAGCCAGGTCAGTATCAGCCTGCAGCAGAATACACACAGCTGTGACAATAACAGCTGTGAACTCCCCAGGCAGCCAGAAAGGTCTACGCAGCAGCACAAGATACTCCAGATCTGCGGAACAAAAGGATTTGAGGGCATGCACGTTCTGGGGGTCGCATCAGGTATTATTGACCATGAAGCATACCCCACCTCCTCTACTCTTCCCAGAGAGGTTTTTTGACCTGTCTGCCTGGAACAGGGAGAACCCAAAGGGCTCGAGGTCATGATCCAGTATCTCCTCCATCAGACAGGTCTCCACGAAGCACAAAACGTTACATTCCTTTGTTTCCCACTGATAGCAGATTCTGGCTCTCAGTTCACACAGTTTATCTCTTAATTTAGGATCGAGATCAGTTCTATGGTGATTCAGAGTACAAGTATCTTGCCTTGATACTTTGTCAGATTCTTTTCCCAGTCCCCTTAATATAGGCTTTGCCACATTATTTAGGCTATCCTGATTTCTCAGTTTTGCACTGGTGAAACTACATTGCAAGTGCAAGGCCTACAGCACAGCTTTCTCTCTTTCTTTCTCTCTGTTAAGCACACCCAGCATGCTCACATACACAGCTTAAACATACTCACTGATCAATGTACCCTTCCTTCATGCTGATAAAGCTCAGATACAGTGCTTTGCTTTGATCAATCAGAATACCTCTGAGTATTTAAGGAATATCATTTAAAATTTCATTGGGATTAACTTCATCTACACAAGATGTTGAAAAGGGGAATGTAAATAGAAAATACAAATGCCAATTAGCTGATCTGCTCTATGCTGTAAATTCTTTACAGTTCTATTTTTTTTAGATTATGAGGACACTCAGTCCTCGGTTATTGTCATTTAGAAATGCATACATTAAGAAATGATACAATATTCCTCCAGTATGATATCACAAAAACACAGGGCAGACCAAGACGAAAACTGGCAAAAACCACATAATTATAATATATAGTTACAACAGTGCAAAGCAATACCGTAGTTTGATAAAGAACAGACCATGGCACAGTTAAAAACAAGTCTCAAAGTCCCGATAGCTCATCATCTCATGCAGACGGTAGAAGGGAGAAACTCTCCCTGCTATGAACCTCCAGTGCCGCAAACTTGCCGATGCAGCACCCTGGAAGCACCTGACCACAGCCGACTCTGAGTCCGTCCATAAACTTCGAGCCTCCGACCAGCCCTACGACACTGAGCACCCAGCACCATCTCTGCTGAGCACTTCAACCCCGCCCCGGCCACCAAGCAACAAGCAAAGCCGAGGACTCGGGGCCTTCCCCTCCAGAGATTCTGGATCCGACAGTAGCAGCGGCAGCGAAACAGGCGTTCCAGAAGTTTCACCAGATATTCCTCTGTGCTCTCACGTCTGTCTCCACCAAATCAGGATTGTGCACAGCACCCTACTTGACAGATTACAGATATTTATCACTGGAGTGGCCGCTGCACGCTGCGTCGCGTCGCCATCTTCTCCTCTCCTCCTGAACTCATTTCATGAGTTGTTTCTACCATCTGCAGCAACTTTGAAGGTAGTTTGAAAACACTAACAGAATTCCTATATTTATTTGACCAGCCAAACTAAATGATTCTCTGAACCATGCCTCTGTGCTTTCAGTGGCATTTAACTTGGCAATAATGAAAAAATATTGACTTGATTTCTCTGCTGACTTCTGTTAATCCTCTTACATGTAACTCTTTCCTACTGATCATCAAAGTTTAGTCCCTGTAGTGAGCTAAATTAAACACAGGAACAGCCATGCAGCAAAGAGTATCTGGATTCTATTACTGGTCATTTCTCACACAAGCCATGGACGTGCTTCAGTAGGTGCTTGGAAATTGCATTGTGCTGGTGAATGTATCTGAGCCCAAACCCAAGAGTGGTCCGAATGTCCTGATGCTGGTTCGGGTGAGAAGCACAACTGTTCCTCTGACTTCAGCCGAATGTGAATAGAATATAAAAGCAGGGAGATATTGCTGAGCCTTTATAAGACAATAGTCAGGCTGCACCTGGAGTATTGTCAACAGTTTTGGGCCCCATATCTCAGAAAGGATGTGTTGTCATTGGGGAGAATCCAGAGGAGGCTCACAAGGACGATTCTGGGAATGAAGGAGTAACATATGAGGAGCTTTCGGCAACTTGCCTCTCCAAGTGTGCATTGCATTTGTGGAAATTGTGGCAAGACAAGGGTTAACATAATGTCCCAGGCAAGGATAGATTGCAAATGGAGCACAGAGAGCCCAGGCAAGAAATGTCTTTGAAGAGCATCACTTCCCTTTGCACAGCAGGGAAGCGGAATCATTTGAGCATACACAGACAAGATAACAATATAAAGGAAGGATACAATGAACACACACCAAGGGACAATAGCTTTCAGTTAGTCCTGATAAAGGGTCTCGGCCAGAAACGTCGACTGCGCTTCTTCCTACAGATGCTGCCTGGCTGCTGCATTCCACCAGCATTTTGTGTGTGTTGGTTGGACAATTACTTTACTAACTTCAAAGTATCATCAGTTGTTAGCTTGTAGTTTCTACTGACATTTAACACCTCTATTGTGAATGGCGATTGATCTTGCAATATCTGTAACTGCTTGTCAATTTTGTATAAAGATGATATTTCTGTGTTCAGACTTCAGAACAATGTAGTGACAGGGGCCGTGTTGCTCCCCTTGTGCACAAGAAACTGAAGAATGATTGAGGAATGAGGGTGAGTTTTCAGAGACCTATTCATCGGCGGCGGCACAATCAGCAGAGGGAAGTTGATGGATTAACTTTATTTTGAGAAGAAATTTAATATGTTGGAGGCATGTTATGAAAGAATGTTTTTTTTTTATCTGAGAGTACTGGAGAATGACACTCTGTAAAGTGGGAAGATGCTCCATTCCCACATCTGAGTGGATGTGTGCACACTCGTCCACCCCGAGGTGTTCAATAAAAGCTAAATAAATGGCAATGCATAACTGTACAAGCCATTGTGTCATTAGCGTACAGGATTATGCTACGACACTCTGTTGTAAGCTGTTTTAAGGTTTGATTTCACACCACCCAAAGCTACAACACAACAGAGAAAGGAAAGGGAGGAGAAGTCTTAATATGTTAGGAGTTGCTGCTGGCAGCTGTAAATCATCGAACTGTTCCAATGCATCCTTCAGGCTGACTTACATCACTATTCATGAGTTGAACCATTGTGAAGAAATGTTATCTACTTTGAAGCAGAGTGTGTATTTCAGCCAGTGTCTAGAATGCCAGCAATATTTTCAAGATTCAGGTTTCAGATTTATTTATCACATGCACATCAAAATGTACAGTGGAATGCATCATTTGAGTAAGGAAGCTACACACCCAAAAATGTGCTGGCACTGCCCGCAAATGTTGCCACAAACTCCAGCACCAGCATAACATGCCCATTTGCCCAGCATGCTCTGCAGAACAACACAGACCACAATAAGCAATAAAACACCAAAACAAGACTCATTTCTCTCTCCCACCCATGCACAATCAAAATCATTCGACACCGCCCCCAAGACAGACCACCCGTGGCTTCCAGCAAACTCAGACTCACAGACAGCTGGTCTTTGACTTCCCCAGTAGACTCACAGAGATTCGCAGACATGGGCTCAGTATCGACCCCAGGACTCGTCGATCACTGAACACTAGACTTCAAATTCATTGACCTGCAAAATTCACCATTTTGAAAATTCTTGGATCTACAACATTCCCCATGTTGGAGATCAGATGAATCAGAATGAGAATCAGGTTTATTATCACCGGCACGTGACGTGAAATTTGTTAACTTAGCAGCAGCAGTTCAACGCAATACATAATCTAGCAGAGAGAGAAAAATAATAATCAATAAAATAAAAATAATAATAAATAAACAAGTAAACCAATTACGTATATTGAACAGATTTTTTTAAAGTGCAAAAACAGAGATACTGTTTTTATTTATTTATATATATTTTTAAAAAGTGAGGTAGTGTCCAAAGATTCAACATCCATTTAGGAATCGGATGGCAGAGGGGAAGAAGCTGTTCCTGAATCGCTGAGTGTGTGCCTTCAGGCTTCTGTATCTCCTACCTGATGGTAACAGTGAGAAAAAGGCATGCCCTGGGTGCTGGAGGTCTTTCTGAGACACCGCTCCCTGGGTACTTTGTAGGATAGTACCCAAGATGGAGCTGACTATTTCCTTCACCTTTCCCAAGCAAACTTTTGTCTCTTTAATATTGATCTCACACCCTCCTGTAATGGATTCCTTTATATTCTATTCCCCTTGAAATAAATGCCTACCCCTCCACCTCTTGACAGTCAGCTAATACTCTGCCCATGATAGTATCTTTCTGTAATACCATGGGCTCTGATCTTGTAAAGCAACTTCATGTGTGTCACCTTGTCAAAGGCCTTCTGAAAATCGAAATACACATCTATGGCCCATTATCTTGTGTAATGCATAATGCCAAAATATACAGAGAAATTTGGGGTAAAAAGGAAAGCATTTCTTGCACTGTTTATGGTGCTTTTACAAGAGATTGCTCCATTGATGCTGCTACACAGCTCCAGAAAACTCAGGGTCATAACTATCCTCTACTGTGTGGGCGTCATCTGATGCAGATATGGCTCAAATGCGGAGTGAGAGACACTGAAGCAGGTCGATAGTTCACAGACTTCAATGCGAACAGTGTTAAAGAGAAAAGAAAACAATAAACACTAGGCCAATCAGGACCGTTAACTAAAACTCTCAAATGGAAAACGGAGCCCACACTGCAGCAGAAAAGAACAACTAAGAATAGAATGAATACCGCTAGTCTTCAGAGTCGGTGACTCGACAGTCCAATTTCTCAGACAAGGCGGAGTGCAAACAAGCACTGAAGCATCAGCTGTGTCAAAGTCTCGACAAATACTACGAGGAATGAATGGAGTTAAATACTATCACAATGAAATAATAATTAGCTGACATGCACATATTCATGAGCGCAATTGCCATATCAGCTGCCCTGCCGAATCCGTGGTTGTGACAGGGCCACCCCACCCCCCCC
The DNA here is from genome assembly GCF_030028105.1 of Mobula birostris. Lineage (NCBI taxonomy): Eukaryota > Metazoa > Chordata > Chondrichthyes > Myliobatiformes > Myliobatidae > Mobula > Mobula birostris. Next base: position 60,914,056 of record NC_092385.1, read on the forward strand.
AACTCCGCCGGGCGCAGCCCCTGAGGCGCCACAGGCCTGTGTCCGCTGGAAGTCCCGAATGAGGGACTTGTCCAAGATGTCCTTCAGTGATGCTGGTAGATAAATGCCATGGTGTTCACTGCCAATATCAGAGCCAAAGACTTCCATGTACAGACAGAAACAAGAGCTTAGACAGAGGTAGCTCGACCAAATGACACCGTGAAACGGATCACTCTCAAAATGAGGACCCTCCGATTGCAGCTAATCAGGTATGTGCTTTAAGAATAAAGGTAACACAGAATCTCTGAGCCTATCAAAATAACAAACTTAAACAGAAAGCACTTGGAAACCGTATTACAAAGAGCGAGTCGCTTGATAAAAACACAAGGAACTCTTAAATCATTACTAACTTGTTAAGCAACAATTAACTAATTCAGGTGCTCTAAAAACCTCAGAGCCCAATGCTCTGATGCCCTGCACAGGCCTGAAATCACTACAGGAACCCCCCCACCCACCCCCGATAGCTGGCACCTGATGGCCCGGAAAGACTTCTAAACTCGAGATCCAGGGATGATGACTCTAGAGACCTGAGGAACTTAAGAGGGAGACATGGGGAACCAGCAAGGCTGAGAGACATGGGAACCCCAATAGACTGAGAGACCAGGGAACCTTACGTGAAAGCAAGAAACCTTGGGTGGGGCTGAGAGGGAGGCTTGGGAGTCCTGGAGATGAGGAGGATATCGAAAAACCCTAAACACATTGAATAAACCTTGGAAACAATCAGAAAAATAAAAACCTTGGGAACAGAAAAAAGTCCTTGGGAAACCTTGAAAACATGAAACTTGAAACCTAGAGAAGGAACCTTTTCAAATCTTGTTCACAGTGTTTTATCCTTCACAATTTTCTCCAGAGACAATTAAGATATACTCTCAATTTTACAGATCAAGACAGCATAGACAGGTTCTTTCATCGCTAAACTAGGTGGTTCTCTGTAGATCTGTTTAATTTGCTACATAAAAGTTCAATTTTCCCAGTCTGTACCATGACTTTCATAAAGGGATTAAAGATACTCCTGATAGGGTTACTTTACCTGTATATTTGCACAGTCCAGCCAGGGATCAGCTTTTGGAGCAGAGCTATTCCAGAATTTACACTATTGACTTGAAAGATGACTTGTTGAATCAATTGATAAGCTTGCTTGAAGTGCTCATTTGTTATGAAGATCTGAGTCACGGGACCACAAAACTGGGAACCTGGGTACTCGTGACTTGAAAAGCTTGGAATGGATACAGGAGAAACTCAACGTAGACTAGAGAAGCTCGGTATGTAGACTTAGGACTCCCAGAATGTAGAGTCAGGCTATGCACTGAGAATAGAAGGCACCCTCTCCTCAAGCCACCAATGTCAAAACGTCACTGTTCAAACTTTGCTGGGTCCATTACTTGGCAAGATCCTTCTGTCACGATGGAGACAGAAACAACAGTTTATACATGGAAATTCCAACGGAACACTGTTGCCTCGATGAATCACTCTGACCAGTAAATCTCATGGCCAAGATCAGCTGCCCTCTCTCCGCAGGGTCCATCTATGTGTGCTCGAGACCTGTCATCTGATGCAGACGTGGCCCAAGTGTGGAGGGAGAAACACTGAAGCGGGAGCGACAGTTCACAGACTTTAATGCGAATTGTTAAAGGGAAACGAAAACAATAAACACTAGGCCAACCAGGGCCGTTAACTAAAACTCTCAAATGGAAAACAAAGCCTACACTGCGGCAGAAAAGAACAACTAAGAATAGAATGAATGCCGCTAGTCTTCAGAGTCGGTGACTCGACAGTCCAATTTCTCAGGCAAGGCGGAGTGCAAACAGGCAGCGAAGCGTCAGCTGTGTCTAAGTCTCGACAAATACTGTGACAAAATGAATGGAGTTAAATGCTATCACAATGAAATAATAATTAGCTGACACGCACATATTCATGAGCGCAATTGCCGTATCAGCTGTGCTGCTGAATCCATGGTTGTGACAGTGGGTTTCCCTGAGTGCTTCAGATATTCCACACCTTTAACACTTGACCCATCAGCCCTAGTTCTAGTTTCACCCAACCTCAGTAGAAAACACCTGCTTGCATTTACCCTATCTATACCCCTCAATTTTGTACAGATCTATCAAGTCTCCCTCATTCTCCTACGCTCAAGGGAATAGAGTCTGAACCTATTCAACCTTTCCCTGTCACTCAGGTCCTCAAGTCCTGGCCACATCCTTTGTCAATTCAAGTACATCTATTATCAAAGTATGTATGCAAATACATCTTCCCTATAGACAGTTATGAAACAAACACAGAATGTAAAACATCAAACTACCAAGTCGTCGGAGCAGACTAGGCATGTTCAGTTCAGCTCTGTCTAGCACTGGGTCATTCACTAACCACAGGCTGCAGAGCCACTCCACCCCAACCCAAATCGCACAAAACAGCAACAAGCAGCAACCAGAAACTAGAAACATATCATAACATGAACTACAGAGTCCAATCCACAAACCGATTAAACCTTGCTCAAGTCCCAAGGCTCCGGCCCTATTCTCGAGTAGCATTGAACGGGAGGGAGACTGAGAGAGAGAGAGAGAGAGAGAGAGAGAAAGGAGAGAGGGAGAGAGAGAGACAAAGGAGAGAAGGAGAGAGAGGGAGAGAGAGAGACAAAGGAGAGAGGGAGAGAGGGGGAGAGAGAGAGAGGGGGGAGAAGGAGGGAGAGTGACAGAGAGAGAAAGGGAGGGAGGGAGAGAGGGAGGGGGAGAGAGGGAGGGAGAGAGGGAGGGGGAGAGAGGGAGGGAGAGTGAGTGAGAGAAAGAGAGGGAGAGAGAGAGAAAGGACAGAGAGAGAGAGAGAGAGGGAGAGAGAGGGGGGGAGAGGGAGGAAAAATGACAGAGAGAGAAAGGGAGGGAGAGAGGGAGAGGGGGAGAGGGAGGGAGAGTGAGAGAGAGAGAGAGGGAGAGAGAGAGAGAGGGAGAGAGAGGGGGGAGACAGGGAGGGCGACAGAGGGAGGGAGAGAGGGGGAGAGAGAGGGAGAGAGAGAGAGGGGAGACAGGGAGGGGGAGAGAGGGAGGGAGAGAGAGAGGGAGAGAGGGAGAGAGAGGGGGGAGAGAGGGAGGGAGAGTGACAGAGAGAGAAAGGGAGGGAGAGAGGGAGGGGGAGAGAGGGAGGGAGAGAGAGGGGGAGACAGGGAGGGGGAGAGAGGGAGGGAGAGAGGGAGGGAGAGTGAGAGAGAGAGGGAGAGAAGGAGAGAGAGGGGGAGAGGGAGAGCGGGGGGAGAGAGAGAGGGGTAGAGGGGGAGAGAGAGAGAGAGTGAGAGGGAGAGAAGGGGGGAGAGAGAGAGAGAAACCAATTGAACACGTGCACCTTTCTCCAGGAGCAGCTAGTGAGAATGAGAGAGCGAGCGGTCACATGCAGGCAGACAGCACTGAATACCTGCTTGCCTTCCGTCCTCTTCCTCATTGATTTTCCATCTTCCTTGACCATTTAATTGGCATGAAATGGGTGGTGGGGGTACTTTCTGATGCCTTTTCGAGGCATCACCTTTTGAAGACGCCCTGAATCAGGGGAAGCTAGAGTCCATGATGGAGTTGGTGAGTTTACAACACTTTGCAATTTTTTTCCGATCCTATGCATTGGCACTTCCATTTCAGATGATGATGCAACCAGTCTGAAGGCACATATGTAGAAATTTGGTGACATATCAGATTTCCTCAAACTCCTAATTTAATAAAGCTACTGGCATGTCCTCTTTGTAATTACATCAATATGCTGGGCTCAGTGTACATTCCTTGATCTTGGTGACATTGAGTGCAACACCACTCAACCAGCTGACTTATCTCACTCGGGTATGACTCCTCTGATCTGAAATTCTGCAAACAGCAGTTGTGTCAATGGCGAATTTATGTACCTATTTCACCAGCCTTTCTACATCCCCTTGAAGTTATTCCTACCCTCCTCATAACTTCCAAGTTTTGTTTCATCACCAAATACTCTATGTATACGCCAGTCCAAATTACTAAAATGTTCTAAGAAAAGCAGTGGTCATTATACCTACCTCTGATGAACTCCATCGCACACTTCTCTGCAATCCAAAACACAGCTTTCCATCTTCTCTCGGCTTCCTGCCGCTTATGCCAATTTTCTATCCATCCTGCTTCTGTCCCCTTACTTCACGGCCTTCAGTTTTAATGACAGGTCTACTCTGTGACGACCCTTTTGCCGGTCCTGTCTACCATATCAAACACAGTTGCATCTGTTGCTTCAGCAAAAAACTTCTCAGTTGAGGATATTTGCCTTTAACAAATCAATTCTGCCGTTGTAATTTTGAATTAATTCATGTATCTAAAATGTTAAAAAAATGCATGGCAGAACAGCTGGAGACCACAGGACTCAAGAACAACAGGCCAGATGCACTCACATCAGTCATAATGAAGACATTTGAAAGGCTGGTCATGTAATTTCTCAAATCCATTATTCAAAATTCATCCATATTCCCTCACTATCTATTACCTCAGTCACTGCACTGTAAACACTTCAAATCACTTTTTATAATGCTGTTTGCATTGTAAATACATACTGGTAGTTATGTATTTATGCATACTTTATTCCATATCTGTACTTCTAATTTTATTTTTATATGATTATTCTGTATAATTGTTCAACATTAGTTTTTGCTGCATGTCGTGCCAACACGCCACAGCAAATTCCTAATACATGTGAATGTAGATGGTGAATAAAGCTGATCCTTGATCCTTAATGTCCTTCAGGGAGGAAGTCTGCTAACCACTCATACACTGCCACTTCCTGCGTTCTTCTCTGCATTATGCACACAAACTTTCTTGTTCATTTCTCTGCAGCAAAGTTATTGATAAATAGAACCCAAGATCCCTCAGGATTCTGGAGTCATGAAAATAAGCTGGATATGAAATTAGGTAGTAGACAACTCCTGGGAATGCACAAAAATAAGCTAATTGTGCCTTCAAGCCACAAATTGATTTTGTTCCTCGTGTACTTTTGCCAAGTTAATTATAGGCATCATAAACCCTGCCATGTGTGAACAGCAGATCATTAAACATATCTAAGTAAACAAGGTTTCATTCGAACTTCCTTGGTTACAAGGATTTTTGTTCAAAGTTCAAAGTTCAAAGTAAATTTATTATCAAAGTGCATACATGTCAGCATATGTAACCCTGAGATTCATTTTGTTGCAGGCATTCACAATAAATACAAGCAGCACAATAGAATCAATGAAAGATCCATCCAAGAGGACAGTCAAATAGGCAATGTGCAAAAGACAAACTGTGCAAATACAGAAAGATAGAAAGAAATAATAATAATACATAAATAAGCAATAAATATTGCAAATATTAGATGAAGAGTCCTTGAAAGTGAGCCCAAAGGTTGTGGGAACTGTTCAGTGATAGGGCGAGTGCGAGTGAAGTTATCCCCTCTGGTTCAAGAGCCTGATGGTTGAAAGGTAACAACTGGTTTTTAAACCTGGTAGTGTGTACCCTGAGGACCCTGTGCCACCTTCCTGATGGCAGCAGCGAGAAGAAAGTATAGCCTGGATGGTGGGGTGTCCTTGATGATGGATGCTGCTTTCCTGCGACAGTGCTCCGTTTTGATGTGCTCAATGTTACCCATGATGGGCTCTTTGTTAGGCTTTTCCATTCAAGGGCATTGGTGTTTCCATACCAGGCTGCGATGCAACTAGTCAATATACTCTCCACAACACATCTCACATCTATAGAAGTTTGTTGGTGTTTTAGATGACATGCTGAATCTTCACAACCTTCTAAGAAAGTTGAGGCATTACTGTGCTTTCTTCATAATGGCATTACATGCTGGACCCAGGACAGATCCTCTGAGATGATAACACCAGGGAATTTAAATTTGCTGACCTTCTCCACCTCTGATACCCGATGAAGAGTGGCTCCTGGACCTCAAGTTTCCTCTTCCTGAAGTCAACAATCAGCTCCCCGGTCTTGTTGACATAGAGTGAGAGGTTGTTGTTGTGGCATCACTCAATCACATTTTCAATCTCCCTCCTTTATATTGATTTGTCACCACATTTGATTTGGCCTAATACAGTGGTGCCATCAGCATTAAAGTTACGTATAAAGCAAGAAGAGCAAGGGCTTCTGCACACAGCCTTCCCATGCACCTGTACTGATGGAGACTCTGGAGAAGGTGTTGTGGTCAATCCGAACTGACTGGGGTCTGCAAGTGAGAAAATCGAGGATCCAGTTGCACAAAGAGATATTGAGGCCAAGGTCATGAAGCTTATTGAATAGTTTTGAAGGGAATGATAGTATTGAGTACTGAGCTGCAGTCAATGAAGAGCATCCTCATATAGTGTCTTTGCTGTTCAAATGTTCCAGGGTTGAGCGAAGAGCCAAGAAGTAGCATCTGCTGTTGATCGGCTGTCACAGTAGGCAAACTGGAGCGGATTCAAGTCACTTCTCAGACAAGAGTTGATATATTTCATCACCAACCTCTCAAAGCACTTCATTGTAGTAAGTGCTACTGGACAATAGTCATTGAGGAAAGTTACCACTTTCTTCTTAGGCACCAGTATAATTGAAGCTTACTTGAAGCAGGTGGGTACCTCAGACTGCCGAAGTGAGAGGTTACAGATATTGGTGAAATTTCCAGCCAGCTGATCAGCACAGGGCTTTAGTTCTCAGTCAGGTACACTGTCTGGACTGGATGCTTTCTGTGGGTATACCCTTCTGAAGGATGCTGTCATGTCAGCCTCATATACTGAAATCTCAGAGTCATCAGGGACTGCACGAGTTTGTGAAGTTTCCTCCAGGTTCTGATAGTCAAAGTAAGCATAAAAGGCATTGAGTTCTTTGGGGAGCAAAGCCTTGTTGTCATCTATGTATGTTGCTTGGTTTCACTCTGTAGGAGGTGAGAGCATTCAAGCCCTGCCACAGCTCTCGAGCATCCTTCAGTGATTCAAATTTGATCTGGCACGTGAGGTGACTTTCTGGAGATCTTACCTGGACCTCTTCTATTTTATTTGGTCACTGATCTGGCCGTCAACACACTGTGGACCCATGGTTCATCCAGTACTTCTGGTTGAGGAAGTCTGAATGATTTTGTGGGGACACACTCACCTAGGACTGCTTTTTATAAAGTCCGTGACAACCATAGTATATTTGTTCAGATCCTCTGATGAGTCCTTTGACAAGGCCCAGTCGCCTGACTTGAGCTATCTCATAGCCTCCCATGACTACATCTTTGTTGTCATTATCTCTGGAGCTTTGCTCTTGAGCCACTGCCAGTATGCAGGTAGCAGAAGGACAGCCAAGTGATCAGATTTCCTGAAATGTGGTCCCGGCAAATACTACTCATTGTAGTATAGCAGTGATTGAGTGTGCTGCTGGTGATATCTTGATGATAATTGGGCAGAGAGATTTCTTCAAACGAGCTGACTGAAGTCCCTGACAAAGATTTGAAAGGTGTTGAGGTAGGCTGTTTCTTGTTTGCTAAACAGTTGGTACTTAATTATTAGATGTTCCAGATTGGGGAACAAGAGTGCATCAAGACTGTTGCATCCGTGCACCACAAAGAATTTATCATGAAACACAGACTCCCACCTTTTGTCTGCTCTGAATCAGCAGTCCAATCTATCCCATGTATTGAGATGCCCTCAGGTTTGATCACTGAATCAGGTGTGTTCAGAGTGAGCTATGTTTCCATGAAACAGAGAACATAGCAATTCCTATTTCCCTCTGATACGGTAACCTTGCCCTTGGGTCTTCAATCTTGTTTTCCAGCGACATTTGCTAATAAGATGTTAGGTAGAGGAGTTTTCATACCCCAGCATTTTAGCGTGGTTGATGTCCTTCCCTACTTCTCTTCCAACTGTGATGATGTATTTTTGTCTGATTAAAGGTGCAGTACCTGAGTGCTCGAGAGTTAAGTCCGCTGAGTCCTTCAGAAAATCGTGAAAACACCAGTTCATTAATATGGTTCAAAAGTACGTTACTTAAAGAGAAATTACAAGCTGCAGATTGCAGTGAGAGCAATTCAGAAGTATATTTATAAGTTTTGTAAGCTGCCCACAACACATCACTGTGGTTCACTAGTGCTATCTCACCTTTTGACAAAAACTTCAAACACTTTATAGAATTAGCATTCCAAACTCAGTTTCCTGAAGTCTGGGGTTTGTATGGCTCTTGTGATGAAATCAGCATTTTTGGTTGTTTTCATTTAAAATGCCGAGCTACCAGCTCCGTGACTGTTTTGTGAGGTTTGGGCATAGAGTCAAATGTCAGTCTTCAGTGTTTGAGTAAAGCAATTGCAGCTGTTGTGATGCTGTGATCTGTAAACTCTGCAGCTTGTAACTGGACACCATTGATGAGATTTTGTGTCACTTTTCATTATATCCAACAAAGTGCTTCTGTGAAATATGTTATTGCAGCATCAGTTACTGAAAAGCAACCAATAAATGAATATATAGATGGAGAAATTAGTGGAGTAGACGTGTGGAGAGGTGGCCCCAGAGACCTTGTTCAATACTCAGTTCTGTTACTTAGAATGACGTTAAAAGCTCCCCCCAATTTTCATTCTGTCAAGTATTCACTTGCTTTACCCATGATTTTTTCACTTATAAACTGCCTCTCTGAGCACCCGTATTTGCCAGTCACTGCATAACGTAATCAGCACACCGTCACTCTTAAGTTTAAGCTTATTCACACTGTTTCTCAATTATATTGTAGGGTAATATAATTGGTGGAACATATGAAATTCACTACCACCAACTCTAGTAGAGGCATGTCTGAATGATTGTGTAATCACTTAAAGTACCTTTACTGCCCTTGTGTTCAGTGTTTTGAAGTTTAATAAATGACTTGTTACAGTTTTTCCTTAAATATGAAATGCCTCATGTCATTTTATTTGTGAAAACCTACACTATCACTGGAGTTCAATTGATCTGGTGCTATAAAAATACTGAATATGTTTTGCAAATATGTATAAAATGTGGGAATTGTCACGAGGATAACTTTTATTGGTATTAGTTGATTACTGTCACGATCCTGTGAAAAAACTGTTTAGATTGGATTACCTTTATTTGTCACATGTATATTGAAACATACAGTGGAATCGTTTGTGTCAAATCAAATCAACAAGGATTGTGCTGGGCAGCTCGCAGGTACCACCACACTTCTGGTGACAACATAACATGTCCACAACTAACTGACCCTAAGCCACATGCCTTTGGAATGTGGGAGGAAACCGGAGCACCCAGAGGAAACCCATGCAGTCACAGAGAGAACGTACAAATTCCTTACAGACAGCAGCAGAAATGGAACCCTGATGGGTAATCACTGGCGCTGTAATAGCGTTACAGTAATCACTACGCTACCGTGCCATCCTGCTTGCATGCCATCCACCACAGCGGGATAGCAGTTGTGGTTGGGTCTGATGGTACATGCTATGAAGCTTTTGTATCTTCTGCCTGACAGGAGAGAGGAGAGGAGAGAATGCCTGGGGTGGGAGGGGCTCTCGATTACATTGGCTGCTTCCCTGAGGCAGCAGGAAGTGTCAATGGAGGGGAGGCTGGTTTGCGTTTTGGACTGGACTGAGTCAGTGGCTAATCCACTATGTTAATTCCCTTCAGGAGGTGACCTTGAACTATTAATGTACTCCCAGCCATACAGACTTTAACCTTTTAATTTGTTTCTCTAGATATTATCTTGACTATTTTTACTAAATATTTACATTCATCCATTCAATCCTCAGATTTTCCTTCACATTTATCTGCTTTAAGTCTGGAAGGAAATGTTAGTTCGTGAGTGCAGTCTTAAGAACTGGAATAAACTAATCAGCTCTTTGGGTCGTTTACGCTAACCTACTAGATCCCAGCTAATTCAACCTGAACTCCATTTGCCTAATTAGTCCGGGATTACATAATCCTTAACTAATTAGATCTCTCATAGTTCACTGAATCGTTTCCAAAGAAGCACTGTAAGAGACTTTGATGTAACCTATCTATTTGTTTGCTAACCAGCTTTTGAAGGACAGAGGCAAAAAATGAGAAAGAATAAACAAGATTAAATATGATTTAATTTAAACCTTAATAACTGTTGTAACTAAACTAGTTGGTCCCTGAAACTAGGTCAGGAGATTGCAATAACAATGAACTCAACCCTATCGTTTCCAACTGAAGCTGTACATTGTCTTCGTTCAGTTTGCTAATAAACATGATTGTACACAGAACACTAACTGTGTTACCTGCCTCACAGCAAGACAATATTGTGAGTACCGAGCATCAATCAAAGCTAGCTAGCAATCCTTAAAGTCAACCTGCACTACTCAAGCAAATGGTGCGTGATGGCTGCAGCAGATGGTGAAAACAGCAAATCTGGCCTGGAAAATGGTGGGAGAGACTGCAATGTATCAGCAAGGAGCAAAACACACTGGTGGAGAAGATGGAAGCACAGAAAAATCAAGAGGTCTTCTTGAAACACAGTAAAGAGGTTTTTATGCATTGAGTTGCTGTCACATGATTGGCTGATTAGATATTTGCAGTAACAAGCAGTTACTGTTACTGTGAATAGCTAAGCGAGTAAAAGATGAACTGATTTCCAAAAGGCATAAAGTTAAAGATGACACATTTCTTTAATATTTTAAGGAAGAAAACTTTTTCATTTCCATCTTTTAAAGTTTCAAAATAACAAAAAAAGGAAAAGGGCCCAAAGCAAAAGTTTGGGTACCCTGCATGGTCAGTACTTAGCAACACCCGCTTTGGCAAGTATCACAGCTTGTAAACGCCTTTTGTAGCCAGCCAAGAGTCTTTCAATTCTTGTTTAGGGGATTTTCACCCATTCTTCCTTGCTTCTAGTTCTGTGAGATTCTTGGGCTGTCTTGCATGCACTGCTCTTTTGAGGTCTATCCACAGATTCTCGATTCTATTTTAACTTCATCAGTCCACAGGACTTGTTTCCAAAATGCATCAGGCTTATTTAGATGTTCCTTTGAACCTTTTGAATGGAATTTTTTGGCCGCAATGAGCAAAGGTATGTTTGGAGAAAAAAGGGTGCAGAATTTCATGAAAAGAATACCTTTCCAACTGTTAAACACTGGGGTGGATCGATCATGCTTTGGCCTTGTGTTGCTGCCAGTGGCACTGGGAACATTTACTGGTAGAGGGAAGAATGAATTCAATGAAATACCAGCAAATTCCGGAAGCAAACATCACGCTGTCTGTAAAAAAGCTGAAGATGAAAAGAGGATGGCTTCTACAACAGGATAATGATCCTAACCACACCTCAAAATCCGCAATGGACTACCTCAAGTGCCTCATGAGCCTAATTGAGTTTTTTGAAGAGGTAACAAAAGAAATTGATGAGGGTAGGGCAGTAGATGTGGTCTACATGGATTTTAGCAAGGCATTTGACAAGGTCCCCCATGAGAGACTCATCCAGAAAGTCATGAGGCATGGGATCAGTGGAGCCTTGGCTGCTTGGATAAAAAATTGGCTTTCAGGAAGAAAGCAGAGGGTAGTAGTGGAAGGAAAGTATTCTGCCTGGAGGTCGGTGACTAGTGGAGTGCTGCAAGGATCTGTCCTGGGACCCCTGCTCTTTGTGATTTTTATAAATGACCTGGATGAAGAGGTGGAAGGATGGGTGAGTAAGTTTGTGGATGACAAAAAGATTGGAGGAGTTGTGGATGGAGGTGTAGGTTGTTGAAGGTTATAAGAGGATATAGACAGGGTTCAGAGTTGGGCAGAAAAGTGGCAGATGGAGTTCAATCCAGATAAGTGTGAGGTGATGCATTTTGGAAGGACAAACCAGAAGGCTGAGTACAGGGTTAATGGTTGGTTACTTAAGAGTGTGGATGAACAGAGGGACCTTGGGGTTCAAAACTATACATCCCTCAAGGTCGCTGCACAGGTTAATAGGATAGTTAAGAAGGCCTATGGGATGCTAGGCTTCATTAATAGGGGGATTGAGTTCAAGAGTAGTGAGGTCATGTTGCAACCCTACAAATCTCTGGTGAGACCACACTTAGAGTTGTTTGCGTTGTCCACACTTAGAGTATTGTGTTCAGTTCTGGTCACCTCATTATAGGAAGGATGTGGAAGCTATGGAGAGGCTGCAGAGGAGATTTACCAGGATGTTGCCTGGATTGGAAAACAAGTCTTGTGAGGCAAGGTTAGCAGAGCTGGGACTTTGGAGTGTAGAAGGATAAGAGGGGACTTGATAGAGGTCTACAAGATTATGAGAGGCATAGATAGGGTGGATAGCCAGTACCTGTTTCCCAGGGCACAAATAGCAAACACCAGAGGACATATGTACAAAGTTAAGGTAGGGAAGTTTAGGGGAGACATCAGGGGTAAGTTTTTTACACAGAGGGTTGTGGGTGCCTGGAAGACTTGCCAGGGATGGTGGTGGAGGCTAAAACATTAGGGGTATTTAAGAGCCTCTTGGACAGGCACACGGATGAAAGAAAAATAGAGGGTTACAGGGTAGTGTGGGTTTAGTACTTTTTTTAAGGAATATATGGGTCGGCACAACATCGAGGGCCGAAGGGCCTGTACTGTGTTGTAGTGTTCTAGTGTCTAGTGTCTAGTGTCTAGTATCTAGCACCTGCTGTGTCATTCTCTCTATACTTGACCAACTTTAAAATAATCTTGAAAGAACACAAGATTGGTGCATAATCATAGCAGCACTGTAGAAATCAATCAGCAACAATTTGAGTGGAGTACTCGTGGGGACCCTTCTTGCTGTTGAGTGAATGCTTAGCTGTGAGAGTCGGATTTGCAACATAATACATAACGGAATCAATTACTCATCTGAAGCAACATCCACCTTTAAATCATTTTTTCCAATAATGCTGCCAAGTCTGCTGTATATTTCCAGAGTTTTTGTTTCAGATTTCAAGCATCCATGATATCGGGGATAGGGAACATCTTGAGGTCCTAATAATTCTCTAACTTCTGGTAATTTCTCCCCTTCCCCTTCTTTCTTTTACCATTCACCTTTCTGGTTCCCCTCTTACCCCATCTTCTCCCCTACCCATTAGCGCCTACCTCATCTTTCCCTTGTTCTCATGGTCCACTCTCCTCTCCTGTCAGATACCTTCTTCTCCAGCCCTTCTACCTATCATCTCTCAGCTTCTCACTTCATCCCCCCTCCCTCAGCCACCCACCTTCATTCTCACCTGGTCTCACCTTTCACCTACCAACCCCTACTACTTCCCCTTCCCCACCTTCTTATTCTGGCTTCTTGCCCCTTCCTTTTCAGTCCTGATGAGAGGTCCCAGCCTGAAACGTTAACTGTTTATCCCTCTTCATAGGTGCTGCCTATTGCTGAGTTTCTCCAGCATTTTGTGTGTGGTGTTAAAACTATAATCTGTATGTACAGAGGCTAATTACGCACAGCCAAATTACATACAGCCAGAACACACCTATAAAAGTAATTGACATACAAATGGGATGGAGGTCCCTGAAAAAAGGAACAGTGGATATAATGCAGGGAATGTTGTATGCATAACTTTCTTGGTTGAAGGCTTTTAGATATGCAGCATGAACAAAGGACTGACAGAACACTTGAGGATAATATGTGGGTCTTTAGCCTGGGTTAACGAGGCCAAGGATTGTGACCACTGCTGTTCTCAATCTCATGAGAGAGAGAGGAAAAGTGAGAGAAAAATGCTGTAAGTGAATCAACAAATTTTGATCTTAACATCTTCAGGGAAATATCCAAATTTACTTCACAAAACATTGAACACAGGTGCACGTCAAGACAAACAAAACAGACTTTGGCATCATGAAGGAAGATTTTCAGGAGCCCGTTAAAGGAAAATCTTTATTAAGAAAGGATTTAGGAAGTGTAGGACTGAAGGTATGGCTGCCAAAGGTAGGACTCCACAAAATCTGAGAGGCAGACGACCATGCATTTAAGTACATAATAAACATGGCTACATTGATTAGAATATGGCCTAAGGACTTGAGCAAGATAAACCCAGGTGCTGGAACAGCACAGCATATATGAGTACTTCTTTTAATTTGTGCATCATTTTAGGATATAGAATTCCTGACTGTGGCTGAATAAAAATCATCTGAATCATCTTAAGAGGTGAGAAAATATTCAATAAAAAAAGTAAAAAAAATACGTATTTTATGAAAAGAGTATGACAGTGGGTTCAATGGATAGCTCTTTCAGAAAGGTAGCATGCACACAATGGGCCAAATGGTCAGTTTCTATCCCGTAAAATTTCAGGATTCTTCAATGTCTGCTGGATTGAACCATATCTTACTGAGTCCATTCACATTTGTATTTCCAATCCTATCCAATTTCTCAAAGTCAAAATAAATATATTATGAAGTATGTATATGTCACCATACACAACCTGACATTCATTTTCTTGCCAGTATTTACAGGAAAATAATGAAATACAATAAAATAAATAAAGATTGACAAGCAACCAACGTGCAAAGAAAGACAAATTGTGCAAATAATATACTATATACACAACCTCAAGGACTCTACAATTCAAATTCTCAGCATTATTTATATACACCTGACAACATGAACTGTAGAGTTCTTGAAAGTGAAGCTGTAGTTTGTGGAATCGGTTCAGAGTTGAGGTGAGTGAAATTATTCACGTTGGTTCAGGAGCCTCATGTTTGTAGTGTAATAACTGTTCCTGAACCTGGTGAGGTGGTTGCAGAAATCAGTCAAGAGGACTATCACAGTATAGCTTAATGAGGTAATCTTTATGCTTCAAGACCGTTTTGAATAAACTAACTGGCAGATGTTCAAGGAGGCTGCCTAAGCAGAGAAGACACAGACCTCAAGGAATATGCCTCATCTGTCACCGGCTGCATGAATAGTCTTCTCATTGTACAACCAGAAGCCCTGGCTGAACGCTAAAGTACGCTCCCTACTAAAAGCCCGGGACACAGCCTTCAAGTCTGATGACAAAACAGCCCTCAGAGCAGCCAAGAGAAACCTCATCTTGGACATCAAGAGGCCTAAGATCTCCTACACTCAAAAAATTCAGGATACCTCTCCGATAATGAGCCTCAATGTACAGTGCGTGGCTGGGCATCAAGGGCATTGCCAATTATGCAAGGAGAAACAACATTGATGGCACCAGTGACGCCTCCCTCCCTGATGCTTGACACAACATTTATTCACGCTTCGAGGCCAGCAACACAACATTGACCGCAAAATCAACCCCATCCCAGGTGAGCAGTTACTGTCTGTAACAGCAGCAGACCACAGAGAGTCAACCCCCATAAGGCGGCCAGGCCTGACAACATTCCCAGGCCGAGTACTCAGGGGGTGTGTATATCAGCTCACCGACATCTTCAAGGACTTCTTCAACACATCACTCATCCAGGCTTGTGTCCCCTCATGCTTCAAATCAGTCACCATCATTCCTGTACCAAAGAACTCTACACCATCAGGAAAAAACAATGACCACTGTATGGTGGCAATGATGCCCCACAGGGCTGTGAGCTGAGCCCATTGCTCTACACTCTGCTTACACATAACTTCATGGTCAAACACCCATTAAGTCTTGCTGAAGGGTGTCAGCCTGAAGCGTTGACTGTACTCTTTTTCATAGATGCTGCCTGGCCTGCTGTGCTCCCTCAGCATTTTGTGTGTGTTGCTTTGAATTTCCAGCATCTACACATTTTCTCTAGTTTGTGACCCAAGTAATCACATTGTCAAGTTCACCGATGACAGAACAGTGGTGGAGCTCAACACCAACACGATCAGATGGCCTAGAGAGGAGGTGGAAGAGCTCAAGGCCTGTGCCAGGCAAATTACCTCTTCCTCAATGTCAACACTGAGGTGTGTGTAACTCACCTCCTGACTCCCCAAAGCCTGTCCACCATCTACAAGGCTCAGGTCAGGAGCGTAATGGAATACTCATCACTTGTCCGGATAAGTGCAGCTTCATCAACATTCAAGAAGCTTGACAGCATCCAGTACAAGGTAGCCCACTTGATTTGTACCCCTTCCACAAGCATCCAATCCCTCCATCATCGATGAACAGTTGCAGCAGTGTGTGCTATCTACAAGATGCACTACAACAACACACCAAAGTTCCTACGGCAGCATCTTCCAGAGCCACAATCACTACCATCTAGAAGGACAAGAACAGCAAATACTTGGGAACACCACCACTTGGAAATCCCTCTCCAAGTCACTCACCATCCTGACTTGGAAACATATCACTGTTCTTTCATTATCACTGAGTCAAAATCATGGAATTTCCTCCCTGTGGGTGTACCTACGTCTTAGGGACTGCAGTGGTTCAAGAAGGCAGCTCATCACCACCTTCTCAAGGATAACTAGGGATGGGCAATAAATGCTGGCTTAGCTGGCAATGCCCAGATCCTATACAGTAAATGAATTTTTAAAAATCAAGATAAAGGTCTTTTAGGTCTTCATTCTTTGGAGCGTAGAAGGTTGAGGGGAGACTTGATAGAGGTGTTTAAAATTATGAGGGGGATTGATAGAGTTGATGTGGTTAGACTTTTTCGATTGAGAGTGGGGAAGATACAAACAAGAGGGCATGGGTTGAGAATTAGAGGACAAAAGTTTAGGGGTAACATGAGGGGGAACTTCTTTACTCAGGGAGTGGTAGCTGTGTGGAACGAGCTTCCAGCAGAAGCGGTTGCGGCAGGTTCTATGTTGTCATTTAAAGTTAAATTGGATAGATATATGGACAGGAAAGGAATTGAGGGTTATGGGCTGAGTGCAGGTCGGTGGGAATAGGATAGGGTAAGAGTTCGGCACGGACTAGAAGGGATGAGATGGCCTGTTTCCGTGCTGTAATTGTTATATGGTTATACGGTTATAAAGGAGATGGCCCGAAACATTGACTATACACTTTTCCATAAATTCTGCCTGGCCTGCTGAGTTCTTCCAGCATTTTGTACGTGTTGCTTGGATTTCCAACACCAGCAGATTTTCTCTTGTTTGTGAAAGGAGATGGTTCTCGACTTGAGAAGAATTTGCCACTCACATCCCTCTTTACATCGGTGGCACAGCAGTGAAAACTGCGAGCAGCTTCAAGCTCCTGGAAGTGCACATATCGCACAACCTCTCCTAGTCCCAGAACACATTATCTAAAATCAGGAACGCTCACCAATGCCTCTACTTTCTGAGGAGGCTGAAGAGAGCTGGACTATGTGACATCTATACTCAAGTCATTCTATGGATGCGCAGTCAAGAGCATCCTAACAAGCTGCATCATTTTATGGTAGGGAAATTGCACTACGGTGGACAAAAAGACTGCAGTGGACAACAGGAAGTCAAAGCTGCCCGATGCATCACCAGTAATAGTCTACCTGCTATCAAGAACATATAGTATATACAGAAGGGAGACAGAAATGGGTGAGTGACATTATGAAGGGCCCCACCTACCATGTTCCTGGACTGTTTGTCCCACTCCCATCCAGGAGGAAGCTATGTAGCGTCCACACCAGACCACTAGATCAAAAACAGTTACTTTCCCCAAGCAGTAAGGTTGATCAGCATCTCCACCCACTAACCCACCTCTCCAAATCCCCAACCACTACAACTTTATTATTTCCTGTCAGTCACCTTATGTACAAGCACCCCTGTGCCGAGCATCATTTTATGGACATTACAATTATTCTGTGTAAATAAGCTATCTTACACATTTATATTTATTGTGTTCCTTATGCTATTGCGTTACTTTCTGTGCTTCAATGGATGCGGACTAACAATTATTACATTCTCCTTTACACTTGTGTACTGGAAATGGCATTAAACAATCTGAAATCTTGAGAATCTTTTTCTCATGTATCCCAGGACTGCATGATTTCCAGATGAGAATATATAGTCTGACAAACTTGCTTTCGCAGTTGCATGGCCAATCTGGATGGACCTGACACCCTATGCCAGTCACTGCCTTTTGATTGCACGATGATGTTATGGACAGTTCATTACTTACACCGGTGCACTGACATCTAAGTAAGAATGGAACAATGAAATTAAATAACCCAATAGCGTGCACTATTATCCCTGCATATCCAACTTATATGTTTTTAGAATATAGGGATCATAGCTATGATTGCAGACTAGAATTCAGTCAAATAATTTAGATTTGTTCATTTAGTATAGCAATATCCAAGTGTGAGTAACAGGGTAGAATTAAAAAATAGGGGCTCAAATAATTTACACAACACTCCAAAATACTGATTGAGCTATAGGGTGAAATCTAATTGTGGAATTCTGATTGTACCGTGTAATTATCTAAATAATAGTATAAGATTATAGTCTTGCACATGTTCTGTATTAAAGGGCTGATAGAATCATTGAGTGTTCTAACCACTGGGTGACGTATTAATTCCAGCTGCAGGTGGGAGATGGCTAGTGATTACAGGGAGGGAGTAATCAAAAGTGTTGCAAATAGGCATATTAACTCTTAAATTCTTCCTCTTTGACAGAGCTTTGGAGTCAAATATGAGTTATTTCCATTCTAGCTCTGTGGAATTTGAGATGGTCAATGTGGGAATCACAGTCTCTGCAAGAGTGGGGTAAGGTCTGTTTTACAAGGCTGACAGGCAGATGAGTTATGTGGGGGTGGTGCTGTAGGGCTTCCACATGCTAATGACCAAGGGACCAAGGTTCTCAATGAGACTTATCATACCCTGAGTGATACTTCTCTCATAAAACAGGATTACCCTAAATCTCTGGGATTGCTTATAATTTTCTGAGGTATGTATGCAAGGGGAAGTGGTGGAAGCAGATGCTATAGTGTACTTTGACAGGCTTTTAGAGGAGCATATGAACGTGCAGTGAATGAAGGTAGATGCAACGTGAGCAGGAAGCTGGAATTAATTTAATATGGCATTATGGCCTGTGGGCTGCAGAACCTGTTCCTGTGCTGTACTATTCTACATTGAGGTCTTGATTCTCAAATGCCTCTTTCCTGAGGAAAAGCAAAGGTAGTGCCAGTGATTTGAAGGTAATATCAAATTTTATCACTGATATCTGCCTTGTGGTAAGGTCATTCCCAAAATATGGAAATAGTCTCCAGATTCTCATCTTGGATCTTGAGAGAGTGAGGAAAGATAAGGGTTGGGTTGTGGTGTGCTGAGGGTGATCTTTGACCTTGTTTTGTGAACAGCAAATATAAATACTAGTCTCTCCTGCACATCAGGGAACAATCTGACAAAGACTTGGAGCTCACATTTGCACCTTGCCTCACATTCGCGAACTGAGGGCAAGCAGAGACTTTAGCCAATTGGTTCACAATGCTTGTAATCTCAGTGTAAACTGGCAACATCACCTCTGGACCTTTCCTTCTGTGCCTCACTGCAATAGTGCACCTCACCTTCTGCAACACCTGTCACTTCCACCCCAGCACCAGCATCAACTTGACCTCAGGCATCCAGCCACAGTACACAGATGGATGGTGCTTACCTATGCATGCAATAAAGACCCATTTCAAATCATCATCTGTCAGGTTGCCGACATAGTAATAGGGCACCAATGAGACTGAAAGAGTGCAGAGAAATTTTACAAGAATGTTGCCAAGACTTGAGGACCTGAGTTATAAAGAAAGTTGAAAAGGTTAGGACTTTATTCCCTGGAACATAGGAGAGTGAGGGGAGATTTGAAAGAAATATACAAAATTATGAGGGGTATAGATAGGGTAACTGCAAGCAGCCTTTCTCCGTTGAAGTTGGATGAGGCTAGAAATAGAGCACATGGGTTAAGGGTAAAAGGTGAAATATTTAAGAGGAACATGAGGGGGAACTTCACTATGAAGGTGGTGAGAGTATGGAACAAGCAGCTGACAGAAGTGGTGGGTGTAGGTTCCATTTCAACATTGAAGAGGTTTGGATAAGTACATGGATGGGAGGGATATGGAGGGCTATGGTCCAGGTGAGGGCCGGTGGGACTAGGCAGAATAATAGTTTGGCATGTACCTAATGGGCTAAAGGGCCTGTTTCTATGCTGTAGTACTCTATGACTTTATGACTCTATACTGGCATAACAATTCAATGACCAGTCACAAATATGTGCCTGTAACACTGTGAGCTGACAACTGAGCATCATACTTAATCATCAGAACATTGATTTGATAGAGGTGTACAAGATGAGAACAGGCATAGATTAAGTGGATAGCCAGAGAACTTTTCCCAAGTTGGAAATGGCTAATTCAAGGGGTATCATTTGAAAGCGATTGGAGGAAAATACGGGGAGGATGTCAGAAGTAAGTTTCTTACACAGAGTGGTGGGTGCGTGGAATGCCCTGTCAGGGGTGGTGATAGAGACAGATACATTAGGGGCACTTAAGGAAGTCTTAGATAGGCACATGGTTGACAGAAACATGGGGGGAAGGATTAGATTGATTTTAGAGTAGGTTAAAATGTTAGAAGGGCCTGTACTGTGCTGTAGCATCCTACGTTCTATATTCTACATCTAACTGGACAGCACCAGCCCAGTCCTCACCATGAACACACAACAGCTGGCAAAACTATGGCCTTCCATCACTAAAACCAGCAGGATGCCCAGTTCCAGGACTCACACCATGCTGTGTAAGGTCGCCACAAGTACCATGGCATTTGCTTTAACTGTGGCTCAGCTCCTCAGACATACCTTCCACCCATTCTTTTTCATGCGATTGCTGAACATTAGTTGGCTACTGTGTAATCTAGCTTCGCAATAATGGTTCCATTTCAAGAAATACTTAATGAGCTGTAGAAGGTTTTACAACATTGTTAGGCAATAAAATAGCTATTAATTTGGATTAAATGTGGTTGATTTTTCAAAATAACAGAACTTAATACCTAATTGAAATATTATAATATTAACACAGCCTGCAAAAGCAAAATACTGCAGATGCCATGGATCTGAATTAACAGCAAATACAGGCTGGATCTGAGGAGAGAGAAATAGTTACAGACCATTCTAAATGGAAAAGTTAAACAAAATAAACTTTTGCGGACAACCCACGTTTGGGTAGTTTTCCTTTCCCACAGCAGCACAGTCCTATCTCTCACCTGGAAATTTAATGATTTATATTTTTTGAAATATCTACTTCTGAAAAAAGAATCCGCTTTGATGCATCTGGTGGTTTAATAAGTTGTGTTACCCAAGCAGTCTTCCCATCAATCTTGTCTGATGAAGACAAAAGCTGAGGGTGTGTTATACGTAACCTCTGAACTAGGCCATGACAGAACGAAGTTACAGTCAGGAAAATCTCATTAATCTTGGAGCTCACCTGTAAAGAATACGACAGCTTCGATCAGAGAAGTAGGCAAGATGATGAAAGCCAGGAACAGAGGATCAGAGAGGTGAAATTTCCAATTCTTAATGATGTGTGGAGAGCACGACATGCCACCTAGTGAAAACTCCGAACTGCTCTCTCAATGAAAGGGAGCAGGATAAAAATGGTTCATGGAAAGAAGGAAAGTTAAAAACATCAGATGCATCAGAAACAAAATAATATCTTTTTCAAATTTTAGAAAGCTTCCCATTTTCCTTTTTATAAAAAGTCTGAGATTTTGATTGAACACGACCTGCCAGTTGAGTGTGTAGCATATTTCAGAATTTTATTACAAATGCAATTATTGAACACCATTTACTTCATCTATATAATCATATTTTGTTATATGTATCACATTGGTAAAGAAGGTGAATGGTATGGTTGCCATTATTAGTCTAGGCATTGATTTCAAGAGTAAGGAATTTATCTTGCAGCTTTACAAATCTCTAGATAGGCCCCACCTGGAGCCCTGTATTCAATTCGGTTTGCCCTATTATAGAAAGGATATCCAGGCTTTGGGGAGGGTGCAGAAAAGGTTCACCAGGATGCTATAAGGAGAGGTTGGACAAACGTGGGTGGTTTCTCTGGTGTGGTGGAGGGTGAAGGAAACCTAATTATGAAATTATGAGAGACACAGAAAGAGTAAACAGCCAGTATCTTCGTTCCAGGGAAGAAATGTCTAATATTAGAGGGCGCACTTTTAAGGTGAGGGGGGAAAGTTTCAAGGAGATGTGTGAGGCAAGAATTTTACACAGAGAGTGGTAAGCACGTGGAAAGTGCTGGTGGATGCAGATACTATACAGACATTTAAGAGGCTCTTAGATAATCATAGGAAAATGCAGAGAATAGAGGGATAGGGGCCACATGCAGGCAGACAGGATTAAATGACATTAGCTTAATTAGCTTGGCACATACATCAACGGCCAAAGGGCCTGTTCCTGTGTTGCACCCTTCTGTGTCTGTATTTTTGTACATTATTGGAGGTCATTTCAGTCCATCAAATCTATATCATCACTCAAAGTGATCCCCATTCCCCAGAGAATCTCCTTTGTCACCTGTTCTTTCCACTTTCCCATCTTGCATCCAGATGCTTGAGACAGTTGAGACATAAGAGGTTAGAGGAACTCCTTGTCTAAAAGAATAGAAATAACTTTCACTGTACCAGGAAAGCAGGGAAGAAAGAAGATAGAGCGCCTGTGGTTTCTACTCATACTTCCAAATGAACAGGACTCTTATGAATTTGGCATTTGCTAATGTCATTGGAATGTTTACTGAGACCTACGTAGGAACTTTGGGAACATTTCTATTCTTCAACTTTCCAAACAAGTTCTGATGCCACTTGGTAGCTACTAATATGTTATCCATCTACCCACACAATCTAATTCCCCCTGCAAAAAGACAACGTACTGTACATTCTCTAACTCCAACCCCCCTTACCACTAAACTAGAAAATGGATTGCACAGCACTTGTTTTAAGCACTATGTGATCCAAGCTCAAGTTTACATTGACTATATTGAGTATGTACTTGTGATTATTTCTGGATGAAAATGTGCCAGTCGTGAAATTCATCCCAGAGGGAGGTACACACACTAATGACATCCTTGTTGTGTGCACTGTGTCCCAACATAAGGCGAATCTCCAGGCTACAACCGCTATGAACAGTTTCAGGAGAGTTAGCAGCACATCACTCTGATTGGCTGCTTTCACACTGCACCAAGGGACGGATGGTTGACATGGGAACATTTAAGATGCCTTTTTTGGAACTGACCACTGTCCAGAGTCCACAGTGGGATTAAGCTCAGATACACATCCTGTGGGTGCCCCCATTCCAGGGAAAGTGGGCTTCGCAAGCCTAGCCAGCATTTAATTGTCCACCTCTAGTTGTCCTAGAGAAGGTGGAGGTGAGCTACCTTCATGAAATGCTGCCATTCTTGAGATACGGGTGTATCTGCAATGCTGTTAGGGACAGACATCCAGGATATTGACACAGTGATGGTGAAGGAATATAAAGAAAACAATATAGTTCCAAGTCAGGATGGTATATGGAGCTTAAGGGCAACTTGCATGTTCTGGTGTTCCCATGCTTTTGATGTCTTTTATAGAGATCATGAGATGGGAAGGCACTGTCTAAGGAGTCTTGGTGAGTTACTGCAAACTCTAGAAGGATGTGTATCTATTGTGCATCAAGTGCTGTTTGAGAATGGATTGGAAGGCCTATCAAGCAAGCTGTTGTGTCCATTTTGTATCGAGCTTCTTGAGTGTAGTTGAAGCTGTATTTGACTAGGCAGTGGAGAATATTCCATCATTCTGCAGACTTGAGCCTAATAGATGGTGGACAGGATTTGGGGAATAAGGAGATGTTACAGGCCACAGGATTCCTGACCTCTGACTTGCTAATGTCACCACATTGTGCATGTGGCTAGTTCAGTCCAGTGTCTGGTCAATAGTGACCACCAAGCTATTGACAGTGGGGGATTCAGTGGTGGAAATGCAATTAAAGTCAGAAGGTGATAGTTGGATTTTCTCTTGTAGGACATCAAAATTGGCTGGCATTTGTGTGGCAAGAATGTTACTCACCACACATCAGCTCAGGATTTTGCTGCATTGGATGTGGACTGCTTTGTTATTTGAGGAATTGTGAATGGTGCTAAACATTGTGTAGTCATCAGTGAACATCCCAACTTCTGACCTCACAGTAGGAAGATCAATGATGAAGCCGCTGAAAATGGCTGTGTCTAGGACACCATCCCAAGAAATGTTCTGTGTTTGAGATGATTAACTCCAATCTCCACAACCATCTTCCTTTGTACTAGGTACAATTCCAACCTGTGGAGGCTTTCCCATTGACTCCAGTTTAGTCAGGGTTCATTGATACCATACTCGGTCAAATATTAAGGTCAGTTACTCTCACTTCATCTCTACAGTTCAGCTCTTTCATCCATGCTTGAACAGAAGCTGTAATGAGGTCAGCAGCTGAATAACTTTGGTGGAACCCAAAATGAGTTTCTCATTTTAGACTATCCCTTCCTGCTGATGATTGAGGGTAGACTAATTGGCTGGTAATTGGCCAGGTTAGATTTTTCTTGCATCAGTGGACAGGCCATGCTGAGGAAATTTTCCACCTTGTCGAGTACGTGTCAGTGTTCTAGCTGAACTAGAACAACTTGGCCAAGGGAAGGCAAGAGACCACTGAAAGCACCAAATCACAGGACTCATTGTTATGGCCACTCAGAATGGGTAGGGGACCTTGGAGCAAGAGGTAAAGAAGACCCATCAGTGAAAGCCTTCTTTCAGACTCTTCAAAGTCACCACCTGTACCTGGATGTCTCTAGCTTACAAATACTTTTCCAAGCTCAGTAAAAACCTTTCAGCAAAATGACCTGTCATCCATGCTCAGCTGTGAAGGTCAACATCATATTCACTGTCAGATTCCTGGCCATGGGATCTTTCTGAGAGTTTGCAGCAGATCTCTACAATGTGCCACAGTTTCAGAGTGTTCAACCAGGTGCTCACTCAGAAGGAAATAATTTAATCTAGTTTACTTCAGTAAGGAACAATTACCTCCTGTCAGGTGGAGGTACAGGAGCCTGAACTCACATACTCAGTGTTTTAGGAACAGCTTCTTCCCTACCAACATCAGATTCCTGAATGGACATTGAACCCATGTACACTACCTCACTACTTGTTTTCTTTTTTTTTGCTCTCTTTTTGCACTACTTATTTAATTTAATTATATATATAAATAAAATTCTTATTGTAAATTATAGTTTTTATTATTCATTACAGTGCACTGTTGTCATAAAATGACATACTTTACAACATATGTCAGTGATATTTAACCTGATTTTGATTCTGATTCAGTATGAAAGGAAACGTACTTTATGAAGATAGGTTGAGTGAGCAAGGGTTTTTCTCTCTGGGGCAAAGGAGAATGAGAGGTGACTTGATGGAGGTGTATAAGGTGATAAGAGGCATAGATTCAGTGGATAGCCAGATACTTGTTCCCAGGGAAATGACTGATACAAGGGGGTATAATATTAAAGTGTTTGCAGGAAAGTATGGGGCGAGGATGCCAGAGGTAAGTTTTATAGAAAGAGATAGGTGAGAGCGTGCAATGCCATGCAAAGGGTGGTGGTAGAGGCAGATACATAAGGAACATTTGAGAAACTCTTAGACATGCACCTGGATAATAAAAAAAAATTGAAGGCTATGTAGGAGGGCAGGATTAGATTTATCTCAGAATAGCATAAAATGATCTTAAGTTAAAAGGTTGGAACCACATTATGAGCCGAAGGGCCTCTAGAGTGATGTATTGTTCTATGAAACAATGGGTTAAGTTTCGTTATGTATTTGTCTCTGTATTCTACTGTAAGAGTTAGGTGCTTCTCTTTTCACCCCTTTCATTTGATTTGAATTCACATGCTTTCTGCTTTGAATGTAATATAACTGCTGAGCAAACAACATCAGACAGTAAATTGTCCACTGAAATATTTTAAGGTCACCAGTGATGTGAAGAAAAGTAATTAAGAGTTTGAAAGGTACATCAATGGTGAGAAGCCCTTGATCGATTTAATATATTTATTGGATGCTCTCAATTTCGGATGGCATTTTACTCCGTACATGCTAAATGTCTTTTTCAGCATTACCTTTTCAGCATTCATCTTCATCACAGAAGCACGGCAATGAAAGGTTAAGCTGTGTTACTTGTGCACACAAGGGAACTGGTTAGCAAGCAGAGCTATACAACAATATTGTCAATTCCTGTTGCTCCTGTATGATGGCAGTTTTGGAATTTTATTTAGAAGTGAATGTATTCAATTATGATGCTGTGCGCTGGAGGGCTTGCTGTGTATATTGTGTGGCAGATTCATTAGATTCTCAAATTTAGACCATAAGGTATAGCAGTAGAATTAGTACACTCAGCCCATCGAGACTGCTCTGCCCTTCCATCATGGCTGATTTATTATCCCTCTCAAACCTATTCTCCCTGTAACCTTCGATGCCCCGACTAATCAAGAACCCGTCAACCTTTGCTTTAAACATACTCAATGACTTGGCCTCCACAGCTGTCTGTGGCAATGAATTCCACAAATTCACCACCCTCTGGCTAAAGAACTTCCTCCTCATCTCTAGTTCTAAACGGATGCCTCTGAGGCTCTACCCTCTGGTCCTAGAATCCCCCACTATAGGAAACATCCAGTCTAAGACTTTCAAGATTCAATAGGTTTCGATGAGATGCCCCCCACCCCGTCATTCTTCTAAACTCCTGTGAGTACAGGCCTGGAGCTAATAAGTGCTCCTCATACCCTTTAATTCCTGGAAATATTCTCATGATCCTCCTCTGGACCCTCTCCAATGCCAGCACATCATATCTTAGATGTGGGGCTCAAATCTGCTCATAATACTCCATGCAGTCTGACCAATGCCTTATAAAGCCTCACACCTTTGCTTTAATATTCTAGTCCCCTCGAAATGAATGCTACCTTTGCATTTGCCTTCCTTACCACCAACTCAACCAGCAAGTTAAACCTGGGGGAATCCTTCACAAGGACTCCCAAACCCATTTGCACCTCTGATTTTTTTTCCTCCCTGTTTAGAAAATACTCTAAGCCTTTATTCCTTCTACCAAAGTGCAAAACCATACACTTCCTTACACTATATACCATCTGCCACTTCGCCTATTCTCCCAATCTAAGTCCTTTTGTAGGTTCCCTGCTAATTCAACACTGTCTGCTCCTCCACATATCTTTGCAAAAATGGCTACAAAGTTATCAATTCTGTCATCCAAATCGTTGACATATAACATGAATAAAAGTACCAATACCAACCCATGCAGAACACCACTTATCACAAGCAGCCAACCAGAATAGACTCCCTTTATTTTGACTCTTTGTCTCCAGCTAATCAGCCAATCTTCTATCCTTGCCGGTTTCTTTCCTGTAATACCATGTGCTTTTATATCGTTAAGCAGCTTCATGTGTGGCACCTTGTCAAAGGCCTTCTGAAAATCCAAGTAAACAACATCCACTGTCTATCCTGCCTGTTATTTCCTCAAAGAATTCCAACAGATTTGTTGGGCAATATTTCCCTTAAGGAAACTATGCTGATTTTGACCTACTTTATCATGCATCTTCGAGCTCCCCGAATCCTCTTCTGTAATAATGGACTCCAATATCTTCCCAAGCACTGAAGTCAAGCTAACTACCCTATAATTTCCTTTCTTTTGCCTCCCTCCCTTCTTAAACAGTGGAATGACATTTGCAATTTTCCAGTTCTCTGGCACCATTCCAGAATCTAGTGATTCCTGAAAGGTCATTACTAATGTTTCCATAATCTCTTTGGCCACCTCTTTCAGAACCCTGAGGTGTAGTCCATCTGGTTCAGGTGACTTTAGATTTGGAGGTTTTGAGACAATCTAAATGTGAATCTTATCTGGGAACTTCATAACATTTTTTTTTGCCTTGTGCCTTTGACTGTATCAACCAGTCAATAACTCTGACCATCTTCCTGTCTGACCCCAGGATGATGAGTCACCAGGCTCTATGCAAATAGAAGCAAGAACTCTCAAGCATTGACTTGCTGTACGACATTAACAACAACAGTTTACACTTATATGATGCTGAAAACGTATTGAAATGGCCTACAATGTGCAAAGGCCCACAGTCAAGCAAAGCAAGAGTCAAATCATCATAAGTTTTGATAAAGGTAGTTGTTAAAAATGACCTTAAAGAAGCATAAGAGAAAGGAGGTCAATGAGAAGAATTCCATAGGTGAGTGCCCTAGCAACTGTGGGTGCAGCTGCCTGTGGTGGACAAAGAAGGTTGAGGTGCCAGGGGAGGACAAAGAGGCAGAACTGGAGAAATCGAGATCTTGGAATATGTAAGGATGAGAAGGATAAAAGAAACCAAGATGGAGACCATCCATGAACTAGCTGAAATAGCCTAGAGATTTAAATGCCCTACTTAGACATGATATTCATAATTCAGAATCCTTACTTTCTTTCTATTACCATTTAAACGTACAGCTGGTTTTGGATGAGAATGACAATATGCCAGCCAGATTGGTTGACAGCAAGAGGTGGCAGAGTACTTCAACCAATTAGATGAGAAAAAGATTGAAGAACAGAAGCACCTTTCCAAACTAAGTTCATGTCTCAACTATTTGATCCTCAGATTACAGAGGACAAGGTTGATTTTTAGAAGTGAAAAAGAGTTTTGATAATCCCATCCCACCTGTAAAGTCCAATAAATCACTCTCTTACATTACACTCTGCCCTCACACCACTTTTAGCCTTTCAATGTAGAGGCAATCTCATGCAAGTAAACAGTCACACATAGTTCAGCTGAGAACATTCTTCTGTCTCACTCTTCCTCATCAACATAAGAATGGAGTGTGTCCAGTGGCCAAGCATGTATCACACAAGAGATTGCAAATGCTGGAATCTGGAGCAACACACAAAATGCCGCAGGAACTCAGGCATCTCAACTGAAAGCCTCAGTTGTCTATTTCCAACCACAGATGCTGCCTGATACATTGAGTTCCTCCAAAATCTTGCATGATGCATCACTGATTTTGAGCTCAACCTCCCAGTGTTTCTATCAGGTGATCAAATTTATAGCCAAACATAAGCACTGACTGAAAACATTATTCTGCACAGTATGAACTAAATTGAGATTTGCTGCACAGTGGGCCTCAGCCTCTGACATATCACAAATGCAGTAGTGGACTGCCAGCTGTGGCATGTGGCAGATGTCTGTCAGCAGTTGGAGGTCATTGTGACCTTTGCTGCCACAAGCACCGTGGTCTGGGGCTGGGCCTCTGCCCAGCACATTCCCTGCAGAATACCAGTGACAACATTTCAGCACTTAGTGTAATGTTCTTTGAGATGTCTTTAAAAGGGCTTATGAAAGACATTAAACTTTTTTTCTCAGCAAGAGCAGTGCCTTCCTGCAAAAACACCTTGTGGGAAGGGGAAGACAGAAATCTGTGTGATTTGTGCTACCACATCATATAGCTGAAAGAAAATATCTTACAAATACAATTACTTTTAGTATAATGCTGCGCTTTCAATCCTTGCTCTTATACAGCACTTGGGAGATTGGTCGCCTGACTTAACAATCCAGATCTAAACATGAGTGCATTAGCCTTTACTGTTAAACAGCAACGTGTCCTTAGGGCTCCATCACTTTAAAAGCTGTGTCCTTTTGCAATCCATCTCCAGTGCAAATAATTAAGCCATTTGAATTAGTCTCTGCATGATCTCCTCACAATAATAAAGTGCAACAGTACATTACTGACTTCAAGCTGCTTCTAAAATTACGTACTCAATGGGACAATCCAAATTAATTAAAATGCGATTTTCAACTTTGCAACTTCTTAAAATCCAGCTCCACTTTTGGAGAATTTAAGTAGCTAGTAGTCATTAATTGAGTTCAGTGTTTAATGGTTTATCTGCTGCAGTTGCCATTGAACCAAAGTTAGTTTTCATGGAATATGTAAGAAAACAAGGTTATCCATTCCTTTTCATCTACAAAATAACCACCAAAATTGGGGACACTGCTTTGACTACTTCTCAGCAACTATAGATTCCAGTCATTTAACCAAGCAAGGTTACTTTCAGCATAGCAATAGGGAGAAAGCAGAAAAGATTTACCAGGATGGAGAGGTAACAGCTTAAGAATAAACCAGAGTTTATTTATTTAGAGATACATCACAGTGACAGATCCTTCTGGCTTGAGCACATGGCACCCAATTAAGACCATAAGATACAGGAGCAGAGTTAGGCCCATCAAGTCAGCTCCACCATCATGGCCTACCCCAATCTCCTGACTTCTCCCTATATCCCTTCATGCCCTAATCAATCAAGAACCTATCGACCTCTGTCTTAAATATTCGTAAAGACTTGGCTTCCACAGCTGCCTGTAGCAACGAATTCCACAGATTCTCCATTCTCTGGCCAAAGAAATTCCTTCTCATCTCTATTCTAAAAGGACACCCCTCTATTCTAAGGCTGTGTCCTCTGATCTTAGACTCTCCCACCATAGGAAACATCTCTCCACATCCATCCTATCAAGCCCTTTCATCATTCGATAGGTTTCAATTAGATCACCCCTCATTCTTCTGGATTCTGGTAAATACAGACCCATATCCATCAAACACTCTTCATATGACAAGCCTTTCAATCCTGGAATCATTTTCGTGAACCTCCTTTAAACTCTCCAGTGTCAACACATCCTTTCTAAGATAAGGGGTCCAAACCTGCTCACAATACTCCAAATGAGGCCTTACCAGTGCTTCATAAAGCCTCAACACTACATCCTTGCTTTTATATTCTAGTCCTCTTGAAATTAATCCGAACATTGCATTTGCCTTTCTCACCACAGACTCAACCTGCAAATTAACCTTAAGGAAATCCTGCGCAAGGACTCCTAAGTCCCTTTGCAGTTCAGATTTTTAAATTTTCTCTCCATTTAGAAAATAGTCCGACCTTTTATTTCTTCTACTAAAGTGCAGGACCATACATTTCACATCTGTATTCCATCTGCCACTTCTTTGCCCATTCTCCTAATCTGTCTAAGTCCTTCCGTAGCCTCTCTACTTCCTCAAAAGTACCTGGCCCTCCACTTACCTTCATATCATCCATAAACTTTGCAACAAAGCCATCAATTCCATCATCCAAGTCATTGATGTATAAAGTAAAAAGAAGCCGTCCCAACACAGACCACTGTGTAACACCACTAGTCAACGGCAGCCAACCAAAAAGGCTCCCTTTATTCCCAGTTATTGCTGCCTGTCAATCAGCCACATCTTTATCCATGCTGATATCTTTCCTGTAATACCATGGGCTCTTAACTTGTTAAGGAGCCTCATGTATGGCACTTTGTCAAAGGCCTTCTGAAAATCCAAGCATACAACATCCTTTGTCTATCCTGCTTGTTATTTCCTCTAAAACATTCGAACAAATTTGTCAGGCAAAAGTTTCCCTTGAGGAAAGACCACGCTGACTATGGCCTATTTTATCATGTGCATCTAGATACCCAAAAAGCACATCCTTAAAAATCAATTCCAACATCTTCCCAACTACTGAGGTAACTCTAACTGGCTTATAATTTCCTTTCTTCTGCTTTGCTCCCTTCATAAAGAATGGAGTGACATTTGCAATTTTCCAGAGACATTTCAGAATATAGCAAAGGAGAGGGCATAGAAGGAAGCAAAAATTAGTGGGAAGACAGAGAATTGGGAAGTTTTTAAAAGCTTGCAAAAGGAAACTAAGAAGGTCATTAAGAGGGAAAAGATGAACTATGAAAGGAAGCTAGCAAATATTATCCAAGAGGATACTAAAAGCATTTTCAAGTATATAAAGAGTAAAAGACAGATGAGAGTAGATATAGGACTGATAGAAAATGATGCTGGAGAAATTGTAATGGGAGATAAGGAGATGGCAGAGGAACTGAACGAGTATTTTGCATCAGTCTTCACTGAGGAAGACATCAGCAGTATACCAGACACTCAAGGGTGTCAGGGAAGAGAAGTGTGCACAGTCACAATTACGACAGAGAAAGTACTCAGGAAGCTGAATAGTCTAAAGGTAGATAAATCTCCTGGACCAGATGGAATGCACCCTCATGTTCTGAAGGAAGTAGCTGTGGAGATTGCGGAGGCATTAGCAATGATCTTTCAAAAGTAAATATATTCTGGCATGGTTCCGGAGCACTGGAAGATTGCAAATGTCACTCTGCTAAGAAGGGAGCAACGAAGCAAAAAGGAAATTATAGACCTGTTAGCTTGACGTCGATGGTTGGGAAGTTGTTGGAGTCGATTGTCAAGGATGAGGTTACAGAGTAC
The DNA here is from genome assembly GCF_030028105.1 of Mobula birostris. NCBI lineage: Eukaryota > Metazoa > Chordata > Chondrichthyes > Myliobatiformes > Myliobatidae > Mobula > Mobula birostris. The sequence continues at coordinate 60,946,190 of NC_092385.1, forward strand.
CTGGAGGCATAAGACAAGATAGGCAGAACTCAGCATGGATTCCTTAAAGGAAAATCCTGCCTGACAAACCTATTACAACTTTTTGAGGAAATTACAAGTAGGCTAGACAAGGGAGATGCAGTGGATGTTGTATATTTGGATTTTCAGAAGGCCTTTGACAAGGTGCCACACATGAGGCTACTTAACAAGATAAGAGCCCATGGAATTACGGGAAAGTTACATACGTGGATAGAGCATTGGCTGATTGGCAGGAAACAGAGAGTGGGAATAAAGGGATCCTATTCTGGTTGGCTGCCGGCTACCAGTGGTGTTCCACAGGGGTCCATGTTGGGGCCACTTCTTTTTACTTTGTACATCAACGATTTGGATTATGGAATAGATAGCTTTGTGGCTAAGTTTGCTGATGATACAAAGATAGGTGGAGGGGCCAGTAGTGCTGAGGAAACAGAGAGTCTGCAGAGAGACTTGGATAGATTGGGAGGATGGGCAAAGAAGTGGCAAATGAAATACAATATTGGAAAGTGTATGGTTATGCACTTTGGTAGAAGAAATAAGCGGGCAGACTATTATTTAAATGGGGAGAGAATTCAAAGTTCTGAGATGCAACGGGACTTGGGAGTCCTCGTGCAGGATACCCTTAAGGTTAACCTCCAGGTTGAGTCGGTGGTGAAGAAGGCGAATGCAATGTTGGCATTCATTTCTAGAGGAATAGAGTATGGGAGCAAGGATGTGATGTTGAGGCTCTATAAGGCACTGGTAAGACCTCACTTGGAGTACTGTGTGCAGTTTTGGGCTCCTTATTTAAGAAAGGATGTGCTGATGTTGGAGAGAGTTCAGAGAAGATTCACTAGAATGATTCCGGGAATGAGAGGGTTAACATATGAGGAACGTTTGACCGCTCTTGGACTGTACTCCTTGGAGTTTAGAAGAATGAGGGGGGACCTCATAGAAACATTTCGAATGTTGAAAGGCATGGACAGAGTGGATGTGGCAAAGTTATTTCCCATGGTGGGGGAGTCTAGTACAAGAGGGATTTAAGGATTGAAGGGCGCCCATTCAGAACAGAGATGCGAAGAAATTTTTTCAGCCAGAGGGTGGTGAATCTGTGGAATTTGTTGCCACGAGCAGCAGTGGAGGTCAAATCATTGGGTGTATTTAAGGCAGAGATTGATAGGTATCTGAGTAGCCAGGACATCAAAGGTTATGGTGAGAAGGCAGGAGAGTGGGACTAAATGGGAGATTGGATCAGCTCATGATAGAATGGCGGAGCAGATTCAATGGGCCAAATGGCCGACTTCTGTTCTTTTGTCTTATGGTCTTATAAAGTGATTACTGTGTTGAAAAATCATTATTAATATCTCCACTATCTCTTTAGGCACCTCATTCAGAACCCTGGGATGTACACCATCTGGTCCTGGTGATTTAATACCTTCAGATCTTTCAGTTTTCCCAAGAAGTTTCTTCTTAATAATGGTAACTTCACACATTTCTGACCCTTGACACTCTGGAACTTCTACCATATTGATAGTGTCTTCCACAGTGAGACTGATGCAAAATACTTATTCAGTTTGTCTGCCATTTTCTTGTCTCCATTACTACCTATCCAGCATCGTACACATTCATGTGACCAATTAATCTACTATACTATATGTCTTTTTTCACTCTTTCTTGAAGTGGTGTGCAGAGAAAGTTTCTGAGCACTGTTAAAGCAGAGGTCTATTTTCTACCATCTTATCATATTATCTAAATGGTTAGGAAGGAAGCAACTTTGGTGCATCAAATCTATGCGGGCTCACAAAGCAACCCCGTTCCCCACTAATTTCACCTGTAACTTATTCTCCCCACATTTCATCAATATCTCCAAATTCCACTTCTATCAACACACAAGAGAAAATTCACAGTAACCAACTAATCTACCAACCCAAAATACCATTTACTTTGTGGGATGTGAGAGGAAACAGAGCGCATAGGGAAAAACCATGAGGTCCCAGTGAGAGTTTGCTACTCCACACATAGACAGCCCAGAGGTCAGGGATAAACATAGTTCTCTGGCTCAGTGAGGAATCAACTCTGCTAGTTAAACGACTATATTGGCTGGAAGGAGTGAAAGGTTCCACAGTTGAATTGGAATGTGGAGTTAAGGTTACAGGTAGATCATCCATGATCGTATAAGTAGCAGAGCAGGCTCAAGGGGCTGACAAAACATTGATAATTCATTTACTGCCACAGATGCTGCCTGACTGTGAATCTCTGCAAGTCTGATAGCCAATTTCTGCGAGTCCCAGTCAGCTGGATTCCGGCGGTGAAGAAGACTGTGTATGTGCGTGGTTGGGAGGAACAGGGCTTGTTCTGCTGTTGTTGTTTTGTTACTTCTGTTCTATTTTATTGTGTTCTGAATTGCTCTGCCGAGCTTCATGCATGTACTGTGCTGATGCTGGAATGTGTTGCAACACTTGTGAGCTGCCCCCAGCACACCTTTGGGTATGTTGGTTGTTAACACAAACATTGCCTTTCACTGTATATTTCAAAGTACATGTGATAAATAGACTTGAATCTTGAACTGACTAATTGAGTCCGTCTGGCAGATAACTGCCCCATATTCTAGCATCTGCAGTCTCTTGTGTCTCTCAAGGGGCTAATGTGGTCTGCTACTGCTCCAAATTTGTGTACTCTTATGATCGTATAGTCATGTGTTCCTTGGTTACACATCTGAGGAAATGTTTCCTTTCCACAAAACAAAAGGAAAAAAAAAGAGGTGTTTAGCAGATATAGGCATGATGTATGTGAGTATAATAAATGCAAGAGAACACTTAAGAATGAAATCAGACAGTTAAAAGAAGGCATGAGATTTCTCTAGCAGACAAGGTAAAGGATAATCGTAAGTACTTCTACAGATACGTTAAGAGCAAAGGGGTTGCAAGGGACAAAACTGATCCTCTGGAAGATCAGTGTAGAAATCTATGCATAATCTATGCTGGAAAGCAGCATCCAGCATCCAACCATCGGCATCAGCGACCCCCACCATCAAGGTCATGCTGTCTTCTTGCTGCTGCTATCGGGAAGAAGATACAGGAGTCTCAGGACTCACACCACCAGGTTCAGGAACAATTGTTACCCCTCAACATCAGGCCTTTGAACCAAAGGGGATAACTTCACTTGCCTCATCATTGAAACGTTCCCATAACCTTTGGACTCTCTTTCAAGGACTCTCCATCTCATGTTCTCGATATTTGTTGCTTTTTTTTATTATTATTATTTCCTTTTTTTAGTATTTGAGCAGCTTGTTGTCTTTTGCACACTGGTTGGATGCCCAAGTTGGTATAGTTTCTCATTGATTCTATTATGGTTATTATTCTATTAGAGATTTATTGAGTATGCCCTTAAGAAAATAAATCTCAGGGTTGTATATGGTGACATATATGTACTTTGAAAATAAATTTACTTTGAATTTTGAGCTAAAAGAGATAGGGGAGATCTTAAATGGATTTTTTTGCATCTGTATATACTCAGGAGACAGATACAGAGTCTAGAGAAGTGAGGTCATAGACCCTATACAGATTACAGAGGTGGAGGTCTCTGACTAGTGGTGTGCTGCAGGGACTGGTATGGGTCAGTTGTTTTTTGTCATCTTTATCAATGATCTGAATGATAAAGTGGTTAACTGGATCAGCAAATTTGCAGTTGACACCAAGATTGGAGGTGTAGTGGACAGCAAGGAAGACTATCAAAGCTTGCAGTGGGATCTGAACCAGCTGGAAAAATGGTCTGAAAAATGGCAGACGGAATGTAATGCAGACAAGCGTGAGGTGTTGCACTTTGGGGCAACCAACCTACACAATGAATGGTAGGGCACTGAGGAGTATGTTAGGACACAGGTCCACATTTCATTGAAAATGGTGTCACAGGTAGATAGAGCTGTAAAGAAAGAAGTAATTTGGAGTATTATGTGCCACTTTTCTCACCAATCTACAGGAAAGAGTACAGAGAAAATTTACAAGGATGTCACTAGGACTGGAGAACCTGAGTTACAGTATATGTAAAGATTGAATAGGTTCAAACTTTATTCCACAGAATCTAGAAAATTGAGAGATTTGATGGGGGAATACAAAATTATGAGGGGTATAGGGTAAATGTAAGCAGGCTTTCTCCACTGAGGTTGAGTGAGACTACAACTTAAAGGTCATGGATTAATGATGAAAAGTGAAATATTTTAGCAGAACATAAGAGGAAACGTCTTCACTCAGAGGGTGGTGAGAGTGTGGAACAAACTGCCAGTGCAGGTGGTGGATACAATTTTGATTTCAACATTGAAGAGAAGTTTGGATAGGTACATGGACATGGATGGGAGGGGTATGGAGGGTTATGGTCCTGGTGCAGGTCAATGGGGCTAGGCACTTTAAATGATCAGCATGGACTAAGTAGGCCAAAGGGCCTGTTTCTGTGCTGTAGTTTTCTATGATTCTACGTAAATTTTTCCGGCAGCATCTAGTGGTCCTTTTAAGGGCCATTGGTTGGGCACCGTGTATATATGCAGTAGCTTAGTGATCATTAAGTACAATGCTAAATAAGTCCTAAGACGGCATTAGGTTTGCTCAAAGCAGGTTCCAGCTTTTGAACGCTCAGCTCTGAATGCCTATCCCAGACTATTTTTGTGAATATCTCTCATAAAAAATGTTTGCACAGACATACTACCTGCCATTTTGGCAGCTACACACCAATAAACATCAGGACTGGTAAATCTACATTACTGTTCCATTGCTTTCAGTTGCAGCCTAATCCCTCACCTTCAAATGTTGTCTCTACGTTCCACACTCAGAGGTGATGACTCTGCTGTGATAAGTTTCTAACTGATAGGTACTTCAGTTGCACGTTATTTGTGAGTAGGCTGGGCAGTGATGCGGAATAATACGGGCATTATAAAGGTAGTACTTTCCATATTCTGTTTTGTTATTTGTCACTATAAATAAATATATCTATTTTCACTGCTGCACAATGAAAATTAATCAGATTTGTCATTTTTCTTATTTTAAATAAGTTGCCAAATAAATTCATCGATGTTGATTGATCATTACCACAGAAACTATTCCCTGAGACTGAAATTTCAGATGCAAGATAAACCAGCTGGACTTGTGCATAAATGAAAAACGCTTGCCAATTATAAGTAACATCCAGCCATAAGGTCAAAGGAAAAACTGCAAAATGACCAAGAGCTAATCTACAGATAAGGCAAAATAACAAATACAGTAAATCCATAACTTCTTAGCAGCACTTTATAAGAAGAACAAGTCTCCATGTTAAAAGAAAATGTACAGCAGAAACAAAAGGATTTCATAGCCTCAAGGAGGATAGTGAATTTTGACATAACATTTTCATCTTATATCATATGATAAATGGTCTTCAATAAATCACACAGCATTTACTGTGGAAGATATTAAACCTAATATGAAATGCAAGTGATTAAAATTATGCTTTCCAGGGGCAGTTAAAGCAATTGCCATCTGGTGTTATAATCAAATTATAATGGACATTCACTCTGCATCTGTAAGGTCATGAAAACTTCCTATCTTCAACCTTAGCCACAGGACTGTTAGCTTACTGGGGATGGTGCTCAAGGCTAACAATTCATTGACAGTACAGAAAGGCAAGGTGATTTCTGCCCAGAATGAGGAGGCAGTTGTGGGAACTGGAGAAGTTGTGCTGTATTCCTTGTGGTGTTGTGTCAAAATCCAACAGAATGGGAACATGAACAATCCTGGCAACGCATAACTTGATGGAGGATGCCTTTTTAGCATTTCCAATAATTGCTTCAGATCTTCAGTGAGATCTCAATCAGTGTTGTGATTACTGCAACACCTTAGGAGACTGCTATAATGGAATCACTACAGAATAATCCCAGTGATGCTATTATATTTTGCTTCAGATATGACAATAGGTTATTGTACTTCCCATCTGTGTTAATGCATTTGTATATAAGTTATATTCCAAACAGCAAATTGTGTTGTGTTGTTTTAGGATATAATTTATACAACATACAAACAATCCTAATTGCTTTGGATTTTTCTTTGTCAATAGAAACACACAAGAAAACTGTCCACACTAACTTGCAACACCAGTTATGATACACTGCACTCAGACAATGCCTGAATCAGCACAGGGAGATAAACAAGGCTTGTTATCCACAGCGAATACTCGCCAGCATATTACAGTTTCCACATATGGGGCACTTGGTGGGCAGTTGGGTGACCACAGGTTAATACTTACAGTTTTTGGCCTAGAAACTCATTCTCACTGTTGAAGGTGAAAGACAGTGAGGGCTAACAACTAATAAATAGCAATGAGGATTGTGCTACGGAACTACAGAGACATGGAGTGTAGCAGAGTCAGCACATGAGTTTTGGGAACTTCACTACTTATGTAAAAATGCACACCCATTTTTGTAATAGGAAATTGGATTTGCTGCTAGACCTGTGGATAATCATATTATTCTGTTATCAGGATCTAGTCTGTTACTTAATTAGGTCCTCCTGCAGCCACCAATCTGCTATGAAAATTAAGTTCTACTGGTAACCTCGTCAACTGAAAATGTAAAAGTTATACCAAGTATAACTTGGTATAACTTATAACTTAAGCCAAAGGGAAAATGTAAACGTTATACAAAGATCAACTTTGACTGGTCACCTGGTGTATCCAAGTTTCTCCTCCACACTGCCAAGATTCCTGTCATTAACCCTGTATTCTGCCTTCAATTTCAACCTCCCAAAATGAACCTCTTTACATTTTTCTGTGTTGAGCTTCATCTGTCACTTCTCCACCGAAATCTGCATCGTGTCAATGTTTCGTTGCAACCTACAACATCCCAGCACAATATCCACAACTCCACCAACCTTCATGTCATCTGGAAACTTACTAACCCACTCTTACACTTCCTTACCCAAGTCATTTATAAAAATTACAAAGAGCAGGATTCCCAGAACAAATCCTCATGGAAGACCACTGATCACTAACCTACGTCCCCAGCCAGAATATTAACACCCTCTTCCTTCCATGGGCAAGCCAATTCTGAATCCACACAGCCAAATTCCCTGGATCCCATACCTCCTGACCTTCTGAATGAGCTTACCATGGAGAACCTTATCAAATGCCTTACCTACATCTATATACACTACATCCACTGCTCTACTTTCATCAATGTGCTTTGTCACATCCTCAAAGAATTCAATCAGGCTCGTGAGGTATAACCTACTCCTCACAATGTCATGCTGATTGTCCCTAATCAGACAATGCTTTTCCAAATACTCATCTAGAAGGGTATGGCGCAAATACAGGCAAATAGGACTAAATTGGATCTAATCTTCTACTGCCATAATGAGGCCACACTCAAGTTGGAGGAGCAACACCTTATATTTCATCTGCGTAGACTCCAAAATGGTGGAATGAACATTGATTTCTCTAACTTCCAGTAATTGCCCCCTACCTCCCCTTCACTATATCCCATTCCCATTTCCCTCTCCCACTTTATCTCCTTACCTGCACATCACCTCCCTCTGGTGCTCATCCCCCTTCCCTTTCTTCCATGGCCTTCTATCCTCTCCTATCAGATCCCCCCTTCTCCAGCCCTTTATCTCTTTCACCAATCAACTTCCCAGCTCTTTATGTCACCTCCCTCCCTCTCCCGGTTTCACCTATCATTTACCACCTTGTACAGCTTCCTCTCCTCTCCTCATCTTCTAACTTTGACTTCTCATCTTTTATTCCAGACCCGATGAAGGGTCTCAGCTCGAAATATCAACTGTTTACGCTTTCCCATAGATACTACCTGGCCTGCTGAGTTCCTCCAGCATTTGGTGTCTGTTGCTTGGATTTCGAGCACCTGCAGATTTTCTCATGTTCTAGGTTGGATAGACATCTTGGTCACCATGGACAAGTTGGGCCAAAGGGCCTGTTTCTATGCTGTATAACTCCATGACTCATTCTCTTTGTTGCAGTTGCTACACTGCACACATGTCAACCTACATGCATTGATAGATCCAGCAGAGAAGCACCCGCGCTGAAGAGGTAATAATTGATCAAACGGTGGTGTACCTCACAAGGTCACAGGTAGTTGCTCTCTTTGCCTCCACACAGCCTTTAAGGTTGAGTGCACTGAGTATCAGATGACTGAATGGCACTTCTGTGAGAACAGGAGGAAACTTGACTCCTTTTGAATAACTACTGTGCTTGCAAAATAGAAAATCATGATCCAATTTCAGCTACAAAACCGAATAAAGCATTGGAAGACATCAGTCTTGTGTGTAACCTGTTGTTTCCTTTCTTTGTGTAAACTAGTGTATATTATGCAGATTTACCAGGTCAAAGTGGTGAAATCCCATTACTTTAGCTAAAAAATAACTACTGGTGGCAGTGCACAAGTGAACCCCAGGCCCTTCTGTGTCCTCATATTCAGGTCTACAAAACAGAAGGAACTAACCTTTGATCTAGTAGCCTCTCCGAGAGTCTCAGGTCACCAAAATACTTCATAATCAAGTATGCTTCATGTGGAAATATTGATTTAAACTGGAGAATGTAACAGCCTGTTTGCACAGGGCAAGGTGAGATAAAACAGCAAGGAGCTAAGATCAAATGTTTGCTTTGATGTTACTACTTGAGGGCATTCCCTTTAACATTTTGAAACAGTGCTTCACCTTAATGAAAGACAATACCAGTATGTAATACAGGAACAGACTCTTAGTGAGGCATTTAGGATCAACCTGACCTCTATGTCTAGAAAGCCAAACCGTTATACTGAGAGGTAACAGTGCGCCTGTTACAGACTCACTTTCAAGGACTCTACAACTCATGTTCTCAGTTTTTTTTATTATTATTTGCACAATTTGTCTTCTTTTGTTAGCCTTTTCGTGTGTAGTTTTGCCTAAATTCCAATGTATTTATTTACTTTCCCGTAAAAGCCTGCAAGAAAATGAATCTCAAGGTAGTATAAGGTGACATATTGTATACTGTATGTAATTTGATAATAAATTGACTTTGACTTTGCTTAGGGAAGGCTGAAACAAGTATCACACATATAGATTACCCACAGCAGGAATCTCAAACAACTGGAGAGGTCCCACCGATGTTGTTTCTGCAGAATCTTTCAGATCCATTGGCAATTAAGTGAAACAATATCAGCATCCTCTCCCAGGAAACATTCCCAGTACTGAAACACTCCTTACATTCAGTTACCTCCAGTAGGCAGGACACCTTATTCACATGCCCAATGCCAGACTTGAAGAATAGACACTCTATTCCAGACTCCATCAGAGGAAGAGATGAACAATTCAAGGATATACCTAAAACCTTCTTGAAAAAGCGTAATAACCTACCAAATCATGGAAGTCCCTGGCTCTATCGCACATCTACCATCCCACCTGTGAAAGGCACCATATTCTCAATCCTGAAGAAGATGGCATCCAATTCAAAAGCATTACCTTCAGAGGCCAACCGAAGATGATTCCCTCTGAATATGTGAACTGCCTTCTTCGCAGGCAGACCCTCAGGTTTAAGGAATAACTTCCAATTCTAAGGAGTGGAAGATGCCTGTGTGTGAGTTCTTTTAACAAGGAATGGCCATTGGACACCAGCTACCAAGCGGTCTTGGCAGAGTGACATCTTAGTCCAATGGCCAAGAGGTCCAAGGTGAATGGAGACTAGATTTTGTTGTGCAGTTCAGCAAACATGATGCATTGTGACATTGTGCATCAGTTTTAAAACAGCTTATCTAGTACCTGGACTCTGAAGCAGATGATGGACAAGGTTAAATTATAGCACAGATAATGCTATAATTGTAATAAATACAAGCCTGAGATTGCCTATGCATATAAATTGTTTGAGCTATCATTATGAGTGACAATATTCTCCAGTAACTAATTCAAAGCTTTGCTCATTAAGTGTTTGGGAACTTTGAGGTGTTAGAGCATTGGCTTTATAGTTTGAATAGCATTGGAATTAGTCCAGCAATTATCTGGTAGTCAAGGAATATCTGCTGACCTGAGCAAAAAATAAACCATGTATACTTGAAAGAAGAAGAGAAATACCTATAGTCATAGTCATAGTCATACTTTATTGATCCCGAGGGAAATTGGTTTTCATTACAGTTGCACCTTAAATAATTAAATAGTGATAAAACCATAAATAATTAAATAGTAATATGTAAATTATGCCAGGAAATAAGTCCAGGACCAGCCTATTGGCTCAGGGTGTCTGACCCTCCAAGGGAGGAGTTGTAAAGTTTGATGGCCACAGGCAAGAATGACTTCCTATGACGCTCTGTGTTGCATCTCGGTGTATAGTAATAAATCAAGAGATTTTATCTGAAACACTGACATAAAAATGTCTGTAAACATCATGTGACAAGAACACACACCATTTCTCAATATTTGCCACAGCTGACATCCAATTAATATCTAATTCAGCTCGTTGAAGCAAAAAACTCACAAATTGTCCCATTTTCTGTTATATGCACTGTATCGAGTAGACTGAAAACTTGGAGGCACAGAGTCCGGAGGGTGGCACAGAGGCAGTGAGGGGGAGCCGCTGCCTCACTGTGCCAATATTGCAGCTCCAATCCTGACCCTGGGCACAGTCCGTGTGGAGACTGCACCTGTTCTCTGGCTGCTCTAACTTCAACTTCCTCCCACATCACAAAGACATGCAGGTCGGCAGGTTAATTGGCCAGTCTAGTGTCTGGGGGGAGCCGATGGCAATGGGGAGTAAATAAAATGGGATTGATATATGATTGGTGTAAATGAGTGACTAATGACTTGGTTTCTGTGCTCTCAATGACTAGCTAGTTGTTTATGGAAGAAGCATCATGATCCATAAATAAATATATAAAAATTAAATTAACAGGTTGTGCAAGAAGAGAGCAAAAATAAAGAGAAAAAAATAATGAGGTAGTGTACGTGGGTTTATTGTCCATTCAGAAATCTGATGGTGTTGGAGAAGAAACTGTTCCTGAAATGTTGAGTGTGTGTCTTAGGCTCCTGCACCACCTCCTTGACGGTAGCAATGAGAAGAGGGCATGGTATGGATGTTGGGGGCTCTTAATAATGGATGCTGCTTTTTGAGGCATCGCCTTTTGAAGGTATCCCCGGTGCCGGGAAGGCTAGTGCCCAGAATGGGACTGCTTCAGTAAAGCAGCCAGCATAATCGAAATCCCCTCCCACCTTAACATTCCCTCTTCTCTCCCCTCCCATCAAGCAGAAGATACAAAATCCTGAAAGAATGTATCACCAGGCTCAAGGCAGCTTCTATCCTGCTGTTATAAGACTATTAAACAGTCCACTTGTATGAAAAGATGGACTCTTGACCTCACAATCTACCTCATTATGACTTGCACCATAATGCCTGCCTGCACTACACGTTTGCTGTCACTTTAACATTTTATTCTGCATTCTGTTATTGTTTTCCTTTGCACCACCTCAATTTTTTAATCCAAACCTCGGTAAATGTGACAATAAAAATACACCAAACCAATTTATTCATAAACCAATTAACATGATGAATTTGCCACTGACAATCACCCCGTATCTGTCATTCTGGATTTGTATGAATGTTTACATTGACAACCCTCTCTCAGACAACCCAACCCCTTTCAAAATTGAAAAACACGCTTCTCTGCAATATCTTCTTTGAATTTAAATAAAACTGCAGAAGCTAGATCTGAAAATAAAATTGTAAAACAAGAAAATCTCAACTGGTTAAGCAGCATCTGTGGAAAAAGAAACTTCATCAAAATCCTATTGGTCCCTGACTTAAAATATGGACTGGATTATAGCATGCAAGTGATTATATTTCATTAGGAATTTAAGGAGATTTGGTATGTCAGCAAGTTCCTACAGATGCACCGTGGAGAGCATTCTGACTGGCTGTATCACTGTCTGGTAAGGAGGGGTCTATACACAGGATCAGAAAAACCTGCTGGGGATTGCAAACTCAACATGCTCCATCGTGGGCACAAATCTACCCACCATCGAGGACATCTTCAAAAGGAAATACCCCAAAAAGGCAGCATCCATCATGAAGGATCCCCACCACCCAGGATATGCCCTCTGTCATTACTAACATCAGCTAGAAGGTACACGAGCCTGAAGACCCACACTCAATTTTTTAGGAACAGCTCCTTCCCCACTGCTATCAGATTTCTGAATGGACCATGAGCATTACCTTGCCTTTTGCTCTCTTTTTGCAATACCTATTTATTTTTTATATATTCGTTATTGTAATTTATAGTAATTTTATATATTGCACCGTACTGATGCCACAAATCAACAGATGTCATGACTTATGTCAGTAATAGTAAATCTGACTCCAACTCTGATTTTGATTCTTTACACAAATGCAGACCGACTTGCTGAGTTCTTCCAGTATTTCCATTCATGTTTCCTGTACTTCAATTCTCTAACATTCTGGTTAAATCTAGAACTACTTCATTGCATGCACTTCATGGCTTGAGTGAATTCCTCAGGTCTTGATGACCAAAACTGAAGATAGATGAAGTCCAGCAGAGTGTTCACTGTTCCAGCACAAATACTAACTGATACATATTCAGTGGCCACTTTATTAGGTACACCTGTACACCTGCTCATTATGCAAATATCTAATTAGCCGATCATGTGGCAGAAACTCAATACATAAAAGCATGCAGACGTGGTCAAGAGGTTCAGTTGTTCAGACCAAACATCAGAAAGGGGAAGAAATGTGATTTAAGTGACTTTGACCATGGAATGATTGTTAGTGCCAGATGGGTTGTTTTGATTATCTTAGAACCTACAGATCTCCTGGGATTTTCATGCAGAACAGTCTCTAGAGTTTACAGAGAATGCTGGGAAAAACAACAAATAAAATCCAGTGAGCAGCTGTTCTGTGGGCCTTATTAATGAGAGAGGTCAGAGGAGAATGGCCAGACTGGTTAAAGCTGACAGGAAAACAGCAGTAACTTAAATAACCACGTACTACAACAGTGTGTGCAGAACAGCATCTCTGTCATGCAACACATTATACCTTGAAGTGGGCAGGCTACAGCAGCAGAAGACCATGAACATAGACTCGTGGACTGAGTGTACAGTACTGTATGAAAAGCTTTGTTGCTCACGGTATCACAGACACTTGTGGCACCCCAGCATGTTGAATTTCAGTGATATTCTGATAATAAAGTGGAACTTGATTGCTATGAATAGAAATGCTCAGAGCCAGCAGAGCCCGGACAAGGTATTGACTGAACTCCTGTAGAAATGATCCCAGGGATTAATGTAGTTTCTATCTGAGTATAGTTATTAAGAATTATCCTCTCTTAAGGATTAGTTCACGTTGGTAATGAGAAAGGGCATAACTGGAATTAAGCAGACAATAGAGGCATTACGGGAAGAATTAATAAGAACAGTTTAAAGCCCTGCTGGTAGCTGTGTATATGTTCTCTGAAACATTTGTAAATTGATAAGGTTCCAGTTTTGATAGCAAAAATTTTAAATTGCCTTTGCAAATAGCCTTGATATTCAGTGAATGATTTGGTTGATTGGTTATCTACTGTATCTGACCATGCCAGTAAGAAACCTGTGCAGGTGAGTTTTCAAAGAGACCAGGGTGTTATGCTGCGGCAGTTCCGCTTTCTCAACCTTGGAAGTCTGGTTCTAGAGATATAAGTAGTCATTACAACTGGGGTCTTCCTTAGCTACAGCAGATGAATAACACTTCTTTAGTGCCTTGCCATGCCCTTCGCTGTCCACGAAGCTTTGCAGAACTGCCTCCTTAGCCATGGAATCTCATCCATCCAGTCCGCCGGAGTGGACTGCACATGATAGGACAGGCACGTCCATTTCTCACCAGGGTAAGAAGCCCGCCAGCTACCCTCACCTGGTTTAGCCCACCTTTTGATATGGTGTACCAGTGGTGGCCACTGTCAGGTGCAAACAGCTATTTGGAGCCACAGGTAAGAACTGAGTATCCAATGGGGACCAAAGGAGAGTGCACAGACTCAAAAGGGACAAATCCATAATTTGTGACAATTAAAAGCATTAAGGAATCTATAATTAAGTTCGGTCACAGATAAACTATGATCTTATTCAAGGATAAAGTATTTAGGACAAAAACGATGCTTGTTAGGAGCCTTGTTAGGAAGTTAGGAACTACTGAGGAACAGGGAAACTTTGGTGGATGTGTCCAAAGATTCCAAAAGGCAGCATCATAAATAGAGAAAGTGATCCAGAAGATATAGAGGCACTTGCTTCCATTAGCAGGGGACAGAACATAAGAGCATGGAGGTTGTAATACAACTTTATAAAACATTACTTATGCCGCAGCTGGGTACTTGTACAGTTCTGGTCACTGGAGAGGGTGTAGCAGAGACTCACAAAGATACTGAATAATCTTTAGTCATGAAGGGAGACTGGCCTTGATTTCCTTGGGGCACAGGAGGCTAGCAAGGATCTGACAAAGGGCCCAGGTATGGTGGAGACTGAGAAACATTTCTTCTTAGCAGAAGAGTGTGTCCATGTGCAAAGGGCATAGGTTTAAGTTAAAGGGGAGAATATTTTGTGAAGATGATTTCATTTCCATCGACAGAATGACTGGAAGCTGGATCATACCATCTGAGTGGGTGCTGGAGTCTGGTACTCTCACAACATTTAAAAAAAAGTATATTGATAAAGACTTAAAACTATGGCTTAGGGCTGAGTGTTGTGTTGGGATCTGATGTCTAGTGTGGCCATTGTAGACCAAAGAAACTGTTCATTTTATATGACTTGATGGCTGTATGAATGGGCAACAGGTTCAGGAGGCTACTTGGCTTACTATGTAACATACATAAAAGTTGCTGGTGAATGCAGCAGGCCATGCAGCATCTCTAGGAAGAAGTGCAGTCGACGTTTCAGGCCGAGACCCTTCGTCAGGACTAACTGAAGGAAGAGTGAGTAAGGGATTTGAAAGTTGGAGGGGGAGGGGGAGATCCAAAATGATAGGAGAAGACAGGAGGGGGAGGGATAGAGCCAAGAGCTGGACAGGTGATAGGCAAAAGGGATACGAGAGGATCATGGGACAGGAGGTCCGGGAAGAAAGACAATGGGGGGGGGACCCAGAGGTTGGGCAAGGGGTATATTCAGAGGGACAGAGGGAGAAAAAGGAGAGTGAAAGAAAGAATATGTGTATAAAAATAAGTAACAGATGGGGTACGAGGGGGAGGTGGGGCATTAGCGGAAGTTAGAGAAGTCGATGTTCATGCCATCAGGTTGGAGGCTACCCAGAAGGAATATAAGGTGTTGTTCCTCCAACCTGAGTGTGTCTTTCTTCCCGGACCTCCTGTCCCATGATCCTCTCGTATCCCTTTTGCCTATCACCTGTCCAGCTCTTGGCTCCATCCCTCCCCCTCCTGTCTTCTCCTATCATTTCTCCCCCTCCCCCTCCAACTTTCAAATCCCTTACTCACTCTTCCTTCAGTTAGTCCTGACGAAGGGTCTCGGCCTGAAACGTCGACTGCACCTCTTCCTACAGATGCTGCCTGGCCTGCTGCGTTCACCAGCAACTTTTATGTGTGTTGCTTGAATTTCCAGCATCTGCAGAATTTCTGTTGTTTGTGGCTTACTATGTACCAGTGTTTAGATTATCAGGTTTAATCAAGAGTCGAATCTTGTAGTTTTCCTGAATACTGGGTCAAAACTCATCAATTCTAAATGAAAAATCAGTTGAAATCACTTATTGAAATAAAATTGTATTATATATTGTAATCCCTGTCATCTCTTCTTAAAATTATTTTTCTCCACTTGGTCTGGACCTTTTGGTATACCACAATCATTCCGTGCTATTAATGATGTTCCAATTAATGGGTGATAGTGATTGATGATTGGGTTTGTGCATTACGTTCTCCCAGAGAGAGTAAGATTGGATGTGGAATCTCCATCACCTATTTAGCATGAGTGCTCAAAATGCATTTCAAATCTAAACAAAAAATAACTCAGGCAGGTGAACAAATAATCAGCCAACATCTACTTCACCAAATAGGAGGAGGGGGGGATGCAGCCAATGGATTCACAAGGATTCATGAACCTGCCACATGAGAAGAAGTAGTCTGTGTTCTCGTCTACGTTGGATGTTACGTGATGGTGTTCTTCCGTTTGAGATTTTGAAATGCAAGCACTTATTTTCACTCAAGTGATTTCAAAGTTGATAAAAGTTATGATAGAATGGACAGAACAAGTTGTGCGTAATGGTGTTGTTTTCAGAAACTGTTATGTCATCCACATCAAGTGACTGCATTGTGTGTGACTTCATTACACTTCTAATTGGATGGAAATGAAATAAGTTGACAGACCATGTCAGGACTGGGCAACTGCAGACTGAAACACGGATATCTCTACAGTTTTAATTGTCTACAATGCAGGTCATTGAACTTGCACTTGTTTAAATTTATTGTGATGGGTTTGAATGCTCTGAGGAGTGGCTGTTGTCAGAGACATGAAACACTACAGTGACAGAACAAATAGTAAACAGATGCCAAGACAATTCATACATTAGAAACACAGATTATACAGTATAGAAAAATGCTCTTCAGCCCAATGCATCTATGCTGACCATCATGCCTATACAGTGCCTGTAAAAAGAATTTCCCACCCCACCCCCTGGAAGTTTCCATGTTTCATTGTTTTACAACATTGAATCACAGTAGATTTAATTTAACTTTTTTGACACTGATCAACAGAAAAAGACTCTTTCATGTCAAGTGAAAACAAATCTCTACAAAGTGATCTAAATTAATTACAAATATAAAACACAAAATAATTGACTGCGTATGTATTCATCCCCTTTGTTATGACACAGCAAATCATCACTGGTGCAGCTAAATGCTTTAGAAGTCACATAATTAGTTAAATGGAGATCCGTTTTTGGAGACCTGTGTGCAGCCCAAGGTGTTTCAACTGATTGTAGTAAAAATACACCTGTATCTGGAAGGCCAGAATGCTGGTGAGTCAGTATCCTGGCAAAAACTACACCATGAAGACAAAAAAAACACTCTAAGCATCTCCACAAAAAGGATATTAAAAAGCACAAGTCAGGAGATGGATACAAGTGTCATGGTCCGGTCCGTGAAGTCCGTATTCCGGTTCACGGAACGGTCCATCGACCCTTGCTCCAGGTTTTCCTGTCTACCCTGTTTCTGTTCTTGTTGAGCTCTAATTGAGGCAGCTGATGCTCGTTGGGGCTGGCTGCATAGATACCTTCAGAGACCAGGTGTGGCTGCTGGATTGTTCTTGTCCTTACTCCTTGTCTCCCTTCCTCTGCCTTCTGTTTCCTCGCCTGACGCCTTGCCTTGCCGGTAACGCTCGCCTCGCCTGAAGTTCTCCTTTCGCCTTGCATTGCCTGAAGCCTTGCCTTGTCTTGCTGGTAACTCTCCCCTGGCCTGAAGTTCTTGTTTCGCCTTGCATTGCCTGAAGCCTTGCCTGGTCTTGCTGGTAACTCTCGCCTCGTCTCGCCTTCAGTCTTGTCCTGGAGCCACCCCGTACCTAGCTCCATTCCTGTCCCTTGCCTCTGCCGGGTAAGTCAGGCTGTTTTGCCATTACCCTGCGGTTGCTTCTGTCCCTTCCTGTCCCTTGCCTCCGTCCGGTAAGCCAGGCCTTCTTGCCGTTACCTGCGGTTGGTTCTGTCCCTTCCTGTCCCTTGCCTCCATCGGGTAAGCCAGGCCGTCTTGCCGTTACCTGCGGTTGGTTCTGTCCCTTCCCATCCCATGCCTCCATCGGGTGGTGATCTGCGCCCTGCCCAGGAGGACCCTACCTAGCCTCAAGCCTGAAGACTCCAGCCTCCTGCCTCCTGCCAAGCCTCGTCTCTAGCTTCTAGCCTCAAGCCTCAAGCCTGAAGACTCCAGCCTCCTGCCAAGCTTCGCCTCTAGCCTCAAGCCTGAAGACTCCTGCCTCCTGCCAAGCCTTGCCTCTATCATCAAGCCTGAAGACTCCAGCCTCGTCCTGCTGCTTGCCAAGCCTCGCCTCTAGCCTCAAGCCTGAAGACTCCAGCCTCGTCCTGCCAGCCTGCCAAGCCTCGTCCTGCCAGTACTGGGTCCTTGTCCAGTCTCTGGCTCGGAGTCCAAGACCGGGCTCCTAGCTCTCTTGTCCAATCCTGTTCCGGGTTCCCGGTTTTCCTGTCCACGTCCTTGCCATCACCCCATATCTTAGTCCTGTCCCTAGTACTTCAGTGTCTGTGTCTTGCACTTGGGTCCGTTCCTAGCCACCTCCTTATGACAACAAGAACATTTCCAAGTCACTGAATATCTCTTGGAGTACAGTTAAGTCAATCATCAAGAAATAGAAAGAATATGGCACAGCTGTAAATCTGCTCAGAGCAGGCCGTCCTCAAAAACTGAGTGACTGTGCAAGAAAAGGACTAATGAGGGAGGCCACCAAGAAACCTATGACAACTCTTGAGGAGTTACAAGCTTCAGTGGCTGAGATGAGAGAGACTGCGCATACAACAACTGTTGCCCAGGTGCTCCACCAGTCTGCAGTTTTATTGGAGAGTGGCAAAGAGAAAGCCACTGTTGAAAAAAAACTCATGTGGTTTACATTTATAATTAATTTAGATCACCTTGTAGAGATCTGTTTTCACTTTGACATGGAAGAGTTTTTTTCTCAGTGTCAAAAAAGCCAAATTAAATCCACTGTGATTCAATGTTGTAAAACAATAAAACATGAAAGCTTCTGGGGAGGGGGGGTGGTGATTAGTTTTTATAGGCACTGTATATAACAATGCTACTTGCCTGAATTGACTATATATTCCTCTGTGCTTTACTAATTCAAGCACCTGCCCAGATGCTTCCTAAAAGTTATTGTTCCTGCTTCCATCACCTCTTTTGGCAGTTCATTCCAGATAACAATTACTGCTCAAAGACCTTACCTGTCACAACCTGGGGTCATTTTTAGAAGAAAAAGAAAAAATATTTTTTCAGTTAGTATGTGGACTGTATTTTCTTGGTGTAACCTCGTAGGTATGCAGTGTTTCTTGGATTGTTTACCTTTTATCTAATTATTTGCCTTTTGACTGGCTCTGGGTTTTCACTTTGTTTTGCAGGTGTCTCATTTGGGATCATGGGGATTGTTAAACTCTCTTTGTATTTATCACTTTTATTCAATTTGGGATAATTTAATTAGCCCAGTATTTTCCATGTCTTGCGTTGTGGTTGTTGTCTTTGGGGATTATTGCTTCGTCCGGACACCTATTGGCTGATTGGTCCTGGATCCCTATGTACTCCAGGGGGACATGCCAACCCCTCTTTGCTCAGTCATTGTCGACCCTTGTCTGGTGAAACTCAAGACTGAGTTCTGCGTATCGTGAGTAATTTCAGTTCTTCAAGATTCTGTATAGTTTGCCTAAGTTCTTGTTGGTTTTGTTGGTTCTTTTCTGTAATAAATCTTTTGTTTTGTTTCAATTGTCAATGTGTCTGTGACTCCTGCACTTGAGTTCACTAGGGAACCTGACATTACCCCTCTGACCACCTTTCAGCTTCCTACCTCTCACCTTAAACCTATGCCCTCTCATTTTAGACATCCTTGCCATGGGAAATGGACACTGGTTTTCACGCTATATATGTATCTCATAATTCTATGTACCTCTATCATGGCACCTCTGTCTTCTTCGCTCCAGGGAAAATAAATTTAGCCTATCTAATCTCTTCTGATAACTGAAGCCCTCCAGTCCAGTGAAGGGCCTGGGTATCAGTCTGACTGTCTGCCTAGGTACCATATCCGACGTGGACTTTGGTGACCATGGTTTTCCATATAGATCTATCCTTCGTTTTTTGGATGACTTCCATTTTCTCAATGTATAGCCATCTGGCTATGCTTTTGATGTACATAAGCTGAGGTCTTCCTCTAGGTTTGCTCCCCTCAATCTTTCCAGAGAGTATGGTTTTTCTAGTTCATCTTTCCGCATGATGTGTCCTAGGAATCTGAGTTGTCTTCCTCTTATTGCTGGTATGAGTGAGCGAACTGCTTGGGCTCTTCTGAGAACTTCTTCATTTGATGTGTGTGAGGTCCATGATATTTTTAACATTCTCCCGTAGAACCATAATTCAGCTGCTTCTAGTCTCTTTTCCATTGCTGGAGAAGTGGTCCAGCATTCACTTCCATAAGTCAGGATAGAATAAAGTATCATGGATATCAGTAGAGATTGTAAATCTTTTCTGCACACTCTCTAGTTTAACTTGTCCACCCTAGATTGTTACAACTAGAACTGCATGCAATATTCCAAGTGTGGCCTAACCAATGTTTTATAATGCAGTCACATGATATTCCAACTCCTACACTCAGCATCTCGGCCAATGAATGCCATCCACCATTTTCACCACTCTGTCTACTTCTGTTCCAATTTTCAGGAATCTATGTACTTATACCCCAGTGTCTTTCTGTTCAACAACACTCCTTGGGGTCCTGTCATTCATGGACCCTATCACTCAGAGAGTACTGCCCCGGTTTACCTTCCTAAAATGCATCACTTCATATGTGTCCAATTTAAACTCAATCTGGCATTCCCTTCCCCACATTTCCTGTTCCTTAGACAACCTTCTTCACTGTCCACCAATCTCTGGCGTGATCTGTAAAGTTATTCATCATGCCACTGAATAACTTGTCTCCCCGCTCACTGTGAAAATGGAGACACCTCTTTCTCCCTTATTAGGCAGAGAGAGAACCTGTGGGTTGTCAAATACCGGGTGAAACGCGAAGTCGTTGGGGTAACTGCAAGTCTGTGTCTTTGCTGTTGCTTTGCTCACGTTTGAGTGCTTGGTGGTGGGTGCCAATGCTTTTTTTTTTGGCGGTGGGGGGAGGGGGTATTGTTGCTTGCTGCCGCTTATGTGCCGGAGGGGGCAACTGGGGCTTCGGGCTTCTAACATTTGACTGTTGTTCATTCTTTGGGGCACTCCTCTGTTTTCGTAGATGGTTGCGAGGCAAAAGCATTTCAGGATGTATAGTGTACACATTTCTCTGACATTAAATTGTACCTTGAAAGCTACATTCTAATCGCGATCATTAACATGAATGATAAATAATAGAGGACCAAGCCCCAGTCCCTGTGGCACACAACTGGTCACAAATGGAAAAAACAATGAACTATATGAAAAACTAGCTGCTGATTAAAAAAGATCACAGAAATGGCCTGACAAAATTAGTATTTAGTCAAGTTCTCTATTCTTCATCATATTTAGGTTCCCATTGAATAATCTCACATTTGTCACACTTTGGTCTCTTTTTATTAAAGCTTCCATTTGAAGTACTGAAAATGTCAGCTATCTGAACGTTACCAAAGCTGGAGATGTGGCTTTCTATCCCATTGTCTGTGTTGATAATAAATACAGCAAAGGATTGCAGCAGCAAAATAGATAGTTACAGGACATGCTGCCAGTGTAAGCACCTGCAACATTACACCTCCTCTCAGTCTCAGCCAATTTCTAGAGGTGTAACACCTCAGTGCTTTGCCATGAATTTTAATTTAGGTAACAATCTCTAACAGAGACATTATCAAATAAATTGTTAGGTTGGTAAATTGGTTTATTATTGTAGCGTAAACAGCAAAAAACTTAGTTTTGCATGCCATTCATCTGTATATCAAGGTAGGAAAAAGGGTAACGATAACAGCATGCAGAATATTTTGGTAAAGCTACAGAGGAAGTGTGGTGCAGGCAGACAGTAAGGAGAAAGGCTATAACTGAGGTAGATTGTAGAATGTAAGGTCAAGAGTTCATCTTATCATACCAGAAGACCATTCAATAGGCTTAATACAGCAAGCCTGAGTGAGTACCTGAGCCCGCTGCACAGTAGGCTACAGTAGATGTAATTTTATTGGCTCTCCACTCTACTTCAGAGCAGCTCCACAACAGCAAGGCTGCTCTTTTTCGATTACACCTTGGCATTCAAGACCATCACACCTTCAGTATTAATCAACCAGCTCTGCAACTGGATTCTTGACTTCTTTAATGGGAGATCATAATCAATACAGATTGGAAATGACATCTCCTCTTAGCTGACAATCAACACAGACTCACCTCAAAGATACGTGCTTAGCCCACTGCTGTATTCTCTCTACAGTCACGAGAGTATGGCTAGGCATAGCTCAAACACCATCTAGAAATTCGTCGATCTTGACAAAATCTCCAATGGCAATGAGGAGGCATACAGGAGTAAGACAGATCAGCTGGGTGAGCAGCTTCAAGTTGCTGGGTGTTAACACAGTAGAGTAGCAATTGGCGGGATGCTATTATTGCTTGGGACGTCGGGAGTTCGAAGTTCAATTCTGGCGTCCTCTGTAAGAAGCTTATATGTCCTTCCCGTGAGCACATTGGTTTCCTATCTCAGTGAAAAGACATACTACTTAGTAGGTTAATTGGTCATTGTAAATTGTCCTCTGATTAGGCAAAGTCTTATCGGTGAGTCGCTGGGCGCTGTGGCTCGATGGGCCGTAAGGGTCTGTTCTGTGCTGTATCTCTAAATAAAATAAAATAAAATAAAATATCTCAGAGGATCTGCTGTGGGACCAACACATTGATGCAATCACAAAGAAGCCATGTCCTTAGGAGTTTGGAGAAATTCACTATGACACCAAAAACTTCTGCACATTTCTATAGATGAATAGCGGAGAGCATTTTGACTGGTTGCATCTCTGCCTGGAACGGACGGTCCAACACATACGATGACAAGAGGCTGCAGAACTCAACCAGCTCCATCATGGGCACAAGCCTGCCCACAATCGAGAGCAGCTTCAAGAGACAGTGCCTCAAGAAAGCAGCACCCATTACTCAGGACCCTGCCCATCCTAACCGGAACCTGGAAAGACCTAGACTCAAAAACACTAAGGAACAGCTTCTCCCCTTGGCCATCAGATTTAAGCATCATTTAATTCCATTATAATAAATCTGACTCTGTTACTTCTTCCCAGATGTAGATGACAGGTTGTGAATTGAAATTTCTCACTTTTAGTATTTCATTAGGTTTACTTTCTCTCCTGAGACTTATTTACCACACCTGAGTGGTATTTTAGTTGGTATGTGGCATTTTGGATTTGATCGCATTCAATGGTGATAACAGGACTGGATCATGCAGTTTGCATTGAGTGAAGATGAGGGAACTACGTCAACAATAGAGTTGTTATTCAGCCAATCAGATTCAGGTTTAATCTCACTGGCGTACTGTATGTCATGAAATTTATTGCTTTAAAGTAATAGTACAATGCAATACATAATAAAAACCTCTAAATTACAATAAGAAATATTGCATATAGTGAAATATATTTAAATTAAATTACATAAGTAGTACAAAAAGAGAGCAAAAAATAGTGAGGTAGTGTGCATGGGTTCATTGTCCATTCAGAAATCTGATGGCAGAGGGGAAGAAACTGTTCCTAAAACATTGAGTGTGCATCTACAGGTTCCTGTACCTCCTCCTTGGTGGTAGAAATGAGAAAAGGGATGTCCTGGGTGATGGTGGCCTTTCATGGTGGATGCCACCTTTTTGAGGCATCACTTTTTGAAGCTGTCCTCACTGCTGGGCAGGCTAGTGCCCACAATAGAGCTGTCTGAGTTTGCAACTTTCTACAGCTTTTTCCAATATTGTGCAGTGGCCCCTCCATACCAGAGGCTGATGCAACCAGTTAGAATCCTCTCCGTGGTACATTCGTAGACATTTGCTAGAGTCGTTGACAACATACCAAATCTCTCAAACTCCTAATGAAATAGAGCCTCTGTTGTGCCTCTTCGTAATTGCATCAATATGTCGGACCCATGATAGATCTTCAGAGATGTTAACGCCCAGAAACTTGAAACTGCTCACTCTTTCACTGTTGATCCCTCAATGATGACTGGTGTATGTTCTCTGACTTCCCCTTCCTGAAGTCCACAGTCAACTTCTTGGTCTTACTGATGTTGTGCAAGGTTGTTGTTGTGTCACCACTCAACCAGCTGATATATCTCGCACCTGCACGCCTCCTCGTCACCATGTGAAATTCTGCTAACAATAGTTGTGTCATCGACAAATGTATAGATGGTATATGAGCTGTGCCTAGCCACACAGCCATGGATACAAAGAGAACAGTGGGCTAAGCACACATACTTGAGGTGTAACAGTGTTGATTGTCAGTGAGGATGGGATGTTATTTCTTAACTGCACTGACTGTGGTTTCCCAATGGATGTCAGAGATTCAGTTGTGGAAGGAGGTACAGAGGTCTACGTTTTGTAACTTGTGATTAATACTGAGGGTAAGATGGTGTTGAATGCTGAGCTGTAATCAATAAGCAACAGCCTGATATAGAGTTTGCTGTTGTCTAGGTGGCCCAAGGCCAGGTGGACAGCCAGTGGGATTGTATCCGCTGTAAACCTATTGTGGCGAGAGGCTAATTGTAGCAGGCCTAAGTCCTTGATTCTGACCATGACCAGCCTCTTAAATTTCTTCATCACAGTAAGTGTGAGTGCAATGGGTAATAGTTGATGAGGCAGCTCACCCTGCTCTTCTTGAGCACTGGCATGACTGTCACCCTTTTCAAACAGATGGGAACCTCCGACAGCACTAGTGAAAGATTGAAGATGTCCTTGAATACTGCTGCCAGTTGGTTGACACAGGTTTTCAGAGTCCCATTAGGTACACCATCAGGGCCTGACACCTTGTGAGGGATCACTCTCTTGAGAGATGTTCTGATGTTGGCCTCTGAGACAGAGGTCACAGGGTCACAGGATTCTGCAGGGATTCAGAAAATAGTAGTTTATACTCCCTTTCAAAGTGTGCATAAAGAGCATTGGGTTCACCTGGGAGTGAAGCATCATGATGTTAGGTGTCACCTTCTAGGAATTAATGGCCTGCAAACCCTGCCAGACATGATGTGAATCTGATTCTGTCTTTAACTTCAATCAAAATTGTTTTTCTCACTCTTATAATCGTCTTCTGTAGGTCATACCTGGATTTCTTGTATAGTTCTAGATCACTGGTCTTGAATGTCACAGATCTAGCCCTCAACAAACTAAATATCTCCTGGTTCATCCATGGCTTTTGGTTTGGGTATGTCTGGTAAGTTCTTGAAGGTACACACTCATCCACACAGATCTTGATTAAGCCAGTCACAACTGTGGCATATTCATTCAGATTCAAAGATGAATCCTTGAACATTGTCCAGTCCTGTAAGTGCTTCTCCACCTCCCTTGACCATATCTTCAAAGTCCTCACCACTGGTGTTGCAGTCTTTAGTCTCTGCCTGTACGTCAGGAGTGGAAGTAGAACCAGGTGATCGGACTTTCCAAAGTGCGGGCGTAGAATGGTGCAGTCAGCCTTCTTGGGGTAATTGTACAGTACAGTGTGACACACCAGAGAGTGTGAAGCACAAGCCTCCTGTACAGTTCAGGTTGTGATGTGCTTTAATTATCTGGTGCAGCCTGTGCTTCTTGGCCTTTTGGTTGTGCAATACTGGAGTATAAGCCATGGACCCACCAATCAATTAGGACAAACAATGAAACAGGTCCAATAAGGGAAATCACCGGGAAACTTGCCAACCTTCTCACATTTCCTGAATTAGGATGACACTACTTTCGGATATGGCCCAAGTGAGGAGCGAGAGACACTGAAGTGGGTCAACATTTCACAGACTTTAATGCGAACAGAGTTTGAGGGAAAAAAAACAATAAATGCTAGTCTGTTAATTAAACTCTCAAATGGAAAACGAAGCCAACACTGCGGCTGAAAGAAATAACTAAATATAAAACGAATACTGCTAGCCTTCAGAATCAGTTGACTCGACAGTACAATTTCTCAGTCAAGGCTGAATGCAAGCTGTGCTTGGCTCAAGTCTCGACAAGCACTATGACGGAAAGAATGGAGTTTAGTACCATCGAAATGAAATAATAATTAGCTGACACATGCATACTCATGAGCACAATTGCCGTATCAGCTGCGCTGCCGAATCCGTGCTTGTGACATTGGAGCAGGATTGGGTCATCTACCTGCTTCAACATTCACGAAGATCGTGGTTTAATTAATTTTCTACCTTAGCTCCATCGTTCTGCACTATCCAGAAATCCACACTCCAGCCTGTGATACCTCATACGAATTTTGTAAATTCAATGAGATCTCATTGCATTGTTCTAAACTGAAGAGAATGCAAGCTCAGTCCACTCAGTTTCTCTTCACGTGGCAAACCAATCATCCCAGGGACCAGTCTAGTAAACCTTTAGTGCTCTCCTTGTGTCCTCTCATAAGTGCAGCAAGATATCCAAGTTCAAGTTGAAGTTTATTGTCATTCAACCATGCACACTTATATAGCTAAACGAAGGTGCAAAACACAGCACATATGTCACAATCCAGCATATACAGTACAGTCACAAAATAATACTAGCACAAGTCCCTCCTTGAGTGGCATTGGCGGGGTGACATAAAGTGTGAGGTGCATAATTATGTAAGATAGTATTATGTTACTGACACTATTATAATAAAACAAACCATGGTATAAATATGTGAAACAGCATCAATAAAAGATGAGAAGTGTCCAGAGCGGCAGAAGCGTGTCTGTGAGTTGAGGAGTGAGCGTGTGGGTGGTGGCAGGGCATTCAGACAGCTGTATACCCTTATTCAAATTGCTCATACAGAAGGCCAACATACTTTCCTGTTTGCTTCACCATGCATGTTAACTTTTTGTAACTTGTGTACATGGACACTCAATTCCCTTTGAACATCAACACTTCCCAATCTCATTGTTGAAAATTTTTTGCTTCTCTGTATTGTATATCAATGTAAATAACATCACACTCTTCCACATTAGATTCCATCTGCTAACATCCTTGTTCACTCCCTCAGTTTGTCTACATCACTCCTGAATCCACTTTACACTTTGCACCCTCCTCCCGATTCACAATACCAGATCGATCTGTATCATATGCAAATTTGGAAATATGACATTTAGTCCCTTTAGCCAAATCACTGATACACTTTGGCAATGGCTGGTAATGGAATGAAATGTCAAGATCCCAAAAACCCCAAATCTTCAGATAGCATGAAATGAAAATATTCAGGCTGCTGCTATAAAGCACAAGAAGCCTATCCCATGTAGAATAGAAAAGCTTCTTTTTAACTCGTTATCTGCTCTGACCACTATCCCTATATACAGCTTATGGATGACATTCATACATCAGGCCCATAACTAAGAGATCACTGTCTGGGAATGGAAAATTTCAATTTGAACCTATGGGTCATTTCTAGATTGAAATGAAGAGGTTTTCAAGTGCAATATGACTCTATCTTATCTGAAATCAAAGGCTTATATTACAAGTCTGAATGCAATACTACATCATTCACAAACATTTAATCTCAAATAAATTGATTCCTACTGAACAAGTCCACTCAGGAAAACAACATAATTTTAGAATTTACTGGCCTTCACATTGTGACTGAGTCAGTGATTTTAGTCAGACACTTTGCAGAAGAGGCTAATTTGTCATTTGTCTTGTTATATACAGAGCAGTAACATCTAAAATATTGTGATGAGGTAAAAATACTACTGGTGCCATCAGTAAAATTCCTGTTTTACTTTAGAAGTATCCAGTCAGGTGTTTGAACTGCTCATGCTTCAGGTCCACATCCTTTAGTTGTTTTTTTTTTACAAAACTTCAAAAGTTTATTTACAACACATATACACAAAGGTACAGACAGTCAATAGTTACAAGACAGTAAGCATACTCAGATTAAAATATGGCTATTACCATCTATTACCCCCCTGGGGGGGGCACCACTCCCAGAAGACCCCACTGTTCCCATTGCGACTGCGTGCTCCCTCTCCCCGGACAACCAGACACGGACATATCCTCGGAAAGGGAGCAGGCAGTCAGCTCTGGCAGTACCGTCCACTTTCCACCGCCTAGACCTGTGAATGGCCATGTTGGCCAGGCTCAGGACCAAGCCCACCAGTAGTTCCTCCTCACGACCCCCCCCCCCCGCTTCTGAACTGGGTGCCCGTAGATGAGGAGCGCAGGACTGAAGTACAGCCAGAACCTCAGCAGCAGCCCCTTAAGAATTCAAAGAGTGGCTGCAACCTCTCTCATTCCGTGTATGTGTGGTACACTGACTCCTCCCGCCCGCAGAATGGACAGGTGGACGAGGTGTCAGTGTACCTACTCAGGAATCTGTTATACGGAGCTGCCTGATTCAACACCTTCCACTCCAGGTCTCCAATGTACGGGGGGAGGATCCCTGCATAAAGAGACTTCCACTGGGTACCTCCTCCACTGCCAGATGGTAACACGGACCGCTGAGGTATGTCCGGTCGGCAGACGAAGGTGAGGAAGTGAAAGGTGTGCAGGAGCAGCCATACAAGAAATGCTTTGGAGCGTCATGCAATGGCAACCCTGCGAGACGGCTCACATTATGTGGGGCCCGCTCCCACATGGTCTGCTGAGGCCTGGGTCAGACGAGCACCTCAGGTGGTGGTGAGCTGGAACCCCTCCACTTCCCCTCAAGGTTGGCTATTCCCGTGATGGAGATGTCTCTGTCTACAACCCCCTGCAACCTCTTTCAATCCTGTGCAACCAGTCAGGCTGTTCTCCATGGTATATCCAAAGAAATTTTCAAGAATCTTTGGTGACAAACCAAATCTTTTCAAACTCCTATCAAAGTAGAGCTGCTGTGTGCCTTCTTCCTGATTGTGTCAATATGTTGGGCTCAGTACTGATTCTCTAGGATGCTGGATGTCCAACATCTCCAACTGAACTTTTTTCATATTTAATTTTCACCTTTGCACTGTGGTAGACCAGTGAAGCAAAACGTCTCAACTGGACTCACACAATGTGAGATTGTACATGAATTGAATCTCCACTTCCATCTTACTGTGGTGCCATCTAAATGAACTTGTAACTTCTGAACCATCTAAGCAAACAAGCAACTTTATAATCCCCTGAACTATTCAGCAAATTGGACTCTCAGAAATGCAGGCATGGCACCAAGCTTCATGTCAGATTACAGCATCCAGTTATGAGGCTACTTCTTCCAAGCATCTTTCTAGCCAAAGTGCAGTCAATGGAGAACAAGACAGAGGAACCAAGATTCAAGATTCAATGATAAAATAGTGGTGGTGGGGTACGTTAGAGAGTGGAGGTACCTTACTGTTTGGGGAAAGTGACTGTTTTTGAGTCTGGTGGTCCTGGCATGGGTGTTTCATAGCGTCATCCCTGAAGGGAGTGCGACAAACAGAGCAGATGCTTAAAACAGGTTTAATGCCAAGATTGCTACATTGGAGGGAAATGAGGGATTGCTGTATTCTCTGTTTCACTGACACATGGCTTACTCCGGACACGCTGCTACAGCTCAAGGGGTTCTCAATCCACTGGATGAAGTGGACTGCAGATTCTAAGAAGGCAAGAGGTGAGGAACTGTGTTTCATGATAAACTCATCGTGGTGCCTGAATGTAGCGGTCAAGTCGCACTCTTGTTCTCTCAATCTGGAACATCTAATAACTAAATACCAACCATTCTACTTACCAAGAGAGGTCTCACCATGATCCTAACATCAGTTTACATACCACCAAAGGCAGATGTTAAGCAAGCACTTGGATTGAGTTCCATGATTAGCAAACAAGAAACAGCCTACCCTGATGCCTTTACATTCTTGCCAGGGACTTCAATCAGGCTAGCTTGAAGAAATCTCTACCCAAATACCATCAGCTTATCACCTGCAGCACTAGGGGTCCCAATACATTCAACCACTGCTACATTACCATTAAAAATACCTTCTGTTCTATCCCTAGGTCATATTTCGGGAAATCTGATCATCTGAGGTCCTTCTCCTACCTGCATACAAACAGAGACTAAAGAGCAAGGCACTAAAGGTGAGAACAATAAAGAGGTAGTCACGTGAGGCAGAGCAGCAGCTATGGCAGTGCTTCAAGTTAGTGGACAGGGCCATTTTTGAGGACGTCAGAGGACCTGAACGAATACTCCACAATTTTCATGAATTTTATAAAGGCACTCATGGAAGTGTGTGAGCCTACAAAAGTGATTCAGAGTCTTCCCAATCAGATGCTCTGGATGAACCAAGAGATCTGTAATCTGCTGAGGACCAGATTGGTGGCGTTTGGGTCTAGTGACCTAGGAAAGTACAAGAGGTCCAGGTATGACCTCCAGAAAACCATCTCATATGTGAAGTAGTAATTCCAGACCAAACCTGAATCACAGAAGGGTACTTGACAGATGTGGCAGGGCTTGAATACTATCACCTCCTACTAAGCAAAACTAAACAACAAGCTTTTGCCCCCACATTAGCTCAATGCCCTTTATGCTCTCTTTTTCTGACAGAACATGGAAACACCTTCAAAAAACTCTCACAGCCCTGATTCCAGTCTGTGAGGCCAACATCCTTCAGGAGGGTGAACCCATGCTAAGCACCTGGCCCAGATGGTGTATCTGTCCAAGTACTGAAGACCTGTGTTAATCAACTATCTGGAATTTTTACCGACATCCTTAACCTCACTACAGCAGTCTGAGGTAGCCACCTGCTTCAAGCATGGCTTAATGATACCGTATCCTAGAAAAACATGGTAATCTGTCTCAATGACTATCGGCCTGTCGCACTTACATTCACTGTGATTAAATGCTTTGAGAGGTTGGTCATGAAACATATCAACTCCTAACTGAAGAGTGACTTGCCTACAATTTGTCAACCGTCAAAATAGGTCAACAGCAGATGCCATTTTATTGGCTCTTCACTCAGCCCTGGAACATCTGGATACATCAGATGCTCTTCATTGACCATAGCTCTATATTCAACACTATCATCCACTCAAAACTAATCAATATGCTGCAAGACCTAGGTTTCAATACCTTTTTGTGTAACTGGATCTTCAATTTCCTCACTTACAGACCCCAGTCATTTCAGATTGGCAACAAATCTCCTCCACAATCACCATCAGCATGGGGCTCCACAAGGCTGTGTGCTTAGGCTCCTATTCTACTCGCTCTATATTTATGACTGTGAGGCTAAGAAGAGCTCCAATGTCATATTTAAAGTTGCTGATGACACCAGTTGTTAGCTGAATCAGAGACAGTGACAAATCAATACATAGGAGGGAGATTGAAAACCTGGTCAAATAGTGCCACAACACCTCACACTCAATGTGAGCAAAAACAAAAGCTGATTATTGTCTACAGGAGGAGGAAACTGGAGCCCATGAGCCAGTCCTCATCAGAGGATCAGAGGTGGAGAGGGTCAGTAACTTTGAATTCCTTGGTGTTATCATTTCAGAGGATCTGTCCTGTGTCCAGCCTGTAAGTGCCATCACAAAGAAGGCCCAGCAGCACCTCTACTTTCTTGGAAGTTTGCACAGATTTGGCATGTCTTTTAAAAGCTTTGACAAATTTTGATAAATCGAGGTAGTGCAGAGTACCCTGAATGGTTACATCACAGCCTGGTATCTAAACAGCAATGCCCAAGAAAGGAAAAGCCTACAAAAAATAGTGGATATAGCCCAGCACATCACAGGAAAAGCCGACCCCACCACTGACACAAAGAAATCTGCAGATGCTGGAATTTCAAGCAACACACATAGAAAACCATTGAGCATGTTTACAAGGACCGCTGTCACAAGAAAGCAGAAATCATCATCATCAAGGACCCCCACCACCCAGGCCATGTACATTTCTTGCTGTCTGTCTTGTCATTGGGAAGGGGGTACAGGATTGTTGGGTTTCACACCACCAGGTTCAGGAACAGTTATTACCCTCTAACCACCTGGCTCCTGGACCAGTGCAGATAACTTCACTCACAGCACTGAACTGATTCCACAATTTATAGAGTCACTCTCAAGGACTCGAAAACTCATGTTCTCAGTATATTGATTTATTTATTGTTATTTGTTTCTTTTCTGTACCTGCACATTGTTTGTCAGTCTTTGTGTGTTGGTTTTCTTTGTTCTACTGTGAATGCCTACAAGAAAATGAATCTCAGGGTACCATATAGTGACAAATACAAACTTTGATAATAAATTTACTTTGAACTTTGAAAATTCTCCTGAACTGCACCACCAATTCCACATCCAGCCAAATACTTCTAATTAACTCATCTTAACCCAAGTTATCCTGTAGCATTTCCTTCAGTATCTGTCATATACAATGAAGGTCAGCTTTTCCTGAATGCCTCTGGCACTGGCTGCCTCAAGGCAAACAGACATTGAATGCTGGGAATCTAATGATGTAAGGTCTCATAGTGATGGCATAATCAATCTATGCTTTCTGCCTTGCATAAGCTATATCTAGGTACTGGTTTACAGACCAAAGGTGTGAGTGGCACTATTGAAATGTTATGCAACAAAGTTGTCAAAGCCATCAGCTGTTTCAAGACATGTTATTCCAGTCTAGTTACAACCTCAGATGTAACTTCAGTTAAGTGCACAGAACAACTCATCCCAGCAGTCAAAAATGGATGTTCTAAGCTAAAATTCCAGGTCAAAACTCTTCTACCTATCATTCCATCATCCCTTTCCCCATCCACCTACCTTCCCTTTCACCTGGTCTCACCTATCACATGCCAGCATGTACTGCCCCCTCCCCTCCTATCACCTTCTTAATCTGGCATCTTCCCCCTTCTTTACCAGTCTCATGAAGGGTCTTAGCCTGAAACATTAACTGTTTATTCTCCTCCATAGACGCTGCCTGACCTGCTTAGATCCTCCAGCATTTTGTGTGTCAAAACTCCAGCTACCTAGTTTCTTTCATCTGCATCTATCCTTCAATGTATTGGTCCATTTCAGGGCTTCATAGTCAATTTCACAAAGTAGAAAACCAGAAACTTGTCCCTACACCATATTATGCCTGCCCTGATATACTTTGGCTAAAGACATATTGCCTGTTATCTTAGCATGTAATTTTATCAAATTAATAAAGCCAATGCTAAGTCAAAGTCAAGTTTAAGTGCCGGGCCGATTTGGAGAGGCCAAGAATGGCTTCATGCTGGGCAGCAGGGTCTTTGCCCAGAGCGAATTGCTGGGTGGCATGGTCTGGGCTTGGAGCATTTCGCTGTGGTGGGGCCCAGGTCATAATACAAGGCATGATCCACTGTTTGGACAATTTAAACACTGGCCCAGGTAGACTGGCAAGGCAGGGTGCTCAGACTGGAGACAAGAGTCGGATGGAATTCGCTCACTCTCCTGCGACGTTCACCTCTCTTTCCACAACGCTGAGTCTGACAGACTGCCCCAGCTGCTGTGCTTTATATCTGTGAGCTTTGCGGTGATTTGTCCCGCTAACATGATGAAATGAGACCCAGACTTTGGTCCTACTCCAGGGATTCAGATCTAAAGACTCAATCTGGCTTAGAATGTTGTTAGTCACTTCTGCTGTTTGCATGATTTGTGTTTTTTTCTCTTTCCCTGTGCATTGGGTGTTTGTCGTTATTTCTTTAATTGGGTTCTTTCAGGTTTCTTACTTTGTAGCTTCCTGTAAGCAGGTAAATCTCAAGGTTGTACAATTTTATACATTCTTTGATAACAACTGTACCTTGAATCTTGAATCTTTTGATATGCACAAGTACATGTGTGCATATATGCAATGAAAAACTATTTTGGGCAGTTTCACAGGCACATACATGAGGAATATACGGGCATCCAGGAGCTAAAACCAAATAATTTCCAAATTTTTCAGTAGAAACATGGTCAGATATTCTTCATCATAATCTGAAGCAGAAACTATACTTCTCACTCATAGGTGAGGTGATCAAAATACCCCACTGGTTCACTGGGTCCCTCCCCCAATCAATTATCCTGAACATTCAATGCCTCCTCCACCATTAGTGTATAGTGGCTTCAATGTTGTAGTTACTTTGGGGTTCCTACGTTTATCTATCATTCATTCTTTGGGGCACTTCTCTGTTTTCATGGATGTTTGTGAAGATAAAGCATTTCAGGATGTATATTGTATACATTTCTCTGACATTAAATTGGACCTTTGAACATTCAGATTCAGATCAGTAAATAGATGACTACACAATTTTGGGAGTCACACACACCAGTACTGCTTTAAAGGCTTTATAATTTAAAGATTAGCTTCATTTGTCACACGTACATCAAAACATACAGTGAATTGTGCCGATTGCAATGTGCTGGGGGCAACCCGCAAATGTTGCTACGCTTCTGCTGGCAACATAGTTTACCCACAGCTTACTATAGCTGACGTCTTTTTAGAATGTGGGAGGAAACTGGAGCACCTGGAGGAAACCCACATGGTCACGGGGAGAATCTACAAACCCTTTCCAGACAGCGACAGGTATGGAACCACAATCTTCCAACCGCTGGTGCTGTACAGCATTGTAATAAGTGTTTTGTTACTGTGTTACCACAGTTTATTTTTTATAATTTATAATGGCTGATCATTATAAATTGAGAATGCTCAACTCTGCAGAGTTGTATATTCTGAAATGCACAATGAATAAAGTGGACTAATACACAAAAATAATATAATATCTATCATGGAATTGTGATGGAAGAGAGGCTAACAACAAAGTTCCTGCTTGCAAACTTTCAGGTGGAGTATTTAATCCATCTGATTAAAAAGGGACGTGACAAAAAGACAATTGCATTTGTGAGAAGAGATGATGTTAAAAGGATCATATTGTTAGGAGCACAACATAGATCACCATAAAAATCCAAGGGAACAGAAGAGCAAATGTGTAGACTAATTTATTGCTTGCAGAGCACATAGTAGGACACTTCAACTACCCCAATATTAACTGAGACGCTTGTTGTCAGTGTGAAAGGTAAAGAGGCCACAGAATTCTTAACCTGCATTCAGGAGTGCATTTTTCAGCCATTTTAAGCTATTTTAGTCCTGTAATGAGACAGGTTTAATTAATGATCTCAGAGTAAATGAAACCCTCGGAAAGAGTGGTCACAGCATGGTGGAATTTCAAATTCAATTGAGGGTTTAAAATTAAAATATACAAGGACAATAGTAATGGTATGAGGTCAGAGTGGAGTGAGAAAATAGTTTAAGTGCTAAGACAATAGATCAGCAGAGGCAGACACTTAAGGAGATATTTCATAAATCTCAACAGTGGTATATCCAAGTGAGGAAGAAAGATTAAGAGAAGGATGCTACATTCTTGGCTAATTAGGATGGTGTCATATTGAAAGAAAAGGCATACAGTGTTGCAAAATTTAGTGGTAGTCCAGAGGATTAGGATATCCTTAGAAAACTGTGAAGGAAGACTAAATATGTTACAAAGAGGGTGAAGGTGATCCACGCCAGATGAGATAAGTTCTGTTGTTACACTCTAAGAAGGATGTGTGTGATGAGTGTGCAGAGGAGCTTCTCCAGGATGTTGTCCAGATTGGAGGATTTTAGTTCTGGAGCATCACGACCTAGTTGCATTATAGCCTGGTATGGGAACACCAACGTCCTTGAATGGAAAAACTATAAAAAGTGGTGGATACAGACCAGTCCATCATAAATAAATTCATCCCCACCATTGAACACATCTACAAGAAGCGTTGTCACAGGAAAGCAGCATCCATCATCAACGACCCCACCATCCAGGCCACGCTCTCTTCTCACTGCTGCCATTGGGAAGTCAGTATAGGAGCCTTAGGTACCATATCACCAGGTTCAGGAATAGTTATTACTCCTCAACCATTGTACTCCTGAACCAGAGTAGATAATTTCACTCACCCTAACAATGAATTGATTCCACAACCTATGGACTCACTTTTAAGGACAACTCACGTTCTCAATATTTATAGTTTATTTATTTATTTATTTATTTATTATTATTTAGTTTTTATATCTTTTCTTCGTATTTGCACAATTTGTTCTCTTTTGCACACTGTTGGTGCACCTTTGGTTGTGCATTCCTTCTCATTGATTCTATTGTGTTTCTTTGCATTTACCTTGAATGCTCATAAGCAAGTTACTCAGGATAGTATATAGTGACATATATACACTTTGAAATAAATTTACTTTGAACTTTGATCTTTGAAATTGGATAGACTAGGCTTGCTTTCTCTGGAGTAAAGGAGGGCAAGGGATGACCAGATTGAGATATATACAATTATGACAAGCAGACATAGGGTTGATATTCAGAATCTCTTTCCCATGGGAGAGATGCCAGAAACAAGAGGACATAGGTTTAAGGTCAGAGGGAGCAGTTCTAAAGGGGATCTGAGGAGAAAGTGTTTCACACAGAGTGATTGAAATCTGGAAAATACTGCTGGAGGAGGTAATGCTGATTGGTAAAATCACTAACATAAGAAAGTCTGCAGATGATGAAAATCCAAAGTAACACACACAAAATGCTGAAGGAATTCAACAAGCCAGGCAACATCTCTGGAAATGAATGAACAGCCAATGTTTGGGGCTAAGACCCTCCTTCAGGACTGAGAAGGAAGGAGAAAGATCCCAGAATAAAAAGGAGGGGGGGAGGGGAAAGACACTAGCTAGAAGGTGATAGGTGAAGCCAGATGGGTGGGAAAGGTAAAGGGCTGAAGATGAAGGAATCTGACAGGAGAGGAAAATGGACCATAGGAGAAAGGGAAGGAGGAGGGGATCCAGGGGAAGTGATAGGCAGATGAGAAGAGGTAAGAGGCCAGAGTGGTGAATAGTAGAAGAGGGGAGGGGGAGGAATTTTTTTTACCATTAGGAGAAATCAATATTCACGCTATCAGGTTGGAGGCTACCCATATGGAATATAAGGTATTGCTCCTCCACCCTGAAGGTGGCCTCTTCTTGGCACAAGAGGAGGTCATGGATTGACATGCCAGAATATGAATGGGAATTGGATTTAAAATGGTTGGCCACCAGGAAATTTCACTTTTGGTAGGGTGGAACAGAGGTGCTTGACAAAGTGGTCTTCCAATTTAAGATGGATCTCACCTACGTTGAGGAGGCCACATCAGGAGAACTGAGCACAATAGACGATCCCAGCAGATTCACAGGTGTGGGGACCTGAATGGAGGTGAGGGAGCAAGTGAATGGCCAGGTGTAGCACTTTGGCTGCTTGCAGGGATAAGTCCCAGGAAAGAGGTGAATGGCAAGGGATAAATGGACAAGGGAATCACGGAGGGAGCAAAACACCTTCTGCCACACCCAATCCCTGAAATAACAGGATCAGCCTAAATTCTGACAAATCCTGGCTCCAGAAGACTGGGAGCACCAACATGGAAAACTGCATACCAATAGCAGAGACAACACTGATTGGGAACTTCGCTGGTTATCCCTTAGAAACTTGGGCCCTGGGGAGATCAAGTCCTGTCCCTCTGCTCAGCTTATTTATTTCTTTAGCGATACAGCAGAGTAGGCCCTTCTGGCTCTAACCTAATCATGGGACAATATATATTGACCAATTAAACTACTCGGTATGTCTTTGGACTAAACCAGAGGACTCAGAGAAAGCCCACCCATTCCATGGGGAGGATGTACAGAGACTTTTTACAGTGCAACACTGGAATTGAATTCCGAACTTCAAATGCCCCAAGTTGTAATACTATCACACTAACTGCTAAGCTACCATAGCATCCCATGATATATGTGTAAAAGCTGTGAGCATGCTGGGACACAGTAACTGACTATGGTAATTTGAACGTGGACCTTAAAAAATGGGTTTAAAGGTCACATTAATTAACATGCACAGTATGAAAAATGTTGCACCATATTCTTGGGATACCTGAGTTTTCAAGAAAGTAGTTTACTGCAGTGTTTGTGATGGTGGTCCCATTGACAACAAGGTCAAGAGGTAATGACTGACATTCCTTCGGCTGAGTATTCTGCTGCAAGAAAATGACTTCAGCATTTATGAAATGAGAGTGGATGGACTGCTGTGTCTTTGTAGTACTTGCAACATAAGAACATAAGAAATAGGAGCAGGAGTAGGCCATCCGGCCCATTGAGCCTGCCCAACCATCCAATAAGATCATGGCTGATCTGTCCGTAAACTCAGCTCCATCTACCTGCCTTTTCCCCATAACCCTTAATTCCCCTACTATGTAAAAATCTATCTAACTGTATCTTAAATACATTTAGTGAAGAAGCCTCAACTGCTTCCCTGGGCAGAGAATTTCAGATTCACCAGTCTCTGGGAAAAATAGTTTTTCCTCATCTCCATCCTAAATCTTCTCCCCTGAATCTTGAGGCAATGTCCTTAGTTCCAGTCTCACCTACTTCTATCTTATATAACCCTTTCAAAATTTTGTATGTTTCTGTAAGATCCCCTCTCATTCTTCTGAATTCCAGCGACTATAGTCCCAGGCGACTTAATCTCTTCTCATAGGTTAACACCTTCATCTCTGGAATCAACCTGGTGAACCTCCTCTGCACTGCCTCCAAGACCAGTATATCCTTCCTCAAGTGTGGATACCAGAACTGCACACAGTACTCCAGGTGCGGCCTCACCAGTACCCTGTGTAGTTGCAGCATGACCTCCCTGCTCTTGAATTCAATCCCTCTAGCAATGAAGAACAACATTCCGTTTGCCTTCTGTTGTACATGTAAGCCAACTTTTTGCGATTCATGCACAAGCACGCTGTTGTTCAAGTTCCTCTGCACAACAACATGCTGCAATCTTTCACCATTTAAATAATAATCTGCTCTTCTATTATTCCTTCCAAAG
Source organism: Mobula birostris (assembly GCF_030028105.1). Lineage (NCBI taxonomy): Eukaryota > Metazoa > Chordata > Chondrichthyes > Myliobatiformes > Myliobatidae > Mobula > Mobula birostris. The sequence continues at coordinate 60,984,801 of NC_092385.1, forward strand.
TGGATGATCTCACATTTACCAACATTGTATTCCATCTGCCAGACCTTGGCCCACTCACTTAACCTATCTATATCCCTCTGCAGACTCTCCACATCCTCTGTACAATTTGCTTTTCCACTCAGTTTAGTGTTATCAGCAAATTTTGCTACGCTACACTCAGTCCCCTCTTCGAAATCATCAATGTAAATGGTAAATAGCTGCAGGCCCAGCACCGACCCCTGCGACACCCCACTCACCACTGACTGCCAACTGGAGAAACACCCATTTATACCAACTCTCTGCCTTCTATTGGTTAACCAATCTACTATCCATGCCAATACGTTTCCTCCGACTCCATGCATCCATATTTTATTTAAACGTCTCTTGTGCGGCACCTTATCAAACGCCTTCTGGACATCCAAATATACGACATTCAACGTTCCCCTCTATCCACTGCACTCATTATGTCCTCAAAGAACTCTAGTAAGTTTGTCAAACAGGACCTGCCCTTTCTGAATCCATGCTGTGTCTGTCCAATGGAACCACTCTTTTCTAAGTGTTTCGCTATTTCTTCCTTAATGACAGTTTCAAGCATTTTCCCGACAACGTATGTTAAGTTAACTGGCCTATAGTTGCCTGTCTTATGCCTATGTGGCGACCCACTTTCTGGCACACACGAACCGGCTCATAACAGCGTGCGCAGGCAGAGCGCCGGCCCCAAAAATGGCGCCAGGCCATCTTCACCAGCAGGGGGAAAATCCCGCGCGCAGGAAGGGTCTGGGAATATGCATTCCCCACAGCAGTCCCGCCCCAGGGAGGGCGGGAACGGGAAGGCTTTAAAGCAGGCCACGAAGTTTGAATAAATCTTTTTCATCGCAACTCTAACTCACCGATTCCGTGTGGTTATTCTAGCACTGTGTGTAGCACACCGCTACAATTGGTGACCCCGACGGCCCAAACGATATTTGGACCAGAGATGACCGACGCTGCATCTGTTCACGCAGTTTCGTTAAAACTGCCAAGCTTCTGGACACTGCGACCCCAATTATGGTTCAAACAAGCAGAAGCTCAATTCCACATTTGGCAGATAACCTCGGAGTCCACTCGCTACTACTACGTGCTGAGCTCGCTCGACCAGGAGACAGCTGCACAAGTTGAGGAGTTTATACAGTCGCCCCCCGGAGAACGGCAAATACACAGCATTCAAAGCCCTGCTCATAAGGACTTTCGGACTCTCACGGCGCGAACGAGCACGCCACTTAATGCACCTGGATGGTTTGGGAGACAGGCCGCCGTCGGCATTAATGGACGAGATGCTGGCCCTGGCTGAAGGACACAAACCCTGCCTCATGTTTGAGCAGGCGTTCCTAGAGCAACTGCCCAAGGACATATGCCTGCTGATGTCCGACACAGGTTTCAGCAACCCCCGGGAGGTGGCGGCCCGAGCAGATGTGCTGTGGAATGCCAAAAAGGAGAGGGGGCATCCGTTGCACAGATCACCAAGCTGCGTGCCCAACAACAGACCAGTCCAGGCCCGGCAGCAGAGCCTACAAAACCCGGCGACGGGAGTGAGGACCCCAACGAACAATGGTGCTTCTACCACCAGTGGTGGGGCACAGAGGCCCGCCACTGCAGACCACCCTGCAAATTCCCGGGAAATGCCAGGGCCAGCCGCCGCTGATGGCTACGGCAGCTGGCCATCAGGACAGCCTCCTGTACGTCTGGGACAAGCAGTCAGGACGCCGCTTTTTGGTCGACACCGGAGCGGAGATCAGCGTCTTACCTCCAACGAGTTATGATACCCGCAACAGAGAACCGGGACCCACCCTGAGGGCCACAAATGGCAGCACAATACGAAACTACGGCACCCGCACGGTGCGGCTACAGTTCAGCTCCAGCCGGTTCACGTGGGACTTCACACTGGCCGCCGTGGCCCAACCATTCCTGGGGGCGGATTTTCTACGAGCCCACAGCCTGCTGGTCGACCTGCAAGGGAAGCGATTAGTCCACGCCAAGACTTTTCAAACGTTCTCCCTGGGTGAAGCACAGTTGCCAGCCCCACACCTGGACTCCATCACGCTGTCCAACGACGAATTCACCAGGGTCCTGGCAGATTTCCCATCAGTACTGACACCGCAGTTCACGGCAGCCATGCCCAGACACGGAGTACAGCACCACATCCCGACCCAGGGACCACCCCTCCACGCCTGTGCTCGAAGGCTTCCCCCGGACAAGCTCCGACTGGCGAAGGAGGAGTTCAAGAAGGTGGAGGAATTGGGGATCATACGACGGTCCGACAGCCCATGGGCCTCCCCCCTTCACATGGTGCCCAAGGCAACGGGGGGCTGGAGACCATGCAGTGACTACCGCAGACTGAATGAGGCTACAACGCCAGACCGCTACCCTGTGCTGCACATTCAAGACTTCGCAGCAAACCTACACGGTGCAAGGATCTTTTCCAAGGTAGACCTCATCTGGGGATACCATCAAATCCCTGTACATCCGGATGACATCCCCAAAACAGCACTTATCACCCCGTTCGGACTTTTCGAATTCCTCCGAATGCCATTTGGTCTAAAGAATGCCGCACAGACTTTCCAGCGGCTAATGGACGCGGTGGGACGTGACCTGGACTTTGCATTTATCTATTTGGACGACATCCTCATAGCCAGCAGTAGTCGGCAGGAGCATCTGTCCCACCTCCGCCAGCTCTACTCCCGCCTGAGCGAATTCAGCCTTACAATCAACCCAGCCAAATGCCAGTTCGGACTCGACACCATCGACTTCCTGGGCCACAGGATTACTAAAGACGGGGCAACCCCGCTGCCCGCCAAGGTAGACGCGGTCCGCAACTTCCCCCGGCCCAACACAATCAAAGACCTGCAGGAATTTGAGGGTATGGTGAATTTCTACCACCGTTTCCTCCCCTCAGCAGCCCAAACCATGCACCCCCTGTTCACTCTAATGTCGGGTAAGGGCAAGGACATTACCTGGGACGAAGAGGCCGCAACCGCTTTCGTTAAAACCAAAGAAGCCTTGGCAAATGCCGCGATGCTAGTGCACCCCAGAACAGACGTTCCTACTGCCCTCACGGTGGACGCATCCAACACAGCGGTCGGTGGAGTGCTGGAACAACTCATCGAGGGTCGCTGGCAACCCCTGGCATTCTTCAGCAGGCACCTACGGCCACCCGAACTCAAATACAGTGCTTTCGACCGGGAGTTATTGGCACTATACCTGGCAATCCGGCATTTCAGGTACTTCTTAGAAGGTAGTCCCTTCACCGCATTCACAGACCACAAACCGCTTACCTTTGCGTTCACAAAGGTGTCCGACCCCTGGTCGTCCCGCCAGCTGCGACATCTGTCCTACATCTCCGAGTACACGACGGACATCCAGCATGTCTCTGGAAAGGACAATGTCGTGGCAGGCGCACTATCCAGACCTACCATACAGGTCCTGTCCCAGGGGGTGGACTATGCAGCGCTGGCGGAGGCACAGCAGGCAGACACTGAGATCCCCAGTTACAGGACTGCGGTCTCCGGTTTGCAGCTCCAAGACCTCCCCATAGGCCCAGGTGAGAGGACCCTACTATGTGACGTAGCTACCGGCCAACCCGCCCCATCATCCCAGCAGCCTGGCGCTGGCGGGTTTTCGAGTCCATTCACAACTTAGCGCACCCCTCCATCAGGACAACTGTCCGGCTGGTCGCCAACAGGTTCATGTGGCATGGACTTCGTAAGCAGGTCAGTGAATGGGCCAAAACGTGCATGCAGTGCCAAACGGCCAAGGTGCAGCGGCATACCAAGGCTCCGACGCAGCAGTTCGAACCCACCCGCCGGAGGTTCGACCACATTCATGTGGATATCGTGGGGCCCCTGCCAGTGTCGCGAGGAGCGCGGTACCTCCTAACTATGATAGACCAGTTCACCAGATGGCCAGAGGCAGTCCCGCTCACCGACACCACCTCCGAATCCTGCGCCCGAGCACTGATCGCAACCTGGGTAGCACGCTTCGGGGTACCGGCCCACATTACCTCCGACAGGGGCGCCCAGTTTACCTCCAGCCTGTGGTTGGCTATGGCCAACCTTTTAGGATCTCAGCTACACCACACAACTGCCTACCACCCACAGTCGAACGGACTAGTGGAGCGCTTCCACTGTCACCTGAAATCGGCTCTCATGGCCCGCCTGGAGGGGCCTAATTGGGTGGACGAGCTTCCCTGGGTCCTGCTCGGAATCCGCACAGCGCCCAAAGAGGATCTGCACACCTCGTCCGCCGAGTTGGTGCACGGCGCACCCCTGGTCGTCCCAGGAGAGTTCATACCAACCCCAAGGGGGCAAGAGGAAGAACCCACAGCAGTCCTGGACAGACTACGGGAGAGGCTCGGTAACCTGGCCCCCATCCCCACTTCACAGCACGGACAGAGCCCGACCTGCGTACCCAAAGACCTGCAGAACTGTAAGTTTCTTTTTGTACGATGGGGCGGACACCGGGCACCGCTACAGCGGCCCTACGAGGGGCCGTTTAAGGTGATGAGGAACAACGGGTCCACGTTCGTGCTGGACATTGAGGGGAGAGAGAAGGTTTTCACGGTGGACCGACTCAAACCGGCCCATGTGGACTTGGCGCAGTCGGTCCAGGCTCAGGCACCGCGGCGCAGGGGCAGACCTCCCAAACAGAGGCCGATCCAGACTGTGGACATTGGGGGAGGTATCGCTGGTTCTGGGGTGGGGTTATGTGGCGACCCACTTTCTGGCACACACGAACCGGCTCATAACAGCGCGCACAGTCAGAGGGCCGGCCCCAAAAAGGGCACCAGGCCATCTCACCAGCAGGGGGAAAATCCCGTGCGCAGAAAGGGTCTGGGAATATGCATTCCCCACAGCAGTCCCGCCCCAGGGAGGGCGGGAACGGGAAGGCTTTAAAGCAGGCCGCGAAGTTTGAATAAATCTTTTTCATCGCAATTCTAACTCACCGACTCCGTGTGGTTATTCTAGCACTGTGTGTAGCACACCGCTACACCTACATCCTTTTATAAAAAGTGGCGTGACATTTATTGTCTTCCAATCCACTGGGACCTGCCCAGAGTCTAGAGAATTTTGGTAAATGATTACCAACTCATCTACTATAACGTCCGCCAATTCCCTCAGCACCCTGGGATGCATCGCATCAGGACCAGGAGACTTATCTACCATCAGGCCCTCCAGTTTGCTCATCACTATCTCTTTAGTGACAGTGATTTTATCAAGGTCCTCACCTCCCATTTCGTCCATAACATCCTTCTTTGGTATATTAGACGTGTCCTCCACCGTGAAGACTGACACAAAATAGTCATTCAATGCCTCAGCTATTTCCTTATCACCCAACATCAATTTCCCCTTCTCATATTCTACATTGACTTTAGCCACCCTCTTCTGCTTTATATATTTATAAAAACTTTTGCTGTTTTTATATTTTGTGCTAATTTACTTTCATATTTTATCTTCCCTTTCCTTATTTCTTGTTTAGTTGTTCTTTGTTGCTTTTTAAAGTTTTCCCAATCCTCCAGTCTCCCACTAGCCTTTGCAACTTTGTACACATGAGCTTTTAATTTGATACTACCTTTTATTTCCCTAGTTATCCAAGGCTGGCTCTCCCCACATATCTAACAATCCACTCCAGCTAATCAAACTGATGTCCTGACTCTGAAGAACAGAGCTCCCACAACTCCTGGTAACATCTAGGGAGCTACTGACCTATGCCTTCAATTGCATCATCAATGCAGCTTGATGATACAGAAGGGGGATCATCTCCAGATGTCAATGTAGAATATGAGAAGGGGAAATTGATGTTGGGTGATAAGGAAATAGCTGAGGCATTGAATGACTATTTTGTGTCAGTCTTCACAGTAGAGGACACGTCTAATATACCAAAGAAGGATGTTATGGACGAAATGGGAGGTGAGGACCTTGATAAAATCACTGTCACTAAAGAGATAGTGATGAGCAAACTGGAGGGCCTGATGGTAGATAAGTCTCCTGGTCCTGATGCGATGCATCCCAGGGTGCTGAGGGAATTCCTGGTGGAAGCAGCAAAGGTGCCAAAGTGTGTGACATCTTCAGCCACCCTGCTATTCACCATCACCAAGCCATCTGTCCTGAGAACAGATGTCTTAGTTAAATCTCAGACACAGATTTCCACTATCCCAAATATTAACAGTTACATCCACTAATTTATTTTTTTTTTTGCACAGTACCTATTTTATTTAGAGACCAACATGGTAACAGGCTGTTCCAGCCCAACGAGCCCACATCATCCAATTACATTCACGTGACCTACTAACCCATACATTTTTAAAATGTGAGAGGAAACTAGAGCACCTCACAGTCAAGAAGAGAAAGCACTGCTATGCTGGTCTTCTCTGACCATTACAGAGGAATATGAAAACAGTATCTTAAACCTTGTGGAACATGAAATGGATTGCAGAGTTGGACAATTATAAAATCCCTCTTTGACTTCCTGATGCACCAGTGAGTAATGATCAAAATGAACATCAAAGTGTTCTTCCCTTCATCTTCAGAAGGTAAAAGAAAGTCAGAGGGAATTGTGTCATTTCAGGAAAGCCTGCAGAATCAACATCCCTCTGAAATCAATAGGGTTGAATGTGGAGGAGCAGCTCCAAGAGGTAACATTCCAAAAAGCTTCACACTTTGCCCTAGAATTCTCCAAGATCATCTGCTGATTCAGAGTCTGTTCCATGGAATAGGATGACACACAAACACTCTTCCTCATCCAAAAGGTTCACAGAGAGAATTCCCTCTGTGAGAAGGAAGGATCAGTAATTATCTCAAAATGGGTTACATATTTGGGACTTGAAAATCCTTCTACACTGGCCTGGTTCACTCAAAGATCATAGACAATACAGTTTCTCAGGACTTCCTATCCTCTGCCCAACACTGGCCCCCTAGGCCTGAGTCAACGTAGTAGTAGTCCTATCCTCTGTCTGCGGGCTTTTTGGTAGCAGCAAATGGGAGATCCTGGACCACTCACTGACAAGCTCCATCCATTCCTTTAAGGCAAACATAACTCCCAGGAGTGGCAACTTACCAGGTGAGTTGCACCTGGTTCAGTGGAATGGGGTGTATCCAGACCTGCTGGAATTGTACAGCTGACAACATAAGGAAGAGCATCATTACCCTCATCCACAAGCAGAAATGAGAAAGAAGTTGGAGACACACTTCTCTGTTAAGTTCTGTAAAAAATCTTTATCAATTGAGTGCAGTCTGCTCTGGAGATGGTGTTCACCAGACAAAATCAGCAACATTTCTAACAGGAATATTTCTAACAACCTTATGCTGTTCAGAAGTACCATCACACACATGTGCGTGTGTGTGTGTGTGTGTGTGTGTGTGTGGTGTGTGTGTGTATGGGACTGGGGGTGACTGGTGGACATTTATCAGCTTGGACCAGAGAAGAAGTGCCTTTGATAGAATATCACACATGTACATTGCACTCTGGGGTGGTGAAATCTTAATTGGATCCAATTGCTCTACATAGACACAGACATCTGTAGCACAGTCCAAACCAGTGATTTATTTGTCGCATGCACGTCAAAACTTCAAAACACACAATAAAATGTCTGTGTCAATGACTAACACATTCTGAAGATCTGCTGGGGGCAGCCTGCAAGTGTTGAAATGTTTCCAGCACCAACATGGCCAGTAAGTGAAAAACAGAAAGCTTCCCAATCAAATTTGGCGTCAGGTAAGTCTACTCTCTTTCCACTGTCTTGCTTGTGTGTTGAATTGAGCCTTTTTCTAAATCCAGGAAGAGATGACCAAAAGGACTGATCAGGAAAGGGTGGTAGATGTTGTCAATGTAGACTTCAGTAAGGCCTTTGACAAAGACCCACAGAGTAGGGTTTGGTCCATAAAGTTTGGTCACATGGGATCCAGGTTAAACTAGCCAACTGGATACAAAATTAGGTTGGTGGTAGGAGTCAGAGGGTAGTAGTGGAGGCCATATTTCAGATTGTGACTAGTGGTGTCTACTAGTAGTGCTGGAAGGTCATCAACTCCCTGATGTGGTTCTGATTGCAAATTATTGGTCTTCCAGTGTGAGGTGTCCAGAATCAAATGCTGCCAACTGTATCATTCTAGATGCAGGATTCATGGAGCAGGGTACACTGAAGCTCGAAGCAGCCACAGCAAGGGGTCTGTGGGGAAGGACCACAGTCTAGGATCCTGCCACCACTATTTAATAATCTCTCCCGACACTTCACAGATGGAAGATTTGGGGGTGAAACATAATTGTTGTTGACACATTGTAACTGAATGTACTGAATTGCTTGGTTGAGTAAATAAAGATAATAACTTTTGGAGCCAAAAATGTAGTGCTTGGAGAAGCTTTGTTCTGTAGATGTTGAGTGTTAAACCCATTTTCACATATGATTTAGGATCGAAGTTAATGATAACCTGTAGCTCAGGCCAGAGTCAGTGCATACATGAATGGATAAGCAAACCGGTATTCTCTCCCAGGCCAACATCCCCAGCATTGAGCTCCTCATGCTCACTTGGCCCACACAATCTCTCAATGTCATGCATGAGATTACCAGATGGACTAAAGAAAACAACGCTCTCACAAAGCTTCCTTTAAAAAAACATAACATCTCTATTAACACAAGAGATTCTGCAGATGCTGGGAATCCAGAGTAACACCTACAAAATGGTGGAGGAACTCAGCAGGTCGGGCAGTATCTAAGGAGGGGAATAAACAGTTGATATTTTGAGCTGAGATTCTTCATCAGGACTGGAAAGGAAGGGAGAAGAAGCCAGAATAAGAAGATAGGGGAGGAGGAGTACAAGCTAGAAGGTGATAGGTGAAGCCAGGTGAGGGGGGAGTAGGGGGGGATGAAATGAGAAGCTGGAAGATGCAAGGTGCAAAAGGTGAAGGGATGGAATAGGAAAGGAGAGTGAACCACGGGAGAAAGTGCAGGAGCACGGGCATCAAGGGAGGGTGATGGGTGAGGAAAAGAGAAGAAGTAAGAGGGGAACTGGAATGGGGAATAAACAAAGAGAGGGCAAGGGGTGAGAAATGCATGAGTTAATTTGTTTGGAGAACCAGAAAGCCCAACATAAATGGTTGCAGGAATGCTCTACTTGCCAAATGACCAGTCATTCATCCCATCAAACACACCCCACCCTACATGTGGAAGTCTGCAGATTCCACATTAGTCACCTTATAGCCTACAGAACTAGAATGTAGGCAAGCCGTTCTTCTAACAAAGGACAATCCAAGAAGAAAAAGAAGTATTCAATAAAGTATTAATCCATGTGGTTTATTAGTTTTAAATGCCAAACTTCAGTGAAATCAATGACTACCATCAGCTGTGTTGTTGCTGAAGTAAAGTAACCAATCACTGATTCGCAGTAAAATAATTACAGTAGTCAATCAACATTGTTCTTTAACCTAATCTATAGCCAGTAACACACATTCCCCTAGGATTAGTCTACTAGGTTTCAGAACATTGCTACTGCCTCTTTTTAATACAGTCAGATGTCGATGCTAATTATTTTGCCATGATGACACCTTAGGAAAATACATGTTGGACAAAAAATATTCATCAGTTGCTATTGACGAGAAGCATCAAACTTAATAAATTTGCATATTCTACTTTTTAATAATCACTTTTAAAAGAGACTATCAATGCTAACTGCATTGCCCATATTACTTCTACATTGGAGAACCATTTATGCCTTTAATGTATTCTAGGTCTGGTTTCTCCTTTAGGCAAGATTCAAACCTAACACTGTCGAACACTTCACAGAACTCTAAGCTTGAGGCTGTAGAAAATCACTCTATACAATGTTAGGCAGCCTTCTCACTGCCCCTGGCTTAAATTTGTTTAAAGTATGTTTGTTTAAAGACTTCAACCAGTCTTTTACAGAACATTAACCTGGAAGTTGATTGGCTGCAGTAATAAAATTGTTAACTGAAAGAGCATATCATATTCAAGAGAAGAAAACAAAATTTACTTGTTTAAAAACAATGTTCACCAAGCAGTTATACAAAAGATTACTTTGGATAGAAAAGTTAAGAATCTATTTATTCCTGGTAGCTTTATGGACTTAATTATTTCAACGCACTGATGACTTTTGGGATAGGAGAACAAATGTTGCATCTGATTTTGAATGTTGTCTGAAACTTGAAAAATAAATATCAAATACTGATCTCAAACAAAATATATGATTGGTTCAAGAATTTCCCAGCTACGAAAATTTCTCATGGCTTTAGAGCTTGCAGCATTTAGATTGCCTTCGGTTTCTAAGTTCAGAGCAAACAACTGCATTTGGAAGCCTAGATAACACAAAAAAAATCGCAGATGTTCAAAATCTGTTGCAACACACAGAATGCTGGAACTCACAGGTCAGGCAGCGTCTCTGGATGTTTTTTGAGAAGGAAAGGTCTGAGGGGATAGTGAAAACATGGCAGGGGTTGGAACTGGGATCAATAAAGGAGAGAGGGTTGGAAGAGTCAAAGAAAGTAGGGTGGGAAGAAGAGGAACATTCAGAGAAATGAAAAAGAAATGAGAGGTAGGGAAGGCTTGGCTACCTGGTTACCACAGGTCAAAGTTCTTATCCTCTTGAGGATTACAAGATATTCTTAGAAGTAGTAAGTTTGGGAATTTTTTGATCACCAGCCTGGGAGCCATCCGTGAGGCTGAAAAATATTAACTGCCATGTGAGCTAATATGATTCTGAAGGTCTCAGGTCACCTCTATCTGGAAGAGGTGCATTGAATTATAGATGGCAGAATATGGTATTACAGTTACAGGGTAAGTCCAATGCAAGCACACTAAATGAAATGCAAGGGCCATGATGAGGTAGATTGAGTCTATCTTCAGAGAGTAAGACTGATAATTTAGCTATTGTCATTTAAATCAAAATCATGTCTTATCATTGTCTTATATGACATGGAATTTGTTGTTTTGTGGCAGCAGTACAGTGTGAACAAACCTCCTCCCTTTCTTGGCCTATGATAATGTTGAAATGAATGACTTCTATGTAGTCTTTCCCTGGCATAACCTCTCCATTGCTCAGTGGAGTTGTGCTTCATGCTGAATGAGAGTGAAGCAACTACAATCAGAAGTTTGGCAGAAAAAAAGAGGTATTCTGAAGTACATCTCACTGCCCTTTGGTTCTGCACAGAATTACATCAGTACATACTGTCTGACCAGCTGCCCAGTGCAAAGATATATCCTGCAATCGCTAACTCTCTTGCAAATGCCAATGTTGGGTCCCTGACTTAGAACAAATTCATTCTTGTTCCAGTACATATATACAATCTTCATTGGCAGCCATCATGGCATTTCATGTAATTAACACTTTACAACAGTGAAAATTAAGCTCTAAGTGACAGCTGACTAAATAAACTAATGATATTTTTGTCCAGGCGTCAATCTGTGTTCAGAAGCTCATTAAAAGGAGCCACTAATCGACGAGAAGCCAATGTTATAAACACAAAAGTTTCTGCAGATGCTGGAAATCCAGAGTAACACACACAAGATGCTCGAGGAACTCAGCAGGCCAGGCAGCATCCATGGAAGTGAATGAACAGTTGACATTTCAGGCCAATACCCTTATTGGGTCTGGAAAGGAAGGGAAAGATGCCAGAATAAGAGAGTGACGGGAAGGAGGGCAAGCAAGAGGGTGATAGGTGAATCCACAGTGGATGAGGGAGGGAGGTTGAAATAAGAAACTGGGAGGTGATAAGTGGAAAAGGTCTGGAGTAGAAAGAATCTGATAGGAGGAGAGTGGATCATGGGAGAAAGGGAAAGAAGAGAAACACAACCTGATAGGCAGGTGAGGATACGAGGTCAGAGGCCAGCAAGGGGGAAATGAAAAAGAAGGAAGGGGGGAGAAGAAAAATTACTGGAAGTTGGAGAAATCAATGTTCATGCATTCAGGTTTGGAGGCTACCTAGATGGAATATGAGGTGTTGCTTCTCCCATCTGAGAGTGGCTTCATCATGGCAAAAGAGGAGGCCATGGACCAACATGTTGGAATGGGAATGGGGATAGGAATGGAAATGGTGAGCCACTGGGAAATTCTGCTTTTATGGATGGAGCTGAGGTGCTTGACAAAACAGTCCCCCAATCTACATCAGGTCTCACTAATGTCCATCATGTAGGTCTGCATATATACCACAAAAAATATTTTCACTCAGTGAGGGGATAAACAAACAACTTACTTAGTTTTACTAGACCTGGCCATCAATGACAAAACCAGCATTTACTGGCTACCTGCTGTCCAGATGCCCGGTGTTCAGCCACCTACTGTGACTGGTACATTCTTCCAGCAAAGAATTCCTTCCCACAGTGCTGAGTCAAAAGCTGCAGAGGCAGTAAGTCTGAAATGTAAAGTAAAACATGATGGCAAGACTCAGAAGGTCAGAGAGCAATTGTAGGAAGAAAATCAGATTGAAGATCTGAAAGACTAAACACATTTAGTTTTAGTTTGCAGAAAGGAGCAGGAGATATATAGGACAAAAGATACATCTTTAATAGGGGCAGGATAGGGTTGTCCAGGAAAAAGCCACTGATAAAATGATTTGGTCAACAGATTAATGAGAGTGGTTAGAGAAGAATGGCACAAATAAAGCAACTTGAATGCAGTAAGATGAGGACATTTAGAGAAAAAAAAACAGTTGTTGGGTGGGAAGTTCTAGGTTTTCAACCTATCTGCAAATAAGGGCCGGCACTACATTTTCAATGCAATATGTTGTATGGCTCTGAAGGGGATCTGCTGATGGTGATGTTTCTGTGTATATAAGGTCCTTGTCCTTCTTGGTGGCAGACATCAGGAATCTGGGAATTGCCGCCAGTGTGCTGTTGGTGAGTAACTGCAAGATAGCTGGCATAGCCTGTGTGCCAATGGCGGAGGGAATTAATGTTGAGACAGATAGGGTACCAATAAAATGAGCTGCTTTGCCCTGGATACTATGAAACTTCTTGAGAGTTGCATTCATCCAAGCAAGAGAAGAGCATTTCATGATGCTCCTGACTTCTGCCAAAGAAGTGATCAATCACCACAGACTACGCAGCCTTGCTCTGACAGCCACAACATTTACCTAGTTGGTCCAATGAGAATGCTTTTGGTGGAGACACCCTAGAACATTGATGGAGGGGATGAGTAATGTTGTGCTATTGAATGTGGGTGAGTGAATGCCTTTGATTGAAGGCAGATAACAACTACTACTATGTCGACTCAGGCCTCGGATAAGATAAAACTTTATTTATCCCTAAGGAAATTATTGTTGCAAGGGTGCTAAGTTAGAAATATATACTTTAAAATACAAAATGTAAGCATTGAGGTGTGAAAGAAATACAAAATGTGCATTAAAAAGTAATAGTGCAAAATAGAGATGTGCAATGAAACCTTGTACCTAAGGAGGAGGAGTTGTAGACCCTTATAGCCACAAGGAGAAAGGACCTCCTCTGGCATTCAGTGGTGCACCTTGGTGGAATCAATCTGTAACTAAATGTGCTCCTCTGTTTATCCAGTATGCCATGGAAGGAGTGAGAGGGCTTGTCCATAATGCTCCATAGCATCTACTGCATCCTCCTCTCAGACACAACCACCAGGGAATCCAGTTCCATCCCAAGAACAGAACCAGCCTTCCTGACCAGCTTATTAATCTTCTTGGTGTCAGCTGCTCTCACCCTGCTACCCCAGCAGACTACAGTGTAGAATCGAATGCCGGCCACCACTGAGTCATAGGACATCTGCAGCATAGTACTGCAGACATTGAATGACCAAAGCCTCCTCAGGAAGTACAGTCGGCTCTGTCCCTGCTTGTACAGAGCCCCTGTATTTTTAGTCCAGTCCAGTTTATTGTCCAGGTGAGCTCCCTGGTATTTGTAGTCCCAGACGACTTGCCCATCTGTTCACTTGATGGAGATAGGAATGCAGGGTGTTTTCACCTTCCTGGAAGTCCACCACCAACTCCTTTGTCTTAATGATGTTGAGCTGCAGGTAACTCAGCCCACATCACTCAGCAAAGGTGTCATCACTCTTCTGTACTCAGCCTCTTGACCCCGGCTGATACAGCCCACAACTGCCAAATCATCCAAAAGCTTCCACAGTGGCAGGACTCTGAGTTGTATTTGAAGTCCAAGGTGTAGACGGTGAACAGGGAGGGGGCCAGGACAGTCCCCTGAGGTGCCCTGTGCTGCTAACCACAGTATCTGATACACAGCTCTGCAATCTCACATACTGTGGCCATCTGGACAGGTAGTCTGTAATCTAGGACACTAGTAGAGCATCCACCTGCATCTCAGTGAGCTTACTCCCTAGTAAAGCAAGTCATGTGGTGTTAAAAGCACTGGAGAAATCAAATAACTAGGATCCCTCCTGTTGATGATTGTCACTGCTTGATACCTACGTGGTAGAAATGTTACTTGCCACTTATCAGATCATACCTCAACGTTCTCAAGGTCTTACTATGTGCAGACATGGATTATTTCATTTTGAGGATTTGCAATCATTAGTAAATATCTCCCTTCTGAACTTACAATGGTTGAAAGGTCATTGATGAAACACTGAAAGTGAATGGGCCCAGGGTACTGCTCTGAGGAACGCCTTCAGTGATGTCCTGTGGCAGAAAAGTCTGACACCACAGAAAGACCTGACACCACAACGAACCTTCTTTGTGGAAAGGCATGACTCCAACAACTGCAGTGGTTTCTTCTTGATGCCCTTTGAGTCATGTTTTTACAGGAGGTCTAGCAATAAGTAGTTGTGACTAGTCTCAGACTGAGGCAGGTTATTGATAAGCATGTGTCACTGACAGCACAATGACAGTGTCCATATGTAATTCTGCAAAAGACTAACTAAGGGATACATAACCAGTGGCTTCATATTGTTCTGCTTTTTGTGGATGGGACATAAGTGAGACACTTTCTGGATTGCTGGGTAGATGCCATTAGACCATAAGACATAGGAGCAGAATTAGGCCATTTAGCCCATTGAATCTGCTCTACCATTTATTCATGGCTGATCATTTTTCCCCTCCTCAGCCCCACTCCCCAGCCTTCTCCCTGTAATCTTTGGATGTTGTGTTCAATCAAGAATCTATAAATCTCTGCCTTAAATACACCCAATGACCTGGCTTCCACAGATGCTTGTGGCAATGAATTCTGCAAATTCACCACCCTCTGGCTAAAGAAATTTCTCCGCATCTTTGCTTCAAATGGATGCCCTTCTATCCCGAGGCAGTGCCCTGTTCTCCTAGACTCCCCCACCACGGGAAACTTCCTTTCCACACCTACTCTGTCTAGGCCTTTCAACATTTGAAAGGTTTCAATGAGTTTCCTCCTTCAGAAATCATCCTCGTGAACCTCTACTGAATCCTCTCCAATGTCAGCACAACTTTTCTTAGATGAGGAGAGCAAAACTGCTCACAGTACTCAAGGTGAGACCTCACCAGTGCCTTATAAAGCCTCAGCATCACATCCCTGCTCTTATGTTCTAGACCTCTTGAAATGAATGCTAACATTGCATTTGCCTTCCTCATAACCGACTCTACCTGCAAGTTAACCTTCAGGATGTTCTGCACAAGGACCCCCAAGTCCCTTTGCATCTCATATTTTTGGATTTTCTCCCAGTTTAAAAAACAGTCTGCACATTTATTTCTACTACCAAAGTGCATGACCATGCATTTTCCAGCATTGTATTTCATTTACCACTTTCTTGCCCATTCTCCTAATCTGTCAAAGTCCTTCTGCAGCCTACCTGTTTCCTCAACCCTACCTGCCCCTCCACCAATCTTTGTATCACCTGCAAACTTGGCAACAGAGCCATCTATTCCATCATCTAAATTATTGATACACAGTATAAAAAGAAGCCATCCCAACACCGACCCCTGCGGAACACCACTAGTCACTGACAGCCAACCAGAAAAGGATCTTTTTATTCCCACTCGCTGCCTCCTACCAATCAGCCAAAGCTCTAACCATGCCAGTAACTTTCCTGTAATACCATGGGCTCCTAACTTGGTAAGCAGTCTCATGTGTAGCACCATATCAAAGGACTTCTGAAAGTCCAAATATACAACATCCACTACATACCCTTTATCTATCCCACTTGTAATCTCCTCAAAAAATTCCATCAGGTTCGTCAGGCAAGATTTTCCCTTAAGGAAACCATGCTGACTTTGTCCTATCTTGTCCTGTGTCACTAAGTACTCCATAACCTCATCCTTAACAATTGACTCCAACATCTTCCCAATCACTGAGGTCAGGCTAACTGGTATATAATTTCTTTTCTGCTGCCTTCCTCCTTTCCTAAAGATTGAAAGTATTATAATGGTAATGCTACTCTTCGGCTAGAGGCCATAGAACATAATATATTAGGACATTGTACAGGCCACGATATTGTGCGACCCTTTAACCTATGCTAAGATCAATGTAAGCCATCTACGTAGCCTTCTATTTTCCTTTCATCCAAGTGTCTATCTAAGAGGCTTTTAAATAGCCCTAATATACCTACCTCTACCACTACCCCTAGTAGCATGTACCACACACTCACCACTCTCTATGTAAAAAAAACTTACCTCTAGTGTTTCCCCCCCACCCCATACTTTCCTCCAATCACCTTAAAATTATGCCCCTTGTATTAGCCATTTCTGTCTTGGTTAAGAATTTCTGGCTGTACATCTGTTCTGGAGCACATCTTCAGTACTAACTACAGCCCAGATGTTGTCTGGTTCCACAGACTTTTCAGATGAAATTACAGTGAATTGGGAAAAACAAGATTTTGGAACTGTTATTTCTACCTCTAAATTATACAAAGTGAGGTCAGTCTAAGCTGTGGTTTGAGATGTCTTCATTTTCACAGTCTTCTTCCTGCCCCTATGACTACAAGGGTTTCAAGTTTTTGAAATTGTACAAGGATAAGGTTTGAGCAGTAACAGATAGAAAGTTCCAAGTGTGCTGATCATTGAAGGCAGCTTCTGACTCAGCGGAGAGTGTGGGTTCAGGATGAATTAGGATGGGAGGAAGAGGAATGTACATGTTGATAGCCCTCCCTCCAGCCTCTGGCTCAAATCATGGCTGCGATTTCAGCAATACCTTGTCATGTGGGTTAGAATTAGCTTCTTAATACAGGGCAAAAGTTATTGTCCTGTAATGCTTTCAAGTTGTCTGTTATTAATGTTGTGCGTTATTCAAACACAACATCATTTTTTTTTGTAGGGACATGTCTGTCTTGAACTACTTGAACCTTCTTTGTAAGAAAAAGGGAAATATGTCAGTGAATACCCAACAGCAAGGTTGAGTGATGGTTGATAAAATGCAAATGTGTACACATTGTAGATGCAAGGCTTGCTACAATGCTCTGTGTATGAAATTGTAGTGTGTGAAGGTCAGATAAATGTATGGACTATTAATTCTACTGCAATATAAAAAATGTTTGTACTTTATTTAGAACCTGATTACTAAACATGTCATCACAGGTAAATTGAATGAAATTCAAGTGTGGATCAGCATATGGAATTATGATGTTACTGTAATTATAGAAATGTGGTCCCTAATGTCCCAGGGCATTGAAGCTTTGGACATTATGGAGGCGGGGGGGTGGTGTGTACAGATTAGGGAGAGCATCGTGGCAGTACCTAGAGAGCATATTCCAGAGGGATTGTCCAAGCAGGCCATATGGAAAGAGCATAGGGATAAAATGAATGCCATCACATTTTGGGATTATACTATAGCCCTCCAAATAGTCAACAGGAAATAAGAGGAACCGATACTCAACCAAATTGCAGAAAGGTGTCACAGCAATAGTGTGTATGGTAGGGGACTTTTAACTCTCTCTTCATTGACTAGAATTGTCAGTTCTAGGACTTAATGGGGGGTAATTTCATAAGTTCATCCAAGAACATTTTTGAGACAAATATAGTTCTACCAGAACTATCTGGTATATACCAGAAAGAGGGGCAGTACTCAACCTTCTCTTGGGAAATGAAACCAGGAAGGTGGTGAAAGTGTTGGTGAGAAGACGTTTGGGAAAAGTGACCACAGTTCTGTAAAATTCAAGGTAGATTTAGAAAGGAGTGAGACTGGTACTCAAATTAAGGTCCAAAATTGGAGGAAGGTTGATTTCAACAGCATACAAGAGGACCTGGTGAAAGCAGATTGGGAGCAGACTGCAGGTAAAACAATATTTGACAAGTGAGAATCTTTTAAAAGAAATTTGCAAGAGTTCAGGGCTGGCATGTTGTTGAAGGGTGAAAGGCAAGATTGGAGAATCTAGAGTGAGAAAGGGTACTAAAGGTTTGATCAGGAAATAAAGAGGAAGCACATGAAAGGATTAGTTAGATGGGCTCTCAAGAGCATTTTAGGAGCAAGGTGATAGCTTGTCAAACAGAGGTCCTCTCGGGAACAATGGGGTAATATATGTGTGGAGCCCGTGGTTTGGGTGTGGTCCTAAATGAGTACTTGCAATTTGCATGCAGCAAGGAGAAGAAAGTAGAAGATAATGAGGAGGTAACTAAGAGAATTGATGAAGCAGGCTGGTAGAACGTATACATAGTTGCTAGTAAGGCAGTTGACAAGGTCCCAAATGGTGGGCTGCTCCAGAAGATGAAGGCACATGGGGATCCAAGGCAAATTGGCTAATTGGATCGTAAATAGAAACAAGAGAAAATCTGCAGATACTGGAAATCGGAGCAACACACAAAATGCTGGAGGAACTCAGCAGGCCAGGCAGCATCTATGGAAAAAAATAGAGTCGACGTTTCCGGCCGAGATCCTTCGGCAGGACTGCAGAAAAAAAACTGAGTAGATTTAAAAGGTGGTGGGGGGAAAGGCAGAGAGAAACACTAGGTGATAGGTGAAACCTGGAGAGGAGGGATGAAGTAAAGAGCTGGGTAATTGATTGGTGAAAGAAATAGAAGGCCATGAAAGAAAAAAACAGGGGGGTGGAGCACTAGAGGGAGGCGATGGGTGGGCAAGGAGATAAGGTGAGAGAGGGAAAAGGGGATGGGAAATGGTGAAGGGGTGGAGGTGGGGGCATTACCGAAGTTTGAGAAATCGATGTTCATGCCATCAGGTTGGAGGCTACCCAGATGGAATACAAGGCATTGTTCCTGCAACCTAAGTGTGGCCTCATCATGACAGTGGAGGAGGCCATGGATGGACATAGCAGAATGGGGAAGGGAATTGAAATGGGTGGCCAATGGGAGATACCGCTTCTACCGGCAGACAGAGTGTAGGTGCTCGGTGAAGCAGTCTCCCAATCTACGTCGGGTCTCACCAATAATTCAGAAGGCCACACCAGGAGCACCGGATACAACAGATGACCCCAATAGACTCATAGGTGAAGTGTCACCTCACCTGGAAGGACTATTTAGAGCCCTGCATGGTAGTGAGGGAGGAGGTGACCTGTCTCTATACCTCCTCCCTCACTACCATTCAGGGCCCTGAACATATTGCCTGGATAGGAGGACTTTAGTTATGGGGAAATATTTGATAGCCAAGCTTGTTTTCCCTGGAGCAAAGGAAGCTGATGGGTGACCTGATAGATAAAACATAAAATTATAAAAAGCATAGACAGCGTAGTCAGAACCTTTTCCTGTGGTAGGAGTATCAAAAACAGGAGGAAATAGCTGAAAGGAAGGAGTTTTGAAGGGCATTTGAAGAGAAAGTTTTTTATAGATGTTGTTGACATCTTCAATGTACTACTAGCGAAATAACCACTACATTTGAAAGGCATTTAAACAGGTACTTGAGTAGTCAAAGGATAGGATAAACTTAATATGGACAAATGGAATTAGTATGTATGGGAAGAAAACTTAATATAGTGGGTCAAAGGATCCGTGTCTGTATAGTACAAATCTATGACAGCATAGCTTACATGTGGACAATGTTCTTGATGAAAGTCAAACACAACCGTCCCTGCGTATGATGCTTTTATGCACAAAGAAGTCTAAGCATATCTTAAAGAATTTAGAAAATATGCAACTTCTATGTTTGCCTCCGAAATGCACATAGTGAGGTCAGTCTGAGATGTGGTTTGGGGTGCCAAATCAGATGACAGTATTTCTTCATTCTCACTGCCTTCTTCTTGCCCCTGTATCTCCTGGCCAATGGTAGTAGTGAAAGGAGGGGATGCCCGAAGATGGGGGTCCTTGATTATGGATGCTACTTTCTTGTGGCAGCACTCCTGTAGATCTGCTCAACAGGGGAGGACTTTTCCTGTGATGTACAGGCCTGCAGCCACCAATTTCTATAGACTTTCTATTCCTGGGCATCAGTGTTTCTCTACCAAGGTGTGATGCAACCAATCAGGATACTCTCCACTATGCATTTATAGAAATTTATCAAAGTTTCTGGTGGCATGCCAAATTTATGTAACCTTCTAATAAAGTAGAAGCACTGTCGTTTTTTTTTGTGATGGCACTTACGTGCTAGTCCCAGGGTATATGTTAACACCAAGAAATTTATTGCTACTGACCCTCTACATCTCCGTTCTCCTAATGAGGATTCGCTCATGGACCTCTGGTTTCTTTCTCCTGTAGACAATAATCAGCTCTTCGGTTTTGGTGGCATTGCTGTTGTGGCACCATTAAACCAGATTTTCAATCTCCCTCCTACATGCCGATACAGCCAACAACAGTATTGTCAACAACAGTAAACTCAAGGGCACCTCTACCCCAAAACAGCCTCAGTAGCACAAGCTCACTGTGAGGCATCCTGCAATAAAGAAGTATGAACCTTAATCCCCACATAAGCAAACAAACAAGTTAATTGTAACTATTTTTATGGCAAAATGTTTCATTTGGAATGAGAGGAAGGGTCTGTAGTTCTAACCAAAGAGCTCATAGACTATGGAGCAGTATGTACTGACAAATCATTTGTAGTGTTGAATTCTCAAACATACCAGTCCCAGAAAAAACTTTTCCAGAAATCCATATAGTAGTGATTAATAGAGATTTTCTTTTTGTCTAGGTTATTAATACTCAATGGTTTAACAGTTCAGATATGGATATCAAGGTAAAATATTTTCATTACATTGCTCAAACTGCATAAATGGAGGCTTTAATTTGTGACCTTGAAACTCTTTGAAGTTGTGCCAGCTGAAGCTTGAAATAATTCAAGCTATGTAGGCACTGGAAGCATGGCAATACTTGAAGACTGCCCCCAGTACATATTCGGACAGTATTAGTTGTTAACAATGCACTTCACTGCATGTTTTGATGTTTCGATGTGCAAACTGGCAAATAAACATAATCTTTATCTTTTATCCCTTAATCGCCTGATACAAGTCCTCAAAACAAACCAGAAAAGCAGAGTTCAGGAAGCAAATCTCACCAATACAACACACACTGAATGGAATCAAATGAATTCCAGGCAGGAAGATGGTGCAGGTCATTGATCAGTGTTGAATGGCAGTACAGGACATTGTAAGGAAGTAAGGTGATGCAGACTATTTAACAGCAATTTAAAATGTACCATTAGATTTGCACTAATAATTCCCACATGGCAAATCCACTACCTCAGCCCAACGAAAAGGGGCAGAGATGAGGATCAATAAAGAAATGCAATCCAAAAGGAAAGAGTTAATTTCAGAGATTTGAGAAAGGTAGTGGGAATAATGAATGGCCAGAAAACCAGTAAATGAGCAACGGTGGGCCATTAAAATGTAAATTCCCTAGGTATGAAGATAACTCACCATGAAGAAAAGCATAGGTTATCTAAAATCAGAGAAGATAGAAGGGAAACATGTTCCCCAGCAAATGAGTTGGTAACAACACGTTCAGCACTGCACCTTAAACAAAGTTATACAACAACGGCTAAAGAGAAACAGGACTGACACTGAATGTTGCTGGTTACAGGGTTTTCAGAAGTGATAGATTGGGGTAAAATATGGGGGAGGGAGTCACAATATTGATTAAAGAGACAACCACAGCTGTGAAAAGGGGTGATACATTGAAAGAATTAAGGAATTAGGATAGTTAAAGGTTGAGTAAAAGGGGGTAAAAAAGACATCATGATCATCAGGTGCCGTGCCCAGTTTGAGCTTTGACTGCCATGGCCCACACACTCCTGTTTCAGGTCAAGTGGATCAATTTATTGGTATTCATTTCCAGTACTCTGGCTGCTGTCTCCATCATCATTTGTCTTTGTCTTCCTCTTGCTTTCTTCCCTTCAATCTTTCCCATAACGTACATTCTAACTCCTCTTTCCTAATGTGACGAGAATACACATAGATTAAGATGTAGCTGTCCTGTGCTGGCACCAGTGGAATCAGCAGTTGGTCTGCCACCTGTCTTCAGGAGAGAGAGAGATAAGGAAAACAATGGAGCAGCATTTGAAGATGTTAATGAAGGGGAAGGAGAGCTGTCAAGATCGGCTCCTCCTTTGAACCCCGAACTGTTTGAAGTGATGGACAAGCGATACCCCAGCAGGGGGATAAAAAGGGACAAGTTCGCTAAGGCAAGACACACACGACACCCGAGGTAACAAGACCCTGGAAGCAGTGCGTCTCTCACAAGTCGGTGGGAAGTACCGGGCCATAAACGCACAGGGTGGAAAGGCACGATCGGCGGGAACCTGGTGTGTGTCCACCCTTGCCTGGGTGCCAGGTTTACCGCAGGGAAACGATCGTATCTGGAAACGGAGGGGTCACGGTCGGTGACCTCAGATGACATCACAAAGGACTCGCCCGAAAGCTGACTGCGAAGGTCTGTGTGGAAGCCTTGAATATTCATTCGTTTTGCTCTCTCTCTCCTTCCCCCCACTGTCCATCGCCACGGCAGCGATTACTGCGAACTGAACTGAACTAAATTGAACTGAGCTTTGCGTCACTTTGAAACTGATCATTTACCGATAGAGCTTGATTGATCCTGTTATCTTAATTCTGTGTACATGTATGTTTATCATTGCTGAACTGTTGCATTTATTATCCTTTTGATTAGAGTACTGTGTTGCTTGTTTCTTTAATAAAACTTCCTTAGTTCTAGTAATCCAGACTCCAACTGAGTGATCCATTTCTGTTGGTTTGGCAACCCAGTTATGGGGTACGTAACACTAATCACATGTCCAATGAAGTTACGTTGCCTTTTCATGACCTCATAAATTATTTCTCTTTTTGTGTTTGCTCTGTTCATGACATCCTGATTAGATATTTGTTTCGTCCATGATATTCTTTGCATTCTCCTCAAAAACCACATCTCTGCTGCTTCAATTTGTTTCCTCATGTTACTAGATATTGTCCAATATTCTGAGCCATATAACATAACTGGATAAACGTAACATTTCAGTACTCTGAGGCGGGTTGTCATGCCTAGTTTAGTATTGATCAGTATAGTCTTCATTCTCGTAAAGGTGTTAAAAAGACATAAAAGAACATATTAAGGAAAAAAGCTGGAAGTAATGGTATAAATTCAAAGTACCAGTTCAGTAATAGTGTGGTATTTCAACTACCCTAATATAAACCATATAGTTATTGTTAATGGACACTGATTTCCTAAACTGCATGGAACTTCTATTTTAGCCATTAGGTTTTAAGCTCAACAAGTGGGGGTACGGCAGAGAGAGGGTGGAAACAATTCTGTATTAGTTTTAGAAAAGGTTTTTGGGCAAATGGAAAGAAAGTCAAACAGAGTAAATTTTTGTGACATGATCATAATTCTATTAGATTTGGTATAGTTAAGAGAAAGGACAAAGATTAAATAAAAGTGAAAATTCCAAATGAAGGGAAGGCCAATTTAATTTGGCAGGGAAATAACTAACAAAAAATAAGCTGCAGTCAGCTATTTGTTGCAAGTCAGTCTCACAGCAGTGGGAGGCATTTACAAAGAAGATTCAAATAGTTCAAGATAGACATGTACCTATATATATAAAAAAACAATGATGTTGTGTCTGAATAATGCACAATTTTTTTGAAAAGGTAACAGAGAGTGAATGAAGGCAGTGCATTTAATACTGCCTACTTGGCTTTGTGCAAATCTTTTGTGAAGTCCCTTTTCGCTGGCTGTTCAAAAAAAGTAAAAGAGCACAGGGATCCAAGGGAGAGTGATAAACTAAAACCAAAATTAACCTTGGAAGTAAACTGTGATGGTTGACAGATGCTTTTGTGTTTGGAATACCAATGGGATTCCATACAGAACACTACCCAGTCTCTTGTTTTTTTAATATATATATAAATGCTTTTGAAATATGTTTACAATATAGAAACTAGATGTTTCGCTGACAGCAGGAAGAGAAGGATGGTCTGGTTGGTTGGGCTGAAAAGTGGAAAATGATGTTTAACCCTGAGAAATGCAGGGTAATGCATATGAAGTGATTTTTTTTTTATTTCAAAATATACTTTATTCAAAAATAAATATATACAATAAACCATTCAATAACTTTTCATCCTTTACATACGTTTCCATTATACTCAGTAAAATACCCGTGTTTATAGCCACCCACGTGGCACTCCAGTAGTTCAGCTTAGCATCTCATTGTTGAGGGGTATACTCCCCACCCACCGACCCCTCCCACTCCCACGGGTGGAGAAACCTATACTGTGGTCCTTCCCCACCGGGCCCTTGCGGTGGCTGCACCGAGTTTCAGTGCGTCCCTCAGCACGTACTCCTGCAGCCGAGAGTGTGCCAGTCGGCAGCATTCTCCCACGGACATCTCCATGTGCTGGTAGATCATCAAGTTTCGGGCTGACCAAAGAGCGTCTTTCACCGAGTTGATGATCTGCCAGCAGCACCGGATGTTGGTCTCCGTGTGCGTCCCCGGGAACAGCCCGTAGATCAGAGAGTCCTCTGTCACGCAGCTGCTGGGGATGAAACGTGACACTAGCCCGTCCATCCTCCTCCACACCCTCTTTGCGAACTGGCAGTGTGCAAAGAGGTGGGTCACAGACTCCTCCTCACTGCAGTCCTCCCGTGGGCAGTGGGGTGCGGAGACGACGTTCCGGGCGTACAGGAGGGCTCTGACTGGGAGGGCCCCTCTCACCGCCAGCCAGGCGAGGTCTTGGTGCCTGTTGGTGAGATCTGGCGATGAGGCATTTTGCCAGATGAACTGGACAGTCTGCTCAGGGAACCACCCCACTGTGTCCATCACGTCCTTCTCCTGCAGTGCCTGCAGGACACTTCGTGCCGACCACTGCCTGATGGCCTTGTGGTCAAAGGCGTTCTCCTGGAAGAACTTTGCTACGTGGGATAGGTATGCCAGCAACGACCAGCTGACTGGGGCGTTGCGCGGGAGTGGGGCCAGACCCATCCTTCGCAGCCAGGGCGACAAGTAGAACCTGGGCACATAGTGGTACTTGGTGCCCACATACCTGGGCTCTACACACAACCTGATGCAGCCACATACGAAGCTGGCCATCAGGGTGAGGGCGACAATGGGGACGTTCTTGCCCCCGTTGTCCAGGGACTTGTGCATGGCGGTCCGTCTCACCCGCTCCATCTTGGATCCCCAGACGAATCTGAAGACAGCCCGGGTGATTTCTGAGCTGTAGGAGCGGGGGACGGGCCAGACCTGCGCCAAGTACAGCAGCCCTGAGAGCACCTCACACCTGATGACCAGGTTCTTGCCCGTTATCGACAGGGAGCGCCCTCCCCACAGTCCCAGTTTCTGTTTCACCTTGGCAGTCCGCTCCTGCCAGTTCTTGTTGCACGCCTCAGCCCCTCCGAACCAGATCCCCAACACCTTCACGTGGTCAGACCTGATGGTGAAGGGGACGCTGGATCGGTCGGGCCAGTTGCCAAAGAGCATGGCTTCGCTCTTTGTGCGGTTGACCCTGGCCCCCGACGCTAGCTCGAACTGTTCGCAGGTGCCAATCAACCTGCGAACTGACCTCGGATCAGAGCAGAAGACGGTGACGTCGTCCATGTACAGGGAGGTTTTCACTTGGGTCCCTCCACTGCCTGGCAGCGTCACCCCTCTTATGCCCCCATCCCTCCTGATGGCTTCCACAAAGGGTTCTATGCAGCAGACAAACAAGACAGGGGAGAGGGGGCAGCCCTGCCTGACTCCAGACCTGATGGGGAAGCTGTCTGTTTCCCACCCGTTGACCTGGACTGAACTACGGATGTCTGTGTAGAGCAGTCTGATCCAATTCCGGATTCCCTCCCCAAATCCCATTTTGGAGAGCACGTCCGCCATGTACGTGTGCGATATCCTGTCGAAGGCTTTCTCCTGGTCCAAGCTGACCAGGCAGGCGTCCACCCCCCTGTCCTGCACGTAGGCGATGGTGTCCCTCAGCAGCGCGAGGCTGTCTGAGATCTTCCTGCCCGGTACAGCACAGGTTTGGTCCGGGTGGATCACCTGTCCCAGAGCAGACTTGACCCTGTTGGCTATAGCCTTGGACAGGATCTTGTAGTCCACATTCAGGAGAGAGATGGGTCTCCAATTCCTAATGTCCTCCCTTTCCCCCTTCTGCTTGTAGATGAGGGTGATGATGCCCTTCCTCATGGACTCAGACATACTGCCGGCCAGAAGCATAGCGTTGTACACTTCCAGCAGGTCTGGGCCTATCCAGTTCCACAGAGCCGAGTACAACTCAGCCGGTAAGCCGTCGCTTCCGGGAGTCTTACCCGACCCGAAGGAACGGATGGAGCCTGTCAGCTCGTCCAGGGTCAGTGGCTGATCCAGACTCTCCCGCTTGCCGTCGTCTAAGACCTGCGTGATAGACGACAGGAAGTTGCGGGAGGCTGTGGATTCTGTGGCCTTTTCCTCGTACAGACCGGCATAGAAGGACTTGCAGATCCTCAGTATGTCGGTCTGCGAGGACGCGACTGAGCCGTCCTCTTCCTTAAGGTTGTGGATCACAGAGCTCCCCCTGTGCACCTTTTGGAAGAAGAAGCGTGAGCACGTCTCGTCCTGCTCCACGGTTTGGACCCTTGATCGGAAGATGATCTTGGAGGATTCAGCGGCGAGGTGCTGGGCTTGCCGGCCCTTCACCTCTCGCAGTTCCTCCCTGACATCCACCCCCTTCGACTGCAGAAGGAGAAGTTGCTGCAGCTCTGTCTGGAGTTTACGCAGTTCCCTCTGCTCCTGCCTTGCCTTCTGAATACCCTTGCGGATGAAGAACCTCTTAATGTTCTCCTTGGTGGCTTCCCACCAGTGAACCGGGGAATCAAAGAAGGCTTTCAAGGTTCTCCAACCTGTGTACTCCCTCTCTAGTTCCTCGATGTTATGAAGTGATGCAACAAGACAAGAGGTTTGAAATAAATAGTAGATACTGAACGATGTGGAGAACAAATGGATTTTAGAGCACCACAAGTCCTTTAAAGTTAGAAGGATGGGTCAACAAGTAGTTCAGATAATACATTTTCTAATACTAGCAGTAGTGCTCTGTGTCAATTTGGATCTCACTGTGAAGGACATATAAGTCATATGCATTAAATAGAACAGCTGGAAGAAGGTAATGGAAATACTTTGTTATGACTACGCACTTGGAACAGTTCCTGGATGTCAAATGTTAGTGTTGCAGTGTGAAGTATTCACTTGAATGGAATCTATACTTCAGTGAATATGGTTCCTATCCAATGAAGATGTTGACCAGGAGACTACATCTAAATTGGTCACAAAATCCATTGCAGGGAAGATTACTTGCTTAAATCAACAAATTATTCAATATGTTTCTGCTCATTTAAGTAACTGGGCAAAGTGTCAGTTGTCAACAGAAATATGCACAAGCAACCTTGTGTTATTATTGCATCTGGAGATGTGATGCTGCAGCTGCTGATCAAGCTAACACCAAAAGGAGAGGTGAGCAAGAGAATGCATGCAGGACTTAGTGGCTAAACAATACTAAGAAACATTGTATGAGTTTACATTCAGTTAAAAAATAGACCAAAAATTCCTATCAGAGCTTAATGCAGGGGTGCAAGCCCCTTAAAAGCAACTTTATGAGCAAGAAATATGAATAGCAAGAGAAAAATAAGTGTTCTAATAAGGTAGCAAACACACTTACTACAGTCCAGTGCTGGAAGTTCAAAGTAAATTTATAATCAAAGTACAAATACATCACTATATACTGTGGATCGTTTTCTTGCGAACATTCACAATACAACAAAGAAATACCATAGAATCAGAGAAAAACTACACACAAAGATTGACAAATAACCAACATGCAAAAGACAAACTTGCAAAAAAAGCAACCCAAATAATAATTAAATAAATACATACAAACATAATAGAACATGAGTTGCAGAGTCCTTGAAAATGAGTCCATAGGTTGTGAAATCACTTCAGAGTTGAGGTGATTGAAGTCAACCAGGCAAGTTCAGGAGCCTGATTGTTGAAGGGTAGTAATATATTTATATTTACATTTATCTAGTCTACTTCTGTGACTTATGATTACATGCTGCAAGAATTGATTTGTCAATAAAATGCCTTTGTAACCATCTGAGAAAATGCAAGGCCATTTGCAACAACTCTAAACAGCCACCACAGCTGGAACTGCTTCATTTACACCTACCCAATAATATAATTTACACCTCACTTTGTTATTTTTCCACACATTCCTCCAGCAGCATTGTCACGTGTCCTTTCTATTCCCGAGGGTAGGAAAAGTTGGCTACCTTTATTTAAGAAAAGCATACTCAGTCGTTTTAAAAAACAAAGTTATCAATCACCTGTAAGTATGGCAAAAATCCTTTAGTTTTCTTGTTGGCTGCTACTCAAAAGAATCAGTGCAAAAATTACAGGTACAGTAGATGCTTAGTTTGTACTGGCTGTTTTTAATCAGGAAACCCAGCATGCAGTTTTCTTAAAATCCAGCATAGGATTCACTATTAAGACCAATGTCTGGTTGTGCAAATGTCAGGTACTCTAAACACAAGGGATTCTGCGGATGCTGGAAATCCAGAAAACACACACACACAATACTGGAGGAAATCAGCAGTTCTGCTAGCACTTATGGAATAAAAAGGATCTTGGCTCAAAACATTGATTCCTCCATAGATGCTGCCTGACCTGCTGAGTTTCTCCAGGATTTTGTGTGTTGCTCAGATACTGTAGATCTGCCCCATGTACACTGGGATTTCCTAATATATTACTCACTTGATTGAAATATTCCTAGTTCAAAATATCTGTTAATATGCACTTGCAAGAGTAGATTAATAGGATGTACATTATCACTGATGGGTCTTTTATCTTGGGAAAAATTGCAAAAAAGCACTAGGGGTTGAAGGTGATGCATTGGGAATTGGTGAACAAAAGTCTGTAAGCACAAGTACATGACCATGACCCTCTTCCATCAATAGCTGTTTTTAAGCACATCATCTTCTAGTGAATACATCTGATAATTTATGGAAAATATTTATGAAATCTGCTGAAATGCTAATAAAAATCACTTGTGCATTAATATCCTTCAGTGCGAGAAGCCAACCAACCCTAAGCTACAAGTGTCCACAGTACCACACCATGGAGACAATGGTAAACTGACTCTGATGCAAACATATAACAGACCGCACATGTTTGAATCTGAAGCAAAAGTCATAGTCATAGTCATAGTCATACTCTATTGATCCCGGGGGAAACTGGTTTTCGTTACAGTTGCACCATAAATAATAAATAGTAATAGAACCATAAATAATTAAATAGTAATATGTAAATTATGAAATAAGTCCAGGACCAGCATACTGGCTCAGGGTGTCTGACCCTCCAAGGGAGGAGTTGTAAAGTTTGATGGCCACAGGCAGGAATGACTTTCTATGACGCTCTGTACTGCATCTCGGTGGAATGAGTCTCTGGCTGAATGTACTCCTGTGTCCACCCAGTACATTATGTAGTGGATGGGAGACATTGACCAAGATGGCATGCAACTTAGACAGCATCCTCTTTTCAGACACCACCGTGAGAGAGTCCAGTTCCATCCCCACAACATCACTGGCCTTACGAATGAGTTTGTTGATTCTGTTGGTGTCTGCCACCCTCAGCCTGCCTTCCCAGCACACAACAGCAAACATGATAGCACTGGCCACCACAGACTCGTAGAACATCCTCAGCATCGTCCAGCAGATGTTAAAGGACCTCAGTCTCCTCAGGAAATAGAGACGGCTCTGGCCCTTCTTGCAGACAGCCTCAGTGTTCTTTGACCAGTCCAGTTTATTGTCAATTCATATCCCCAGGTATTTGTGATCCTCCACCATGTCCACACTGACCCCCTGGATGGAAACAGGGGTCACCGGTACCTTAGCTCTCCTCAGGTCTACCACCAGCTCCTTAGTCTTTTTCACATTAAGCTGCAGATAATTCTGCTCACACCGTGTGACAAAGTTTCCTACCATAGCCCTGTACTCAGCCTCATCTCCCTTGCTGATGCATCCAACTATGGCAGAGTCACCCGAAAACTTCCGAAGATGACAAGACTCTGTGCAGCAGTTGAAGTCCGAGGTGTAAATGGTGAAGAGAGCTGCTGCAAAAACTCAATGAGTTGGGCAGCACCTGTAGGGAGAAAATACAGTCGGCTTTTCAGGTCAATAGCTTTATTGTATCTTCATTACAATGAAGACGCTGGAGAACTCACTGTAGGAAGAGGGATGGAGTCAGATGCAATTTAAGAAACATTTAGACAGGCACATGAACAGGAAAGGTCTCGAAAGCTATGGACATAGTGTAGAAGAGGGGGAAAAAGATCAGCATGAATATGGTGGGCTGGAGAGCCAGTCTTTCTACAGTGAACTCTATGAATCTAACAAGACTTCCCTTCACTGTCAACTCTAACAGTGATAATTCCACATTAATGTAATCATCACCCTGATCTCCCAGGCTCTGACGGCGTACCTGGTAGGGCACTGAAAACCTGTGCCAACCATTTGGTCGGAATGTTCAAGGACAACCCTTCAAGGTAAACTAGCCAATAATATAAAAGACAATACCAAAAGTTTGTTCAGATATATAAAGTGTAAAAGAAAGGCGAGAGTGGGTATTGGACTGCTGGAAAATGACACTGGAGAGGTAGTATGAGGAGCGTTTGATGTCTCTAGGCCTGTACTCACCAGAGTTTACAAGACGGGGTAAGGGGGGGGTGGGGAGTTGGATCTCATTGAAAACTATTGAATATTTAAAGTGTGGGACCAGAGGGCACAGCTTCAGATTAAAGGGACATCCATTTAGAACAGAGATGAGGAGGAATTTCTTTTGCCAGAGGGCAGCTGTGGATCTGTGGAATTCATTGCCACATACGGCTGTGGAAGCCAAGTCATTGAGTATATGTAAAGAGGAGAATGATAGGTTCTTGATTAGTAAGAGCATCAAAGGTTATGGGGAGAAGGCAGGAGAAAGGGGTTGAGAAGGATAATAAAACAGCCATGATGGAATGGCGAATCAGACTTGATGGGTCAAATGGCCTAATTCTGCTCCTGTGTCTTATGGTTTTACGGTCAGTCCTCATCGCTAGATCAGCAGTGGAAAGAGTGAGCAGTTTCAAGTTCCTGAATGTTAACATCTCTGAAGATCTGTCCTGAACGCAACATATTGATCCAATCCAAAGAAGGCATGGCAGTAGCTATATTTCATTAGGAGTTTGAAGAGATTTAGTATAAGACCAAAGACTCTATCAAATTTCTACAGATGAACCTTAGAGAGCATTCTTACCAGTTGCATCACTGTCTGGTATGGAGGAGCCACTGCACGGGATCTGAAAAAGCTGCACAAAGCTGCAAACTCAGACAGCTCCACCAAAGGCACTAGCCTCCCCAGCAGTGAGGACATCTTCAAAAGGGGATGTCTTCCTCATTAAGGACACCCACCACCCTCTTCCCATTGCTACCATCAAGGACATGCCCTCTTCCCATTGCTACCATCAAAGAGGAGACACAGGGGCCTGAAGAAACACACTCAACATTTTAGGAACAGCTTCTTCCTCTCAACCATCAGATTTCTAAATGGATAATGAACCCATGTACAGTACCACACTACTTTTTTCCTCTCTCTACATATTTAATTTAATCATATACATTTCTTATTGTAATCTGTAGTTTTTTTTATTATGCACTATGCTGCTGCCACAAAACAACTAATTTGACAAATATGCCAGTGATATTAAGGCTAATTCTGATTCTGGAGAACCAAGTGGTTTCTAGATCAAAAAGAACGGAGACTCCAGATCAAATGTATGCTTCCATTTCAAAAGAAAGTTCCTGGGTGAGTAAATGGACTTCAATTAAATTAAATTTCAGATGTGGATTTCAACATTTATAGTCTATTTTCACACTTAGTGCCAGAGGATGAATTATAGCTCTATTTTCTCTGCCAACTGGAGTATGTATTCAGTGTACCTTTTGAAAGTACAGAATTGTAAACGACCCTTGAAAATTTTCAACAATTGTGCTTTGACTAAAAGTTTCTTTTATCTGCTTCTTATATGGGAGAAAAATATGTTATAGCGCAAAATAAGTGTGCTTAAATTAGGCATGGAATCAAAAATATACAATTATAGGACCTCAAGATGTAGCCCAACTTGGTTATTACCACTCTAGCTGTAAGTCATAAGTGCTGGGCTCAAGTTCCATTCTAGAAATAGGTGCAAAATTAAGGGTGAAATTTACTGCAGAACTGAGAGATGTTTTGAATAAGATGTTCAGTCAACTGAAATTAAAAGATCTAACAGCATAATTCAAATAATTGCAAATGGCTCTTTCAAAACCTCAAAAGACAGATCAACTGATAATTTGCCCCATCCTTATGTGAACCTGTCGCCTAAAGCTGATTAAGAGCAACTCACCAGCTCTGCGTCTTCAGGATGTTCCAAAGAATGGCACAAAGATACAGCCAACAGAGCTATTGCTAGCAGCTCCAGAGATCAAGGTTCAATCCTGACCTCATGTACTGAATGTGTGGAGTTTCTATGTCCTCTCTGTGGTTGTGTGGGTTTTCTTTTCGATGCTCCAGTTTCCTCAGATATCCCAAAACTGTACAACTTTGTAAAGTTAATTGGCTAGAAACAGAGTTAGATGTTATAGTGATATATTTCCCACTGAGATATAGTGGGAACAAAGAAACTGATATGATAAGCAAAGACATTATTTTACTTTGGTGTCTTAGCATTAAATGTTAAATGTATCCTGGAAAATTACATGTTGACTGTGCTCAAATTGTTTTTTTTTCAACCATTATTCACTATTTTGTGAAACATCATTGTCCGAACTTAAGGTTTTATATGTGCTTAGGTCTTAAACTTGTTTTTTGTAAATACTGTACAAACAGTTCACATAGTTAAGTGAAAAAAAATATTTAACACTATTTGAAAGCCAGATGAATTTAAGAAATTCCAGGAAACATTAAAATGCAGCCATTTTTGGTTTTATTTGAATGATTTCTCAACAAATCATGATGCTGGCATTTTACACATTTTCTCTATTATTTTTAATTATATATTTTTACATAATGAAACCAATTATAAATGTTAAACGCTAACATTAAAAAGCATTATAGGCCATAATATTTGTGGTTAAAAATGTTATACACAAAACATAGTAATATATAAATAACCAGCATTTGAATATTGTAGACAGTCACATAAATTTAAATAGTTCACTATCTACCTTCCACCTACAGCAGGAGTTCCTCTATTTAGAATTACAAACGTGCAGGAAATCTCTCAGCGTATGAATACAGTTTTAAACCGATGTTCCAAAATATTTAGAGGAGTTCACCACTTGGATAGTCGAGTGCTGAATCATTAACTACTTCCCTGTTTACCTTATTTTCTTTTCGAATGTGACATCTGTACAGTCAGTGCACACAGAACATAGAATAGTACAGTACAGCACAGTACAGGCCCTTCGGCCCACAATGTTGTGCCCACCCTCAAACCCTGCCTCCCATATAACCCCCACTTTAAATTCCTCCATATACCTGTCTAGTAGTCTCTTAAACTTCACTAGTGTATCTGCCTCCAGCACTGACTCAGCCCTTACCTTAAAGCCATGTCCTCTTATATTGAGCAGTGGTGCCCTGGGGAAGAGGCGCTGGCTGTCCACTCTATCTATTCCTCTTATTATCTTGTACACCTCTATCATGTCTCTTCTCATCCTCCTCTCCAAAGAGTAAAGCCCTAGCTCCCTTAATCTCTGATCATAATCCATACTCTCTAAACCAGGAAGCATCCTGGTAAATCTCCCCTGTACCCTTTCCAATGCTTCCACATCCTTTCTATAGTGAGGCGACCAGAAATGGACACAGTACTCCAAGTGTGGCCTAACCAGAGTTTTATAGAGCTGCATCATTACATCGCGACTCTTAAACTCTATCCCTCGACTTATGAAAGCTAACACCCCATGAGCTTTCTTAACTACCCTATCCACCTGTGAGGCAACTTTCAGGGATCTATGGACAGGTACCCCCAGATCCCTCTGCTCCTCCACACTACCAGGTATCTTGCCATTTACTTTGTACTTCCAAAGTGTACCACCTCACACTTCTCCGGGTTGAACTCCATCTGCCACTTCTCAGCCCTCTTCTGCATCCTATCAATGTCTTTCTGCAATCTTTGACAATCCTCTACACTATCTACAACACCACCAACCTTTGTGTCATCTGCAAACTTGCCAACCCACCCTTCTACCCCCACATCCAGGTCATTAATAAAAATCACGAAAAGTAGAGGTCCCAGAATAGATCCTTGTGGGACCCTAGTCACAATCCTCCAATCTGAATGTACTCTCTCCACCACGACCCTCTGCCTTCTGCAGGCAAGCCAATTCCGAATCCACCTGGCCAAACTTCCCTGGATCCCATGCCTTCTGACTTTCTGAATAAGCCTACCATGTGGAACCTTGTCAAAAGCCTTACTAAAATCCATATAGATCACATCCACTGCACTACCCTCATCTATATGCCTGGTCACCACCTCAAAGAACTCTATCAGGCTTGTTAGACACGACCTGCCCTTCACAAAGCCATGCTGACTGTCCCTGATCAGACCATGATTCTTTAAATGCCCACAGATCCTATCTCTAACAATCTTTTCCAACAGCTTTCCCACCACAGACGTAAGGCTCACTGGTCTATAATTACCCGGACTATCCCTACTACCTTTTTTGAACAAGGGGACAACATTTACCTCCCTCCAATCCTCCAGTACCATTCCTGTGGACAACGAGGACATAAAGATCCTAGCCAGAGGCTCAGCAATCTCTTCCCTCGCCTCGTGGAGCAGCCTGGGGAACATTCCGTCAGGCCCTGGGGACTTATCCGTCCTAATGTATTTTAACAACTCCAACACCTCCTCTCCCTTAATATCAAAATGCTCCAGAACATCAACCTCACTCATATTGTCCTCACCATCATAAAGCTCCCTCTCATTGGTGAATACCGAAGAGAAGTATTCATTGAGGACCTCGCTCACTTCCACAGCCTCCAGGCACATCTTCCCAACTTTATCTCTAATTGGTCCTACCTTCACTCCTGTCATCCTTCTTTTCTTCACATAACTGAAGAATGCCTTGGCGTTTTCCTTTACCCTACTCACCAAGGCCTTCTCATGCCCCCTTCTTGCTCTTCTCAGCCCCTTCTTAAGCTCCTTTCTTGCTTCCCCATATTCCTCAATAGGCCCATCTGATCCTTGCTTCCTAAACCTCATGTAAGCTGCCTTCTTCCACCTGACTAGATTTTCCACCTCACTTGTCACCCATGGTTCCTTCACCCTACCATTCTTTATCTTCCTCACCGGGACAAATTTATCCCTAACATCCCGCAAGAGATCTCTAAACATCGACCACATGTCCATAGTACATTTCCCTGCAAAAACATCATCCCAATTCACACCCGCAAGTTCTAGCCTTATAACCTCATAATTTGCCCTTCCTCAATTAAAAATTTTCTTGTCCTCTCTGATTCTATCCTTTTCCATGATAATGCTAAAGGCCAGGGAGCAGTGGTCACTGTCCCCCAGATGCTCACCCACTGACAGATCTCTGACCTGACCCGGTTCATTACCTAGTACTAGATCTAGTATGGGATTCCCCCTAGTCGGCCTGTCCACATACTGTGACAGGAATCTGTCCTGGACACACTTAACAAACTCTGCCCCATTTAAACCCTTGGAACTAATGAGGCGCCAATCAATATTAGGGAAGTTAAAGTCACCCATGATAACAACCCTGTTATTTTTGCACCTTTCCAAAATCTGCCTCCCAATCTGCTCCTCTGTATCTCTGCTGCTACCAGGGGGCCTATAGAATACCCCCAATTTTCATTTTCAAATTAGTTGACAGAAAAGAAGCATGTCTCTGATTCATTACTATAAATACACATGGAAACTTCCATGTAACCATGTATCAGATAGGTAAGCATGCAAGTTACTGACAGAAAAATACATAAAGCTGAATCAGAAGAACCCAGTTTTTTATCTAAATCACTTCCAACAAAATTATGTATTAATTAGTCAACTGAATAAAAACATCGATAACTTGGCTTGGAGGGAACCAACAAATCAGTGTGCAACACCTAACTAGCAAGTTATGAGTTTGCAACAGAGGTGTTTTCTACTGATAAATGATGGGCTCAACAAAGAGCATCTTGACCACCTCTCACCACCATTCTTGAAGAATCATAAAGTAGAAGGAAGGTTCTTCATATCTGATTGCAAAGAGAAGTAAAAAGCCAAGAGGGACAAACAAAATCTGTAATCATAAAAACACTGCAGTTACTTGGCTCAAGGAGAACATATACTGTACACTAGAAAACAAATCTCTGCAAGTCAAAGGGAAAATATAGGCTCATTACTAACAGCTAGTGGCTAATCCCATGTTCACCATACAAAAGATTATAATCTTTAATTCATTCTGGCCCAGATACAAATATTTCATTTATCAATGATCTTCTTTACATTTCATTGCCAAAATCATTCAGAACAATCCTGTGCTGTGTTTTTTTAAAAAAAGTTATTCTCAAAGTCCTCAAGCTCATGGGAGGTTTTCAGCTAAGAACACCACCTGGTCCATATGTTTTGGTTTCACGCTGCTTCGATACTCGGCAAACGCAGAAGTACTTCTGTTGAACGCTCTTTCTGATGCCACATTCGTTGCAGAGATGCAGAGATACTTTCTGGCTAGTTTTGCTAACAAGGGCAGACAATTCTGGGTGGCTTTCCACCATTGAAGAGGACAGCTTTCCAGGGAGAGTTTTGGTTCCTTGAAATAAAAGTCCAGCTCTCGATCAAGCTGCTCCTGCAGAGAAACTGAAGTAGTTACCGTTTTGTCTGTGTCTCCATCTCCACTCTGCTTTCCAAATACCTTTGCAAGACCTCCTCCATATTTAGCTTTCTTTGGATGACTTGGCCCTGGGCTATCTCGATCATACCAACTACAAGAGCTTGATGGAGAAAGTGTTGAACCATCATAGCCTATTTGAAATATTGAGGGTTCTTCAGCCACTTTGCCAGCAAGTACTTCTCCTTTAATCTGCTGCAGAACATTCTCTAGATTGTCTACACATGTGGGACCGAATCGGGGGTCAATGAATGTAACTTTATCCAGAAAATGTACCAATTCTGGGTCTCCATATCGTATTTCAAGGTCTCGCTTTATTCTCATTCTCATTAGAAACCCAAGAGTTAACTCCTCTTGTTCCTCTCTTACAAGATCATTACATATGTGTTTTATAAGAGGATTTATTGCTGAAATGGCAATGAATTTCTCAGAAGACAGAGCTTCTGTCATTTCACGGAATGGGCGTAAAACACTTACAATGGACTCAAGAACATCAATGTCTTGCCATGTTGGAACAAGACGACATATCTTACGGTCATGGGCTAATACAGCTCTGATAGCATCCTGTTGCTCAAGAAACCTTTCAAGCATATCCAAAGTCGTTCCCCACTGGTTGTTAACATCTGCTTTTAGTGAATTTCTTGGAAGCCCCTTCTGACCCTGAGCTATAGAAAAATCCCGCTTCCTTTTGCAACTGCGTGAAAATTGAGAGAATATTTGACGAGATAGCTGGATAATTCGTTCAATGCGCGAATCTTCAAGACCCTTTTGGATTGAACTTTGCAGGTTCTGGCTGAAGCAGCTAATTCTTTTCCAGCCTAACAACTCACAGGCATGTTTAACAGTGGATCCATTATCTGTAGTGACAGCAACAAGGCTAGTAGGATCTAACCCCCATTCCTCCAGCACATCTTCAAGAGCACACTTAAAACTCTGACCAGTGTGTTCATCTGGTAAGTACTGGGTCTGCAGACAGTGTGTTTTGAGGATCCAATCACTATCCACATACTGAACCCCACATGTTAGGTACATTTCATTGCTTCTGCATGTCCATGTTTCAACAGTTGCAGCAAAACAATCCCCATTCTTTAATTCTCTCTCCACAACTTTGCGAACATCTGCATAGAGTGATGGAATAGCTACTCTAGAGAAGTAGTTCTTGCTCGGCAGCTCATATTTAGGGTTAAACTTGCTCAAGAGGTGCTGAAAGCCAGGCTTGGAAAGAGTATTCAGAGGCATCCTATCCTTGGTGACAAAGTACGTCACAGCTTTAGTCAGCTCCTTGTGCTCTCGGGGTTTCGGATCAAATTTATCTTTTCGCTGAAAGATTTCCCGCATCGTAGTTGTCTGATCTTTGTTTGGTTCCCCAGATGAAGCTGTAGTAGTTGGCGCCTGGTTGGGTTTGCTTTTGACCTCAATGTAAATGTGAGGGTGCTGGGATTTTAGATGTGCATAAAGATTGCTTGTGTTTGAGGCCTTAGCAGGAATGACTCGGAAACAGATCTTGCAGACTGGGGTTTCAATATTTTCTGGCCTACCGTCACTACCAGGTTGGAAACCAAAGTATCTCCACACTTCTGACGTGGTATTGCTCTTTTCCACAAGTTGAGGTCTTTCAGTTTTCACAAGTGCAGATCCACAATGTACAAAGTCCCCATCTCCTTCCATTGCTCTCAGTGTGCTGCTAAACAGGACAACTACAGTGGCAAAATAATCTTCTTTCTAGGCTGTGTCTTGTAGAAAGAAGACAGATCAGAAGGATGCCATCACAGACAGGGATTCCTGCTACACACGCAAAAAGGCAAAGCCTAGAAAGGAAATTTAAATTGACAAATTATCAATTAAAAAGATGGATTCATATTCAAGTGATTCTCTGACTAACACTATATCTGAATAACAATAATTCTACCAGAGAACCCTTACTCAAAATGATGCCACATTTTAGCTAGAATTTACATTAATGTAAGGGTAAATAAGATAAACTTTACAAATGTTTTCCAATATCTCTCTGAAATGTAAAATACAAAGAACACCTTCCATTTTTTTTACCCACAAAGATAATTTTCATTTGTTTTCATTGAGAGGAGAAGGTAGAAGATAATTAGAACTAAGAAGTGTTTCTATTTTTCAGGAGGAGAACCAAAGGGGTCCACACAAAGAGGCAAATGGAAACAAAT
The DNA here is from genome assembly GCF_030028105.1 of Mobula birostris. NCBI lineage: Eukaryota > Metazoa > Chordata > Chondrichthyes > Myliobatiformes > Myliobatidae > Mobula > Mobula birostris. Next base: position 61,024,163 of record NC_092385.1, read on the forward strand.
AAGGAATGCAGGAAGATGTAGAGGGGCAGATCATGGATCTACAAGTGCAAGCAAGGAACATAAACAATGAAAGCATCATCAGGTTAGAAAAGCTATTAACAAAAATACATCAGACACCACAGGGATGATAACATAGAACAGGCCAACAAAACCAAGTTTTTTAAAAATCTGCATCTGCCATATAGGTACTGAAATCCCCTTATAGCTATAGTAAATTTTTTTGGAACCAGGGTTAAAGCTCGTTCTAATCGAAATTACATACATTAAAAATCAAGTTCTAAATTAAGGAAATCTTATAACTAGCCAACCATTTTTAAACATTTATATTTATCTGGCAAAAATAGAGAAACTGCTAGAAGAACTCAGTGGTGAAGAATATCTGTGGAGGCAGAGGAACATTCAACATTTGCTGCATCAGGACTTAGAGTGTAGGGGGAGACAGCCAATTCTGCCTGGCTAGTTCTACAAATAAAAATGATATTTCTATTTATCTTCCTAGTAGCATAGTATTTCATTTAAGTTAGCATAAACTTTGCGTGGCTTTCCGGCTTTGACAAATATTAAAATAGATTAAAATAGTTACTTCAAGGAAATCCAGCTTTTCTCTTCGTTAGCAATCTGATAAATTTGCTTATTTTAAAATTACCTACCAGAATATAAAAACAAGGATGTAATGTTGAGACTTTATAAAGCACTAGTGAGGCCTCAATTAAAAGTAGTTTTCGGCCCCTTATCTTAGAAAGAATGTGCTGACACCGGAGAAGATTCAAATGAGGTTCATGAAAATGATTCCAGAATTGAAAGGATTGTCATATGAAAGGCGTTTGATGGCTCTGGGTTTATATTCACTTGGAATCAGGAGAATAAGGGTTGATCCCATCAAAAGCTATCTAAGAGAGTCTAAGACCAGAGGACACCGCCTCAGAATAGAGGGGTATCCTTTTATAATGGAGATGATGAGGAATTACTTTAACCAGGCAGCCGTGGGGGCCGTCTTTATGTATATTTAAGGCAGAGGGTATAAGATTCTTGATTGGTCAGGGCATGAAGGGAAATGGGGGGGGGGAGGTGGGATGGCAGAAGATTAGGGCTGAGAGTTAAAATGCATCAGCCATGTTGAAATGGTGTTGAAGACTCAATGGACCAAATGGCCTAAATCTGCTCTTATATCTTATAGTCTTAAGAAAGTCAAAGCAATGACTAAATTCAAAACCAAAAAACACTGCAATGAAAATAAAGCCAATTTGCAATATTTCAAAATTTCTGTACTTTGAAATATTTTTAGATTAAACCTTTTCATATTCAAATTAAACGGAATTTAAAAAAGCCAGCTCTTCAAAATTCAAATTGAGTCTTCATAATTTTTGTATACATAGATGTCATACTCTTTAAAATAAGATACCTGAGCAAATATTGCCATGATATCAATCCCTTAGTATTTCTGTATATGATTTGGTTCTTTCCACCTGCAATCAATTGTAGGCAGCATGGAGCCATTCTTTATATAAGACCATAAGACCATAAAACATAGAACCAGAATTAGGCCATTCAGCCCATCGAGTCTGCTGTGCCATTCCATCATGGCTGATTCCGGATCGTACTCAACCCCATACACCTGCCTTCTTGCTATATCCTTTGATGCCCTGACTGATCTGGAAACTATCAACTTCTGCCTTAAATATACCCACGGACTTGGCCTCCACCACGGTCTGTGCAAAGCAATCCACAGATTCACTACTCTCTGGATAAAAAAAATTCCTCCTTACCTCTGTTCTAAAAGATCACCCTTCAAATTTGAGGCCGGCCACCCTCACCAGACGAAACATCCTCTCCACATCCACCCTATCTTGTCCTTTCAACATTCAGTAAGTTTCAATGAGATCCCCGCACATTCTTCTAAATTCCAGTGAGTACAGGCACAAAATTGCCAAACGCTCCTCATATGTTAACCCCTTTATTCCTGGAATAATCCCTGTGAACCTCCTTTGGACTCTCTCCAATGACAACATATCCTTTCTGAGATAGAGGCCCCAAACTGTTGACAATACTCTAAGCGCGGCCTGACTAGTGTCTTATAAAGGCTTAGCATTATCTCCTTGCTTTAATATTTTATTCCCCTTAAAATAAATGCCAACATTGCACTTGCCTTCTTTACCACAGATTCAACCTGTAAATTAACCTTCTGTGAGTCTTGCACGAGGACTCCTAAGACCCTCTGTACCTCTGATGTTTGAACCTTCTCTCCAACTCTTTAGACAGTTTGTAACATGAACCAAAAATAGACTCCTATTCAGTCATATACTTCTGCTGATGGTCCAGTACCCTGGTATAAACTATATTCTATTCATGCAATTGTACTGAGGTGCTGAGCTCCCCATATGTCTCCCAATCACTACAAGATCACCTTGAATCAAAAATATTGAAACAATACAGCTGCATGCTGCTTAGTAGGTTTTATGGACTGTATTTTATTTAAAACACGGGCCAATATTGAAGCTAACAAAATAAAAATGAAGTATTTCTGTCTGTGCACCAGCAGCCTGCGACAAAACGTGTAACTTAATAATGTGAAAGCATTCAACTGTATTTACTGTGAAGAGAGTTTCAGTTCCAACTATATAGCACTGTGAAATAAAGTAATTTTAAAAGAGAAAATCAAACAAAATTATAATAGCTTTGAAATACTGTGTTAAGTATATTATTAAGTATCAGCCAGTTAACATAACATTAATTTACATTCACTATCTATAATTCATATATTTTTAGACTCATTGATGTGATCAGATTTATGCAGGAAATCAAATGCAGCAAAAAGGAGATTATGCAGCTTGATTAAGAGCTGGACTTCTATTTCAAGGAACCAAAACTCTCCCTGCATGCTCTACTACCCACTTTCCCTCAACGGCCAAGATCATTGCCAATCTGATTAGATAAATTCCTGAAGGTTTCATCATATGTCCATTTCCACTCGTTGGCTAGCACTTACCTGATACATTCATCCTCACTGCATGCCCTCTTCCCAAGTATGTTGAGAAACAGATTCTGCAGCCCCCAGTGTTTTAAAAAAATGAAAGAACAACATCCCTGTGATGTTTATCTTCCATACAGCAGAATTAAGCCTTAAAAATTTAATTTCTGATTTGTAAAATTGATGAAATAGTATCGTGAAATAGTTCTTATTCTGAAACAATCATGCAACACAGAAGCAAGCCCTTCTGCCCATCAAGTTTGTGTACTCAGCTACACTAATGTCATACTGATCTATTTTACTCTCCCCACATTCACATCAACTGCCTACAGATTCTATTACTCACCCACAGACTACAAGCATTTATAATAGCCAATTAAGCCGCCAATTCACACACCTTGGGGATGTGGAAGGAAACCCACGCAATTTGTCAAAGTTCCATAGTCATCACAATCTTCAATTACAAGGTTCAGAAAACAACACTGGCAGGTTTCACTGCATAATGCTGTACCATGCCAGTTCTAGCAGCTCTCAGCATTCCAGCTTGCATACGAGATCAGGTAATAAAGAGCTATCCCACCATACGTGTAACCCCTTCCTGCATCAGTGTTGTTACTGAATGAATGAATCCTTCAACAATGTAAGGTTGAGACAGAAAGTGCCCAGGGAATCAGAAGGACCTGGAACAGTGCCTACAGGAAGCTTTTCTTCTGTACAAGAAGGCCCTGAAACCTTCCATAGATACAGTTCTTGGCAGAAGTTTGGTAAGAATTAATACTACATTTTGGAATCCATGCTTGGACATGGTTTCATTTTTTGTGAATTGGTTTCAAAGGTAGGCAGCAACTACTGGCATTTGCTGCTGACTAGAAAATATAAACTGATTAGGGCTGGAACCATAATATCATTTCTCTATCGTCTATAATACATCACATTTGATATTTCAGTCCGCTATAAGACTGATTCAGGCAATCCAATGATTCACTTGACAGTTCAAAGATTTTTACATTCTTTGTCCACAAATTTGATTACTTCTCTGAAAGTAGGATTTCCTGATATCAATCATAAATTTACCTGCTTTTGCATCCCAAAGTAATTTGAAATAAGAGACTATGAAGGAAATCTAATGATATCTGCAGTTGGCTAGACTTCCCAATGCCCGTTTAGGTGTTATATAGTTTATGTCTATTGGCTGAAAACATAAGGTCATGCAAGGAAACATGCATTTTGGCAGGCATGAACTAGGATACCAATCCTGCTCTCCTCAACCAATCAGACAGAAGGTTAGTTATATTAAAGCAGGAACTGAGTAAAATAGAAGAAATTATATACGTAAAGAGAAATAACACAAATGAAAGATTGGATTAAAAGAGTAAAAGGATTAAAAAAGATTAAAATGTAATATTCTTAAAATCACATTGCCTGATTCCTTGAACGTCATGGTTAAATGAGCCTACAGATGGCAATGGATAAGATGCAATTCTGATGTAAATTTGGAAGTCAGCAAATTTGCACCATTTCACGTATTTCAATAGTGAGTCAAAGAACATGGCTTTACTTTCGCAAAGCTAACTACAGCATGGTGAAACATTCCAGATTTCTGCAATTAAACATGCACCTGCCCCGACCTGAAACTGCTGATCTATGACAGCACACATATTTCATATTTTCTGAAAAACATATATGATAGAAAATCGAGACTCATTATATGGCTTGTTAAGTCCTCCAGGAACTTGAGAAGTGCAGTGGCATCAAAGTGCACACTTGCAAATCCAGACAATGCTTCCAAATTTTTATGTGTGACCTGTGCAATGGACATAAGCAGGTCTTCAAAGCAACCAGGAGGCCTACTTCCTCATTGTTTATAGGGGAACAGCCAGAATATCCCAGTGGAATACTAAGAAATCAATATAGAGAAATCTATTTTGTACTCTTGATATTTGTTGCTTATTTATTTATTATTATTATTTCTTTTGGTATTTGTAGTTGGCTGTCTTTTGCTCATGGGTTGAATGTCCAAGTTTGTGCAGTCTTTCATTGATTCTATTATGTTTATTACTCTATTATGAATTTACTGAGTATGCCCACAAGAAAACGTATCTCAGGGGGATTGTATATGGTTAAATATATGTACTTTGATAATAAATTTACTTTGAACTTTAATAGCCACGTACTCCATTATCTTGGGCCAGGGGTATTCAGCTGAAACAGGATTCTGAACCTGGCTGAGGGTGGGACAAAAATGAAAATGTACCCAGGGATGGAATACCCAGTGATCACAGATCCAGGGACCATTATGGGACTGCTCAGGTTTTCTGAACATGGGTTCAGATCTGGTTAACATTATACCGATCTGCTGAGTATATCCAGCAGTTTCTGTCTGTTTTCCAGATACATTATCCAGCTGTAGACATAGGTATACTCTACAGAGTATGTCAGCATATTCATGGGAGTATAGTCTCTTGCAGGCTCTAACATACTTTCAGAGAGTTCTTTTAAAATGTTGGTATAAATAGGGTGGACTATGAGATTCCTCGAATTACTATTCCTGCCCTGGTCCCCTTCCCAGATGCAGTCTTGTTCAACAAGAAGATGGTGCCAGTGAACAATGTGACCAAGGGTGACATCCTCCAAATGGCTCATAAAGCTACTGCTTTCACTTCTTTCACATTTCCTTTTTCTTTCAAGTGTGGTTCTGCTTCTGCTGGAGCCTGTGGTCTACATCTTGGTGGTGGGTTTTTGGAACGATTATGTGATCTGGCACTTTGGTGTCTCCAAGGCTGTTTGAGGAGGCTTCAAGCGAAGCGTGCGGCCTTGAGCCCAAGAGGCTTGGAGATGGTGTCGAACCCATGAACAACTCCACTTCTCACCAATCTTGCTGATCAAAGCATTGAGAAAGATTGAAATCATTGAGGTGAGAGCGGGTGTTCAGCACTGTTCCCCAGCCTCTCACCCCCTACTGCCAGAGAACAGTGTCTGTGTTTGACGGTCTCACTCTCTCGCCCTATTGCTCGCTACGCCTGGAGGAAGGTCCTGCGTTTGGATTCATATTCTTTCTCTTTCTTTCTCTCTCTCTCTCTCTCTCCCCCTCACCCTCCCCCTCTCCATGTTCAGCATTTTCTGGTTTGATTCCAACATCTAGAGTAGTTTGCTTTTAAAATTCTGAAGGTTCAGTTGGATGAATCAGGGATAAGGGCCTTTTCCTGTGAGGAAAGTCAGAGTAGATTTGGACACTACACCACGAATTTAAAAGACTGAGATGTGATCTTATTAAACCATATTAAACCACACTCCAGGGTAGACATTAAGAGGGTATTTCTGCTTATGCCTTGTGTAAGATTAAATGTCAACTCAAACATGAACCTGTCACAGCCCAACTAAAGCTCAAAGGTTGCCAGTTTTTTTGATACCTGATTCAAGTCAACATACACGCTGTGGCCACTTAAGCTATACCTGTACGTCTGCTCATTAACACAGATATCTAATCTGACAATCACATAGCAGAATCAATATGTAAAAGCATGAAGACATGGTCAAGAAATTCAGTTGTTGTTCAAACCAAATCAGAATGCAGAGAAAATGTGATCTGAGTGACTTTGATCGTTGAATGATTGTCATACCAGTCAGAGTGATGTGTGTTTATCATGCACATCAGTCTCTAGAGTTTACAGAGAATGGTGCGAAAAACAAAATAAAAATCCAGTGAGTGGCAGTTCTGTGGGTAAAAATGCTTTGTTATAAAAGAGGTTAGAGGAGAATGGCCAGACTGGTTCAAGCTGAAAGGGAGGCATCAGTAACCCAAATAACCACATTGCAACAGTTGAGTGCAGAAGAGTATCTCTGAATGTATAACACGTCGAACCATGAGTTGGATGGGCAGAGGACCACTAACACAGTGGCCATTTTATTAGGTATAGCTAATTGCCAGACTCGACACCAGGACCAATTTTGAAATGGAATATGGCAGCCTCTGACAGTTCACATGTCATCCCATTCTAAATCAGATCACACACTGAACAGTAATTGAAAACCAAATAAAATGCATGCTGGAAATCTGAACCCTGTGGAATAGTTAACTTCCTCTCAGATATATTAGCTCTGACAATCGTTGTTCATTGTTGACACTCTGCCTGTGTACAGAGCTGAAACGTCATTCCAAAATTTCCATGAAATTACCCGAATCATTTCATCAAGCTACACGTTAATTTGCAATATTTCATCTTTTAGAACCGGATATGAAAATTCATTATTAAGAATTCCTTTTATAAAGCTAGCCAATTACACCTGCTTGCACCATGTATGGTCTATTTTTTACTTCATAATTTAGTATCCCACTCTCTGTCTGCAGTTTCCATACTATTTACACCAGTTAACTAGGGCCCTAACAGAGGAAAGCTACAGCAGTCAGGTCTCTGGCACTGAGTCTGGCTCTGTGGCTCAGAAGAGAATGGGTGAGAAGAGGTAAGCTATAAAGATAAGGAATTCAATCACAAACAAGAGAAAATCTGCAGATGCTGGAAATCCAAGCAACACACACAAAATGCTGGAGGAATTCAGCAGGCATTCAGAGTACAGCTGACGTTCTGCATCAAAATCCTTCGGTAGGACTGGAGAAAAAAAGCTGGGGAGTAGGTTTAAGAGGTGGTGGGAGTACAAATTCCGCACCAGGAAGGCCTCAAAGCTCTCCATTTCTTTCTGGACACCAGACCTAACCAATTTCCCTCCACCACCACCACCACCACCCTCCTCCACCTAGTGGAATTTGACCTCACTCTAAATAATTTCTCCTTTGGCTCCTCCCACTTCTTTCAAACAAGTGTAGCCATTAGCAGTCGCATGGGTCCCAGCTACGCCTGCCCGTTTGTTGGTGACAAGGAACAGTCTATGTTCCAAGCCTACACTGGTGACCATCCCACACTCTTCCTACGCTACATCAATAACTGCATTGATGCTGCTTCCTACACCCATGCTGAACTCATCAATTTCATCCACTTTGCCTCCAACTTCCCTCAGATTTACCTGATCTATTTCCAACACCTCCCTCCCCTTTCTCAATTTCACTGTCTCTATCTATGGAGACGGCTTATCCATTGATATCTATTATAAACCCATGGACTCTCACAGCTACCTGGACTATACCTCTTCCCACCCTGTTACTTGTAAAAATGCCATCCCCTTCTCTCAATTCCTCCACCTCCACCTCATCTGCTCTCAGGATGAGGCTTTTCATTCTAGAATGAAGGAGATACCCTCCTTTTTCAAAGAAAGAGGCTTCCCTTCCTCCACCATCAACATGGCCCTCAACCACATTTCTTCCAATTCACGCACGTCTGCTCTTACCCCATCCTCCCACCACCCTACCAGGAATAGGGTTCCTCTTGTCCTCACCTACCACCCCACCGCCTCTGCGTCCATCACATAATTCTCCAAAGTTTCCACCATTTCCAACAGGATCCCACCACCAAGCGCATCTTTCTCTCCCCACCACTTTCTGCTTTCCACAGGATTCACTCCCTACGTGACTCCCTTGTCCATTTGCCCCTCCCCACTGATCTCCCTCTTGGCATTTAACTTTGCAAGTGAAATGTGTGCTACATCTGCCCCTACATCTCTTCCCTCACTATCAATCAGGTCCCTAAACCATCCTTCCAGGTGAGGTGACACTTCACCTGTGAGTCTGTTGGGGTCATATAGTGTGTCCAGTGCTCCCAAGGTGGCCTCTTGTATATCGGTGAGACCCAACATAGATTGGAGACTGCTTCGCCAAGCACCTATGCTCTACCCACCAAAGAAAGCAGGATCTCCCAGTGGCCATCCATTTTAATTCCACTTCCCATTCCCATTCCGACAGGTCCATCCATGGCCTCCTCCACTATAGTGATCAGACCACACTTAAGTTGAAGAAACAACACCTTATATTCCATTTGGGTAGCCTCCAACCTGATGGCATAAACATCCATTTCTCAAATTTCTGGTAATGCCCCCCCCCCTTCACCACTTCCCATCCCCTTTTCCCTCTCTCACCTATCTTCTTGCCCACCCATCGCCTCCCTCTGGTGCTCCTCCCACCCCCCCTTTTCTTTCTTCCATGGCCTTCAGTCTCTTTCAACATCAATTTCCCAGCTCTTTACTTCATCCTCCCCCTTCAGGTTTCACCTATCACCTCGTGTTTCTCTTTCCCCTCCCACTACCTTTTAAAACTACTCCTCAGCTTTGTTTTTCCTCCAGTCCTGCCAAAGGGTTTCAGCCCAAAACGTTGACTATACTCTTTTCCATAGATGCTGCCTGGCCTGCTGAGTTCCTCCAGCATTTTGTGTGTGTTGCTAAGACTGGGAATTCAATGGTTCAGGGAACAGACAGGAGATTCTGTGGATGAGAGTTTGTTTCCCTGATGCCTCCCAGGTGCCAGGGTCAGGGAAATCTCAGACCGAATCCACAACAATCTTATGTAGGAGGGTGAGCAGCCAGAGATCGTGGTCCATGTTGGTACCAATGACATGGGTAGGAAGGATGACAAGGTCCTGCAAAGTGAGTTAAGGGAGCTAGATGTTAAATTAAAGGACAGGACCTCCAAGGCTCTGATTCAAGATTGCTATCGGAGCCATGTGTTACTGAGGCCAGAAATAGGAAGATCATACAGTTTAACACATGGTTAAAGAGATAGAGCAGGAGGGAAGGTATCAGATTTCTTGATCATTGGGCTCTCTTCCAGGGAAGGTGGGACCTGTACAGATGGTTTGCACTTAGAGTGGAGGGGACTAACATCCATTCAGGAAGGTTTGATTATGCTTCATGGGTGGGGGGGGGGGGGCTAAACAAGATTTGTAGGGGGATGGGGACCAGAACATCAGAGCAGAGAGTAGGTGGTTGTGCGGAAGGATGTTGTTAAACCTACATATAAGGCAGGAATCAAAAAGTTGAATACGATGGGGTTAATGTTCTGAGTTGTGCATATTACACTGCAAAGATTATAGTAGGAAAGGCAGATGAACTTTGGGTACAGATCAGCACATGGAATTATAACATTGCATCCATTAGTGAGACTTGGTCGCAGGATTGTCAGCTCAATGTTCCAGGGTTCTGTTGTTTTAGACAGTGGTCCCCAACCTCCAGGCCACGGACCGATACATTGCCGCGAAGAATGCAGGGGTGCAGCGGTAGTTGGAACGCACCCAGCACATCTTTAAGAAAAAAGCTGAACTAAACAAGCTAATTGATTAGGTGCCACCTGGCACGTAAATGTCAGCCCAAATCAAAGGCAACACAATTGGCCTCTGATCTGGGCCGACATTTACGTGCCAGGCAGCACCTAATTAATTAGCTTGTTTATTTCGGCTTTTTTCTTAAAGATGTGCTGTGTGCATTCCAACTACTGCTGCACCACAGCATTCTTCGCGGCCTGATATCGGTCCGCGGCCCGGAGGTTGGGGACCACTGGTTTTAGACATGATAGAAAGGGAGGGATTAAAGGGGGAGGGGTGGCATTACTAGTTAGGGAAACTGTCACTGCTGTGCTCAGAAAGGATAGGCTGGAGAGCTCGTCACCTGAGGCTATGTGGATAGAACTGAGGCCATGTTAATGGGATCATATTACAGGCCACCAACAGTAAGCAGGATTTAGAAGAGCACAGGGAGATCACAAAGTGCTGCAAGAAACATAAACTTGTGATAGCAGCTGATTTAATTTCCCATAAATTGACTGAGACTCTAACACTCTAAAAGAGTTTGTCCAATGTGTTCAAGAAAGTTTTCTTAATCAGTACACAGAGATCCCAACTAGAGAGTGAGAGACTCGACCTCCTATTAGGGAATGAGACAAGACAGGTGAAAGAAGATTGTGTAGGGGAACACTTTTCATCTGGTGATCATGATGCCATTAGTTTCAAGATAATTATGGAGATAGGTTTGGTCCTTAGGTTGAGATTCTAAATTTGAGAAAGGCCAATTTCGATGGCAACTGTGGATTGAGACAGATTGCTTTCTGGCAAAGGTGTACTTGGTAAGTGGGAAGCTTTCAGATGTGAAATTTTGTGAGTACAGAGTTTCTATGTTCCTGTCAGAATAAAAGTCAAAGATAATAGGTTTAGGGAACCTCGGTTTTCAAGAGATATTGAGACCCTGTTTAAGAAAAAGAAGAAGGATGGAGGAAGATACTGCATCTGTAGTTACTTGGGAAATGGACACAGTCTATAGAAGTGAGGCAAAGCAATAGTGAGGTCATGGACCGTATGCAAATTACATCGAGAAGGTGTTTGTTGTCTTGAGGAAAATTAGGGTGGATAAATTCCCAGAGCCTGACAAGGTCTTCCCTCGGACCTTGTGGGAGGCTAGTGCAGAAACTGCAGGGGCCCTAGCAGAAATATTAAAAACATCCTTAGCCACCAGTGAGGTGCTAGTGGATTGGAGGATAGGTAATGTCATTCTGTTGTTTAAGAAAGTCATAAGAATAAGCTGGGAAATCACAGGCCAATGACCCTGACATCAGTAGTGGATAAGTAATTGGGAGGCATTCTAAGGCACCAGATATTTAAGTATTTGGATAGACAAGGACTGGCTGGGGATAGTCAGCATGGCTATGTGCATGGTAGGTCATGTCTAACCAATCTTAAAAGTTTTTCAAGGAAGTTACCAGGACAGTTGATGAAGGCAAGGCGGTAGATGTTGTTGACATGGATTTTTAGCAAAGCAAGATCCCACATAGGAGGTTGGGCAAGAATATTCAGTCACTTCACATTCATGATAAGGTAATAAATTGTGTTAGACATTGGCTTCACAGAAGAAGGCAGTGACTGGTAGTAGATGATTACCTCTCTCACTGCAGCCCTGTGACCAATGGTATGCAGCAGGGACTGGTGATGGGTCCATTGATGCTTGTCATCTATATCAACAATTTGGATGATAATGTAGTAAAGTGAATCAGCAAATTTGCAGATGGCACCAAGATTGGGGTGTAGTGGACAGCAAGGAAGACTATCGAAGCTTGCAGCGGGAACTGGACCAGCTGGAAAAAAATAGGCTAAAAAAAAAAAGGCAAATGGTATTTAACGTTCGAGGTCGGCCGAGGTGTGAGGTGTGACAAGTGAAGGAGTGAGTGAGGGGATTGGCTGAGAAGGAGTGGTTGATTTAAAAACCGGTCGGGACCATCTAGCAACACAAACATTTGAGGTCAGACGAGGTGCGACAAGTGAAACAAATTAGTCAAAATATCAGCCAATATAATCAAGGTTTGCTCTAGGGGAACGGGCTTGTCGAGGGAAGTGCCTTGTGAGAAAAGTGCGAGTCTTTGTCTCGAGAGTCTTCAGCGAGGAGGCTGAGGGAGAAGACTATGCCACAGTTGGAGAGGGTAAGAAGTGGAGAAGAGATAACAGGTCAACTGATTCAGTGTGCTGCTTGCATGATGTGGGAGGTCAGGAACATTGATGGTGCCTCTGGCTGCTACAACTGTGGAAAGTGTGTCCAGGTTCAGCTCCTGAAGGACCGTGTTGAGGCACTGGAGAAGCAACTGGATGACCTCAGGTTCATCAGGGAAACCTGAGAGTTTTCTGGACAGGACCTACAGCAACATCGTTGCACCTAAGATACCAGAAGACAGAAGGGAGGCGACGATGATGAAGGGATGTATGCTTGGAGTACAGGAGACGCCGGGGGATGTACCTCTTGGAAACAGGTTCACCCTCTGGGAAGCTGTCGGGACAGAAGACATTGCCAGTCTGAGAGGCGGACAGGTCTGCAAGTCAAAAATTGGCGCTGAAACAAAGCCGAGGAGACAGAAGTCAGCCAGAGCCATGGTAGTAGGGGACTCCGTAGTGAGAGGTACAGAAAGGGGTTTCTGCGGCAACAGGTGGGATTTAAGGATGGTGTGTTGCCTCCCTGGTGCCAGGATCTAGGACGTCACAGACCGATTGCAGGGCATCCTCAAGGGTGAAGGTGAACAGCCGGAAGTGGTGGTGCATGTCAGCAGAGATGACGTCGGGAAGATGAGGAAAGAAATTCCGCAGCGTGACTTCAGAGAACTCGGAAGAAGACTGAAAAGCAGGACCTCCAGGATGGTTATCTCCGGTTTGCTTCTAGTTCCTTGTGCTGGAGAGGACAGGAACAGGGAGGTAGGGGATCTGAATGTGTGGCTGAGGAGCTGGTGCAGGAGGCAGGAATTTAGTTTCTTGGACCACTGGGATCTGCTTTGGGGTAAGGATGAATTGTACAAAGGGACAGGTTGCATCTTAGCAGACGGGGGACCAGCATTCCGGCAGGCAGGTTTGCCACTGCTACACAGGCGTGTTTAAACTAAGTAGTGGGGGGGAGGGGACGAACAGGAAATATAAGGATGGAGTTAAAGGGAAAGAGAGAATAAGAAAAGTTAAGAAAGACAACAGAATTAACTGGGCAGAAAGCTCAGGAAGGCATCAGAGAGTATGGCCAAGTGCAATAGGAATCGATGTGAAAGGTGAGGGGAGTAAAAGTATTACTTTAAATGGATTAAAGGTATTATATATGAATGCACGGAGTATAAGAAATAAAGTGGATGAGCTTGAGGCTCAGTTGGAAATTGGCAAGTATGATGTTGTGAGAATAACAGAGACATGGCTGCAAGACGACCAGGGCTGGGAAATGAATATTCAGGGTATACATCCTATCGAAAGGACAGACAGGTTGGCAGAAGGGGTGGGGTGGCTCTGTTGGTGAGGAATGAAATTCAATCACTTGCGAGGGGGGGACACAGAATCAGGAGATGTAGAGTCAGTATGGATAGAACTAAGAAACTGTAAGGGCAAAAAGACCCTAATGGGAGTTATCTACAAGCCCCCAAACAGTAGCCTGGATATAGGGTGCAAGATAAATCAAGAGTTAAAATTGGCATGTCGCAAAGGTAATACTATGGGAGATTTCAACATGCAGGTAGACTGGGAAAATCAGGTTGGTACTGGACCCCAAGAAAGAGAGTTTGTAGAGAGCCTCAGAGATGGATTCTTAGAGCAGCTTGTATTAGATCCTACCAGGGAGAAGGCAATTCTGGAGTTAGTGTTGTGTAATGAGCCAGATTTCTTAAGGGAACTCGAGGTAAAGGAGCCATTAGGAGGTAGTGACCATAATATGGTAAGTTTTAATCTACAATTTGAGAGGGAGAAGGGAAAATCGGAAGTGTCAGTATTACAGTTGAACAAAGGGGACTATGGACCCATGAGGGAGGAGCTGGGCAAAGTTGGCTGGAAAGATACCCTAGCAGGGATGACAGTGGAACAACAATGGCAGGTATTTCTGGGAATAATACAGAAGGTGCAGGATCAGTTCATTCCAAAGAGGAAGAAAGATTCTAAGGAGAGTAAGGGGCGACCGTGGATGACAAGGGAAGTCAAGGACAGTACAAAGATAAAAAAGAAGTATAACATAGCAAAGATGAGCGCGAAGCCAGAGGATTGGGAGACTTTTAAGGAGCAACAGAAGATAACTAAAAAGGCAATGGGGGGGGGAGGGAAGATGAGGTACAAAGGTAAACTAGCCAAGAATATAAAGGAGGACAGTAAAAGCTTCTTTAGCTATGTGAAGAGGAAAAAATTAGTTAAGACCAAAGTTGGGCCCTTGAAGACAGAAATGGGTGAAATTATTATGGGGAACAAGGAAATGGCAGACGAGCTGAACAAGTACTTTGGATCTGTCTTCACCAGGGAAGACACAAACAATCTCCCAGATGTAATAGTGGCCAGAGGACACAGGGAAACGGAGGAACTGAAGGAAATTCGCATTAGGCAAAAAATGGTGTTGGGTAAACTAATGGGACTGAAGGGTGATAAATCCCCAGGGCCTGATGGTCTTCATCCCAGGGTACTTAAGGAGGTGGCTCTAGAAATCGTGGACACATTGGTAATCATTTTCCAATGTTCTACAGATTCAGGATCAGTTCCTGCAGATTGGAGGGTAGCTAATGTTATCCCACTTTTTAAGAAAGGAGGGAGAGAGAAAACAGGCAATTATAGAGCAGTTAATCTGACATCAGTGGTGGGGAAGAAGCTGGAGTCAATTATAAAAGATGAAATAGCGGCATATTTAGATAGCAGTAGCAGGATAGGACGGAGTCAGCATGGATTTACGAAGGGGAAATCATGCTTGACTAATCTTCTGGAATTTTTTGAGGATGTAACTATGAAAATAGACAAGGGACAGCCAGTGGATATAGTGTACCTGGACTTTCAGAAAGCCTTTGATAAAGTCCCACATAGGAAATTAGTGGGCAAAATTAGAGCACATGGTATTGGAGGTAGGGTACTGACATGGATAGAAAATTGGTTGGCAGACAGGAAACAAAGAGTAGGGATTAATGGGTCCCTTTCAGAATGGCAGGCAGTGACTAGTGGGGTACCGCAAGGCTCGGTGCTGGGAACGCAGCTATTTACAATATACTTTTAATCCTTTCATCTAAATCATTAACGTAACATTAGCAAATTTGCAGATGACACAAAGCTGGGTGACAGTGTGAAATGTGAGGAGGATGTTATGAGAATGCAGGGTGACTTAGACAGGTTGGGTAAGTGGGCAGATGCATGGCAGATGCAGTTTAATGTGGATAAATGTGAGGTTATCCACTTTGGTGGCAAGAACAGGAAGGCAAATTACTATCTGAATGGTGTCAAGTTAAAGGGGAAGAGTGAACGAGATCTGGGTGTCCTTGTTCATCAGTCTCTGCAAGTAAGCATACAGGTACAGCAGGCAGTGAAGAAAGCTCATGGCATGTTGGTTTTCATAACAAGGGGAGTTGAATATAGGAGCAAAGACGTCCTTCTGCAGTTGTACAAGGCCCTGGTGAGACACCACCTGGAGTATTGTGTGCAGTTTTGGTCTCCAAATTTGAGGAAGGACATTCTTGCTATGGAGGGAGTGCAGCATAGGTTCACTGGGTTAATTCCAGAGATGGCGGGAATGTCATATGTTGAAAGATTGGAGCGACTGGGCTTGTATACACTGAAATTTAGAAGGATGAGAGGGGATCTGATTGAAACATATAAGATTATTAAGGGATTGGACACGCTAGAGGCAGGAAACATGGTCCCGATGTTGGGGGAATCCAAAACCAGAGGCCACAGTTTAAGAAAAAGGGGTAGACCATTTAGAACGGAGTTGAGGAAAAACTTTTTCACACAGAGGGTTGTGGATCTGTGGAATGCTCTGCCTAAGAAGGCAGTGGAGGCCAATTCTCTGGATTCTTTCAAGGAAGAGTTAGATAGAGCTCTTAAAGATAGCGGAGTCAAGGTATATGGGGAGAAGGCAGGAACAGGGTACTGATTGTGGATGATCAGCTATGATCTCAGTGAATGGCGGTGCTGGCTCGAAGGGCCGAATGGCCTACTCCTGCACCTATTGTCTATTAACGCAAACAGGTTTGAGGTGTAGTACTTCTGGAGGATAAACCAGGGAAGGACGTAGGGCACTAAGGAGTGCGGTAGAACTGAGGGATCTGGGAATACAAATCCATTAATTCCTTGAAAGTGGTGCCACAGGTAGATAGGGACGTAAAGAAAGCACTGGCCTTCATAAATCAAAGTATTCTATACAGGTCTTGGGATGTTATTTGAAGTTTTATGAGATGTTGGTGAGGCCTAATTTGGAGTACTGAATACAGTTTTGGTCATGTACCTACAGGAAAGACTGAAAGAGTGCAAAGAAACTATACATGGATGTGCCAGGACTTTGAGTTATACAGAAGAGTTGAACACTAGACTCTATTCCCTAGAGTACAGGAGAACAAGGGGAGATTTGATAGAGGTATATAAAGTTATGAGGGGTATAAGATTTTTCCACTGAGGTTGGGTGAGACTAGAACTAGAGTTCATGGGTTAAGGGTGAAAGGTGAAATGTTTAAGAGGAAACTGAGGGGGAGCTTCTTCACTCAGGGGTGGCGAGAGTGTAGAATGAGCTGCCAAAAGGAAGTGGTGGATGCAGGTTCTATTTTGACATTCAAGAGAAATTTGGATAGGTACAAGGATGGGAAGGGCACAGAGGGCTATGGTCCAGGCGCAGATCAATGGGACAAGGCAGATTAATAGTTCTACATCAACTAGATGGGTCTAAGGGCCAGCTTCTGTACTCTATGACTCTATGTATATGACACTACATTTAATCTGACAACAACTCCCCATTAGTCAGCTTCTTTCTTCTCGGTACCTGCAGGGCAACATGTGTTTCCTTGACCATAAAAACTGGAAGAGGAGCTGTGACAACCTACACAAACCCAACACTTACAGCCAGAAACCCCACTGAGCACGAGGAAGGTAGGTGGGCTCTAGAACCAACAGATATGGACTCAATATAAAATTATACGACGACCATAAGACATAGGAGTAGAATTAGCTCATTTGACCCATCAAATCTGCTCCACCATTCCATCATGGTTGATTTATTATCCCTCTCAACACCATTCTCATGCTACTCCCCGTAACCTTTGACGCCCTGACTAACAAAGAACGTATCAACCTCTGCTTTAAATATACTCAATGACTTGGCCTCCACAGCCACCTGTGGCAATGAAATGCATAGAGTCACCATCCTCTGGCTGAAGAAATTCCTCCTCATCCCTGTTCTAAAGGGACAGAGTCCCCCAGTATAGGAAACATCCTCTCCATGTTCACTCTATCTAGACCATTCAATGTTTGATAAGTTTCAATGAGATCCCCACTCCATTCTTCTAAACTCCAGGGAGTACAGGACCAGAGCCATCAAAAGCTCCTCATATCTTAACCCTTTCAGTTTTGGAATCATTCTTGTGAACCTCCTCTGGACCCACTTCAATGCCAGCACATTCTTCCATGGATAAAGCACCTAAAACTGCTCACAATACTCCAAATACAGTTCAACCAATGCCTTATAAAGCATTACATCCTTGCTTTTATATTCTAGTCCTCTTGAAATTAATGCTAACATTGCATTTGCCTTCCTTACCACCGACTCAACCTGCAAGTTAACCTTAAAGGAATCCTGCACGTACGCCCAAGTCCTTTTGCACCTCTGATTTCTGAATTTGCTCACTGTTTACAAAATAGCCTACACCATTGTTTCTTCTATTAACGTGCATGACTATATACTTCCCTACACTGTATTCCATCTGCCACTTCTTTACCCATTTTCCTAATCTGTGTAAGTCCTTTTGTAGACTCCCTGCTTCCTCAGCATTACTTGTCCCTCCACTTACAAACAATAGAAAATCTGTAGATGCTGGAAATCTAAGTAACACGCACAAAATGCTAGAGAAGCTCAGCAGGACTGGTCTCGGCCCGAAACGTCGACTGTATTCTTTTCCATAGATGCTGCCTGGCCTGCTGAGTTCCTCCAGCATTCTGTGTGTGCCCGTCCACCTACCTTTGTATCGTCCTCAAACTTAGACACAAAGCAGTCATCCAAATCACTGATACGTAAAATTAAAAGAAGTGGTCCCAATACCAACTCTTCTGATACACTACTAAGATGTGGAAGGCTCTGAATTTTTTTTAATTCTCTATATCAGGCATGAAAACTGATACAGTAAGTCCATGAGGATAAGATGGATAATTTGATTACAAAGATCCACCTTGTTTATGATACTCCTTGCATTAAAATAAGACACATCTCAAACCATCTGGCTGAGTGCATCTTTGCTGTATCATCTGCAGATCCTTCCCCACAAGTTCTATACAAACTGTCTCTACTCGCATGCCAACCACCCCATGCTCTGCCTCTTCACTTTGGTTCCTACCCCCCTACAAAAATAATTTAAACCCTTCCTGAAAGCATTAGCAAACCTCCCTCCAAGGATATTGGTTCCCCTCCAGTTCAGGTGCAACCCATCCCACTTGTATAGATCACCCCTTCCCCAGAAAAGGTTCTAATGATTCAAGAACTTGAAACCTTGCCCCCGCACCATCTCCTCAGCCACTCATTCGTCTGTGCTATCTTCCTGTTCTAACCTTCCCTAGCTCGTTGCACAGGGAATAATCTGGAGATTACTACCTCGGAGGTCCTGCTCTTCAGCCTCCTTCCTAACTTCCTACACTTACTGCACAGGATGTCTACCCCTCTCCTGTCATTCTTATTAGGTCATTATTAGGCCATTTGTCCCACAAACTTTGATGCCCTTTCAAATCAGGAACCTATCAATCTCTGCTTTAAATTGACTTGGTCTCCACAGCCGGGTGTTGCAATGAATTCCACAGATTCACCACTCTCTGGCTGTAGAAATTCTTCCTCATCTCTGTTCTAAAGGGACGTCATTGTATTGTCGGCTATGTCCTCTGGTCTTAGGCTCCCCCACTATAGGAAACATCATCTCTACGTCCACTCTATTCAGGCTTTTTTTTAATAATAAACTTACGTTGCCTCATATTTCTCAGGGCAGAAATGCCAAATAATTCTCTTGGTTTTTACTCTTAGCTCCAAAAAATAATAGCCCTAGCTTGCTCAATCTATCCTCATGAGAAATGCAGTCTAATCCAGGCAGCACCCTGGCAAATCTTCTCTACACCCTGTCTAAAGCTTCCACATCCTTCTTATGTCTTCATTTTCTTTTCTTCATGTTAATCAGATTGTCAATTAGATACAGGATAGATTATCTGTAGAAAAAATTCAAATGTTTTTACATTATTAGTTCTCTCAAAGAAGCCTTCCTGAGTAGGCCTCAGACTGCAAAGAAGGATGCAGAGTGTCGTCTATTTATCACCAATTTTATTGCTAGGTAAAATAAAGTTAAAAGTATAGCAATTATTAACCATTTATTTGGCAAATCATTTCAACCTCAAACAACAGCAGCCTGTGCTGAAGGAGCTGCACAAAAAAGTCTGTGGAGAGAAGTCTGCAATCAGTCCGACTGCACACTCACTCAATTCCAGAGTGCAGAAGCTACAAAAATACTATATGATGTCACTGTTCAATACAATTTAAGTGACACTACCCTTTCTTCATGCAGACAGTCCATGTCACCAGTTCATAAACATGCCTTTAAATTACAACGCAAACCCCAATTACTTGTTGTAATACCACGGCAAATATAAATGCTAATGTGCACACATTAAAAAAAAGATTCAGTGTCAGAGCATGTGTATGGATCAGGCCCCTTACCTCCCTCCCAGGCTGCAGAAATCTGAAAGGAAACAGAGGCTGTGTCAGACATCACATATTTGCAGCCTTAACACTACCAGCCTACAGCATGATGTCACCATGGTAGCAACTCCGTTGCTATGGACTGCCTGGAAAGACCCTAGCAACCAGTTAGCAAGCGCTGGCATATCATTTTGCAATCTCTCCTGCTCAAATACCAAGAGATTTATTAATTTACACATTTACTTGAATAATTACAAAAGCAGTTTGCTGTATACTTGTCACTAGTATTGAATATCTTTGCCACTAGTACTGAATATCTTGACTGATTTGCTCTGCTTCAAACTAAAAGTATCATTTTTAGCACTTGGGTTTTGAACTGCATTTGCTGTGCATTAATTACGTGGAGATTTACAAATGTATCTACATGTATATATTGAATTCAGAAAACTCCAATAGTACTACTGTACGGTAATGTAATTGGTGGAAACATAAATAATTCAGTCACCGACATTGAGTTGGGGTTCACCTTAAGAAACTGATCTGACGTGATGATGTAAAGTACTTTTACTGTTAGTGTTCAGTGTTTGGAGTACAATAAATGAGTTGTTATGGTTTTTCTAAAACATAAAACACCTCACACCATTTTATTTGCAAAAACCTACATTGGTGACCCCGATGCTCTAGGATGATTCCAGAGTTACCGAACATGTTGGCCAATGCAGTCACTTTGAAACTGCCCGAGTTTTAGGAACAAAATACCATTGCTTGGTTTATAAAACCGAGGCCCAATTCGCACTGCAGGAAATCACCGCCGATGACACCAAATTTGACCATGTGGTAGCGTCACTCAGCAACTCCACGGCTGCGAGAGCCGTGAGCCTACTGAACACCCGCCTAAAAACGATAAATATCGATTGCTGAAGACTCACCTTTTACAGACTTTTGGACTATCAGAGTCGCCCTCCTTCCCCAGCCACAGCGATGCTAAGCCATCGGAGCTAATGGACCACATGCTGTCTCTCCTGGGAAATCACCACCTTGTTTTATTTTTAAAGAACTCTTCATCAAAGTTCAAAAGTTCAAAGTGAAATTTATTATCAGAGTACAGACATGTCACCACATACAACCCTGAGATTCCTTTTCTGCGGGCATACTTAGCAAATCTATAGAACAGTAACTGTGAACTGTAAACTGTAACTGTGAAAATGTAAATATAAATAAATAGCAATAAATAATGAGCATGAAATAACAATATCAGAGTTCTTAAATGATTCCTTAAGTGAGTGTAGCTATCCCCGTTTGTTCAAGAAGCTGATGGCTGAGGGGTAGTAACTACCCTTGAACCTGGTGGTGTGTGTCCTGAGGCACTTGCGCCTTCTACCTGATGGCAGCAACGAGAAAAGAGATGGTCTAGGTGGTAAGGATCTTTGATGATGGATGCTGCTTTTCTATGGCAACGTTTCATGTAAATGTGCTCAATGGTTGTGAAGGTTTTACCCACGATGTACTGAGCCAAATCCACTACCGTTTGTAGGATTTTCAGCTCAATGATTTTCAAAGGCATTGGCGTTCCCAGACCAGGCCGTGATGCAGCCAGTTAGCACACTTTCCATCACACATCTATAGAAGTTTGCCAAGGTTTTCGTTGATTTGCTGAACCTCCACAGACTCCTGAGGAAGTAGAGGCACCATCATGCTTTCTTTGCAATAATATTTAAATAATGCTTCCAGGACAGGTCCTCTGAGATAGTGACATGCAAGAATTTAAAGTTACTCACCCTCTTCACCTCTGATCCTCTGTTGATTACTGACTCTGGTTTCCCTTTCCTGAAGTCTACAATCAGTTCCTTGGTCTTATTGACATTGAGTGAGAGGTGGTTGTTATTACACCAGACATCCCACCTCTCCCGGAAGTTCCAGGAGTCTCCCACATATTAATAGTGGCTTCCTGATGCCCGCAAATTATATACAGTATCACGGAAATCAACTTTTTCGAGAACGAGCGAACGAGAGAGTGCGAGAAAGCAAAAGAGAAAGTGCGAGAGCGACCACGAGAGAGCGAAAGAGTGAGCAAGCGAGAGAGCACCATGGCAGAGTGTTCCAAAGAAAGAAACTATAAAACGCACGTCACCCCAGACTACACTAAAGTGTACCCCTGCCTAATAGGGGTCAAAAATAATGACAGTGTTGCTCGCTGCACTGTTTGCAACAGTGACTTTTCTATTGCCCATGGTGGGTTAAGACCGTAAAAGACATGTTGAGGTGAGTTTAACAGGTGTCATTCGTTCATTAGCATAGCTGGCTAGCTGCTAAGGAGCTACTCTAGCTGGCTAGCTGCTAAGGAGCTACTCTATTGCAAACATCCCACCTCTCCCGGAAGTTCAGGGAGTCTCTCACAAATTGATGGTGCTACCTCCCTGAAATGAGTTTTTGCAGGGTGGGATGTCTGTTACACCACCCAGCCAAGTTTTCAATCACCCTCCTGTATGCTGATTCATCAGCCCCTTTGATTCAGCCCACAACAGTGGTGTCGTCAGCAAACTTGTATATGGTGTTGGAGCTGTACTTAATCACACAGTCATAGGTGTAAAGCAAGTAGAGCAGGGGGCTAAGTACACATTCCTGCAGTGCTGATAGAGATTTGTGGAGGAAATGTTTTTGTCAGTCCAAACTGACTGAGGTCTACAAGTGAGGAAAACCAGGATCCAATTGCACAAGAGCATATTGAGGCCCAGGTCTTGGAGTTTACTGATTAGTTTTGAGGGGAGGATGGTGTTAAATGCCAAGCTATAATCGATAAGAGCATCTTGAAGTATGCACCTTTGGTGTCCAGATGTTCCAGGATCGTGCGAAGAGCCAACAAGATAGCATCTGCTGTAGACCTGTTGCTTCAGTAGACAAACTGGAGCACCATTCAGACAGAAGCTGACATGCTTCAACACCAGCCTGTCAAAACACTTCATCACTGAGGATGTAAGTGCCACTGGGTGATAGTCACTTAGACAGGTTACCACGCTCTTCTTGGGCACCAGTTTGATCGTAGCCTGCTTGAAGCAGGTGGGTATCACACTCTGCCAGAGTGAGAGGTTAGAGATAACTGTGAATACACCAGCCAGTTGGTCGGCACAGGTCTTCAGTACTCAGCCAGGTACTCCATCCGGACTGGATACTTTCCTTGGATCCACTCTCATGAAGGCAGCTCACACATCATCTTCAGATACTGAGACCAAAGAATCATTGGGAAACACGAGGGTATGCGATAGTTCCTCCGTCTTGATGGTCAAAGTGAGCATAGAAGGTTCATCCTCAAATGTCTGATCAATTTTGCATAGCCCTCACTAATGCACCCATGAAGAACTATAGGGAGCTTACTAAAACGGCTGGTAATCTACACTCAGCCAGGCAGCAGTGTATCATTCCTCCTCCTTTCCCTGCCTCAGTAAGACCGGTCAGCAAGGCCCCCAACATAAAGATGCCCACAGCTGTGAAACAAACGATGCTCGGCCTGTGTCTTTACCATGAATGCTAGGAAGTGCTGATCACCTTGCAGCTTCAACTGTGCCAACGCATCACGACATCAGAGGGCTATGCACACCGTGGGTTTCAGCTGCCAGGGTTGTCTACTGTTCTTTATGGACACCCTTTCAGGGCGACATTTCCTGTGTTACACGGGTCCCCAAGTGAGCGTGCTGCCAGCATCATCTATTGATGAGAAGGCAAAGAGCGACAAATCCTTGCTGGGGGGGAGCCAAGGGCAGCAGGATCCAGACTTACGGGACATGGACGGTGACGCTCTGCTCCAGTGGGCGACGTTTCACATGGAGCTTCATCCTGGTTAAAGTGGCTAGGTCTCTGCTCAGTGTAGATTTCCTGTGTGCCCAAAGACAATTAGTCAATCTTAAAATCTGCCAACTTGAGGATATCAAGGACTTTGGATCGTTACCTTGCTCCCCCAGTAAGTTCCCCACAATGACTCTGTCAAGCGCATGTACAACTGCATGTGAGCTTATTTGACTGCTGGGTGATTTCCCAAGCCTCAGCAAGCCCACATTCTCAACTACAGTCACAAAACATGGGGTCAAGCACCACATTCCCACAACTGGCCCACCAATTGCCTTTGCGTGTAGACTGGGCCCAGAAAAGCTTTCATCTGTGAAGGCTGAGTTTGCCAACATGGAAAGACTTGGCATTGTATGTCAGTCGAATAGCCCCTGGGCTTCGCCCCTCCGTATGGTCCCTCAGTCTGATGGTGGTTGCTGCCCATGTGATGATTACTGATGCTTTAACAATGTCATCACCCCCAATCATTACCCATTCCACACATCCAAGACTTCTCAGCACACTTAGCATGAAAGTTAATTTTTTCCAAAGTCGATCTAGTTCAGGTGCCTGTGTGCTCAGGGAATGTTCCTAAAATGGCTGTGATAACCCCATTTGGCCTCTTTGAATTCCTGTGCATGCTGCTTGGGCTGAAAAATGCAGCACAGACTTTCCAACAGCGAATGGACTCTGTATTAAAAGATTTAGATTTTCTTTTTGTTTACCTGGATGACATACTTGTTGCCAGTGCATCTAAATCTGAACACGTACCTCATCTCCACACAAGCCAACATAGGTTGATTACTAACCCAGGTAAATGCCAGTTTGAGTTGTCAACTACTGACTTTCTCACCTATTGTATCTCCACAGAATTTGCAAAATCCCTCCCATCAAAAGTAGCCACTATTAATGGATTTCGCACTGCCCACACTACTAAAAAACTACAGGAGTTTTACAGGTAGGTGTATTTCTATCACCACTTCATTCTGCAAGCAGCTCAACTTATACTTCCCCTATATAGCACGCTTAAAAGTAATACCCCTAATTACATGCTTGACTAGTCAGTGGACATGACCAGGGCATTTCATGATGCCAAACTAGCTCTTTCCAATGTGACCCTACTGGCACACCCGCTCCCCAAAGTCGATCTAGTTCAAATGCCTGTGTGCCTGGCCAAGTGCTAATCAACTGGCTGGAATGTTTACAGGCAACTTCAACCTCTCACTTCAACATTGCTTCAAGCAAATATCTATTATACCGATGCCCAAGAAGAACATGGTAACCTGTCTCAATGACTATCATCTAGTAGCACTTACATCCACTATGATGAAGTGCCATCAGAGGTTGGTCATGAAACATATCAACTCCTGCCTGAGAAGTAACCTAAATCCTCTCCACTTGCCCTACCGTCACAACAAGTCAACAGCAGATGGCATTTCATTGGCTCTTCACTCAACCCTGGAACAATGAAGATGCGTACATCAGGATTTTCTTCACTGACTACAGCTCTGCAATCAACACTATCATCCCCTCAAAACTAATCACTAAGATCCAAGACCTAGGCCTCGATATCTCCTTGTTCAACTGGATCCTTGATTTCCCCAGTTGCAGACCACAGTCAGTATAGATTGGCAACATCTCCTCCATATTCACCATCAGCACAGAAACATCACAGAGCTGTGTGCTTAATCCCCTGCTCTACTCATATTATACTTAAGACTGGTTGCTAAATATAAGTCCAATGCTGTATTTAAGTTTGCTTACGACACTGATATTGTGGTTGAATCAAAAGTGGAGACAAATATTTTGAAAATCTGGTTGAATGGTGCCCTAACGACCTCTCATTCAACGTCAGAAAAACTAAAGAGCTGATCATCGTCTACAGGGGTAAGAAGCCACTGGTCCAGGAACCAGTCCTCCTTAGGGGATCATGGGTGGAGAAGGTCAGAAGCTTTAAATTCTTTTGTGTTACCATATAGAAGATCTGTCCTGGGGCCAGCACATAAGTGCCATCACAAAGAAGGCACAAGAGCACCTCTAATTTCTTAGATGTTTTGGCACCAAAAATTTTGACAAACTTCTGTAGATAGTCATAGTCATACTTTATTGATCCCGAGGGAAATTGGTTTTCATTACAGTTGCACCAACCAAGAATAGAGTATAAATATAGCAATATAAAACCATAAATAATTAAATAGTAATATGTAAATTATGCCAGGAAGTAAGTCCACGACCAGCCTATTGGCTCAGGGTGTCTGACCCTCCAAGGGAGGAGTTGTAAAGTTTGGTGGTCACAGGCAGGAATGACTTCCTGTGATGCTCAGGGTTGCATCTCGGTGGAATGAGTCTCTGGCACACGGGACAGCATCCTAACTGGTTGCATCACTGATTCTGGTATGGAAAAAACAATGGCCAAGAAAGGAAAAATCTACAGAAAGCCCAGTTCATCACAAACAAAGACCTTCCCCACCATTGAGCACATTTACATGGAGCACTGCCACAAGAAAGCACCATCAATATGGAAAGAACCCCCACCAGACCAGGCTCTTTTGGCACTGCTATCATCAGGCAGCAGCTACAAAAGCCTTAGATCCCACATTGCCATGCTCAGGAAGTTATTATCCTAAATCCATAAGGCTCCTGAACCAGTGTGGATAACTTCACTCTCCAGAACACTGAACTGATTCTACAACCTACAGACTCAGTTTCAAGGACTCTACAACTCATGTTCTCAGAAACAGTTTTTTACTTGCACAATTTGTCTCCTTTTGCATTTTGGTTGTTTGTCAGTCTTTGCTTATGTACTGTATAGTTTTCATAAGTTCGATTGTATTTCATTATTTTCCTGCAAGTGCCTGCAAGAAAATGAGTCTCAAGGTAGTATATGGTAACATACTATAGATAATAAATTTTACTTGGAACTTTGAGCTTTACTGTTTAACATGCAGATACTGTAGTTTGTTCTAGTATCTTCACTGGGCTGGCATTACAGCATTTATAGTCATGTGTGATATTTCTCCTGGTATCGATTCTGTACTCCCTGTTCAGTCTGGGTTGATCACCTGGTTTTACAGTAAGAGTAGAGTGGGAAATATATCAGGCTATGAGGTTAGAGATTATGGTAGCATACATTTATGCTATTGCAGATGTCCAACAGGGCCTCAGCTATGCTCAATTTTGATCTGTTATATCTATTCTGGGTCCCATTTAGCCAGTTGTAGATCCATATAACACAATGGTGGGTATCCTTGGTGTATAAAAGTACTTGATGTCCACAGTGATTGTGCATGCCACCTCTATCAATGCTGTCACAAGTAGACTGATGAGGTCATGGTCATCTGTTTGTGTTACTTCACTAACTACCTGCACCAGATCCATGCCCTTCAGGATTGGCTGACTCAGTTAGTGATAGTACTGACAAGCCATCCTTGGTGATGGAAACTGAAGACACCAATTCAGAGTACACTTTGTGCCTTGCTAATTTCTGTTCTTCTGTCAAGTGTTGTTCAAAATGGAGGAACACTGATTCATCAGCTGATGGCGGAGGGCAGTATATGGTAATGAAGAGGCTTCCTTAACAATGCCATGGGACCTTTTGGGGTATAGAGTCAATGTTGAGGACTCCCGGCACGAATTGCTCCCACCTGTATACCATTATTCTCCACTGTACCCCCATACCCAAACTGGTCAGTCCTGTTGGTGGGTCAGCTTATACCCAAGGTCTGTAGCAATACCCGTGAGGAATGACAATCTGGTTATGATTATGTCAGGCCATAAAGTTCAAGCAGTCTGTGAGACTGCTCTCCCAACTTAAACACCAGACCTCAAATGTTTGTGAGGAGGACTTCACAAAGTGGACCTTATTCAGGGAACATGCAGGAGAATGGACCTGAGGTAGAAGGTCAGTCATGATCTTGATGACTTAGCATGTTTTAAGGACCAGATGTTAATTTCTAATAATTCGAATCATGTGACTTTATTCATTTATGTTATATATTGGAACTATTGCATGGAAGCCATAAATGAAAGATTCACCATCTCATAAAAGTCTGAAATCCTCTTTCATATTCTTAAGAAAGTAGCAAAAAGTTGAGGTGGGATTTATTGTGTACTTGAACTTCCATGAAGATACTTGACAAAGTTCCATGCAAAAGATCGTTACAGTAAAGATTATGGGGATTCAAAAAAAAATGCATAACAAAATGGTTGAAGAGTTGAAAAGAACTGAGACATTTAGAATAACTTATATCTAAGTGATGGGATAGAGAAATAAAAGGCAAGCTGCAGATATATAGTACATATTAGAAAATCTATTCTCTCTTTTAAATTTAGAAACCACAGACTGTGATCAGGCTTGTGGAATAATGGAATCAAAAAGGTACTAGAGCAGGCTAAACTGCATCCACCAAAATTAAGAATTTTTGTCTTCTCAAGTAGTAAAATTAACTTAAGGAGAAAATATTGAAATTTGATTAGTTTCTGGTATTTCACCTGTGTTCAAATTCAAAGTAATGGGATAAATAACTCCAATAGTTGATCACGTTTTACTAGAAATAATGTAGGCTTACGCGGTACACTGGAATAAATGTCACACTGGTTCTTAACGGTTACAGTACACTAGAGCCTGAAATATGAAGAGTTCTAACACTGAGCTTTCCCATAACAATCATAAATTTGTATTCCTTTAAAAAGATACAAAGATAAAGAGAGTAATGATGACACATATCAGCTCTGAATATACAGATTAAAGATGTCCCAGCATTATCTACTAAATTCAGTTATTTAAAGTTATAGTATTAACAACCTAATAGTTATCAAACTGGGTGGCCTGCTGCTCACAATATGCAACTGTGGGATGTTGTTATTAATTCAGTAAAGCAGCAATTTTGCTGGTGGCATTGGCCAAGAGAAACCTAACATGGAAAGCAGCATGTGCACCAGAAGTGATGAAAATGCAGGGACTGAAAGAAAAAGCATGAATTTCTGTGGCTCTTAAAAAAAGCTCAAGATGCACCAAAATGTTTCACAGACAATAAGGTACATTTTTGCTTTAATCTTACAAATTAGGAAACACAGCAACTAGCTTATAAATTGCTGAATCTGACTGTTCCTCAGAAAGAGTGCACCATCATTATTCCTGTCATTATTCCTCACTGACCACCAACTGCCCATTTATACTACATTAATCCTATTTTATTTTCTCCATATTCTCATTAATTCTACACCTCACTTGCATAATACAGAGGCCAACGAGCCTAATATACCCATGTATTTAGGACATGGGAGGAAACTGGAACACCTTGACAAAACCCACATGATCAACAGGTACAACCTGCAGACTCCACACAGACAGCACCCAAGGTCAGGATTGAACCTGGATTTATGAAGGCAGAGGCTCTATTGTGATGTCCATCCATTCATCATCCATAAATATTTACAGCACAGAAATTCTTTGGTCCATGTTGACGAAAAAAAAACCTTTACTCCCATAACCCAGCTCTTAGTCTGTAGCCTTGAAGATTAGAACACAGCCTATACTTACATTTTAAATGTGGGAAGAGTTTCTGTCTCCAACTCTTTTAGGTATGGTTCTCAACCTCCACTATCTATGCATGAAAATATTCTCTATTTCTTGTGAAGCATCCTCACTTGGTTCTAATGCAGTGTTTCTTTCTACAACTGGAGAGAATTTTGTCACTTCACATAAAAGGTCAGCAACTGGAAACACAGATGCTTCTAGATTACGTTTCTATAATCTCTCAACGGCTTGCATTTTAAATAATCTTCATTCTTAATTTATTTGATGCCTCATCTCTCCCATCACTAATCTCCTTGAGTCCTTCTTGTCTATCACTCCTCTGTCCTAAATTCTCATTACTGTGTCATAATTACCTTATGCATTAACTGAGCAGCAATCTTGTACACATTTGAAGTATTTCTCAAGAAAATTCCTCAAAATTATATCCACAACAGTGCCTGTGATTTTACCATCAACTGATAAAGATAAAGCTTTGAACACACTACTTTTCAGCTGGTTCAAAGATATTACATGCACCCCATAAAAAAACCAAAGCATTGGGTAATTCCAGCTACATGATGCATAACTTCCCAGGCATTGCAAAAGGCTTCATTCTCTTGTCCCTTCAAATAAGCTAGGTAAAAATTCTAAATCGGATGTAAATGAAGAGTGCAGCTTTTCCTAATGAACTAATAAAGGTTTATTAACTTAAAATGTAACCTAATTTCTATAAATTAGATTGTTATTAATCCCACATGCACTGTAATAGACCAAATAAACTGAGATAAATTATCTTTTGAGAAACAAGGTTACACATATTCCTAACAAGTATTTTAAAATAATTATGAACACAGAACTTCGAATACCTCAGCATAATGCAAGCCCTTTGGCCCACGATGTTGTACCGACCTTATAACCTACTCTAATATTAATCTAGCCCTTCTCTCCTACATAGCCTTCCAATTTTTTTTATCTTCTATGTGCCTACCTAAGAGTTTCTAAAAGTTTATTAAATGTCCCTAATGTACTTGTCTCTACAATCACCCCTGGCAGGACATTCCATTTACCCATTTTTTTGTGTAAAACACTTATGTCTGACATCTCCTCTAATCACCTCCACTCACTCCAAAGAGAAAAATCCTTAGCTCACTCAGCCTATGTTTTGTTATCAATTACGCTAACATTAGTAGCTAACCACTCCCAAAGTTTACATTTTGTGCAGCAGCAAACTGGAAATCTTTTTTGATCAAAGTAGATTTTGCCATTTCTAATATTGTATCCTGATTAATACACAGTCTAATATTAACATTAGAGCTGAGGAAGCATTGAGGAGCTCACACTATAGTGCATCTTATTAGTTGCTTTTGACTTCTAAAAGCAAGCAATGAAACAGCAATTTTCATAAATTTGCAGGCAAACATTACATAGAATACCTGAAGAAGTATAAAAAAAGAGTAGTAGCTGGTATATGCTACTTGGAAACAGACACACTTAAAATCCATTAAGAAAACTGAAGAAAAGTACTGATAGGTTCTCAGGGGTGATCAGCCATATTCCTGTTGTCAAGAAGGACAATAATAAAGATTCTGAGCAACCATTCGACCCTGCAGTATAGTTTCATGTACTAATTCCCAAGAGATCTAATTACCACAGCTACATCGATAGTCCTGCAGTACATAATTTTGCTCTGACCACTGGCTAGCTTGAGAGACCAATTATCCTCAGTTCTGTTAGACAACTAGTGGAATGCGACGAAAATAGAAACTTCAAGTAATATGTCATTTCTACTCTTGTCAAAACCTCCTTCATATCCATTAAAAAAAGTATAATCAGAGAGAAATTAACTTTCCATTTTGGCCTTTTCCTTTCATATACTTTGTAAGCAGTTGATCAATCATTATCAATGGCAATCTCAAAAACTAGCACAAACCATAGAGTCACAGAGAAGTACCAAACAGAACCAGGCTCTTCGTCCCATCTACTCTAATCCCAAAACCATTGAAACTGCCTACTCCAATTAACCTGCAGCAGAACCAAAGACCTCCATACCTCATTATTCAAGTCTCCATCCAAACTTCTTTTAAGCATTGAAATCAAGCTCTCATGCACCACTTGCATTGCCAGCACATTCCACACTCTCATGACCCTCTGAATGAAGGCGAAGTAATTTCCCCTCATGTTCCCATTAAACTTTTCACCTTTCATCCTTAACCCATGATCTCTGGTTGCAGTGCCACAACATCAGTGGAAAAGTCCTAACCTATCCAATCTTTCTTTATGTCTCTGGTCCTCCACACCTGGCAACATCCTTGTAAATTTTCTCTGTACTCTTTCAACCTTGTTTACATAAGTTCATAAACAACTTAGAAACAAATAACTCAAGAATATGAATATGAAACTAACAGTTAAACAAGCTGTGTACTTTAGCAGTAAGAATTGACCTTAATGGAGCAAAGAATATGAGCAGCTGTGGAAGACATAAAGTCACTGGGGCATTTCTAGGTCAGTATGGAAGATTGGAATATTAAAATTTCCAAATGCAAAATACTATCTTATCCCTTTTAAATACTGCCACATAATATTTCTGACTTGAAAAGGATGTCAGTTTTTCATAAACCAGCTGAACATAACTTAGAAAAATACTACTTAAGCTGCTGCTCCAACAAGAAGTAACCATGCATTAGGCAACCCTCACCCTTACTCACCATCATTAAAAGGCAACCCCCAGTTCATTCAACCATCATTTACAGTGATAATTTTACCTCCAACCCTTCTCATTCTCACATAGAGTGCAATTAAGGATGTAGAACTCAAGAAGATTACGAGGAACAAGAGAGTTTCATAAACATGAAGAAGGTTAAGGTTATGAAATCATTGCACCAGGGAACGAGGAAATTACTGGAAACTTAAGACATGTAAATTGACACTTACAAGCAGCCAAAACTACAAGCATTAACAAACTAGATTTTAATCCACATGCAATTCAATCTTAGATATTATTATCCTACTTTCTGGCTTGCCCATTTATCACCTGCAGGACTGGAAATCTGAAAAGAGCCATTTCAGCACTTGTGCTGAGTGAAAGGAAGGTAGAGAGAACAATAGGACCTTTGGCCCACTGACTGCTTATGACCATCAATTACGTAGTTGCATTAGTCACATTTTTATTATACCCACATTCTCAGCAGCACCCCCAGATTCTGCCACTCACCTACATATGAGAGGCAATGAACAATAGCTTTACTTTGTACCTTGTATTAGTTTACCAACCTGCATATCTGCATATCTTTGGAATACATGAAAAAACTGGAGAACCTGGAGGAAATTCATATGGGGCACGGAGAATGCCCATACAGTGAGCAAACGCGGAGCTGTCTGAACCCAGATCTCCTCTGGTGCTGTAAAGCAGCACATGACTGCTAGCCTTGTCAGTGTATCATTATGGGAATGTTTTGGACTTCCCTTCAATTTAAACTCTTTCATTTGTAGGCCATAAGCATATCCTTCATTTCCCATCTTACTTGTACAGTTATGAACTGATAAGTAAAAGAGCCCCCTCTAGACTTTGACATTATAGTCCTTTTTCATACAGTTCAATCACTGTGAACAACAGAAATGCTCCATATCTTATCATCAGTTTATTTCAAGTTTCTGCTGGCCATGACATAGAAACATAGAAACATAGAAACACAGAAAATAGGTGCAGGAGTAGGCCATTCAGCCCTTTGAGCCTGCACTGCCATTCAGTATGATCATGGCTGATCATCCAACTCAGAACCCTGTACCTGCCTTCCCCCCATACCCCCTGATCCCTTTAGCCACAAGGGCCATATCTAACTCCCTCTTAAATATAGCCAATGAACTGGCCTCAACTGTTTCCTGTGGCAGAGAATTCCACAGATTCACCAGTCTCTATGTGAAGAAGTTTTTCCTAACCTCGGTCCTAGAAGGCTTCCCCTTTATCCTCAAACTGTGACCCCTCGTTCTGGACTTCCCCAACATCGGGAACAATCTTCCTGCATCTAGCCTGTCCAATCCCTTTAGAATTTTATACATTTCAATAAGATCCCCCCTCAATCTTCTAAATTCCAACGAGTATAAGCCTAGTCAATCCAGTCTTTCATCATATGAAAGACCTGCCATCCCAGGAATCAATCTGGTGAACCTTCTTTGTACTCCCTCTATGGCAAGGATGTCTTTCCTCAGATTAGGGGACCAAAACTGCACACAATACTCCAGGTGTGGTCTCACCAAGGCCTTGTACAACTGCAGTAGTACCTCCCTGCTCCTGTACTCGAATCCTCTTGCTATAAATGCCAGCATACCATTCGCCTTTTTCACTGTCTGCTGTACGGGCATGCCCACTTTCAATGACTGGTGTACAATGACACCCAGGTCTCGTTGCACCTCCCCTTTTCCTAATCGGCCACCATTCAGATAATAATCTGTTTTCCTGTTTTTGCCACCAAAGTAGATAACCTCACATTTATCCACATAGGTTGAAAATGTTATTAATTCAATCGGCTTCTTCAACCACACTAAACCAACCAGTAATTAAGAATCTGAATCTATACTGAATCTCAGTGTTGTTGCAGTTGTCTCAATGAAGGTACTCCCACAATGCTGCAATGTAGGGGATCCCAGGATTTAAATTGGTTACAATGTAGGAATAGTGATATATTTTCACGATAGCACCTTCCACCATTTTGTTCATGATTGAAAATAGACTGATCAGGTGGTAATTAGAATAGCAATGTTTAAGAAGTTAGACAGACACATGAACAGGTAGAGAATGAAGGGATATAGACCATATGGAGGCAGATGACATTAGACCTTGTGTGCTAAGGTGCCTGGACCTGTGCTAGAGTGTTGTGTGTTGTGTGCTGAATTTGTCCTGTTCTTCGTAAACAGGTGGAGCTGGTTGAGAGCTTCAAGTTGCAATGTAAATATCAGAGGGATATCCTGTTCCAACCACAGACAATGAAGCCAGAACAGCAGTCCAGTATCTCTACTTCCACATCTCTAAGGAAAACTAGCATGTTCCCGATGACCCACAGATTTTTATTGATGCACTATAGACAGCATCCTAACCAAAGGTTCAAAGGTTAATTTATTATCAAAGTATGTATACAGTATACTATTCTGAAATTCATCTTCTCCAGATAGCCGTGAATCAAAGAAAACCATGGAAGTTGTTGAAAGAAAGACATCAACCACACCACCCGCCCCCCCGCACAAAGAAAGAAACAAAAGCTCACAAACCCCAAACCTCCAACCCACCATTTGGTAACAAGAAATACTGGGCAAAAACAAAAGAAAGTGAAGGGAAGCAATATGAATTACAGTCCATAGTCCAATCCATAAATCTCAGAATTTTGCTAACATCCTTCAACAGCATCGAGGAAAGTGACCACTCAAACGCAACGGCCTTCCAAGGAGAGTGGCCTCTCAAACACAGCAGCCTTCTGAAGAGAGATGCGTCTCGAACGCAGCAACCCTCCAAGGAGATACATCATAGCTGAGTATGGCATGCACATGACCCTCACTGATTTTGATAAATGTACTGTGGAGAGCATCCTATCCAGATACACAACAGCTGAATAGGGCAACTGTTCTGTCCAAAACTGAAAGAAATTGCAGAGTTATAAATACAGCCTACAGTCAGACTTTCTTCCATTAACTCTATCTATACTTCCAATGCCTCAGGAAAGCTGCCAACATAATGAAAGAACTCCTCCCACTCGTCTTTTCATTGGGCAGAAGATTAAAAGCTCAAAGACATATGCTGTTACAAGACTCTTGAACAGACCTCTTGATTTCTCATTCTACCTTGTCACTCTATTCTGCATTCTATTATTGTTTTTTTCTATGTATATATGTTTAGAATGATCTTCCTGGATGACAGGCAAAACAAAACTTTTCAGTGTATCTTGTTACTTATGAATGAATGAATGAATGAAATTTATTTCGGTCAGTACAAACATAACAAAAAGCATCATTTTCAACGATGATTTCATAGGACAAAATTACAACAAAAAACATAGATATTCTTTAAAACAGACTGAAAGGGTGTAGGCTGAAGCTGCAGCTTATTATGCCTACCCCTCTTACTTATACAACAACATATTTGGCATCAATCATCACATCAAAACAAAAGAATTTCATAACCTTTTAACACAAAATCCAATTCCAAGTATCATTTATTTACATTACTCCCATTCATTTTAAATCATGTATTTTATATTTGTTCATTAAATTATTTTTCAATAATTTTTTTAATTTGTTTAAGTGTGGTGCATGTTTTTAAATTCTCACTACAACTGTTCCATAGATTCATCCCTCTGACTGAAATACAATGATTTTTTACATTTGTTCTTATCCTTTGTTTTTGAAATATACATGCTCCTCTCAAATCATGTTGACTTTCTTCCATTTTAAACAACCTTTGGATACTTTGTGGTAGCTGTCCATCTTTTAGTTTATACATAATTTGTATTATTTTAAAATCTACGAAATCCCTGAATTTTAGTGTTTAGTTGAATAAATAGTGGATTGGTTGGTTCATAATAACTTGTCTTATTTACAATTTGTATGACTTTCTTTTGGAGTAGAAAAACTGAGTTTGTATTTGTTTTGTATGCATTTCCCCATACCTCTACACAGTAAGTCATGTATGGGACTATAAGTGAACAGTATAACGTATACAAAGATTCCTGATTTAAGAAATCTTGTGCTTTGTACAGCATTGCAATAGATCTTGACATTTTTGCTTTGACATAATTTATATGTGGCTTCCAGCTTAAATTATCTATAAATTTTGTCTCAGATACCTTATCAATTTCAACATCATTTATTCTAAGTTTACTATATGAGTTTGGTACACAGTTTCCAAATATTATGAATTTAGTTTTACTTAGATTCAGTGATAATTTGTTATTATCAAAGCATTTCTTTATAATTTTTAGTTCTTTCTCCACTGTATCCAAAAGTTGTTTCAGATGTTCCCCACTACAAAATGTAATTGTATCATCAGCAAATAATATACATTTTAATGTCTGAGAGACCATACATATATCATTTATATACAAAATGAACAGCAATGGACCAAGCACTGAACCTTGTGGAACCCCACAAGTTACCCTCAGAAATTTTGAATTTGAGTTGTTTATATGTACATACTGATACCTGTCTTCCAAATAACTACTTAACCAGTCATGTGCCACCCCTCTAATACCATATCTTTCTAATTTTGTTAATAATAAATTATGGTCAATGGTGTCAAGGAATATTCCCACTGTGTATTCATTTCTTTCTATAGTGTTTGATATTTCTTCTACAAAATCTATTGATGCTATTGTAGTGGTTCTATTTTTTCTGAAACCATACTGCTGTTCACAAAGTATATTATGTTTTGTTATGTTATGAAATCATTTAACCTTCCTACGAATATTTTTCCAATAATCAGAGATCAAAGAAACTGGTCTATAATTTGAAAGTACATGTTTATCTCCAGCTTTGTATATCGGAATGACCTTGGCTATTTTTATTTTATTGGGAAATTTTCCAGCAATCAAAGACTAATTACAAATATGAGTCAGTGGTTTCACAACACAGTCAACGATGTTTTTAATTAAATACGTATCATATCCATTCCAATCTGTTGATTTCTTGCTCTTTGATTTATATACTATATCAATTATTTCTTCATCCTCAGTTGCATAGTGTAAGTGTTTATATGAATAATATTACTATTTACAGTACTCCATCTTTATTGCTTGTTACATATGACTAAAATAAACCAATTACCAATTACTTGGGAAAGTTTCCATATTGTTGGGTATATGCCTATCTTGCAATTGTAATGAAACAGCTTGGCTAGAGGTGCACCTACTTCTGAAATGTTACAGTCTGAAGGTTATCTGGTCTCATTACTTTTCCTGTATCACAGCATCTCCTATCGCGTACAGTGAATTGCACAAGTCGAAAACTTTCTCTGATGATGACAATATCAGGAATCATTCACTATACATTTCCAGCTGAACATGCTTACAAATATTTCAGTCCTGATGCAGAGTACTGATCAGCATTTTTCACTATCCTTTTGCCTCCACAGATGTTGCTCAACCTGCTGAGGTACTCCAGCAGTTTGGTTTTTGCTTCAGATTACAATAAGAGCAGTCTCTTGCATTTACGAATGTTTCAACATTGTTTTCACACACACTGCTGTAGTTTCACATCAATGAAAATGTATTGCACGGAGCAAGAACAGCAACGGAGTAGTATGGGTTTTTTTGAGTCATGGCAGTAGGATTGCCAACTTTCTCACTTCCAAATAAGGGAAAAAAGTAGCAGTCAAATACGGGACACTTGTGTTTACCTCGAGAAGACTACCATGACCATGAAGCCTTGCGCGGGCACCTGTATGCGCATGCGTGTATGTGCCGATTTTTTTCCTACAAATCGGTTTTGGCTTAATCTTCCCGACTACACTGTACATACATTATTTCTACTTTATATAGGTTGTGTATTTATCATATCATTCCTGCTTTTACTACGTGTTAGTGTTATTTTAGGTTTTATGTGTTATTTGGTATGATTTAGTAGGTTATTTTTTGGGTCTGGGAATGCTCAAATATTTTTCCCATATAAGTTAATGGTACAGTAATTGCTTCTTCACTTTACGCCATTTCGGCACGAAAGGTTTCATAGGAACGCTCTACCTTGGCGGGGGAAATATGGGACAAGGGTGGTCCCGTATGAGACAAACCAATTTAGCCCAATATACGGGATGTCCCGGCTGATACGGGACAGTTGGCAACCCTACATGGCAGTAACTGTACATGCTGGGCAACTTTCAGTGTGGGAGCAAAGAACAGGGCCCATTGAGACAAAAGATTTGCACTTTAAAGCCAGCGCCCAAAAAAGAGAGTGCCTCCCGCACGTAGGAGGCCCAATCAAATCACTACATCATTGATCGGCCGCATGCACACTTGCCACATTCTCACAATTGACCTGATTGTGGTACAGGGATGTTTTGGGTGGGTCTGAAGTCATATATTGGCTAGATTCTGTTAATTACTAGTTATAAATCTCAAACAAAGCATCACAAAAAATTCACTGGCACTAACAATAAAACTGACAAGAATGTTCCAAATTATAAACCAAAACTTCTGAAAATAAGTCCTGATTTTGAATTTGGGTACTGTAAATGAAGTAACAAAAAATGCCTATTGTAACTATGCATTCATTTGTAATAAAAATGGCAAATATTTAAGAAAGCTTATTGACTTGAAACATGAACTGATTCTCTTCCTTGTGATGCAATCTCACCTACTGAGTATTTCCAGGTTTTTCCTGTTTTTATTTTTAAATTTCTAGGTTTTTTTTTGCTTTTCAATTCATTCCCTTGTTTGGAGAAAAACAAGAAAATATGCCTGAAAATGTAAAGTAACCAAAAATCATTCAGACAGAAGTGATAATACATTTACAGAAAGATTGGAAATTTGAAATTATACATTCTAATCAGGCCTCTAATGTGCAAGTAAGAACATGTAAATTACTATTTGTTATAAATTGCATGCCTCTGAAAGAACCAGGCAAAGCCCCATTCTACATGACAGCATTAGAACAACATCAACTCTTGAGAAACGTTTGAGTTTTGTCAAGGCTTCACACCAAACATTAAAGCCTCCATCTTTCACATCATCAGTTTAGATAGCAAAAACCACATTTTTTTTGCAAATATAAATTAGTACTTGCTGCAATTTAAATAATCTGGAGCTTCTTTGAATCCTTACAGCAGGGCCCCATATTCAACAGGGCCTAGTGCTCTGATAAAACTATCAAAAATATTGTTGTTTAACAATGCAATTAAAGTAGCAATTATTCATGGCTATTTGACAGTCTTGCAGTTAATTGGGATTTCTTTAACTGTTCTCTTCCCAAGGTTCACAACTGTTAGGATTGCAAATTTAATGAAAAATCTGTTACTTACATTTTCAACTTAAAATCAGACTAATCATTAGAAAATATTTCAAAAGAGACAAATTGAAAAAAAAATCTCATCCCTTGGGTAACCTCCTCTCAATGGTATAAGCATTAAATTTTCTACTTTGTTCATTTCTTATTACACTTTTCCATTCACAAAATTAATGTTTACAGTATGTTCTTTTGTCATTAATACAATCAAGCACTGCTTTGTTAATTTTGCCTTTACAGCCTTAAGGAGTCATCTGTTAAGTCAATTCTCTCTGGATCACTACCCTGCAGGTCCATTATCAGCACCCAGTACCTTTGAAGCCCCAATGTAGATCATCAAGCAAAACTAAACACAACTATCATGCCAATCAGAATTTTATCATTCTTTTTGACTCTACAACCTGAAATTTCCAGTTTGAAGTAACTCATACCCTCAGTGCTCTCATCTCACACATACTTGCCATCCACTTCCATTAAGGCATTTAATCTCCAGAGTCTCTGTAGGGGACCTGGCTTTTCCCTAATGTCCCAATGGAGCAACTGTGTCTTGGTTCAGCATTTTCACCGAGGGCAGATTGAAGTGGTAAATTCAATTGATTTACAGATTTTATGGCAAGTGGGAGATCTGAATCATGGTGCTCGTCATGTTCTGTACTCTTTCCATATATTCATATCACAATCCAAGAGGAACGACTATTAAATAAAACTTATTTATCTGGAAAAAGTGGCTACCTTGAAATCCATCAGCTTCTGCACAGCACTTAAAGGCACCTAGGAGCTTTAGGTGACATACTTATCCCAGCAACACCCACAAAATGCTGGAGGAACTCAACAGGCCAGGCAGCAGCTATGGAAAAGAGTATAGTTGACGTTTTGGGCCGAGACCCTTCATCCCGACTGGACTAAAAAAGATGAGGAGTTAAGAGTTAGAAGGTGGGGGAGGGAAGCAAGAAACACAAGGTGATAGATGAAGCTGCAAGGGGTGAGGGGTGAGTAAAGAACTGAGAAGTTCATTGGGATACAGGGCTGGAGAAGGGGGAATCTGATAGGAGAGGATAGAAGGCCATGGAAGAAAGAAAAGGGAGAGGAGCACCAGAGGGAGGTGATGAGCAGGTAAAGAAAGGAGATTGGGTGAAAGAGGGAAAAGGGAATGGGGAATGGTGAAGGGGGGGCAAGGGTCATTCCTGGAAGTTCAATAAGTCGATGTTCATGCCATCAGGTTGGAGGCTACCCAGATGGAAGATAAGGTGTTGCCATTGAAACTGAGTGTAGCCTCATGGCGGAAGTTACAGAGAAGTATGTGCTAGACATGGAGGCTGGTGGGATGGTAGGTGAGGTCAAGAGGAACTCTATTCTGGGGGGGCGGGGGTTGGTGGCGGGAGGATGTGGTGAGAGCAGATGTGCACGAAATGGAAGTAATGCAGCTGAAGACAATGTTGATGGAGAAGGAAGGGAAGCCCCTTTCTTTGAAAAAGGAGGACATCTCCCTCGTTCTAGAAATGAAACGTCTCATCCTGACAGCAGATGTGGCAGAGACGGAGGATTTGAGAGAAGGGGATGGCATTTTCACAAGTGACAGGGTAGTAAGAGGTACAGTCCAGGTAGCTGTGAGAGTCAGTGTGTTTATAATACACATCAGTAGATAATCCATCTCCAGAGATAGAGACAGAGAGATCGAGAAAGGGGAGGGAGGTGTCGTAAACGGACCAGATAAATTTGAGCACAGGGTAGAAGTTGGAGGCAAAGTCTGATGAAGTTGAGCGCCGTATGGGTGCAGGAAGCAGTACCGAAGCAGTTGTTGATGTAGCGTAGGAAAAGTTGGGGAGAGACACCTGCGTAGGCTTCGAATATAGACTGTTCCACGTAGTCGACAAAAAACAGGCATTGCTGGGACCCACGCGAGCACTCCTGGCTACAGCTTTTGTTTGAAGGAAGTGGGAGGAGCCTAGGAGAAATTACTGAGAGTGAGGACAAGTTCTGCCAGATGTAGGAGAGTGGTAGTGGAGGAGAACTGGTTGGGTCTGGTGTCCAGAAACAAACACAGAGCTTTGAGGCCTTTCTGGTAGGGGATGGAGGTATATAGTAACTGGACATCCATGTTGAAAATAAAATGTTCCGGCCAGGGAACCTGAAATTTTTGAAAAGAGCACGTGAAGTGTCACAGATGTTTCAGACCCCCCCCCCCCCCACCAACTTGGTCCCATCTATTCCTCACCCTGTCCTAATCTGATACCATCTGCCTCCATCCCACCCTGTCTTCTCCACTCTCCTATCTACTGGCAATCTTTCCTGTTCCTCCTCAGTCCTGATGCAAGGTCCTGACCCAAAAATCAACCATTTGCCTCCACAGATGCTGTTTGACCCACTAAGTTCTTTTTCTTTTGTTGCCTATTTCCCCCTAATAAGTTTGTGACAATTTCTGAATGTACTTAAATTTCTTCTTGCTATGTGATGCAGTTGGAAGGAAAGGGATACCAGACCATAAAATCACTTCTGTCACCAAATGCTACCATAGAGCCCGCGTTGCCAAATTCCATCTCTGTGAAAAGATGATGGTCTCTAATATGCAGTTCATTACCACTTAAGTGCGCAATTCAGTACTTTATCTTAAGTAATCTGTGATTCTCTTGTCACACTTTTCCATTCATAGATCAATATTTACAGTATGTTCTTTTGTAGCTAATACAATCAAGCAGTGTTTTGTAATTTTGTTTGTATAGAATTTTCAATCTTGAAGTGTGATCATACACCAGTTTTCTCTGGATCACAGCCTTACAAGTACATTGTTACCACCTGTTACCTCGGTA
Source organism: Mobula birostris (assembly GCF_030028105.1). Taxonomy (NCBI): domain Eukaryota; kingdom Metazoa; phylum Chordata; class Chondrichthyes; order Myliobatiformes; family Myliobatidae; genus Mobula; species Mobula birostris. The sequence continues at coordinate 61,066,311 of NC_092385.1, forward strand.
GTTCCTGCTGCAGTTCCTCAAACAAAACAGAACAGAATGATCATGTCATCGTCAATATTATTATTCTTCTAGAATTGCCCCTACATGATTTCCATATGCCCTGCTGCATTTCGATGTGGCATTCATAGACTTTTTAATGCCATTACATTGAGAACCAGCTTTTTTTGAATTGTTCTTTAATGGTTAATTTCTGATAAATATTCAAATTGCTTCTTCTATGATGTCTATAAATACATCTTGCTTTAGCTGACACCACAACACCATTGCATTCAAGATACTTAAGTAAACTCGCCTTTTTTGTTGCTGTACTTTCAAATCATTAAAATTTTTCTTCTCTATTGTCTTCTTAATTCCATTTCCTGTATTCCTGTTGCAGAATATGTAATACGAAAAGGACCCCAGATTTTCCTAAAGGACCCACACCAACCCTACACCTGATTCACAATAATCTGTGGACTAAGCCAGTGTGCCTATTTTCACTCACAGGCACTCCACTGGCACAGCATAAAGGAATATCTCATGTCATGTAGGTTCTTGGGTATTGGACACTAAGTTGTTAGCCTACAACCAAAATTACCTTTGGCATGCTACATAGCAACAATTTAACCAATCTCTCAAATTATCATTGCAAAGGACAGTGTACATAGGAACAAGCATTTTAGATCACCATAACTGCACCAAACTTGATGCCAATCTAACCTCACTTTCCTTCACATGGTCTATATCCCTCCATTCTCCACCTGGCCATGTACCTGTCTAAATGCCACTTGCATGTGGCTATCATATCTATTTCTACCGTTTTTCCTGGCACTATGTTACAGCCACCCACCATTCCGTGTAAAAAAAAATTGCTTTACACATCTCCTTTAAACTTTCCCTCCCTGACCTTAAACCTATGGTCTCTAGTATTTGATGTTTCCATCCTGCGGAAAAGACACCGACTATCTAGCCTATCCAAGCCTCTCATTATTTTATATACCGGTATCAGGTTGCAATCACCCTCATCCTCCCCCACACACCCCCAACAATCTCTGAAGTTCCAGTGAAAATAATCCAGGTTTATGAAACCTTATGAACACAAGAGTTTTGCAGATGCAGGAACTCTTGAGCAACACATACGAAATACTGGAGAAAACTAGCAAATCAAGCAGCATCTAAGAAGCGGAATAAACAGTCGATGTTTCGGGCCAAGATCCTTCAACAGGACTTCATCTGTCCTGGATGAAGGGTCTTATCCTGAAACATCAACTGTTTATTCCCCTCCATAGATGCTGACTGACTTACTGAGTTTCTCCAGCATTTTATGCATGTATAAGAACTTATGTCCTTTTACACTTACATGTTTAACAACTGTCACAACTGTTTGGCAGACATCCCACCCTGCAAAAACTCATTTCAGGGAGGTAGCACCACCATTTCGGGGAGGTAGCACCTTCCCCCCCATTGACCTCCAAGGGTGTATGTAATACTTTGTTTAGTGATTTTGTCTAATCTGTAAACCAAGTTGGGTATATGCAGCAAATGTGACATTAAAATATGTACTTATATTATATTATCATGTTTATTCTATTACAACTTTAAGCAAGTCTACAGGGAGTTTGGCCTCATCACGTAGACATCAATAGCGTAGCTCCTTGGCAGCTAGCCAGCTACTTTAAATCAGGGGTCCCCAACCTTTTTTACACCGCAGACCGGTTTGATACTGACAATATTCTTACGGACCGGCCGACCCGGTGGGGGGGGGGTAGTGTTAAACGCGACCAGAATATAGGTGATTAGTCAACTATAAGTCACTTGTAAGTGGCTAATACACTCAATTTCGTTTCTAAAGGGGTTTATCTAACGAATTTAATATTAAACATATTTTCCTCGCATGAATATAGTGATAAGTCAATTATAACAGTGGTCCCAAACTTCCAGGCCGCGAAGAATGCAGCGGACAGCGGTAGCCAGAACGCACCCAGCATATCTTTAAGAAAAAAGCTGAAATAAAGAAGCTAATTGATTAGGTGCCACCCGGCACGTAAATGTCGGCCCAGATCAGAGGCGATTGCCAATTGCGTCGTCTCTGATCTGGGCCGACATTTACGTGCCGGGCGGCACCTAATCAATTAGCTTGTTTATTTCTGCTTTTTTCTTAAAGATGTGCTGGGTGCGTTCTGGCCACCACTGTATTCTTCACAGCCCGGAGGGTGGGGACTACTGAATTATAAGTCACTTATAAGTCAATAGCATCATAACATTTTAAGTAACGTTTGGATATTAAACGCACAGCGCATATTTTCCTTGTATGAATATATAAAATCATTGCAACATACCAATATCGCTGAATCAGTGGGAGCCCTGGGCTTGTTTTCCTGCAACAACACGGTCCTATCAAAGGGTGATGGGAGACAGTGATACTCGAAGGGGGTTCCTTATGTCCAGTCTATTCCGCAATTTAGTTTTCGTTGCATTCATTGCAGAAAACTCTGCTTCGCAGAAATATGTTGGAAGTGGAAGCAACGTTTTCAGTGCTTTCATGGCTATCTCAGGATATTCAGCCTTGACTTTGATCCACAATGCCGGCAGAGATGTTATGTCAAACATACTTTTCAGCCCACCGTCATTTACAAGCTCGAGGAGTTGATCTTTTTCCCGCGCTGATATGGATGATTCACCAGGGACATTCATAAATGGGTCACGGACCCAATCCTTTGCACGCCTTAGGTCACTGATGGCCTCACGTGCGTTAAAATTCAACAGTGCGTGACAGGGAATGAGGAAAGATGCAGCTGACTCATATCGTTTCATATCGCCAAATCATATTGTTTCCTCGCGGCCTAGTGGTTGGGGACCACTGTTAGCACGAAGGGAGACCAATCAGGATGCTCACTCTCCCTCTCAAAAAAATCTATTTCCAGGATATTGTGTATAATTTCCAGGCGTCAGGGAACCATTATCGATATGCGGGAGACTCCCGGAACTTCCGGGAGAAGTGGGATGTCTGGTTTGGTCTACGCATGGTATAGTGTTTAACAGCCACCATGAGTGCATGTGACTGTCCTTTTGCTGCTCCCAGTTAAGTGGCATAGTGTCCAAAATAAACAAAAGGAATCCCGGCTATTTTCTCAATTTGTTTTTGTTCTTTAAGAGTTGTCTCAAATAAGTGGCTGCCCCAATTAACCAGAATCCACTGTATCAGTCACACAAAATTAGAAATGGTGTAAAATGCATGCCATATTTTGCCTGCAAGAAGGTGGTGTTAATCAACAAGTAAGATTGATTTAATACCTGTACTATCTCTTAAGAGTTCACAGATGCAGCTAACACTGAATGTGCATAAAGGATCAAGAATCAACCTGCACTATTTAAAGGGATCTTCTTGCTGATGGTGATGGTGAGTAGATCCTGTCAGACCTTAACTACAGAGAAGAATGCTTAATCCCAAAGCACATTGCTCTTGAGGTAGCTTATAAAAAGTATTCACTCCCCCTGGAAGTTTTCACATTTTATTGTTTTATAACATCAAATCATAATGGATTTAATTTGGCTTTTTTTTGACACTGATTAACAGAAAAAGACTCTTTTGTGTCAGTGTAAAACAGATTTCTACAAAGTGATCTAAATTAATTACAAATATAAAACACAAAATAATTGATTGGAAAACATTCTCACCCCTTTAATATGACACACCAAATCATCACTGGTACAGCCAATTGGTTTTGGAAGTTGCATAATTAGTTAAATGGAGATCACAAGGTGTTTCAACTGATTATACTAAAAATATACCTGTATCTGGAATATCCAACTACTGGTGAGTCAGCATCCTGGCAAAAACTACACCATGAAGACAAAAGAACACTCCAAGCAATTCCACAAAAATTTTATTGAAAAGCACAAGTCAGGATATGGATACAAGAAAATTTCCAAGTCACTGAATATCCCTTGGAGTATATAGTTAAGTCAATCATCAAGAAATGAAAATCTGCCTAAAGCAGGCCATCCTCAAAAGCAAGATGACCATGGAAGAAGGGGACTTGTGAGGGAGGCCACCAAGAGACCTCTAACAGCTCTGGAGAAGTTACAAGCTTCAATGGCTGATATGGGAAAGACTGTGTATACAACTGCTGCCCCGGTGCTTCACTAGTCACAGCTTTATGGGAGAGTGGCAAAGAGAAAGCCAAAGTTGGATAAAAAAAAACTCACTTGAAACCTCAGCTAGAGTTTGCCAGAAGGAATGTGGGAGACTCTGAAGTCAGCTAGAAGAAGGTTCTATGGTCTGATAAAAACAAAATTGAACTTTCTGGCCACATATGGCTATGTTTGCCGTAAGCCAAACACTATACATCATCAAAAACACACCATCCCTACCATGAATCATGGTGGTGCCTACTGTGGGAATGCTTTACTGCAGCAGGCTCTGGAAGGCTTGTGAAGGTAGAGGGCAAAATTAATGCAGCAAAATACAGGGAAATCCTGGAGGAAAACTTGATGCAATCTGCAAGAGAACTGCGACTTGGGAGAAGATTTGTTTTCCAGCAAGACAATGACCCCAAGCTTAGAGTCAAAGCGACACAGGGAAGTCTTAAAAACAACAAAGTTTATGTTATGGAATGGCCATGTCAGAGTCCATACCTCAATCCAATTGAGAATTTGTGGCTGGACTTGAAAAGGGCTGTTCAGTCACAATCCCCATGCAATCTGACAGAGCTTGAGCAGCTTTGTAAAGGAGAATGGGGAAAATTGTAGTATCCAGATGTGCAAAGCTGATAGAGACCTATCCACATAGACTCAAGGTTGTAACTGCTGTCAAAGATGCATCTACTAAATTTGAAGTGGGTGAGTAATTATGCAATCAATTATTTTGGGTTTAATAGTTGTAATAAATTTAGACCAATTTGTAGAAATTTGTTTTCACTTTAACACAAAAGAGTCGATAGGTGTTAAAAAGCCAAATTAAATCTACTGCGATTCAATGTTGTAAAACAATAAAACATGAAAACTTCTGGGGGGGGGGGGGGTGAATACTTTTTATAGGCACTGAATTTGATAGATATTTTGTGGACAGAATGCTTTCCAAGCAAGTTCATCTTGTGCGGCTGCAAAACACGAGACACTGTGCTATACAGATTGTCCGCTTACCACTTGTACACAGCAGCAGTTTACAAAGGCAGCTCAGCTCAGCTCCAACATCTCGGGAAGAATTAAGGATAGATGATAGACATTGTGCCCAGGAACACACACTGAATCAAATGACTGCTGAACCATCACCATTTCAAAATCTGTTGCTCTTCCAGTACAGGAAGATGTCATCAAGCAAATGCTACTGATAGGCTTATTCATGGGTTTCAGCTTTGACAGACCTGTAACAAAACCTTGGCCAAGTAACAAGAGTGCAGGAATATGTGCTAAAAGATTCTTTCAAGTTCAGAGCAGCCAATGCAAAGGTTCTATGGGGAAGGACATTGGTCCCCAGTGGGGTCCTGCCATCAAGGGACATAAAGGAGCTGGGCCCTGTGTAATAGATAATTCACTGGTGCAATGTTTGGCATGAAACTTGTAGTGACTTTGACATATTGAACATATTGCATTGCGAATTACTAATTCACTAGACACACTAATTCAGAACGACAACAAGGCAGCATGGTGGCATAGCAGTCAGCACAATGCTTTACAGCTCTAGCTCTAAGATCGGGGTTCAATTCCTGCCGCTGTCTTTAAGGAACTTGTATGTTCTCCCCATGATCATGTGGGTTTCCTCTGAGTGCTCCAGTTTCTTCCCACATTCCGAAGACATACAATTTAGGATTAGTAAATTGTGTTATGTTGTAGCATGCTATGTTGGCGCTGGAAGTGCAGTGACACTTGCAGACTGCCCCAGTACATCCCTGACACAAGTGTAAGGGGTTTATTCTTTTATGTTACTGCTAAGGCTAATAAAAATGGCTTCTTTGTTATGTTAGAATAAAATGGCTTCTTTGTTATGTTAACTGCTGAGAAAGTGCTTCTCTCTTGCAGATTGTTTGGATTATACTTGCTGATAAAGAGAATTGTATTCATTTGCTAACCAATTGGGATAGATGTTATTCTTTCTTGTGTGTCTGTAAGCTATTGTTTTCGTGGGCTTTGGGGCAGAAGGTGTGATGGGGATAGAGGGAGGAGACGCGATGCTGTAAGCTGGGTGATGGAGCGGACCCTAAGTGGGAGTCCGAGGCCCAGGGTTTTCGGGAGGAGAACCGAAGAGGAAGGATGTGCTGGACGCACTCGGGTCGACCACTGTGGTTGCTCCCAGGCAGCGGGTCAAGGCGGTCGGAGGAGATCACATGGTGGAAAGAAGACCCCGTTCATTGAGCTCCAATGGTTGTGCACGAAGTGGTTGAACTTTGATAAGTGTGGCACCTTTTACTTTCCTTTCATATTTTATCTCTATTAATTACATAGTTCCAGTAAGATCTATAAAGTGTAATCATTTAATCGCATATGGTGTATTGTCTGTTATTTGGCGGGGTGGGGTACATCACACAGCATCCACACAAACTTGATTACCCAGTTTGGCAGGGCCGAAAGCTGCTCCCCTTAGACGAAAGTGAGCTGAGCGAGCCTGAGGCTTACCGGGGGCTATACAAGCAACCCATTTTACCGTACGTTTCGATGTACATGTCACAAATGAAGGTAATCTTAATGATGGCATATCCTGAATGCTATATATTTTATGAATAAAGTCAATTCTGCAATAAATAACCCATTTCCTCACTAGGCTGGTCAATCTGTGGAATTCATTGCCACAGTCGGCTGTGAAGACCAAGTAATTGGTTATATTTAAAGTACAGATTGGTGGGTCCTTGATTAGTAAGGGCATTGAAGGTTATAGGGAGAAGGCAGAAGAATGCAGTTGAGAGGGATAATAAATCAGCCATGATCAAATGGCAGAGCAGACTTGATGGGCCGACCAGTCTTATTCAGCTCCTATGTCCTAGGACTTCTGGAGCTCCTTCCTGCTAGCCTTATGATCTTCCAGATTCCTAGCTTTTTGAACCTTTCGTAAGCTCTTCTTTTCTTCTTGACTAGATTTACAACAGCCTTTGTACACCATGGTTCCTGTACCCTACCATCCTTTCCATATCTCATTGGAACATACCTACGCAGAACCCCACACAAATATCCCCTGGACATCTGCCACACTTTTTCCGTACGTTTCCCTGAGAACATCTGTTTCCAATTTATGCTTCCAAGTTCCTGCCTGATAGCCTCATATTTCCCTTACTCCAATTAAACGTTTCCCTAACTTGTCTGTTCCTATCCCTCTCCAAAGCTATGGTAAAGGAGATAGAATTGTGATCACTGTCTCCAAAATGCTCTCTCACTGAGAGACCTGACACCTGACCAGGTTCACTTCCCAATACCAGATCAAGTACAGCCTCTCCTCTTGTAGGCTTATCTACATATTGTGTCAAGAAACCTTCCTGAACACACCTAACAAACTCCACCCCATCTGAACCCCTCACTCTAGGGAGATGCCAATCAATATTTGGGAAATTAAAATCTCCCACCACAACAACCCTGTTACTATTACTCCTTTCCAGAGTCTGTCTCCCTATCTGCTCCTCGATATCCCTGTTACTATTGGGTGATTTATATAAAAAAACACCCAGTGGAGTTGTTGACCCCTTCCTATTCCTACCTTCCACCCACAGAGACTCCGTAAACAGCCCCTCCATGACTTCCTCCTTTTCTGCAGCCGTGACACTATCTCTGATCAACAGTGATGTGCTCCTACCTCTTTTGCCTCCCTCCCTGTCCTTTCTGAAACATCTAAAGCCTGGCACTTGAAGTAGCCATTCCTGCCCCTGCACCACCAAGTCTCTGACAATGTAGTCTTTGGAGTAACTGCAAGTCTGTGCCTTTGCTGTTGCTTTGCTCATGCTTGAGTGCTCGGTGGCGGGTGCCAATGTTTTTTTTGCCAGTGGGGAGAGGGGATTGTTACTTGCTGCTGCTTACGCATGGGAGGGAGAGGAGCTGGGGGGGGGGTGTGACTTTGGGTTTCTAATATTTAAGTTTCTAATATTTGACTGTTGTTCATTCTTTGGGGCACTCCTCTGTTTTCATGGATGGTTGCAAAGAAAAAGCATTTCAGGATGTATATTGTATACAATTCTCTGACATTAAATGTACCTTTGAAACCTTTGAATAATATTTAAGATAAGTGAAAGAAATTGACTTTTAATTGAAAAGTCCAAACATGAAATGTCCAATAATGATCCCTGGTGTATTGGCAGGGCATCAAGGGCATTAATAACTACCCAAGCATGAATAGCATCAATTGTACCAGTGAAGCCTCCCACCCTTAACAACTTGAATGCATGCCTCAAGGCATGCAACATAATGCCAGCCATGAAAGCTTTATCCCTCCCAGGTGAGCAGCCACTGTCTGTAACAGCAGCAGAAATGAGAAGAACTCTGCAGAGAGTCAACCCCCTAAGGCTGCCAAGCCAGACAATATCCCAGGCTGAGTAGTTGGGGATTGTGTACACCAGCTCACTGATGTCTTCATAGACTTCAACACTCCACTCATCCAGGCTGCTGTCCCCACATGCCACCATCATCCCTGTACCAAAGAACTCTACACCATCAGAAAAAAAAATGACTACAGCCTAGTGGCATTGACACCAATCACCATGAAGTGAATTGAACAGCTGGTAATGGCATATTTTAAAAACTCCATTCCTGACACATTGTACAGTCAAGAATTTGCTTACCACGAGAACCTACGACAGATGCCATAGCATCTGTCAAGAATCTGGCTATGATACAACTAGAAAATAAGGACATTTGTGTCAAGATGCTGTTTCTGGATTTCATTTCAGCATTCAACACTATTGTCCCAGAGACTTTAGTGAACAAACGCCTACTCCTTGGTCTGAATACACCACTGTGCAATTGCGTGTTTGACTTCTTAACTAACAGACCTCAGATAGTCAGGATGCATAACCGCTCCTTCCTCCCCATCATCCTCAACACGGGTGACCCCTAGAGCTGTATGCTAAGCCTATTGCTGTACAATCTGCTCACACATGACCGCATAGCCAAGTTTGCTGATGACACCACAGTGGTGGGGCTCATCACCAACAACAATAAGAAGACTTACAGAGGAGGTGGCAGAGTTCAAGGTCTGGTGCCAGGGAAATAACCTCTTCTTCAATGTCAACAAGACAAAGGAGATGACTGTCGATTTCAGGAGAACTTGTACCACTCATGCCTTTCTTTACGTCGTTGTCACAGCAGTGGAAACTGCAAGCAGTTTCAAACACCTAAGAGTGCACATCTCGCATGACTACTCATGGTCCCAGAACACACTCCATACAATCAAGAAAGCTCAACAATGCCTATACTTTCTGAGGAGGCTGAAGAGAACTGCACTATGCATACCTATACTCACATCATTCCACAGAAGTGCAGAAGAGAGCATCCTAACATGCTGCATTACTGTATGGTACAGAAATTGCAATGTAGTAGACAATGTATAGTTGTACCATGGAAAGCATTCTGACAGGCTGCATCACTGTCTGGTATGGAGGGAGCTACTGCACAGGGCCGAAAGAAGCTGCAGAAGGTTGTAAATCTAGTCAGCTCCATCTTGTGTACTAGCCCTCAAAGTACCCAGGACATCTTCAGGGAGCGGTGTCTCAGAAAGGCAGCGTCCATTATTAAGGACCTCCAGCACCCAGGGCATGACCTTTTCTCACTGTTACCATCAGGCAGGAGGTACAGAAGCCTGAAGGCACACACTCAGCGATTCAGGAATAGCTTCTTCCCCTCTGCTATCTGATTCCCAAATGAACATTGAATCTTTAGACACTACCTCACTTTTTAAAAAAAAAACTGAATTTCTGTTTTTGCACATTTTTTAAAAAATCTATTCAATATATGTAATTGATTTACTTATCTATTTGTTATTATTATTTTTATTTTTTTTCTGCTAGATTGCATTTAACTGCATTGCATTTAACTGCTGGTGATAATAAATCTGATTCTGAGGAAGGTTCTACAATGGGTAGGCAAAGCTTCTCAGCGCATCGTCGGCACCCAGCATCATGGACATACTGTATCTATAGAAAAGTGCTGGGAAAAGGCCAATAACATCATGAAGGATCCACCACCCCCCACCCCTCACCGATGTTTTTAACCTTATCTATTCATGGTACATAAGGTACCTCATTAGTCCACAAAATAGGGCAGATACCTGATCAGATTAGGGTGTCCCACAGAGTACACTTCACTGTCGACTGTGCCTGGAATAAGAACAACTTGTTTACAGTATGGACTGCCATCAAACTGGTGCTAAACTCAGCCAACACACAGAGTGACATTAATATTTATGGTTTCTTAATAATTGTATAATAAATATTCAACATTCAAAAGATTAACTTTATTTGTGCACATTATCATTCTGTTCATGCATGTTTATTGTGGCTCTTTCTCTTGTCACCTGCTCTGAAAAATGCTATATCCCACCAGCTTAATGAGTTTTAAATCCTTTGAATAAAATCCCATAAATACTTCAAACTGAACTAGCCCTCAACATTTATTTTAAGGAACAAAGTTAAATTGAATTTCAATTGTTTGGGAAATGGAATGTTGGAAACTACTGTAAGGGGTTTCATCTTTTATGTTACGCGTAGTCTAATTAAAATGGCTTCTTTGTTATGTTATAATTGAAATGGCTTCTTTGTTATGTTAACTGCTGAGAAAGTCCTCCCGCTAGCAGTTTGTTTGGATCATGTTACTGATAAGAGGGTGGACAAACCAATTAGGATGGATGTTATTCTTTCTGTGTGTCTGTAAGTTAGCGTGATGCACAGGTTTTTGTGCAGAAGGCAGGAGAGAGAGACAGAGGACGGATCAGGTGCTGTGAGTCCGCTAACGGGGTTGGACCCTGAGCAGGAGTCCGAGATCCAGGGTGTTTGGCGCGGAGAGGAGACGGAGATGGACTCGTGTGGAGCGTCTGGTCAACCACTGTTGCTGGTCCCAGGCGGCAGGTCGAGGTGGTCCGAGGGGTTGCAGGGTGAAGAAGAAGGGTCCTGAGCTCCAACTGTTTGTGCACGAAGAGATTGAACTTTGGTAAGTGTGGCGCCTTTTACTTTCCTTTTATATTTTATTTTCTATTAATTATATAGTTCCAGTAATATCTATAAACTGTAAATCATTTAATCATATCTGGTGTATTATCTGTTATTTGGGCGGGGTGGGATACATCACACAGCATCCACACAAACTATTACCCAGTTTGGCGGGGCCGAGGGCTGTTTCCCTAGACGACAGCCAGCTGAGCGACCCTGAGGCTGGCCGGGGGGGGGGGGGTTACACTACATTTAAAATTACATATTACACTTAAATGCTCATATGATAGGATTTTAAATATTAAGTAATTCACAGATAAAAGTTGTTTCAGTATGGAACTATAGTTCGAAAGGAACAAATCAAGCAAGGAGAATTAGATTCATCCTGCAAACTACACAGCATAATGCATGAGACTACAATACCACTGAAACGTGGCACAGGAGCATCATTAAATATCTCGGTGTGTGTGCTTTGTGGATGTGTATACATAGCTGTGGAAAACATTACCTTCTGTAAGTGTGCACATGGAGCATTTAGTTGCTAACTTGTAACCTAGCTATTTAAATATGGTATGGGTTTAGTTAATGATAAAACAGGTATCACAACTGATATCTTATTAGCAAAGTACATGGAACTACAATGTTGTGGCCATTACAGAAATTTGGCTGTCACAAGGGCAGGACTGGCTGCTGTATGTTCTGGGGTTTAAATGTTTCAAAAGCAACAGGTAGGGAGGTAAAAATTTTGGAAGGATGAAAAAATAGTAGGGGTGTTGTTAGTAATATTGATTGGCACCTCCTTAGTGCAAGAAGTTTAGATGGGGCAGAATTTATTAGGTGAGTCCCAGAACGATTCCTGGCACAGCATGTAGACAGGCCAATTGGAGAAGTCAGACTGGATCTAGTACTAGGCATGAACCTAATCAGGAGTAAGATCTCTGATCAGCTGAGTAAGCATTTCAGAGACAACGCCCTGAACCTTTTGTATAGCCTTGGAGAGAAAATAAGAGTAGGCAGTAAGGGCAAGTATTTCATTGAGGGAAGACTAATTATAATGCTATTAGGCAGGAACTTGAAAGTGTAGATTGGGAACAAATGTTCTCAGGCACATATACAACAAAAATTTGAGTGAACTTGCATAGGGTTCTGGAGAGGTTTGTGCCACTGAGGCAGGAAGGGATGGTAGGGTGAAGAAACTATGGTTGACAAGAGGAACGTTTAGTCAAAAAGCTGGCATATTTGCCTACTTAGCTTTTCTTTTCCTTTGTTTTAGTGAGGTGCTCACATATGACGGGGTAGCGTAATGATGTACACCATTTACATACTTCTTACATATAACCATAATGACCATATATAGAAAACAAAGAATGCTAAATCAAACAATATATTTACAATATTACTCAAATATACTGAAATATTGAATACCCACACTCCTCCCTGCTTAGCTATAAACTACAATGCACTACAGAATGCATCATAACTCAAATATGTAACGTATTGTTTTCTAGTTTTATATATAATGTATGTATGTGTATTTTTTCCTCAATCTCAGGTCCTCTACCAGAGGCTGGGGAGCTTAGAGGTTCGGCACAATATCCTTGCCGTTCCTAGTAGTGCACTCTTCTGCACTGAGATCTCAGACGTTGTTCCCAGGATTTGTTGGAGCCACTCCCCCAGTTCAAGTGTCACAGCTCCAAGTGCTCATATCACCACCAGGATTATTCTGGCTTTAATATTCCACATCCTTTCTATCTGATCTTTCGAGCCCTGGTATTTCTCTAGCTTCTCATATTCTTTCTTCCTGATGTTACTGTCATTCGGGATTGCCACATCTATTACTATTGCTTTCTTCTGTTCCTTGTCCAGTATTACTATGTGTAGTTGGTTGGCCAGTACCAGTCTGCATTTCGAAGTCCCACAGAATCTTAGCTCTATCGTTCTCCACTCTCTTCAGATGTTTCCCATTTGAAATGGAGGTGTCCAATCCATACTCCGTATAGATGTTCCTGTACACATTTCCTATAACTTACTTGTGTCGTTCAGTGTATGCTGTCCCTGCATGCATCTTACACTCTGACACTATGTGCTGGATGACTTCAGCAGAATCCTTGTACGGTCTGCATCATGGGTCTTGTCTGATGTGATAGACCTCTGCTTCTATTGCTCTTGTTCTCAGCACCTGTTCTTGAGCAGTGCCTCTGTGCTGTCCTTCAGCCCTGCCATTTCCAGCCATTGGTAGGACCTTCTTACATCAGCCATCTCTGATATCTGGCAATAGTACATCCCATGCAGTGGGTTATCCTGCCATGGCCTCTGGTCCTCTGGCTCTGCTTCACTCACTTCTATTTCCATGACCCCTGCCTGCTGTCCGAGGTATTCTCTTAGCAGGTTGTCCATTACAGGCCATCTTCTAACATACTCATGGATGTTAAGTATTGCATGTAACGTTGCCTCCCGGGTACCAGAGTCCAGGATGTCTCAGATTGAGTCCTCAGCATTCTTAAGTGTGAGGATGAACAGCCAGAAGTCATGGTCCATGTACGTTTGTAGGTACCAATGACACGAGTAGGATGAGTGATGAGGTTCTGCATAGGGAATTTAGGGAGTTGGGTGTTTAGTTAAAGGGCATGACCTCCAGGGTTGTGAGGTCAGAACTAGGAAGGTTATACAGTTTTATACGTGGCTAAGAAGTTAGTGTAAGACGGAAGGCATAAGGTTTTTGCATCATTGGGCTTTCTTCAGGGAAGGGAAGGGACGGTTTGCATCTGAACTGGAGGGGGATCAATATCCTAGTGGGAAGGTTTGTTAATGCTGGGCACAGTGAAGTTTAAACTAGAATTGCAGCGGGATGGGAACCAGAGTGCCAGAACAGTTAATGGAGAGGTTGTGGAGGCAGGTGTTGGTAAGACCTCAAAGTTAGGAATCAAAGGGTTGAGCATGGTGCGACTAGTGTCTTGAGCTGCATTTATTCCAATAGAAGAAATATCGTAGGAAAGGCGGATCATAGTGCTGAAGATAAGGTAGCTGGTTTACAAAGAGGCAATATATAGTGAGGAGGGACTGTTGATAGGACAAAATTACAGTCAATAGAATCAGTTGTAATGTAAAAGGTGGACAAAATTGAAAAGTGTGAATACAGGACTGAAGGTGTTATATTTGAATATGTGCAGTAGCGGAATGAGGTAGATGAACTTGTAGCACAGTTGCAGATTGGCAGCTGTGATGTGGTAAGCCTCACTGAATCATGGCTAAAAGAAGATTATAGCTGGGAGCTTAATGTCCAAGGATACATATTGTATTCAAAGGACAGTCAGGAAGATAGAGGGTGTGGCATTACTCTTTTCATTAAAAAAAATCAATCAAATCATAAGAAAGAGATGACATAGGGTCAGAAAGTAAATTGAATCAGTGTGGATAGAGCTAAGGAACTGCAAGGGTGAAAAGACCCTTATAGGAGTTGTGTATAGACCTCCCCAAACAGTAATAAGGATGTGGCCTACAAATTGCAATGGGAGATTTAAAAAAAATGCATGCCAAAAGGGCAATGTTACAATAGTTATGGGGGGATTTCAATATACAAGTAAATTGGGAAAATCAAGTTGGTGCTGGATTCCAGGAGGGGGAATCTCTAGAGTACCTACGAGATGACTTTTTAGAGCAGCTTGTGGTTCAGCCCACTAGGGGATCAACTATTCTGGACTGAATGTTGTGCAATGAACCAAAATAGATTAGAGAGCTAAAGATAAAATAACCCTTAGGGGGAAGTGATCATAATATGATCAAATTCACCCTTAAATTTGAGAAGGAGTAACTAAGGTCAGAGGTATCAGTATTACAGAAGAGTAAAGGGAATTACGGAGGCATGACTCTGCTGACCCACGACTGTGCAGCAACACACAGCTCCAATCACATCATCAAGTTCCCCGATGACACGACTGTGGTGGGTCTCATCAGCAAGAACGACGAACCAGCATACAGAGAGGAGGTGCAGCGGCTAATGGACTGGTATAGAGCCAACAACCTGTCTCTGAATGTGAACAAAACAAAAGGGATGGTTGTTGACTTCAGGAGAGCATGGAGCAACCACTCTCCGCTGAACATTGATGGCTCCTCCGTTGAGATCATTAAGAGCACCAAATTTCTTGGTGTTCACCTGATGGAGAATCTCACCTGGTCCCTCAACATCAGCTCCATAGCCAAGAAAGCCCAGCAGCGTCTCTACTTTCTGCAAGGGCTGAGAAAAGTCCATCTCCCACACCCCATCCTCACCACATTCAACAGAGGATGTATTGAGAGCATCCTGAGCAGCTGCATCACTGCCTGGTTCGGGAATTGCACCATCTCGGATCACAAGACCCCGCAGCGGATAGTGAGGTCAGCTGAGAAGATCATCAGGGTCTCTCTTCCTGCCGTTACAGACATTTACACCACACACTGCACCCGTAAAGCCAACAGCATTGTGAGGGACCCCATGCACCCCTCATACAAACTCTTCTCCCTCCTGCCATCTGGCAAAAGGTACCGAAGCATTCGGGCTCTCACGACCAGACTGTGCAACAGTTTCTTCCCCCAAGCCATCAGACTCCTTAATACCCAGAGTCTAGACTGACATCTACATCATTTATTATTATATTGTAATTTGTCCTCTACTGTGCCTATTGTCTTGTTTAATATTTATTGTACTGCCCTGCATTGTTTTGCGCACTTTATGTAGTCCTGTGTAGGCCTGTAGTCTAGTGCAGCCATGTGTTGTCTCACTTAGCCTAGTGTAGTTTTGTGTTGTTTCATGTAGCACCAGGGTCCTGGAGGAACATTGTTTCGTTTTTACTGTGTACTGTACCAGCAGTTTACGGTCGAAATGACAATAAAAAGTGACTTGACTTGACTTGAGAGAGGAGTTGGCCAGAATTGATTGGAAAAGAACATTGGCAAGGATGCCGGCAGAGCAGCAATAGCTGGAATTTCTGGAAGTGACTCGGAAGGCACAGGATATATATACCCCAAAGAGGAAGAAGTAGATGACACAACCGTGGCAAACAAGAGAAGTCAAAGCCAACATAAAAACCAAACAGAGGGCATATAACAGAGCAAAAATTAGTGGAAAATTAGAGGATTTGTAAGCTTTTATAAATCAATAGAAGGCAACAAAAGAAGCCATAAAAAAAGTAAAGATGGAATTTGCTAAGCTAGCCAATAATATTAAAGAGGACACAAAAAGTTTCTTCAGATACATAAAGTGTAAAAGAGTGGATATCAAACTGCTGAAAACAATGCTGGAGAGGTGGTAATGAGGGACAAGGAAATGGCAGATGAACTGAATAAGTATTTTGCATCAGTCTTCACTGTGGAAGACACTAGCAGTATGGTGGGAGTTCCAGGTGTCAGGGATCATGAAGTGCGTAAAGTTACCATTACTAGAGATAAGGTTCTTGAAAAACTGAAAGGGCTGAAGGTAGATAAATCACCTGGGCCAGGTGGTCTACACCCCAGGGTTCTGAAAGAGGCGGCTGAAGAGATTGTAGGGGCATTAGTAATGATCTTTCAAGAATCAGTGGATTCTGGAATGGTTCCAGAAGACTGGAAAATTGCAAATGACACTCCACTCTTCAAGAAGGGAAAGAGGCAGAAGAAAGGAAACTATAGGCCAGTTAGTCTGCCCTCAGTGGTTGGGAAGATGTTGGAGTCGATTATTAAGGATGAGGTCTCAGAGTACTTAGAGGCACATGACAAAATAGGGGAAAATCTTGCCTGACAAATCTGTTACAATTCTTTGAAAAAACAACAAGCAGGATAGACAAAAGGAGAATCGGTCGATGTTACTTGGACTTTCAGAAGGCCTTTGTCAAGATGCCACACATGAGGCTGCTTACAAGCTAAGAGCCCATAGTATTACAGGAAAGATTCTAGCATGGATAAAGCAGTGGCAGATTGGCAGGAAGCAAAGAGTGGGAATAAACAGAGCATTTGCTGATTGGCAGCCGGTGATTAGTGGTGTTCTTAGGGGTCTGTGTTGGGACCAATTCTTTTTATACTTATATTTTTATGTTATATATCAATGATTTGCATGATTAAATGGTGACCTTATTGTAAAGTTTGCAGATGATATGAAGTGGCGGAGCAGGCAGTTTTGGGGAAGCAGAGAGGATACATAAGGAATTGGACAGGTTAGGAAAATAGGCAAAGGAACGCTGGATGGAAAAAAGTGTCAGGAAGTGTATAGTAAAAGACTTTGGTAGAAGAAATGAAAGGGTTGACTATTTTCTAAATGGAGAGAAAATTTGAAAAAACTGAGGTGCAAAAGGACTTGGGAATCCTCCTGCAGGAGTCTGTGGTGAGAAAGGCAAATGCAATGTGAGCATTCATTTTAAGAGGACTAAAATATAAAACCAAGGATGTAATTTTGAGACTTCATAAAGCACTCGTGAGACCCTACTTGGAGTATTGTAAGCAATTTTGGGCCTCTTATCCTAGAAATGATGTGCTGAAACTAGAGAGGATTCAAAGGAGGTTCACGAAATAATTCCAGGATTGAATGGCTTGTCATATGAAGACCATTTAATGACTCTGGGCCTGCATTCATTAGAATTCTGAAGAATGATGGATGACCTCATTGAAACCCATTGAATGGTGAAAGGCCTGGATACAGGGAGTGTGGAGAGTCTAAAACCAGAAGACACAGCTTCAGAACAGGCAGGCATCCTTTTAGAACAGAGATGAGGAGGAATTTCTTTAGCCAGAGAGTGGTGAATCTGTGGAATTCTTTGCCACAGGCAGCTGTGGAGGCTAACTCTTTATGTATGTTTAAGGCAGAGGTTGATAGATTGTTGATTGGTCAGGACATAAAGGGATATGGGGAGAAGGCAGGAGATTGGGGCTGAGAGGAACATTGGATCAGCCATGATGAAATGGTGGAGCAGACTAGGTGGGCCATATGGCCTAATTCTGCTCCTATATCTATTGGTCTTATGGTATTATGTTTTGCATAAACTTGGCACTTCCAAGTTCCCATCCTCCTTTATGCCAGTGGGTGTACAGTCGCTCAATGTTGGACGTTGAGTGGAATCCTCCATATATTGTTAATAGTTTCCAGGTCTTGATATCAGCAGTTTCCAGTCTGTTACTTGGTCAGCACACAATTGCAGCTGGTTTTCTGCTGATTGGTAGGGCGAATGTGTTGACGGCTCTGATCTTGTTTTTCCATTCAGCTGGCTTTTTAGGACCTCTCTCCCTTTTGGAGGTACTTGGATGTTGCAATCTTCCTTGTGTCCTCATCGTGGCTTCCATGCGCCTGCAGGATCCCCAGGTATTTGTAGCTATCCTGTACACCTGGTATGTGGCCTTCAGGTAACTCAACTCCTTTAGTCTTGATGAGTTTGCCTCTTTTCACTACCATCCGGCTGCACTTTTCCGGTGACATCCCGATGTCATTGCTGTACACCTTTGTCAGGAGGAATAGTTAGTCAATGTTTCTTTCATTTCTGGCATACATCTTGATATCATCCATGTACAGGAAGTGGCTGATGGTCACTCCACTTTTGAACCTGTACTCTTTGAAATGAACTGGCTAAGGGAGTTCAAGCCTATGCAGAACAGCAGAGAGGATAGTGTATCAATCTGTTATATTCCACATCTGATGGACACATGCCATTGGTTTTGAATTAACTTTCAGCATTGTTCTCCAACAGCTCATTGATTACTTGATGAAGGTCCTCAGTGTCTCGTACAGAAACAGGCAGGATCCATGTGTGGGACATCAAGTCACATGTTTTCTGGTAGTCAAGTCTGGCTGTGTGTAGTCAAGTTGGTTTGCCTGGTCTTGTAGCCACATGACTGCTTCGTCTACCAGTAGTTGGTGCTTGGAGCCTCTGGTTCCATTACCAATCCCCCTCTGAGTTGTGCTCAAGAATTTACACATGTTCCTTCAGCTTGGTGGCCATGATGCCCGATAGAATCTTCCATGTTGTTGACAGGTAGATTTTAGGCTGGTAGTTTGCAGGGTGTTGCTCCTTTGTGAGGATCCTTCATTATGGATTCGGAGCAAGCGAGTGAACGGCTGATTTTTCGGAGCGAAGGCAGTTTTTACTACTCGGGGTAAAAGAGAGGCGAGACTGCGCAGGTGCGTGACGCCAGCCAGTAGAGCGCGAAAGGTTTAAAAAGAAGTCCACCATATCCAGCGGGCAGTGTTTGGAGTGGGCAGCAGAGTGATAGGGCTTTGTCTCAACAGGCTTAGGCGGTACGGGATGAGGCGGGGTAGGTTTACTGGTGTTATTTGCGGATAGGAGGAAGTATGTGTGTGAGGCCAGTTTTCTGTGCTCGGTGTCAGATGTGGGAGGTCCTGGAGTCTCCCAGCCTCCTGGATGGCCATATCTGCACCAGGTGTGTCGAGCTGCAGCTCCTAAGGGACCGCGTTAGGGAACTGGAGATGCAGCTCAATGACCTTCGTCTGGTCAGGGAGAGCGAGGAGGTGATAGAAAGGAATTATAGGCAAGAAGTCACACCAGGACCACAAGACACAGACAAGTGAGTCACAGTCAGGAGAGGGAAGGGGAAGAGTCAGGTACTAGAGAGTACCCCTGTGGCTGTACCCCTTGACAATAAGTACTCCTGTTTGAGTTCTGTTGGGTGGGGGGGGACAGTCTACTTGGGGGAAGCGACAGTGGCCGTGCCTCTGGCACAGAGTCTGGCCCTGTGGCTCAGAAGAGTAGAGAAAGCAAGAGAATGGCAGCAGTGATAGGGGATTCTATAGTTAGGGGGTCAGACAGGTGACTCTGTGGACACAGGAAAGAAACTCGGATGGTAGTTTGACTCCTAGGTGCCATGTTTCAGATCGCGTCCAAAATATCCTGCAGTGGGAGGGAGAACAGCCAGAGGTCGTGGTACATATTGGTACCAATGACATAGGTAGGAAAAGGGAAGAGGTCCTGAAAAAAGACTACAGGGAGTTAGGAAGGAAGTTGAGAAGCAGGACCGCAAAGGTAGTAATCTCGGGATTACTGCCTGTGCCACACAACCGTGAGAATAGGAATAGAATGAAGTGCAGGATCAATGCATGGCTGAGGGATTGGAGCGGGGGCAGGGATTCAGATTTCTGGATCATTGGGACCTCTTTTGGGGCAGGTGTGACCTGTACAAAAAGGACGGATTGCACTTGAATCCCAGGGGGACCAATATCCTAGCGGAGAGGTTTGCTAAGGCTACTGGGGAGATTTTAAACTAGAATTGTTGGGGGGTGGAAACTGAACTGAAGAGACTGGGGAAGAAGAGGTTGGCTCACAAATAGAGAAAGCTTGTAGACAGTGCGAGAGGGAGGATAGGCAGGTGATAGAGAAGGAATGCGCTCAGACCGAAGGTTTGAGATGTGTCTATTTTAACGCAAGGAGTATTGTTAACAAAGCGGATGAGCTTAGAGAGTGGATCAGTTCTCGGATGTGGTGGCCATTACAGAGACTTGGATGGCTCAGGAACAGGAATGGTTACTTCAAGTGCCAGGTTTTAGATGTTTCAGAAAGGACAGGGAGGGAGGCAGAGGAGATGGGGGCGTGGCACTGTTGATCAGAGATCGTGTCAAGGCTGCAGAAAAGGTGGATGCCATAGAGGGGTTGTCTACGGAGTTTCTGTGGGTGGAGGTTAGGAACAGGAAAGGATCAATAACTTTACTGGGTGTTTTTTATAAGCCGCCCAATAGTAACAGGGATATCGAGGAGCAGATAGGGAAACAGATCCTGGAAAGGTGTAATAATAACAGAGTTGTCGTGATGGGAGATTTTAACTTCCCAAATGTCGATTGGCATCTCCCTAGAGCAAGGAGTTTAGATGGAGCGCAGTTTGTTAGGTGTGTTCAGGAAGGTTTTTTGACACAATACTGTATGTTGATAAACCTACAAGAGGAGAGGCTGTACTTGATTTGGTATTGGGAAATGAACCTGGTCAGGTGTCAGACCTCTCGGTGAGAGAGCATTCTGGAGATAGTGATCATAATTCTATCTCCTTTACAATAGTATTGGAGAGAGATAGGAACAGACAAGTTAGAAAGCATTTAATTGGAGTAAGGGGAATTATGATGCTATCCGGCAGGAAATTGGAGGCTTAAATTGGAAACAGATGTTCTCAGGGGAAAGTACGGAAGAAATGTGGCAAATATTCAGGGGAATTTTGTGTGGAGTTCTGCATAGGTACGTTCCAATGAGACAGGGAAGTTATGGTAGGGTACAGGAACTATGGCGTACAAAGGCTGTAATAAATCTAGTCAAGAAGAAAAGAAAACCTTACAAAAGGTTCAGAGAGCTAGGTAATGTTGGAGATCCAGAAGATTATAAGGGTATAGGAAGGAGCTTAAGAAGGAAATTAAGAGAGCCAGAAGGGGCCATGAGAAGGCCTTGCCGGGCAGGATTAAGGAAAACCCCAAGGCATTCTACAAGTACGTGAAGAGCAAGAGGATAAGAGGTGAAAGAAAGAACCTATCAAGTGTGACAGTGGGAAAATGTGTATGGAACCAGAGGAAATAGCAGCCGTACTTAATGAATACTTTACTTCAGTATTCACTATGGAAAAGGATCTTGGTGATTGTAGTGATAACTTGCAGCAGACTGGAAAGCTTGAGCATGTAGATATTAAGAAAGAGGATGTGCTGGAGCTTTTGGAAAGCATCAAGTGTTAATCACGACTGGAATATAGGTGATAAGTCAACTATAAATCACTTACAAGTGGCTAATACACTCAATTTCATTTCTAAAAGGGTTTATCTAACAAATTTAATATTATACACACAGCGCATATTTTCCTCGCATGAATATAGTGATAAGTCAATTATAAGTCACTTATAAGTCAATAGAATCATAACATTTTAAGTAAAGTTTGGATATTAAACACATAGCACATATTTTCCTCGTATGAACTTATAAAATCATTGCAATACACCAATATCGCTGAATCAGTGGGAGCCCTGGGCTTGCTTCCCTGCAACAAGATGGTCCCATCGAGGGGTGACGGGAGACAGCGATACCTCGAAGGGGGTTCCTTATGTCCAGCCTATTCCGCAATTTAGTTTTCGTTGCACTCATTGCAGAAAACTCGCTTTGCAGAGATACGATGTTGGAAATGGAAGCAACGTTTTCAGTGCTTTCGTGGCCATCTCAGGATATTCAGCCTTGACTTTGATCCAGAATGCCAGCAGAGATGTTATATCAAACATACTTTTCAGCCCACCGTCATTTGCAAGCTCGAGGAGTTGATCTTCTTCCCGCGTTGACATGGATGATTCACCGGGGGACATTCACAAATGGGTCATGGACCCATTCCTTTGCACGTCTTGGGTCATTTGCGGTTGGGAAGTAACACTCGAATTCTGTCGATAGCGCTTGCTTCTGTCCCGCTTGTTCACGTTTTTTCCGCTCAAAAAACTCAACGGGTTTGTCTTTAAGTACGGGATGCTTAGACTTAAGGTGCCAAAGCAGTTTTGAAGGCTTCATTGCTTCATTACACAGTTTGTCTCCACATATCACACACAGGGGGCTTGGAGCATGCGAGTCACCCGTTGCATTAAAGCTATATTTCATGTATGACTCGTCATATTTTCTGTTGAAGGGAGCTTTCTTTTTTTTTTGCGGTCTCGGCCTCAGCTGTCTCTGCATTATCATCATCGTTAGGCCTTTTATGTCCCCTACCACCTCTTCCAAAGAAACTCTTAAACAACGTTTGTTTTTTTACTCATCGAGTAGTTCAGGTTAACGACTGACTGATGACCTTGTGTGCGTTCAAGTTCAACAGTGGGCATGACAGGGAATGCGGAAAGGTGCAGCTGACTCACATTGTTTCATACTGCCAAATCATATCGTTTCCTTGTGGCCTAGTAGCACATGCTTTGCCCCACTGGGTTAGTAAGTTTGCTGATGACACAAAGGTGGGAGGTGTTGTGGATAGTGCGGAGGGCTGTCAGAGGTTACAGCAAGACATTAATAGGATGCAAAACTGGGCTGAGAAGTGGCAGATGGAGTTCAACCCATATAAGTGTGAAGTGGTTCATTTTGGTAGGTCAAATATGATGGCAGAATATAGTATTAATGGTAAGACTCTTGGCAGTGTGGAGGATCAGAGTGATCTTGGGGTCCGAGTCCCTAGGACACTCAAAGCAGCTGCGCAGGTTGACTCTGTGGTTAAGAAGGCGTACGGTGTATTGGCCTTCATCAATCGTGGAATTGAATTTAAGAGCCGAGGGGTAATGTTGCAGCTATATAGGATCCTGGTCAGACCCCACTTGGAGTACTGTGCTCTGTTCTGGCCGCCTCACTACAGGAAGGATGTGAAAGCCATAGAAAGGGTGCAGAGGAGATTTACAAGGATGTTGCCTGGATTGGGAAGCATGCCTTATGAGAATAGGTTGAGTGAACTCGGCCTTTTCTCCTTGGACTGACGGAGGATGAGAAGTGACCTGATAGAGGTGTATAAGATGAGAGACATTGATCGTGTGGATAGTCAGAGGCTTTTTCCCAGGACTGAAATGGTTGCCACAAGAGGACACAGATTTAAGGTGCTGGGGAGTAGGTACAGAGGAGATGTCAGGGGTAAGATTTTTACTCAGTGGTGAGTGCATGGAATGGGCTGCCGGCAATGGTGGCGGAGCTGGATACGATAGGGTCTTTTAAGAGACTTTTAGATAGGTACATGGAGCTTAGTAAAATAGAGGGCTATAGGTAAGCCTAGTAATTTCTAAGGTAGGGACATGTTCGGCACAACTCTGTGAGCTGAAGGGCCTGTATTGTGCTGTAGGTTTTCTATGTTTCTATGAGTACTTTTCTTCCTTGAGCTAGCCAGTCAGGATGGGAGCCTGCTTCAAGCAGCTGGTTCATTTGAGCTGCCAACCGAGTACGTAATGCTGTTAGTTTCTTCAGCCATTAGGTGTGAATCATGTCAGGCCCTGGTGATGTCCAGTTCTTTATACTTGCTACTCATTGCCGGACATCTACTGCTGTAATGGTGACTGGTTCTTCCTCTGGAAGGTTGCAGAGGTCTGTAGGTCTTTCAGCCATTGGGCACTGTTTTTTTTGTGATGCTTCTTTCTCCCATATGTTCTTCCAGAACTCCTCAGTTGCTGTTTTGGTTGGTTCAGGTACTGGCGTGTTGTTACTCTGGAACTATGTGAATACATTTTCTGGTTCTTTGGAGAAGAGTGCATTTATTCGCTTGGCCTCTGCATCCTTAATGTACTTCTGTAGTCTGGTAACCATTACTTGGCAGTTTTCAGGGCTTTGGCTATGGACATTCCTCTGCACTTCCTTAGTACCCGAGATGAGTCTTTGATCTTCACACCTTTGTGCAGCTCAGTTAGTCTGCTGACCTCCGCCCTTGTGGTTTTCATCTTGGCTTCCAAGTGTCGTTTGCAGGGGGATATAACAATTCTCTCCACTGTATTTCATTTCGTAGTCCAGCATTTCTAGAACTGCTGCTGCTGATGCATCTATCAAGATTTGGTCTCAGTTATGTTGAAGGTTGCAATTGTGAGTGGTGCTTCGTTGGGTCCTTCTAGTATGCTGTCTGATGGAATTTTATCACTAAATCTGGGAAGCCTAGTTCATTGATCGATAGTCAGCAGGTTAGCCATGATCTTCTCACTGACTCCAGCAGCCATTGTCAATAAGCCCTGAAGTGAGATTCGAACTTGCATTTCCCATATACATGGAGATGCTATTACCCTTGCACTATCTGTGAGTTGTGGAGGTGGGGTTTGAACTCGTGTTTCCTGATCAGCTCAGTTCTGTGGTGATGTTGCTATGGTGTATTGTGATTGTATGTCTTCCAGTTCAAGATCTGATAGCAATCCTCTGACAGTGTTTGATCGCTGGGTAACCAGTTGATTTTCCGTGAACGTGGACAACGGTCTTCATTGTTGCCAGAGTCTCACATGTGCTTGATGTATCTTTTTTCAAGTGGGTTGCTATTGAAACAGCATTCCATTAATTCCGTGCTGTCTAGTCTTGTCCATTTATTGTTTGTTCTAGTCGCCAATTTATTGCCAAATGGCCCCAGTTCCCCAACCGTTATTGCAGACCTTGTTTAATCCAGGCGATGCTGAGCTGGCCTGACTCTTCTTGTTCTTGTCACTCCCATCCAGAGGTTTTTGTGGACAGATGTAGAGTAAGCCCAAGGGGTCCAGACCAAGACACCTACCGGACAGCCACCACCAGGAGATGAACCCCAGACCCCTGTGCCACAGTGGGCAGCGCAGTGAAGCCCAGACAGTTCCTGGTGTTGGCCTCTGCTCCCAGCAGCCTCAAGCTTGGCCTGAGTGCCAGTGGTGTCCTGCTGATTCTTGCACCTAGCGTCTTCGCAGCTACTCACTGGCTCCACTCTCCACTGCTCATAACAAACCATGGTCCATTGTCATTGACTGAGTGTTTTGGAACACCAGTCCTTGAGAAGAGGGTTCTCAACATATCAACAGTGTGTGAGGCTGTAGTAGGGGCTAGTGGGAAAACTTCTGGCCACCTTGCAGCTGCATCCACTACCACCAAGAAATTTGTGCCCTTGAATTGTCTGGCAAAATCCACATGAACCCTCTACTGTGGCAAAACAGGCCATTCCCAGGGATGGGGAAGTGTTTTTCTTGGCATCTTCTTAATGTGTTGGCATTCTGCACAGTGCATGACAAGCTGCTCGATCTGCAGATCTATCCCAGGCCACCAGACAAAGCTTTGAGCCAATGCTTTCATTTTCACCACACTAGATGGTTGGCCTGTAGCTCCTCCAATGCTTTAGCTCTCAGCTTGGATTCAGCTCTAAATCCCTGCATTAGGCAACCCCACCCCCCCCATCAAGGGCAAGTTTATTCTGTCACTGGTAAAAATAGTGGAAGTAGAATTTCTGCTGCACATTCCAGCCATTTTGGGTTGCCACGTACACTTGAGTCAGCGCAGGGTCTTTTTGGTTTCCCTTTGCATCATCTCTGCCGATTTGCATTAGGGAGAATATGTCAAGAGGAGTGTCTTCTTTTGTGAATTTTTCAGGTGTTTCCTTTTCCAAGGGTAAACAGGACAGCATTTCCATGATTAGCCGTACTCTTTAATTTGATATTGTGACGGTGTCCTCCAAGAAACGGAGCCCATCTCTGCATTCGTGAGGCTGCTGTTAGTGGAACACCCTTCTGTAAAGTGAAAATGGACACCAATGGTTGATGATCAGTAATGAGGGTAAACTCTTCCACCAAGTACTAATAGAAATGTTTTACACCCTAAACCAGACTCGAGGGCTCTCTGTCAATTTGTGCGTAACTTTCTTTGCAGCAGAGGGAGAATATGATCCAAAGGCTATGGGGTATTCACTTTCATTACTCATAAAATGTGACAGACCTGCATCTATACCATAAGGTGAGGCATCACGGGCAAGCTTCACTACATGATGTGGATCACAATATGTGAGTACTGTGTCTGACATCACCATTTCCTTTGCCTTTTGTTAAGCCACCTCACTCTGCTTTGTCCATTGCCATTTCAGTATTTTACCCTTGATATGTTTGAGTTATCCAATGCCATCCCTGAATGCTTCAGTGGCATTACCCAGTAACTTTCTCAATTCACTTTCAGTTGACTCTATTGACTCAGGGGATGTGGCATGCACCCGATGGATGGAGATCTTATCAAGTTGTAATTGCCTCAGCCAATCACAACACCATAATGCTGGCCTTCCTGTTTTTATCTCATACAAATCCAATGTGGCTTGTTGGCTGCTGTATTTCACTGTTACGAATGTCATTCCAGAGGAGTTATCTTTTCTCCAGTGTACATTCTTTGTTGGATATCTGCAGGCTTCAGTTCAGTATCTTTGAAAAGCTGTTCAAACTCATTTTGTGGGATGACTAAAACAGCCGAGCCGGTGTCCAATTCCATTTTAATTAATTTGCTCTTCACTTCATGTGTGAGCCATATTGCTTGTCTATCGTAAGTTTTCACAATGTAAGTCTCAGGGCTACCTAGTCCTGTATCACTTCAGCATCTCCAGACTTCCTCATGTTTATTATTTCATTGATTCTTTTGTGTTTCTGGTATTCACTGTGAATGCTCACAAGAAAATGAATCTCAGGGCTGTGTATGGTGACGTGTATGGTAACTTCATTATTGATTTTAAGGTTTTCTGTCATCATTTCTTCAGGGACTGCAGCAGTGCAACATCACCTTCTCAAAGGCAACTAGGGATGGGCAATAAATGCTGGTTTAGCTGGCGATGCCCACATCCCGTAAATAAATAATTTTTTTTAAAATGGATTCCAGCAGTTTCTCAACTATTGACATAATTTTAACATAATTTTAAAATAGTTTCTACTTTTCTCTCTTTTCTATTTTTACTAGCCCCAACAGGAAACACAAACAATGTGCAAAAGACAACAAACTGTGCAACTATTAAAATTGTTAAAAATTAATAATAATGACACTCAGACCACTCAAGCAGTTTTTAAAAAGAAGTCATGCATGAATTTGTCATTTGAGTCCACTGCTCTACTCTACACCCATGACTGCTTGACTAGACACAGTCAAACACCATCTATAAATTTGGAGAGGACACAACTACTGTAGGCAGAACTTCAGATAGTGATGTTAATTTATACAGGAGCAAGATACAACAGCTAGTTGAGTGGTGTCACAGTATCAATCTTGCACTCATTGTTAGTAAGACCAAAAAATTGATTGTGGACTTCAGAAAAAGTAAGATGAGGGAACACACACCAGACTTCATAGAGGGATCAGAACTGGAAAGAGTGAGCAGTTTCAAGTTCCTGGCTATCAACACTCTGAGGATCTATCCAGGACCCAGCATATCAATACAAATACAAAGAAAGCATGACAGCAGCTGTATTTCAATAGGTGTTTGAGAAGATTTGGTATGTCACCAAAGACAATCACAAATTTCCACTCATGTACTGTGGAGAGCGTTTTAACTAACACACACAAAATGCTGGTGGAACGCAGCAGGCCAGACAGCATCCATAGGAAGAAGCACAGTCGAGGTCTCGGTCCGAAACATCGACTGTGCTTCTTCCTATGGATGCTGTATGGCCTGCTGCGTTCCACCAGCATTTTGTGTGCGTTGCTTGAATTTTCAGCATCGCAGATTTCCTCGTGTAGAGCATTTTAACTTGCTGCATCAGCATCTTGTATGGGCAGGGGGGCACTACACAGGATCAAAAATAACTGCAGGAAGTTGTAAACTCAGTCAGCTCCATCATGGGCACTAGCCTCCCCAGCATCCAGGATTCAAGGAGAGATGCCTCAAAAAGGTGGCATCCATCATAAGGACCCCCATCACCCAGGACATACCCTCTTCTTATTGCTACCATCAGGCGGAGGTACAGGACCCGGAAAGCACATACTCAATGATTCAGGAACAGCTTCTTCCCCTCTGCAATCAGATTTCTGAACGAACCCATGAACACGATTTCACTACTTCTTTTGCATTACACTTTAATAGGTGAACAATGGAAGTTTTAGTTGATGAAATGGAGCCAAACATCGGTTTGCACCCCATCCTACAGCTTGCCCACTACGAGGTTTGCTCACGCTGCCTCTGCCTCCTGGAATCCTCTCAGAGACTGCAGAGCACTGGAACACCCAAACAATCTCCAAAATTTTACACATGCCTTGATGTTTCAATCACCCTCGTCACTTTAATCGGTGAACAATGGAAGCTAGAGTCAGCGAAACGGGGTCAAACATCGGCTCATGAGCCATCCTGCAGCCTTCTCACCACAAAGTTCGCTCATGCTGCCTCTCCCTCCCGGAATCCTCTCAGAGGCTGCAGAGCGCTGAAGCACCCAAACGATCTCCAAACAGCAAAACGACAGCTTCAATTAAAGATGAGAAACAAACATAAAAGACATAAAAGAAGTGAAAAAGGTGGTTTCATGACCTATCCAGAAGATGTCGACCAAAGGAGCGTTGTACACAGGCACCATCTTGACCGGAAGTATTTCTTACTGTACTGGGCTACAAACAGTAGTTCACAATTTTTATTATTATGTATTGCAATGCTGCTGCTGCATAACAATAGATTTCAGGACATATACCGATGATATTAAACCTGATTCTGATTACTCACTTCACCACTAACCTCAACAACTGACACAGGAAGAATCTGTCAGTGTTTCTGTAAAGGTTTTGAATACCATCCTATGTACATATAATTTTCTTTAATGTGATGTACCTATCCTATCACCCTGCATGCAGTCCATCATAACTACAGGGCACTTAGCACTTACTGAACATTTTGATTATACAGTTCTATGCATATCAATCACACATGTAAAACTTCAAATCTACCCTGTCAAACTGGCACAACTGATGCATTAATACACAATGGGCCAGAAGAATTCTGGTTTGAACAGCAGGAAGTAGGCTTGTACTTGCACCTGGCTGAACAGCAACATTTCTGGACTAACGACGCCTTTCAAGGGCAATGGTTACAGAAGTCAGCCCCTTTCTTCAGGATGAGCTCTAATATGCACCCATGCTGGGATGCTCTGTCTGTAGAGCCAGTTGTTCTCATGTATAAGCCTCCAAATCATTGCAGACAGCAGTAGCTGTTATATGAGTCGTCTCCCAGTTTGTAGCACACTAATGTATTCACAATGTCATGGAGGCTCACAACTGAAGGAGATAAGAATTCATCTCCTCTCCTTGAGGACACAGCAGCAGTTCTCTTAGGCTGCTGATTCAGAAAATCCAATCCAATTCTTCACAAATTATGCACTGGGAAAAAAAATTAAACATTGGGATGAACTTAACACTGATCCTGTGGAAGAGACTGTCCACAAAAAAGTTCATCGCCCTCTGAATGTATAGGCAATACATGAACAACTTCAGAAGATTTTCATGGTCAATGCACTGCATCTAAGTATTTTATTTTCAGGCAATCTGCTATGCTCATTATACTGTAGTTGTATGAAGGCAGAATAGACTGCAGATGCTAGAATCTAGAATAAAAGATAAAAACAAAATGCGAGAAAAAAATCAGAGAGTCAAGCAGCATCTGTGGAGGAAAAAAGATGTAAATCAACATTATGATTCAAGACCCTGGATCTGGAATCAGAGGGACAACCCCAATGTTCTCCACACACTCACCAGTCAAACTAGGTATCTTCTCCTTTTGTTCTTCAATTCCATCACTTCTTATAAACTGGGTCTAGCAGCCTGTCATCCACTTCATCATTCCACCTTTCATCTACAAGCCTCTGTTCCATCCCATCTTATTTCATCTGCCCATCACCCCCCCATCTCCCAACTCCCATCCCACAAGACCATAAGACTTTTCCCCCAACCCCATTCTCCTGCTTTCTCCCCGCAACCTTTCACTCCCTAACTTAACAAGAATCTATCAACCTCCACCTTAAGTAAATCCACAACCACCTGTGACAACAAATTCCACAGATTCACCACTTTCTGGCTAGAGAAATTCCTCCTCACACTGTTCTAAGTGGTTGTCCCTTAATTCTGAAGTTGTGCCCTCTGGTCCTATACTCTCTCACTATAGGAAACATCCTCTCCAGATCCACCCTATCTAGACTTTTCAACATTTCATAGGCTTCAATAAAATCACTCCTCGTTCATCTAAATTCTAGCGAGTACAGTCCCAGAGCCATCAAATGCTCTCCATTTAATAAGCCTTTCCCTCCTGGAATCATTTTCATGAATCTCCTTTGAACCCCAATTTCAGCACATTCTGTCTTAGATAAGGGGGCCAAAACTGATCAAAATTCTCCAAGTGAGGCCTTACCAGTGCCTTATAAAGCCTCAGCATTACATCCTTATTTTTATATTCTAGTCCTCTCAAAATGAATGCTTACATTGCATTTGCCTTCCTCACCACTCACTCAACCTGCAAGTTAACTTTAGGGAATCCTTCACGAGGACTCCCAAGTCCCTTTGCATCTCAGATTTTTGAATTTCCTCCCCATTTAGAAAACAGTCTATGCTTTTATTCCTTCTACCAAAACGCATGAAGATACACTTCCCAATGTTGAATGCCATCTGCCACTTCTCCTATCTGTTGAAGAACTTCTGTAGTAACCATACTTCCTCAACACTACCTGCCCCTCCACGTATCTTCATATTGTCCGCAAATTTGGTCACAAAGCCATCAAATCAGTCATCCAAATCATTGACATACAACAGAAAAAGAAGCAGTCCCAAAACTGACCCCTGCAGAACACTAGTCACCAGCAGCCAATCAGAAAAGTCTCCTTTTACTCCCACTCTTTGTCTCCTGCCAATCAGCCAATGCTCTCCATGCTAGTATCTTTCCTGTAATATCATGGGCTCTTGATAAGCAGCCTCAACATCCCTCGATTCTCCTTTGTCTATCCTGCTTGTTAGTTCCTCAAAGAATACTTTATACTTTATACTTTATCCCCTTAAGGAAACCATGCTGACAATGGCCCATTTTACCATGTGCCTCCAAATATCCTGAAACCTCACCCTTAACAATCAACTCCATTATCTTCCCAATCACTGAGGTCAGGCTAACAGGCCTATATAATTTCTTTTCTGCCTCCCTCCCTTCTTGAAGAGTGAAGTGAAGATTGCAATTTTCCTGTCCTCCAGAACTATGCCAGAATCCATTGATTCTTGAAAAGTCATTTTCAATGCCTTCATAATCTCTTCAGCTACCTCTTTCAGAGCCCTGGGGTGTAGTCCATCTGATCTATCTAACTGCAGACCTTTCAGTTCCTCAAGCACCATCTCCCTAGTAATAGCAACTGCCCTCTGACACTACTGAACTTCCGGAATACTGCCAGTTTCATCTATATTGAACATTGATGCAAAATACTTATTCAGTCTGTCTACTATTTCCTTGTTCCCACTGCCATTCCTCTCCAGCGTCATTTTCCATGGTTCAGTATCTACTCTCGCCTCGTTTTTACTCTTTATATATCTGAAAAAAAACCTTTGTATCCTCTTTGATATTATTGGCTAGCTTAACTTCATATTTCATCTTTTCCCTCCTTATGGCTTTCTTAGTTACCTTTGGTTGGTTTCTAGAAGCTTCCCAATCCTCTCACTTCCCACTATTTTTTTGCTATATTATATACCCTCTCTTTTGCTTTAATGTTGACTTTGACTTCCCTTGTCAGCCACAGTTGTGTAATCCTTACTTTAGAATACTTCTTCTTTGGGTTGTATCTATCCTGTGCCTTCCAAATTGCTCCCGGAAATTCCAACCATTGCTATTCTGCCATCATGCCTGCTAGTGTCCCTTTCCAATCAATTTTGGCCAGCTCCTCTCTCATGCCTCTGCTATTCCCTTTACTCCACTGTAATATTGATACATTTGACTTTAACTTCCCCCTTTCAAATTGCAGGGTGAATTCTATCATATTATGATCACTGTCTCCAAAGGGTTCATTTACCTTAAGCTCCTTAATCAAATCCAGTTCATGACACAACACCCAACCCATTATAACTGACGCCCTCTAAAAAGCCATTAGTAAGCATTCTCCAAATTCTCTCTCTTGGGATCCAGCACCAAGCTGATTTTCCCAATCTACCTGCATATTGAAATCTCCCATGACTATTGTAACATTGCCCTTTTGACAAGCATTTTCTATCACCTCTGTAATTTGTAGCCCACAATCTGGCAACTGTTAGGAGGTTTGTATCTAACTCCAGTCAGGGTCTTTTTAGCACTATCCACAATGATTCTACATCTTCTGATCCTATGTCACCTCTTTCTAAGGATTTGATTTTAATTTTTACCAACAGAGCCACACCATCCCCTCTGCTGACCTGGCTTTCCTTTTGATACAATGTGTATCCTTGGATATTAAGATCCAACTATAATCTCCTTTCAGCCATGACTCAGTGATGCCCACATCATATCTGCCCATCTCTAACTGTGCTACAAGATCATCTACCTTATTCCGTTTCATGCATGCATTCAAAAAAATTACACCTTCAGTCCTGTTTTCTGTCACCCTTTTCGATTGCATCCCCGTTACATTGCAATTTATCCCACTGACTACAATTTTGCTCATCCTTCCTGAAAGCCTCACTACACACTGCCTCTACTTTTATACCAACTGCTCCATCCTCAGCTCTATCACTCTGGTTCCCATCCGCCTGCCAAATTAGTTTAAACCCTCCCCAATACTTCTAGCAATCCTGCCCGCAAGGATATTGGTCCCCCTCAGGTTCGGGTGTAACCCATTCCTTCTGTGCGGGTCATACCTTCCTTAGAAGAGATCCCAAAGATCCAGAAATCTGAAAACCTGCCTCCTACACCAGTTCCCCAGCCACACATACATCTGCCAAATCATCCTCAGTGATGCATGGCACAGGCAACAATCCAGAGATTACTACCCAGGAGGGTCCTGCTTTTCAGCTCCCTAATTTCTCTCCTCAGGACCTCCTCCTTCCTACCTATATCTTTGGTGTCAATATGTATCAAGACTTCTGGCTGTGCACCCTCCCTCTTTCAAATGGCATAGACCCAATCTGAGACATCCCCGACCCTGGTACCTGGGAGGTAAATACCATCCAGGTGTCTCTATCATCCTTATCTTCCCCCTTCCCTTCTGAGCCACAGCGCCAGACTCAGTGCCAGAGACTTCCTCCTGGTAGGTTGTCCCCCAACCCCTCCAATAGTATCCAAAATGGTATACTTGTTATTGAGGGGGACGACCACAGTCCTACTCTGCACTAGCTGCCCATTTCGTTCCCCCACTGCCTGCCTCCTGCAACTTAGGGGCTCCCTATAGCTCCTATCTATGACCTCCTCAGATTCCCGAATGAGTCAAAGGTCGTCAAGCTGCAGCTCCAGTTCCTTAACACGTTTTCAAAGGGGCTGCAGCTCTGTGTACCTGTGCAGGTGCGGTTATCTGGGAGGATAGAGGTCTCCCAAAATTCCCACACCTCAGACAAAGAACACAACACAGCCCCTGGAGCCATTCTCACTGCTCTAACTAAGTACTAACAAATGAAGAATGAAGAGAAAGAAATTTACCAGATACGTACATCACCCAAGCCTGATGAGCCAAAGCCTCCCCATTCTAACAATCCAACAATGGCCGCTCTGCTTGTCCCTGCCTTATTTTTATTTACCCTTGCTGATGAATTGCTATTTTATTGGACTGCTGGAAATCACCAAAAGCCTGTGAATCCCACTCCCTACACGCTGCTTTCTATCTGTTATCTTTCCTGATCCTTCTCAGTCCTGAAGCAGAACCTTGACCCAAAACCTTTTGCCTATTACACCTTTTGCCTCCACAGAAGCTGCTTGACCTGCTGAGTTCTTCCAACACTCTATGCTGTCCAATTGGAAACAAGAGCTGTTTTCTTCACCTTTGTGCAAGCTCCTGGAAATGTTGGATGACCAACAACTGCAGCCAAAATGAGTCTTGTGGAGACTGCTCTTGGAGTTCACAAGATGAACTGATATTGTCTGGATAAGCCCTGCAATATTCTCTACAGCAGGGATTCACAACATTTTTATGCCATGGACCAATACCATTAATCAAGGGGTCTGTGGACCCCAGATTGGGAACCCTTGCTCTAGAGGGTTTCCTGCTTTGTCAGCTGCTTTATCTCCCAGTTTCCACCAAGATTTCAAGGATACAAATGGAGAAGCACAGAGTTTCACATAAATCTGACCAGTTTCCCAGTAAATAGTTCAACCCAGGTTGCGCAATGTCTTCTGGCAGTAGTTTCAATGAGACAGCTCTCCTTTAATGACAGCAGGTATGTCATTAGTAAATTAGTTTCAGACAGTGAGGTCTCTGAAATTATCCACAGTTACTCTGTTTTTGCACAAGAAATGACTGTTACTGATGCTGCTTAGACATATATTTGCTCAAGATGTGTGCATGAAAATTATTTGTGAATATCAGGTGCCAAATTCCTCCTTAGAGCCACTGTTGCACATCTTCACTTTCTAGACATTAAAAGTCTTATGTGAAATTGGACGAAAACCACACAGAATCTCAGAAACTTTACAAATGTATTATCATGTCTCATGCTTCAATAAAGAACAGGCTACTTTTTAAAATCTAAAACATGCATTGAATTCATTCCTGGAAAATAAAGTGCCACTTGGATAATTTACTCTGGCTACTAGGTTCAGAACATATGAAAGGGATCATCAGAGCACTGAATGTCCTTTGAGTAATTAAAAACAAAAATTCAGTCATGCCTCTCCAAACCTACGTCCATAAAATTCTGTATCCTACACCAAAGTTCAAAGTACTGTATATTTATTGTCAAAATACGTATGCAGTATATAACCCTGAGATTCACCTTCCCACAGACAGCCATGAAACAAAGAAAGACAATGGTACTCATTCAAAGAAACCCAATATCAATGCAGAAAAAAAGAACAAACATGCAAATGGCAAAAACAAGCAATTAAAAACAGAATATTAAACATCAAACTACAGAGTCAATGAAACAGTTTGGGGATGTTCAGTTTAGTTCAGTTCAATTTAGCGCTCTGTTGATCAATGACTGCAGGCCACAGAACCAGTCTACCTCGATCAAAATCACACAAAATTGCAATAAAAAATGAGTAACCAGAAACCAGAAAGACATATAACATGAACTGCATCAGAAGCAACGTAGAAAAACTACACTGCTTTTGACATATATTTTATGAAATTTCTTGTGGAAAAAGATAAAGCAAATAATAGTCCTGTGATCAAGCAAGTCTTCTATTTCAAAAAAGCAGTCTTTGAACTTAGCTCTAATGTATAACCACTCATTATAAGTAGACAAAAAGTTTAAAAAATAAAATAGGAGGAATGAGAAGAAAAACAGTGGAGAAAAATAAACACTGCATAACATGAGTAGTATATGAAAGCAGAAAAATGGAAAGCAGCCATGTAAACGCTATGGTAACGCTAATTGTCAAATTATAAATATTTTTAATTGTGCTTGAGTGGTAAAGTAGACAAGAAAATTGTTTCACTGGAATTACCGAATACAGATCAAGGCTTGGCAAATAAAACTTTCCAGAGAACATGGCAAGAACAGTGGGAACAAAAAAGCACTAGTACCTCCAGTATTTTCAAATGTTATTTTAGAGAACTAAATTATTTAATATTTGCGTAAGTTTAGTATATTGTAAAACCTGACAAAATTGCACAAAAACTTTATACCTATGTTTTTATTAAATCATAGTGACTCCTTTGATTCGTAATGTGTTAGTTATTTATGAAAACAAAGGCACGCCACGTTTCATTTGATGCTGAAATATTCAACTGAGATGACAGCAACAGCACTTGCAAATAATAGGCGAAGACCAGAAATGAGTATACCTTGTGATCAACTAAATCTCCACACGTACATCAACCTAAGTCTATGTACTCAAAGTTGAATTAGAAATTTCACCTGAACCTGTGTGGCATAGTTTAGTTACTGCTGTAGACAAATTATATGAAAGAGGAGTGTATGTGTTTATCCTCTACAGATGGAAAATTTAACCAACTAAAATTCATTCAAAGAATCAGGCTGAAAATAGAAGGTGTATTAAAGCTACTATATTTAAGCAATAAATAATAGAACAAGAACTTCTTTTGTGTTGTTTTGAACCTGACTGCAGCAAGTGCATTCATTTCAAAAACTTACAATAAATGACTTTCTAAATTCAGTTGTAGATGTATAGATGTAAACACCCCGCATATTTGCTGCAACACACAATAAATGCTGGAGGAACTCAGCAGGACAGGCAGCATCTATAGAAATGAATAAATAATTGAATTGAATTGTCTTTATTTCTTACATCCTTCACATACATGAGGAGTAAAATCCTTAACGCTATCTCTCCATCTAAATGTGCAATGTGCAATCATAGTAAATTATAATTTATAATAAATAGAACAGTCAATGTAATATAGAGTACACTCAAGTCAGCATGAGTTCATCAGTCTGATGGCCTCGTGGAAGAAGCTGTCCCGGAGCCTGTTTGTCCCGGCTTTTATGCTGTGGTACCGCTTCCCGGTTGGTAGCAGCTGGAATAGATTGTGGTTGAGGTAACTTGGGTCCAAAGTGATCCTACACACTTGTCCTTGTAAATGTCCTGAATAGTGGGAGGTTCACAACTACGGATGCGCTGGGCTGTCTGCACCACTCTCTGTAGAGTCCTGCAATTAAGGGAGGTACAGTCCCATACCAGGCAGCGAGTCAGCCAGTCAGGATGCTCTCAATTGTGCCACTGTAGAAAGTTCTTAGGATTTGGGGGCCCATACCAAACTTCCACAACCGTCTGAGGCGAAAGAGGCACTGATGTGCCTTTTTAACCACACAGCTGATGTGTACAGACCACATGAGGTCCTCGGTGATGTGGATGCCGAGGAACTTGAAGCTGTTTACCCTCTCAACCCCAGATCCACTGATGTCAATATCGGTTAGCCTGTCTCCATTCCTCCTGTAATCTACAACCAGCTCCTTTGTTTTTGCGACATTGAGGGAGAGGTTGTTTTCTTGAACCACTGTGTCAGAGAGATGACTTCTTCCCTGTAGGCCACCTTGTTATTGTTTGAGATAAGGCCAATCAATGTAGTATCGTCGGCAAATTTAATTAGCAGATTGAAGCTGTGGGTGGTGATACAATCATGGCTATACAGGGAGTAAAGGAGGGGACTCAGTACACAGCCCTGAGGGGCTCCTGTATTGAGAGTCAGAAGGGTGGAGGTGAGGGAGCCCACTCTTACAACCTGCTGGCGACCTAACAGGAAGTCCAGGATCCAGCTGCACAAGGCAAAGTCAAGGCTGAGGTCTCTAAGCTTCTTGTCGAGCCTGAATGGAACTATAGTGTTGAATGCTGAACTGTAGTCCAAGAACAGCATTCTCACATAAACATCCTTCTTCTCTAGATGTGTAAGGATGGTATTGCGTCATCTATCGATCGGTTGTGTCGGTAGTCGGTATTTCGGGTCGAGACCTTCCATTAGGACTTTTGCTGCCTGTTTTATCCCTTGGATAACACATGTCTAGATCTTCTTTGTGACACTACTGCCTGAATATTTTCCTCTGCATTAAAGATCACAAGCTGTATTCTCATTACATAGAACATAACAACGCAGTACAGGCCCTTCAGCCCACGATGTTGTGCCAACCCGTTAACCTACTCTAAGATAAATCTAATCCTTTACTCCTATGTAACCCTCCATTTTTCAATCATCCACATGTCTATCTAAGAGTTTCTTAAATGTTACTAACGCATCTGTCACTACCATACCTCTAGCAGGGCATTCCACACATCCACCATTCTCTGTGTAAAAAAAACTTACCTCTGACATCCTCCCCTACAATCACCTTAAAATTATGCCCCCTCATAATAGCCATTTCTGCCCTGGGGAAAAAGTCTCCAGATATCCATTTGATCTATGCCTCTTGTTATCTTGTACATGTTTGTCAAGTCACCTCTTATCCCCCTTCACTCGCTCAACCTACCAAAAGAAGAAAATTCTTTAGTGAACAACTGTCCTCCTGCACACTGAATTCTGGCAATTGGATCTAGAATCTAAAGCTGTTATTAATTCTGCTCAATACAACCTTTTGCAAAGAACCCAGTAACAATATTTGTTACAATTTGTTTTTGATTATGGAACTTGGGTTTGAGAAGTTGGAGCCAAAGGTATAACGAGCTTAGTGAGAAGAGGCTAAGAAAGTGACCTAGGTGAATATGAAACTCAAAGGTTTCAGAGAGAAGGCACAGGTAAGTAGAGTTAAGCATTTTTGTCTGTAAATCCTTAGTCCTTAGTTCAATGTAGGCAGAATGGTTAAGGCAGTGGAATGGTCTTCCTGTGAGATGTGGGATTTCAGCATACCTAACAATCTCCCAGATGACTACATCTGCAGGAAGTGCACCCAACTTCAGCTCCTGATTGACAAGGTCAAGGAACTGGAGCTGAAGCTGGATGCATGCAGAATGATCCGAGAGGCTGAAAACCTCATAGATGAAACTCTTACATCCAGAGTGCAGACTTCAGATAGTAGATGGATGATCACCAGGAAAAGTTAGGGGTGTAAACAGTCAGTGCAGGGTTCCACTGTGGCCATCGTCCTCAGCAACAAGTATACCCCTCTGGATACTGCTGGGGGTGGTGGGGTGATGCACTCAAGGATAAAGGGGGAACATTTGCTTGAGTGCAAAGGATAAACAGGTAGATAGATAGATACTTTATTGATCCTAAAGGAAATTACAGTGTCACAGTAGCATTGTAAGTACACAGATATACAAATATACTTCAAATACAATATATCTTCTAATATACAAATATTAGAAGAGAAGTAAGAAAGAATAAAAAATAAGTAACCTCAAACAGTCTAATAAGAGGGGGTCATCAGTTCCCCGGCTATAATGTTGACTCATTATCGAGCCTAATGACCTCATTTAGAGCTCTTTGGAGCAGCACAGTTGTCATAGCACTCTTTGGAAAAGCGCATGTGGGTAATGTAGGTCTTTAATGAGTACTTTACATCAGTATTTACCAAGGAGAATGATATAGGGAGATCAAGAGTATCAATAAGCTATGGTATTTGAAATAAAGGAGTGTTGAGTCTCTTAAAGAACATTAAGGTGGATAAGCCCCTAGGGATATACCCCAGATTATGAAAGAGCCAAGTGAAGAGGTTGTATGGGCCTTGACCAACATCTTTGTATCCTCTTGAGTCACAGGCGAAGTCCCAGAGGGCTGGCAAGTAGCTAATGTTGTTCCATTATTCAAGAAGTGAATCAGGGATAATTCTGGAAACTACAGACTGGTGTGTCTCACATCAGTGGTAGGGAAGTTACTGACGAGAATTCTTAAGAGATATGAATTATGAGCATTTGGAAAACTATGTCCGTATTAGGGAAAGCCAATGTGGCTTTGTGAGATGCACACCATGTCTTACTAACTTGATTGAGTTTATTGACAAGGTGATCAGGGTGATTGGTGAAGATAGAGCTGTGGATGTTGCCTACGTGGATTTCAGAAAGGCATTTGACAAGGTCTGTCATAAGACCCTCATTCAGAAGAATAAGATGCATGAGATCAATGGTGAATTAGCCGTTTAGGTTCTGAAATAGCATGCCCATGGAAGACAGTAGATAGTGGTCAAAGGGACTTACTCTAATTGGAGGTCTGTGATTAGAGGTGTTCCACAGGGATCTGTCCTGGGACATCTGCTGTTTGTGATGTATATAAATGACCTGGATGAAAATGTGGATGGGTGGATTTGTAAATAAAATGAAGATATGAAGGAGGGGGAAGGGGAAGAGTCAGGTAATAGAGAGTACCCCGGTGCCTTGACAATAGGTACTCCTGTTTGAGTACTGTTGGGGGGAACAGCTTACCTGGGGGAAGCGACAGTGGCCATGCCTCCGGCACTGAGTCCGGCCCTGTAGCTCAGAAGGGTAGGGAAAGGAAGAGGAGGGCAGTTGTAATAGGGGACTTGATAGTAAGGGGGTCAGATAGGCGATTCTGTGGACGCAGTCCAGAGACCCGGATGGTAGTTTGCCTCCCTGGTGCCAGGGTCCGGGATATTTCTGATCGTGTCCAAGATATCCTGGAGTGGGAGGGTGAGGAGCCAGAGGTCGTTGTACATATAGGTACCAATGACATAGGTAGGAAAAGGGATGAGGTCCTGAAAGGAGAATATAGGGAGCTAGGAAGGGAGTTGAGAAAAAGGACCGCAAAGGTAGTAATCTCGGGATTACTGCCCGTGCCACGCGACAGTGAGAGTAGGGATGCAATGAGGTGGAGGATAAATGCGTGGCTGAGGGATTGGAGCGGGGGGGGGGCAGGGATTCAAGTTTTTGGATCATTGGGACCTCTTTTGGCGCAGGCATGACC
Organism: Mobula birostris; assembly: GCF_030028105.1. Taxonomy (NCBI): domain Eukaryota; kingdom Metazoa; phylum Chordata; class Chondrichthyes; order Myliobatiformes; family Myliobatidae; genus Mobula; species Mobula birostris. The sequence goes on from NC_092385.1 coordinate 61,107,219, forward strand.
TGTACAAAAAGGACGGATTACACTTGAATCCTAGGGGGACCAATATCCTGGCAGGGAGATTAACGAGGGATACTAGGGTGACTTTAAACTAGAATGGTTGGGGGTGGGAATCAAATTAAAGAGGCTAGGCGAGAGGAGGTTAGTTCACAACAGGGGGATGGGAACCAGTGCAGAGAGACAGAGGGGTGTAAAACGAGGGTAGAAGCAAAAAGTAGTAAGGTGAAAAGCAAAAGTAAGGCCGACAAATCCAGGGCAAGCATCAAAAAGGGCCACTTTTCAACATAATTGTATAAGGGCTAAGAGAGTTGTAAAAGCGCGCCTGAAGGCTTTGTGTGTGAATGCAAGGAGCATTCGTAACAAGGTGGATGAATTAAAAGTGTAGATTGTTATTAATGAATATGATATAGTTGGGATCACAGAGTCATGGCTCCAGGGTGACCAAGGATGGGAGCTCAACATTCAGGGGTATTCAATATTCAGGAGGGATAGACATGAAAGAAAAGGAGGTGGGGTGGCGTTGCTGGTTAAAGAGGAGATTAACGCAATAGAAAGGAAGGACATAAGCCAGGAGGATGTGGAATCGATATGGGTAGAACTGCATAACACTAAGGGGCAGAAAACACTGGTGGGAGTTGTGTACAGGCCACCTAACAGTAGTAGTGAGGTTGGGGATAGTATTAAACAGGAAATTAGAAATGTGTGCAATAAAGGAACAGCAGTTATAATGGGTGACTTCAATCTACATGTAGATTGGGTGAACCAAATTGGTAAGGGTGCTGAGGAAGAGGATTTCTTGGAATGTATGCGGGATGGTTTTTTCAACCAACATGTCGAGGAACCAACTAGAAAGCAGGCTATTCTAGACTGGGTATTGAGCAATGAGGAAGAGTTAATTAGTAATCTTGTCGTGAGAGGCCCCTTGGGTAAGAGTGACCATAATATGGTGGAATTCTTCATTAAGATGGAGAGTGACATAGTTAATTCAGAAACAAAGGTTCTGAACTTAAAGAAGGGTAACTTTGAAGGTATGAGATGTGAATTAGCTAATATAGACAGGCAAATGACACTTAAAGGGTTGACGATGGATATGCAATGGCAAGCATTTAAAGATCGCATGGATGAACTACTACAATTGTTCATCCCAGCTTGGCAAAAGAATAAATCAAGGAAGGTAGTGCACCCGTGGCTGACAAGGGAAATTAGGGATAGTATCAATTCCAAAGAAGAAGTATACAAATTAGCCAGAAAAAGTGGCTCACCTGAGGACTGGGAGAAATTCAGAGTTCAGCAGAGGAGGACAAAGGGATTAATTAGGAAGGGGAAAAAAGATTATGAGAGAAAACTGGCAGGGAACATAAAAACTGACTGTAAAAGCTTTTATAGATATGTGAAAAGAAAAAGATTGGTTAAGACAAATGTAGGTCCCCTACAGACAGAAACACGTGAATTGATTATAGGGAGCAAGGACATGGCAGACCAATTGAATAATTACTTTGGTTCTGTGTTCACTAAGGAGGACATAAATAATCTCCCGGAAATAGTAGGGGACAGAGGGTTCAGTGAGATGGAGGAACTGAGGGAAAAACATGTTAGTAGGGAAGTGGTGTTAGGTAAATTGAAGGGATTAAAGGCAGATAAATCCCCAGGGCCAGATGGACTGCATCCCAGAGTGCTTAAGGAAGTAGCCCAAGAAATAGTGGATGCATTAGTGATAATTTTTCAAAACTCTTTAGATTCTGGACTAGTTCCTGAGGATTGGAGGGTGGCTAATGTAACCCCACTTTTTAAAAAAGGAGGGAGAGAGAAACCGGGGAATTATAGACCGGTTAGCCTAACATCAGTGGTGGGGAAACTGCTGGAGTCAGTTATCAAAGATATGATAACAGCACATTTGGAAAGCGGTGAAATCATTGGACAAAGTCAGCATGGATTTGTGAAAGGAAAATCATGTCTGATAGGGGAGAACCAGTGGATGTGGTATATTTGGATTTTCAAAAGGCTTTTGACAAGGTCCCACACAGGAGATTAGTGTGCAAACTTAAAGCACACGATATTGGGGGTAAGGTATTGATGTGGATAGAGAATTGGTTGGCAGACAGGAAGCAAAGAGTGGGAATAAACGAGACCTTTTCAGAATGGCAGGCAGTGACTAGTGGGGTACCGCAAGGCTCAATGCTGGGACCCCAGTTGTTTACAATATATATTAATGACTTGGATGAGAGAATTAAATGCAGCATCTCCAAGTTTGCGGATGACACGAAGCTGGGCGGCAGTGTTAGCTGTGAGGAGGATGCTAGGAGGATGCAGGGTGACTTGGATAGGTTAGGTGAGTGGGCAAATTCACGGCAGATGCAATTTAATGTGGATAAATGTGAAGTTATCCACTTTGGTGGCAAAAACAGGAAAACAGATTATTATCTGAATGGTGGCCAATTAGGAAAAAGGGAGGTGCAACGAGACCTGGGTGTCATTATACACCAGTCATTGAAAGTGGGCATGCAGGTACAGCAGGCAGTGAAAAAGGCGAATGGTATGCTGGCATTTATAGCGAGAAGATTCGAGTACAGGAGCAGGGAGGTACTACTGCAGTTGTACAAGGCCTCGGTGAGACCACACCTGGAGTATTGTGTGCAGTTTTGGTCCCCTAATCTGAGGAAAGACATCCTTGCCATAGAGGGAGTACAAAGAAGGTTCACCAGATTGATTCCTGGGATGGCAGGACTTTCATATGATGAAAGACTGGATCGACTAGGCTTATACTTGTTGGAATTTAGAAGATTGAGGGGGGGATCTTATTGAAACGTATAAAATCCTAAAGGGATTGAATAGGCTAGATGCAGGAAGATTGTTCCCGATGTTGGGGAAGTCCAGAACGAGGGGTCACAGTTTGAGGATAAAGGGGAAGCCTTTTAGGACCGAGATTAGGAAAAACTTCTTCACACAGAGAGTGGTGAATCTGTGGAATTCTCTGCCACAGGAAACAGTTGAGGTCAGTTCATTGGCTATATTTAAGAGGGAGTTAAATATGTCCCTTGTGGCTAAAGGGATCAGGGGGTATGGAGGGAAGGCTGGTACAGGGTTCTGAGTTGGATGATCAGCCATGATCATACTGAATGGCAGTGCAGGCTCGAAGGGCCGAATGGCCTACTCCTGCACCTATTTTCTATGTTTCTAAGATCAGTGGTATTGTGGATAGTGTAGAAAACTGGTAAGGATTCCAGCAGGATATAGACCAGTTGCAAATGGTGACAGGACAACTGTGTCCTAGTCAAATGCGTCCCGGTCATTGGCGTCCCTGGACATTTGCGTCTGTTTTTTTTGCGTCCCAGACATTTGTGTCCCAATATATGTATATCTCATATTAGATTTGTGACCCAATATATGTATATTTCATAAAAGATATAATTTTACATATTCATCTAATTTTTTTTATCAAAAACAGTTTTATTAATTTAAAAAGAGATTGTAGCATGCATTTTATTGATTAAAAAATTTAATTTATAAGTCTAAACTTAAAAAGTATGTATGTTGTGAAACTTAATTTGTTTCTTTAGTCTTATTGGGTTGAAGAGCAAAAACACGGGGAATACTGAACGTACCATTTTGGACATGGATGCAGTACAATTGATAATAGATTTGCGGGCAAATTTTAGAAGTACCATTTGCTGCCCAATTCTAAAATCGTGTCAAGTTATCTAAACCCTCTTCAGAAGCAAAGATGAGCATTCTATTTTCATCATTTATGCCAGTATCAATTGCAAGAAACCTTTGTCCAGTGGGGAGAACACAATATTCTTCTGGTATTTCGTAATTACATCTTTGGTTTGGTATGGATGGAAGCATTTTGTGCTTTCTGTCTTGTTGGTTCTTGTGAGGATATCGCAGTTTCTTTCAACTCTAAAATCGATTCTTTTGCTCTAATTGCAGCAGCAGAAGAACCATGGTTATGCTCTTTCACTCTCGGTATGAACTCTTGTTTTGCAGGATCGTAGTACACATCTCCAGTAAGTTTGCATGCCCGCAGCATTTTTCTTATGATAGTGATAGATATAATTTCCGTCATCAACAAGTATGTTTCCACCTTTCAAACCCCTTACTCACTCTTCCTTCAGTTAGTCCTGATGAAGAGTCTCAGCCTGAAACGTCGACTGCACCTCTTCCTAGAGGTGCTGCCTGGGCTGCTGCATTCACCAGCAACTTTTATGTGTGTTGCTTGAATTTCCAGCATCTGCAGAATTCCTGTTGTTTATGTTTCCACCTTTGCTTGATTTCAAGAACTGTGACATCGCTTAGTTTCTGAGAAAAAAGTAAATTTAAAGCCAAATTGTAATAGGAAACGTGGGGGTTCGTTTGCTCAGTCGCAAATGAGGCACCCCTCATTTGCCTATAATTACCCTAATTGATTAGACGGTTGCTCTTTGATCTGAGATGAGAGGCTTAGCATATGTAACACGGGGTTTGTTACCCAGTAATAGTTACATATAGTGGGACGCAAATGTCTAGGGACGCTAATGACCGGGACACAATCGTCCAGGACGCAAATACCCTAGTACTGTTGCAGATATGGGCAGAGAATTGGCAGATGGAGTTTAACCCAACCAAATGTGAAGTATGGCACCTAGGTAGGGCAAATACAAGGAGATCATATGCTGTTAAAAGGAAGACCTTTAACAATGCAAGGAGCTACACAGGTTGATAGGGTGGTTAAGAAGGCATATAGCATACTTTGCCTTTATTAATCGAGGCACTGAGTTCAAAAATCAGGAAGTTCCGTTGTAGGTTTATAAAACTCTGGTTAGGTCACAGCTGGAGTATTGCACACCATTCTGGTTACCCCATTAGAGGAAAGATGTTGAGGCTTTGGAGAGGGTGCATTAGAGGTTTACCAGAATAAGAGAATGAAAACATGGCAACACAAACAAACCCGAAATGTCAACTGTACTTTTTTCCATAGATGCTGTCTGGCCTGCTGAATTCCTCCAGTATTTTGTGTGTGTTGCTCGGATTTCCAGCATCTGCAGATTTTCTCCTGTTTGTGGTTTGAAAACATGTGTCACTTTCTCTGGAGTGGCAGAGGCTGAGGGGAGATATGATAGAAGTTTATAAGATTATGACAGGCATTGATAGAACAGACAGACCGTATCTTTTTCCCTGGGTTGAAATGTCTAAAATCATAGGGAATGCATTTAGAGTGAGACTTTTAGATTGGCACATGAATGTGAGGAAAATGGTATGATATGGACATTGTGTAGGCAGAGGGAATTAGTTTAGTTGGCTATTTGATTTCTAATTTATTCGATTTGGCACAATATTGTGGGATGAAGGGCCTGTTCCTGTGCTGTACTCTTCCATGTTCCAATATCATTTGTTCTTTAATGATCCTGTTAGAAATTCGTTTGAGTTTTTAATATGGTTGTACATAAAGTAAAGAAAGTTAAAAATCATTCCAGTTAAGGACATTGCTATCCTTAGTTAGTGCAGACTTAATTACTCAATTCATTAAGCTCAGTCATGGAAACTGCTCAGCACATCAGAGGCACCAGCCTCCCCTCTATGGACTCTGTCTATACTTCTTGATGCCTCTGTAAAATATCCTGCATGTCAAAGACCCCACCCAGCCTGGACATTCTCTTTTCTCCCCTCTCCTAGCAGGCAAAAGGTACAAAAGCCTAAAAACACCAAGGGAAAGGGAAGTTTCTAGCCCACTGTTGTCAGACTTCTTGTACAATAAATGGACTCTTGGCTTCACAATCTACCTCATTGTGCAGTTATCTGTACTGTACTCTCTCTCTCTCTCCAGAGAGAGAGAGAGAGAGAGAGAGAGAGAGAGAGAGAGAGAGCTTTTATACTTTATTCTGCATTATTATTGTTTTTCCTTATTCTTGTTCAATGAACTGTTTAATCTTTTAATCTATATAACAGTATGCAAGACATGCTTTTTACTGTATTTTGGTACAAGTGTCAATAATAAACCAATACCAATAATTTACTCTCACTTCCAGTCTGATACTAGTGGGGCTTTGTGCACTAATGTTCAGTTTTACACAGTTCTTCCCTGTCTAGTATAATTTATGCATAATTTTATGATTGTGTTGCCTGTACCTATGTGTCTGTGGTGCTGCTGCAAGCAAGTTGTACATTTCACTTGTCCATTACCCTACTTGTCCATTTGACAATAAATTGAACCTTACAATTTTCAGGTTGCCTGGCAAATAAACTATCTTCTTTCAACAAGCTGCATATGGGAGGTTAAGTCATATAGCTATTCATCATCAGCGATCACTCATAGTCAAGTATAATTCTTCTCTGGTGATTGATCTGGTCACTTGCGGGTCTTGAGATGACTGAAGAGGCTGATCCATGATCCTCAAGTCCTATTGCAGTGTTGGCAGGTGTAGGACATTGCAGTGATAGTGGATATAACTGGTTGGGCCTTTCCCAGTCTCCCCTTACGTTGAAGCCACTTAGTCTCAGCGGCTCAGTGCAGGTATTCTTCGAGCTGTGCAGTCCCCTCAGAGACAGTCCTTCTCCAGCTTTTCCTATCCTGTGCTAATTTCTCCCATCCATTCAGGTTGATGTGGTACTTCCTTAGGTGGGTCTTGATATAGTCCTTGAACCGTTTTTCTGCCTTCCAGGAGTGTGCTTTGCATCCTTGAGTTGGCCAAACAGGAGTTCTTGGGAAATGTGTGAGTCAGGCATATGGATGATGGGGCCAACCCATCGCAGTTGGTGTTGGGTCATCACGATTGTGGCTGCAGAGATAATATTAGCTTCCTCCAGGATGCTGAAGTTAATACACCTGTTCTTCCAGCTAACTCTCAGAACCTTTTGGAGATACCTTTGATAATAAGTTTCTAGGGATTTTATGTGCCTGCTGTATGTTGTTCATGACTGTGCTCCATTTAGCAAGGAGGGGAGGACCATAGCTTTATAGACCAGAAGCTTAGTGTTGGTCTTGATATCCAGATCTTCAAAAGCCCTCTTTCTCAGCCTGGCAAATCTCCACTTGCACAGCCTATTCTGTGATATATTTCAAGGTCAATGTTGGCTCTTGAAGGAAGAAAGCTGCCAAGATATGGGAAATAATCAGTGTTCTCCAAAGGGATGTTGTCAACTTGAATGGTTGGAGGTTTAGGAGCTTGATCTGAAGCAGGTTAGTGTAGGACTTGGGTTTTCTTGATGTTTAGATCAAATCCCAGGAGCTTATATGCTCCGGTAAAAGCATCCATTATGCACTGCAGATCCTCCTCAGAGTGAGCTGTGATGGCACTGTTGTCTGCATATTGGAGCTCAATGATGGAAGTAGTTGACACCTTACTCTTTGGCTTGAACCTGTTAAGGTTGAAGAGCCCCTCCCCCATCTGTCCTATAGAGAATCTGGACTCCTTTTGGGAGGTCTTGGCCTGTCAGCTGAAGAATGGTTGCAATGAAAATGGCAAACAGAGTTGGGGCAATGATGCACCCATGTTTGATCCCAGTCTCAACCTTAAAAGGTGCTGTTTCAGAGCTGCTGTTGCTGATGACTGTTGAACTCATATCATTGTGTAAGAGCTGCAGAATCTTGAGGTATTTCTCTGGGCACCCTATTTTGAACAGTTGTACAGAGCCAAGTGCTTTTGTAAGGTCTATGAAGGCCAATATAAAGTTGGGGATTTTGTTCCCGGGCTTTCTCCTGCAATTGACGTGCTGTAAAAATCACATCAGATGTTCTTATGGCTGGACAAAAGCCACACTGATATTCAGGCAGGAGATCTTCTGCCAGAGGTCACATAAAATTGGGGTGAGTATCTTTCCTGTTGTAGAGAAGAGGGAGATGTCTCTTTAAGTACCACAATCAACTTTGTCACTCTTTTGAAGAGTGTGACAATCAGGGCATCCCTGAGTTCAGTTAGAATCTTCTCCTGCTCCCAGATCTTGACAAGGAGCTCATGAATATGATTTAAAAGTTCTGTGTCATCTTCCTTGAGGATTTCTGCCGGAATTCCATCAGGCCAAGTGGGTTTGTTGTTCCTCAGTTTGTTGCAAGCCGTCTGCATCTCTTTGATACTAGGAGGCTTACTCACATCCTCCTTCATGGGTCATTGTAGGAGCTGGTTGATGACTTCAATGTAATGGTGTTACGATTACGTAGCTCCTGGAAGTGTTTCTTCCATTGAGAATTGATGGCATCATTGTCCTTTAGCAGCTTTTGTCCATCTTTGGAAAGAAGGGGTTTAGGCCATGATGGTTTGGGCCATACACTGCCTTGATGGCAATAAAGAAACCTCTGATATCACCCAGGTCAGAAAGCTGCTGTATTTCTAGGGCCCTCTCAGTCCACCACTGATTTTTTATTTCCCTTACTCTACACTGGACTATGGCTTTAGCTTTGGAGTGAATTTCTCTTTTGTGCCTTCCAGACATATCCTTCTGCCAGACATAGAAAGCTTTCCTTTTGTTATTGATTAGCTCTTTTATTTCATTGTCATTTTCATCAAACCAATCTTTGTTTTTTCTGGTCTTGTATCCAATGATGTTTTTACAAGTATCAAGGATGGTGGTCTTCAGTGTGCTTCAATAATAGTATGTGGTTTAGGTCAGTGTGGAAGGTCTCCTTAACACCATCTGGTGAGTCCAGGGTTGGGGAGTAGGCACTCACAGCTGTAGCCATTTGGTTATTAGCGAGTCGAAAGTGCATGGTCATGAGGCATTCAGTGATACCAAGTGGCAATTCAGAGAGGTGACTGATGATGCTGTTCTTTATGGCAAATCCAACTCCATGGATTCTGGATTTATCTGCTGATTTCCCCTTCCAGAAAAAGGTGTATCCATCCTTCTCTTTCTTCAATTGTCCTTCCCCAGTCAATTGCATTTCAGAGAGGGTGGCAAGGTCAATTTGGAATCTTCTCAGCTCTCTTGAGATCTTGGCATTATGTCTTTCAGGATGATCACTGATTTTGCTGTTCATAAGTGTGCACACATTCTAGGCTCCAAAATTCATATGCTTTTGTTTCAGACCACAGTTTGGTGATCCCTCTGGACGTGGTAATCCAGTCAGGAGTGAGGAGGGAGGCCATTTTAAGGGCACCTTTTCTAGCCCCTTCCCCATGTGGGGTGAGCAGAGTGGGTCCTGAATAGGGCTGCTTAGTCATGGGTATAGCTGCCGAAAAACTCTATTTGCCTGAGTCCAAGAGCAAGACAACTGTATCTAACACCCACCACCAGGTTGTGACTGGGGCTCCCAGACTTCATTGTCTTGCTCCTGTTACCAGTTTCCTACCGCCACGGGACTTTGACCAAATTGGTCGATTGGATTACTAATCCAGGAGAAATGCCTGTACGTGAGGTCTTTTAACATGGGGGGACTGATGCACATGTAGCCACCACATGGTCCTTGACAGAGAAAGGGCCAAAATCCAATGGCATGGAAACCAAGATGATTGGGGGCCCTTTTCTGCTGTAGCCTTCCTCCACGTTCACAGGCCTTGTGGTGGTCCTCAAAGTTCCGAGATTACGAAGACTTTAATTTACCTATTTACTGATGGTCGATTGATGTCTTTTGAAGAGTTAATTAGTAAATATTCTCTCTCTCACACATGTTTCTTGCAATGTTTACAGGTCAGACATTTTTTACAAAAATATGTTTCTACGTTTCCATATATGCAAGAATCTGATTTGTTTGACACTATTTTGAATATGAATCCCTTAGTGAGAGGTTCCATTGGTAGAATTCATAATTTATTTTTGCTACAAAAAGATAACCTCTCACTAAAGATTAAACAAGATTGGGAGAGAGAACGTAATATGACTTTTGTTAATGAAAACTGGTCGCAAGTTTTGAAAATGGTTAACCCTTCTTTGATATGTGCCAATCATTGTTTAATTCAGTTTAAAATTGTTCACCGCTATTATTCAACAAAGGAGAGGCTATCCAAAATATTCCCTGATATAGATAATTACTGTGATAGGTGCAAAAATGAAGTAGCTACTTTGTCACATATGTTCTGGTCAAGTCCTTCGTTGAAATCTTTTTGGAAATCTTTATTTTCCACAATTTCTAAAGCTTTGAAAATTAATTTACAACCTAATACATTGACTTCTATTTGGAATAGTTCCGCATCATATTCAGGGTATTTCATTTTCAAACCAACATGTAATTGCATTCGTTACATTGTTGGCAAGAAGAGCTATTTTATTGAAGTGGAAGGATACCTCTGTTCCTACACTAACTCAATGGTTTTCCCAAGTAATGTGATGTCTTAGTTTGGAAAAAATTAGAAGTAGAATTTTTGACCCCCGATTTGATTTTGACAGAAGGTGGGGCTCTTTCGCTAAATATTATCATTTAATTTTAATTAATTTACACAGTTTCTTTCCAATCTTTTATTATATAAATGTGATTTGGTGGTTGTTGTTTTCTTTTTATATATATATATATATATAAAATGGTTCCTAATGGTTTTTTTCCTCTTTTTTTTGTTTTATAGTCAGTGGGTTTTTTTTTAGTTAGCTAGGGTTCTCTTTTATCCTTCTTTATCTTTTATAAAAAAAATTTTTTCATTAGCATATATATGGTTTTTTCCAGCTTTATTAATTATATATATACTAATTTGCTGAATTTCTGTATTTTATAGCTGTAGAAGATTATATTAATAAGAGGATTTAAAAATGAAAATGACTTTAATTTACCACCATTTTCCACCTGCTCCACCGTTGAGCGCTTCGTTTGGATACTCCCCCTTGACCTTACCGCCAAGGTGACCCTACCAGGAGCAAAGCTCCAGACAGCATCGCTCCCAGGTTCCCAGGATCACACAAGCCTCTCCACCACAACAAGGTGGCAGTACCCTGGAGATACCCCAGAGCAAGTATTATAGCTGCTGCCGCACAACTTCAGTAACCCAGGAGTAAACTGGTGCTGTCTGTAAGGAGTTGGCACATGTGCTCTTGGGTTCCCTCCAGGCACTTCTTGCATCACAGCAACATGCTGCTTGGTAGGTTAATTGGCCACTGTAGACTTACCCCGATGAGTATGTGGAAGAGTTGATGGAAATATGAGGAGAATAAAATGACATTGATATGGGATTAGTGTAAGTGGGTGTTTGATCGTCAGCATGAACTCAGTGGGCCAAAGGACAAGACGGATAAATTACTCTACACACTGAATTTATAACTTACACACCTGCCTCAGGCACAAAAAGTATGGGATGATAGCCACTGAAAGACTTAGAATGGGAACAGTTTCAAAACCAAAAACAACAAAACTGAAAAGGTTAAATAGCATTAATTGATCAGACAAATAACAATTCGATTTTACATTGAAATAAAACATTCTACACAGGGTGTCTGGAAGGGTAGATATGGCCACTGCCCTTAAAAGCTGTGTGATACCCACAGAGTGATGAGTACCTGATTGGCCTTGTCAATCCAAAACAGTTTTATGTTTGTCTTCAAACAGCTACCTGAAGCCCTTTACTCTGGGAATCCACTGATCTCCAACAACTGCAATGCACTTCCACCTCTACGACTGGCTAATGTTTAAAAGATGATGAGGGAAACCTAGTACAGCATGATATCTAGGGCATCAATGCTGGTAAAGAATGCCAAGGTCAATTAACTTATCCTTCCAGTGGATTTGGAGGATTTTACATATGGATAATATCTTTCAGTGCCTCAAGATGCTTCTGTGGGTAGTCCAATCTAAGAAGCATATTCGAAGGCAGTTTGCCGCTGTCCAGACGACCAAGAGCTATGTGCCAGTTTGAAGGTATTGATCTTCAAGCTCCAATTTCTTTAATCAAACGAAGTCTCAGCTTGCATATTGAAGTTGGAGTGAATTTCATCATCTATATCTACCTATTCTAAGACATGTATCCTCAGATTTAGGAAGTGGTCCATGTCTTCCAAGAACTCATCATTGTTGGATTCATGATACCAGATTCCTAGAACAGAAATGCTATCTCAAGCTCTGTTATGGAAGGAGATTATCAAACAGGCAGAGAGAAAGACCTAAGGATGCGTCTAAAGCCTCCTTCAGAAGTTCTACGTCCCACTTATTGATTGAACCTCTAAACCTTGCCTGCTCAAAGTGGAGAAGGAGCTCTTGGGGTGGTATTGAGAACCTCAAGGCCATACTTTGAAACTCACAGAAGTTCAGAGGAAAGAGTACACCCCTGTACAAAGTAACCATGCATCCACACCTCTGTGGAAGAGCCTGTAGGTCACACAATAGCCTCATCGACCACTAGAATATACAAAACTAAAGTAGAGGTCAGTGGTTATAAAGTCAGTTTGCTTATTATAGAGTAAATTTGAGAAAATTGCATACTAGCTCAAAGATCGGTGGAATAATTCCAGTGTCCAATAGGTTTTCTAGAACCTTTTGAGGAGTAAGAAATAAATAGCATGGTATTGGTGTTGAAAAGACTTGTGTAAAGGAGAGACACAATATCCAAAAGATTAGTGCTTGCAGTGAAATGGAGGGATTGGGATGTAGGAGCAAACAAAGCATTAGTACTGAAGGCAGGCAATAATCCAGCAATAAAAATAGAGGAGGAAGGGAGCCTGATGTAACCTAGCAATAGAAACAGAGGGTCATGGGGCTGGTTAAAACCAAGCAATAGAAACAGAGAGAGCGGAGCGGGGAGCAGGGCGAGGGGGGGGGCGGGGGCGCGATGTAACCCAGCAATAGAAACAGAGGGTCATGGGGCTGGTTAAAACCAAGCAATAGAAACAGAGAGAGCGGAGCAGGGAGCAGGGCGGGGGGGGGCGCCAGGGCACGATGTAACCCAGCAATAGAAACAGAGGGTCAGGGGATGGATGTAATCGAGCAACAGAAGCTGAGTGGGTGGGGGGTGGGGTGGCTGGATGTAATAGCAATAGAAACAAAGTGGGCAGGGGGGCTGGATGTAGCCCAGCAAAAGAAACAAGGGGTCAGGGGGCTGAATGTAATCCAGCAAAAGAAACAGAGGGTCAGGAGATCGGATGTAACCCAGTGAAACCACCTGGTTTCCTTAGTTACATAAATCACTCTGATCCTGCCAAAACCGTGAGATTGAGATGGCTCACCCAGTCCAAATCCCGGTTGGATGCTGTGGAATTTGCAACCCTGTTACAACTCAGTGCCAAGAAATAACAGAGAGCACACTGTTTATGATTAAAGGAATTATATTTATGAATCTTACTTAACTAAAGGGTTAGTTAAGAAAAGAAAGAAAAAAAACAAAAAGGGCGCATTCTAATTAAGCAGTCAAATGTGCACAAATTGGAGCTCATCTTGAACCTGTCTGTCCCTCATGCGCTGGGTGCTCGGTCTGCATGGGGGCATACACCACCTTCCGAACATCATTCGCAACTCATCTCGAACAAACGGTTCTCCCACCGAATCATATCCTACAACCAGTTCTCCCCAGCATCTACTTTCTTCATCTCCCACTGAACAAAAGGACCCAGCTCATACTGGTGTCAGACACATAACACAAAAAAACATTGGACGGCTCACATTCCTAAGCACCCATAAATTCTAACTGCTTCCACAGAAAGACCATTACTTTCCCAGGGTGTTACACCAGCAATAGAAACAGAGGGGCAGGGGGCCCGATGTAACCCAGCAATAGAAACAGGGGGGACTGGATGTAACCCAACAATAGAAACAGAGGGGCAGGGGGACTGGATGTAACCCAGCAATAGAATCTGAGGGGGCGGGGGGGGGCCCGATGTAACCCAACAATACAATCTGAGGGGGCGGGGGGGACCGATGTAACCCAGCAATAGAAACAGAGGGGCAGGGGGACTGGATGTAACCCAACAATAGAATCTGAGGGGGCGGGGGGGGGGGGGGCCCGATGTAACCCAACAATACAATCTGAGGGGGCGGGGAGGACCGATGTAACCCAGCAATAGAAACAGAGGGGCAGTGTGGTTGGATGTAACCCAACAATAGAAACAGAAGGGGCAGTGTGGTTGGATGTAACCCAACAATAGAAACAGAGGGGGTGGGAGGCTATAATCATCAGATCTGGATTACTGAATTTGTGAAGTACAACCTGCTTGCAACGATAATTAAATATGTGTGGTTTTATCTTTATATTATTTACTATAAATTTTGTTATTTCTTTTATTGCATTTCCTACAGATTAATCAATTAATCTAAATTAATAATATAGTTGACATAGAAAGTACTCACACAAACAAGGTTAATGTCTGCAGACACTTTCAATAGATAGTTCTGACACTTGTAAAATGTTAATGATATACTCTAAATGACAATGATATACACTAATGATCTCAACATTCAATAATCCAGTGAGATCACATCCAACTTGTATATCTTTCATACACACCCTCTGTATGCTTTGGGACAGCACAGATGACAGGCAGGAATTCCAGTGAGTGGCATTTTTTCCAAAAGGTGACACAACTAGAACAGAATCGTTACAGAATTCATCTGTCAATATCAGAAATTTCCAAGAGCTTTCTGATTACACCCAGAACCTGTCTCTCTAAGCCAAGTTTTCACATTTTTACATATGGTACTCTTCCAATCAAATTGACTTTACACAATTCCCTCACACTACCCATAATGAGTGATAATGGGCAATTCAGTAACATTACTACAGGCACATCTTAGTTAATGCTGAGAAATTGAACAGGATAAGCCTATGTTTGCTTGTACATAAAACCAAATTAGTTAATGCGCTAATAGGAATTAAACCCACAAGATTCCTAAAATAGAGAAAGCCGCACTGAAGAAATCAGTGCAGATTGGGTCACAGTTTTGCAGAACATGTGTACTTTGGACTTACATTGAGCTAGCTATAGGTTGCCTGCCACTTTAACACAATCATCCAATTCTGAACATTCTGTCAGTAGCCGTCTGCTCTGTTACAATGGGGCCTAATGCAAGCTGCAGGAACATATCCTCAAATTCTGGCTGGATAAGTTGCAGCCACCCAGAATATCAAATTCTCCAGCTTTGGCTGACTCTTTATTTTTGTCAGTATCTGAAGTGCAATTTCCATCTATCTACAGCTTGGCTCAGTTTTTCTGTTAGTTTTCCATTTTTTTATTTAGAGCAACATGCAGAATGTGAGAGGAACCCAGCAGTTTAGGAAACATCTATGAGGGAAGTGATAGGTCATTGCTTTGGGCTGAAACCCTTCACCAGGACTGGAAACAAAAAAGGCAGAAGCCAGAATAAAAGGGTGACGGAGGAAGAGGAGCACATGCAGGCAGACGATAGGTGAATCCAGGTGAGAGCAGGGAAAATGTGAAGAGGCCACAGGATAAGGGGAAACAAAAGGGATGCGGGAATGGGGGTTAGCTGAACAGAAGGAAGTGGTTACTGTAAGTTAGAGAAATTGATGTCTTACGTCTATGTCTATGTCATCATCAACATAGATTTTACCTGCTTCATAACAGCCACATTACATCATCTGGTTTCATCCTACAAGAGATATTCCCTTTGTTCTACCCATATCCTCGCAACCTTCCTTCCCCAGCCAATGAAGGAACATAGACCTTAGACTTTAGCTATTCCTCTTTCAAAGATGCTACCTGGCCTGCTGAGTGTTTCCAGAATTTTCTATCCGTATTTCACATTTCCAACAAATTGAACTTTTTGGTTTTCATTTGATCTGACATGATGGTTCTCCTAAGGTAAGAGTAGCCACATGGTAACTTAGTTGAGTGATGGAATCTAAAGGCTGATTTATACTTGTGCGTACTAGCTTGCGCCGTAGCCTATGCAAGTGGGCTATGCCGTTGTGAGCATTTATAGTTGTGCGCTGGTGTGTCTGCAATGCCCTGCAATTCACCACCAAAACGCTATTGAAACTCAACACGAAGAAACTCAAACCTCAAACAATGGTGACTGAAACTGAAGGAGGGTGAATTTTCTGTGCTTGTCCAGCCACTGAGAAACATTGACGAGGAAATGCATTTCAAATATTTTCGGATGTTGGCAGGTAGATTTGACGATTTGGTTCATCGTCTCCAACCATTTATTTCGCATCAGTGTACGCACAGTATACTCAGAAACTGGCAATCACCATTCGAGTTTTAGCTTCAGGTGGAAGTCAACAGGCTGTAGCAGCTAGCTACAAACTGGCGTCAAGCACAGGGTCCTCCATAATTTCAGAGGTCTGTAAAACTTTATGGAAAGCATTACAGCCAGAGTTCCTTCCCTGCCCTTCAGTCGCCCAATGGGAAGCTATTGCAGCGTAGCAGGAAATGTGATGCTACCAAGCGGACCAATCACAGTTGTTGCAATCTGCGACACCGTGACGCATAGTTACATTTTGGGAGAGGTGCGCGTTAAGCTACAGCGTAGGGTTAGCGTAGAGTACAGCGTAGGGTTGGCGTAGAGTACAGCGTAGGGTATGCTGCTACGGCATACATTTAACGCACAAGTATAAATCAGCCTTTAGTGTATTACAAGCTTTTGTATTAATATATTAAGTGCAAGTGTCACTGGCAAGGCCAGCGTTGATTGTCATTCTTAATTCCTTTTAAGAGGATGGTGTTGAGCTATCCTCTTGAGCCACCACCATAATAAACTGAAATAACTTCCACAGTGTTGTTAGGTTGGAGTTTTCAGAACTCTGATTGTGCAACAATGAATGGCAACCATAAATTCCCTTATTAAGTCAGTGTGTGACTTGGAGGAGAACTTGCAGTTAGTAGTGTTTCTATGCACCCTGCCGTTCTCCAGAATGGAAAAGATTTTAGGTTTGGGGGAACTGTTTGAGAAGCTTTAGCAAATTGCTACAACACACCTTGTTGATGGTACAGTCTGTCTGCTTCCTCACTGCTGGAGGCGATAAATGGTTAACATGGTAATTGGAGTGCTGACAAATGGACTGATTTGTCCTGGAATGTATCAAACCTCTTGACTATTGGCAACTGGCATACTACTGCATATATTCTATATGTTCTAATTCATTGCACTTCAGACCCTCACAGCAATAAAGATTTCTGTCACTTCATTGTTCCAGTGACGCCCTATGTACACCTGGGGAATGGCACCTCATATTCCATCTTGGCACTTCATATCAAATTCAACAATTTCAGATAATTGGATCTTCCTGCTAACATCAGAACCAGCCTGTGTTATTACAAGGTTATCCATATTAATTCAGTTTCCTCTCTCCACAGATACTGCCTGATATCGATAAGTTAGATATTCCCAGCATCCTCCTTTCAAATGCCACCTACATTTCAAAGCTTCACGTTTCCTTCTCTATTTTCTTTGTCTCTTACTGCCCTCATTAATCTATTAAGTAGACCACTCTGTAACTGGGCAACCTTTGCCTCACCCTGTTAGAAATATTCCTTATCCACCACCCTGTCACACCTTCTCTCCCACTTAAAACAATTTTGATGAAGGGTCTTCAACCTGAAATGTTAGGTATTCTTCTCTTTCCACAGATACTACCAGACCTTCTGAGTTTTCCCAGCAATTTTTGTTACTCTAATATTCTCAGCATTCTTGGAAGCACTGCATTAGATCCTCAAGCTCATTATTTTACATTGTGTTTCATATCAGTTGGCATTTCAAACTTTTGAAGCTTAGTTGATTTAAAAAGTGGGGGGAGGGGAGAGAGAACCACCAGGTGATAGGTGAAACCTGAAGGGGGAGGGGTGAAGTAAAGAGCTGGGAAGTTGATTGGTGAAAGAGGTACAGGGCTGGAGAATGGGGAGTCTGACAGAAGAGGACAGAGGCCATGGAAGAAAGAACAGGGGGGAGGGACGAGCACCAGAGGGATGTGGTCAGAAAGTATACTCTATTCTAAAAGTACTTATGGAGCCAGCAAAGTTTCTGACAGAAAATAAAAATATTCTCATGTATCAATATCCAAAATAAAATTAAATCAAAATACCTGTGAAGATATTTCTTGAAGTAAATAATCTGTACTTCTACATTTTAAAGTCAGTTCATTCCAGTTTCTGTGATCAGAATTTTCTGAACACAGTGAATTCCAAAAGATCTGCAACAAACAGACAGGAGCACCGACCTCTAACATTAATTAACAAACCTGTTCAAAAGACAAGCTCTGTATATAATTTATTTCCTGCTGGCAGCTCAATGCGGGCATTTGGATCTCCAGAATGAGGTGTCTGTAAGTAACATGGCATCCTCCCCCGCTCCTGGATGAAGACTGCTGGGTGTTACTGCTCAACATATGCAGTTGGGAACAAGCAGGATGAGGTGACAAAAACACAGCACCTGCAGATTACAGGAAGCAAAGCACTGCACCAGCTGCTCTCCACTTTCAAAATGTCACCGGATGCCTTTGTTCCATATGCAACAAGATCTGAAAAAATGCTAATGTAAGATTCTGATTGGCTGCAACCTTTTTTTAATAAGGTCTTTTTGACAACTAATTCTACCCACATTTCCCATTTTGGAAATTCATGTTTAATTCAGTTTTTGAACTGAAGCCGCAGAAGTTTCCTGTCCTCTGAGGGGTAAAAGAAACAAAACAATTTTAAACTTTAGAAAGTATAATTATGCCTGGTAGGATTCCAACTCAAACTGGGCATTTTCTTGCTGGTTTTATCCCAAAATCCACCACCTCCAATCAATCAGCCAGTCTTTTTCATCCTTCCATACTTATGAAAGCAATAAACATGTTTCTTTGAAAACAATTCATTTTAATGACTCTTTATAATGAAAATTCTTTTTTCATTTCCTCACAATTAATTAAAGCATAGTTCTGGAGATTAATAGTTTTTTAAATCAGGTCAGGATCAGCACTCAGGCACTCTCCTTCACCTTCAATCAGATCATACTAAAATAAATACCTGGAAAATATCCTGTTTTCCTTGATTACATGGCTGCCTGTTATCTACAATTTAGGGTTTCATTGGATTGTTGGAGAATTTCTAAAATGCATCCAGGTGCCACTTTCAACACATAAGTCAATATTTTCACACTTCCTTCACAAATCAGTCACTGAGGTTTTCAATGAATTTTCATCAGCTACTCAGCAGAAAGCAGAGCACTGGCACTGATTCTTGCTCTTCTCCATCCTGGTGTCTTCGATTTAGCTCAATCCACACAATGTGCAACTAGTTTCATCTTTCATCCAAGTGCTAGGTTGTGGCACTAAACCCATTCCATTGGTTCCTAATATCCAAAAATTTATCATTTTCATCTTGAATACACTCAGCAGCTTCGTGGCCTTCTTGAATATGAATTGGCTTTATTTCTTACATCCTTCACATACATGAGGAGTAAAAATCTTTACGTTCCAACTCCCTCTAAATGTACAATGTGCAATCATAGTAATTTATAATAACTTATAATAAATAGAACAGTCAATGTAACATAGAAATACACTCAAATCAGCGTGAGTTAATCAGTCTGATGGCCTGGTGAAAGAAACTGTCCCGGAGCCTGTTGGTCTTGGCTTTTATGCTGTGGTACCGTTTCCAGGATGGTAGTATCTAGAATAGTTTGTGGTTGAAGTGACTCGGGTCCCCAATGATCTTTCCGGCCCTTTTTTTACACCTGTCTTTGTAAATGTCCTGAATCATGGGAAGTTCACAACTACAGATGCACTGGGCTGCCTGCACCACTCTCTGCAGAATCCTGTAATTAAGGGAGGTACAGTTCCCATACCAGGCAGTGATGCAGCCAGTCGGGATGTTCTCAATTGTGCCCCTGTAGAAAGTTCTTAGGATTTGGGGGCCCATCTTAAACTTCCTCAACTGTCTGAGGTGAAAGGGGCACTATTGTGCCCTTTTCACCACACAGCTGGTGTGTACGGACCACATGAGGTCCTCGGTGATGTGGATGCCGAGGAACTTAAAGCTGTTCACCCTCTCAACCCCATTGATGTCAATAGGGGTTAGCCTGTCTCCATTCCTCCTGTAATCCACAACCAGCTCCTTTGTTTATGGGACATTGAGGAAGAGGTTGTTTTCTTGACACCACTGTGTCAGGGAGACGACTTATTCCCTGTGGGCCACCTAGTTATTGTTTGAGATTACGCCAATCAATGTAGTGTCGTCAGCAAATTTAATTAGCAGATTGGAGCTGTGGGTGGCGACACAGTCATGGGTATACAGGGAGTAAAGAGGGGACTTAGTACACAGCCCTGAGGGGCTCCTGTGTTGAGTGTCAAAGGGATGGAGCTGAGGGAGCCCAATCTTACCACCTTCCGGCAATCTGACAGGAAGTGCCGGATCCAGCTGAACAAGGCTGAATCTCTGAGCTTCCTGTCGAGCCTGGATGGAATTATGGTGTTGAATGCTGAACAGCATTCTCACAGAAGCATCCTTCTTCTCCAGATGTGTAAAGACGGTATGTAGTGCAGTGGCTATTGCGTCGTCTGTCGATCGGTTGTGTTGGTAGGCAAATTGTAGGGAGACCAGTTTGTGTGGTAGCATTCTGCAGATGTAATCCTTGACCAGCCTCTCAAAGCATTTGCTTATTGTTGAGTTGAGTGCAACATTATGCCAGTCGTTCCGGTATGTTACCTTTTTGGTACAGGGACAATGGTGGATAATTCAAAGCAGGAGGGTAAAGAATTGCCAAAGATTCTCCATCATTTGGGTGAAGTAAATTCATTACTTTTTTATCTGAATATTCAACCTTTGATTTTGAGTCTGTGATGAATGGTATAAGGGATTGTTAGGTAATTTTTAATCAGGAATTATGAGGGTTACAGTCAGTAATACAAGAACCTAACCTCACACTGACCACTTCCAATTTATATCCAAAACCCATACACAGTACAGTCCTGAAAGAGGCATTGTTTCAGCCTGCTCTTGCTCTATCAAACTAATTCTTCCTCCCATGACTACATCCTGTCTCCCTGGTTCTGTCTTGTTCCAGTTACATCCATGTCACCTTGGTGCCTTCTACTATTTTCAGTTTCCAACTTCTTGATTCCAAGTAGCTCAAGTTCACCATGCATTTTCAATACCTTTTACTTCTCCATCCTACAATGGGAAGGTTTGAGGGCCTTCCATTTCTTTCTCAAACAGAGGCACACCAAAATCCCTTCCTCAAATACATTTAATTTGAAATGTGAAATTTCTCCTTCCACTCATCAACTTCCAATGTGATTATATTCACTTTCTCCAGATAATGGGAACTTGCATGGGGCCTAGCTATACCTGTCTTTTCATTGGACACATGAACAAGTTATTGATCCAGGCTTATTCGGAACCAAATCCCAAACTGTTCCTCTGATAAACTGACAACTGCTTTAGTGCGGCATCTGTATCCTTACAGAACTTGAAAATTGCGTCACTTTTCAGCCAATTTCAATCTGCGTCTCATTTACATCGTCCATATCTGACTCTTCCTTCACCTTTCTGGATCTCTCTTTCTCCACCTCAGCAAATATATAAGCCATTTATATCATTTTTTAAACCCACAGACTCTCATGAAAGTCATGATACATCTCTCACCCTGCCTCCTGTAAGGACTCCATTCCTTTGTCTGTATCTTTGCTTATATTGCATTTGCTCTAATGATAAGATCTTTTGGTGCCTCTAAAGTGCCCTCCTTCTTGAAATATCCTTTCCCCCCCAGCCATAATGGATGAGGCTTTGAAGAGCACTTCCTCTATAGTTTGCCACCCACTTTCACATTCAACGCATTAGCTTTCACAATTTCCATCAGTTCCAACATGATCCTTCTCCTCTCCTTTCTGCACTTCATTGGAACTACTCAATTCATGACTTCCAGTCTGCTCTTCCAGCCTCACTCACCACTCTCTGATACAGCAGCTTCCCATGTAGCCAGAGGAGATGCAACATGTGGAGACACGAGAGGCTACAAATACTGCAATATGGAGCAACTCGAGGTATTCAGCAGGTCAATCATCATCTGCAAGAAAAATGGACAAGTCATCTGCTGAGTTCCTCAAGGTTTTCGTGAGATACAATACTTGTCCTTTCACCTCTTCCCCTCCCATCATCCAAGGACCAAACAATCATTCCAGGAAAAACCAGCAATTCAGTATTCACAATGTAACCTCTACAAAAGTTCAAAGTAAATTTTATTATCAAAGTACATATGACACCTATAAAACCCTGAGATTTGTTTACTTGCAAGCATACTCAATAAATCCATAGAAAGATAACTATACATAATGAAAGACTGCCCAACTAGGGCATTCAACTAGAGTGCAGAAGACAACAAATGGTGTAAGTACAAAAAGAAGAAGAAATAATAATAATAATAATAAATAAATAAATAAGCAATAAATATCATGGACATGAGATAAAGAATCCTTGAAAGTGAGTCCATAGGTTGTGGGAACATTTCAATGATAGGGCAAGTGAAGTTGACCTTTGGTTCAAGAGCCTGACGGTTGAAGGGTAATAACTGTTCATGAACCCAGTGGTGTGAGTTCCGAGTCTCGTGTACCTTCTCCCTGATGGCAGCAGCAAGAAGAGAATATGTCCTGGCTGGTGGGGGTCTCTGATGATGGATGCAGTTTTCCTGCAACAGCATTTCATGTAGATGTGCTCAATGGTTCGGAGGGCTTTAGCCTCCCAACTAAACACAGATTTTATCTCATTTACAGTGTCTGGCCCAGAAAGCCAATGCCACCCAATTACACCCATGTGATGAAATTGACTACTAACCTGTACATCTTTGGAATGTGGGATGAGCACTCGGAGAAAACCAACGTGCTCACAGGGAGAACATACAGACACCTCAGACAACAGCAGATTGAATCTGGGTCGCAGGTGCTGTAATAGAGTTGTGCTAACCGCTAAGCTACCATGGGCATTACTTTACAGAGCACATGTTCAGTTCACAGGGGTGAAGCAGAGCTTCCTGTTACAGGCCACATTAATTCTCAATGCCACTCCCCTTCCACCTGTCTGTCTGTGACCTCTTCCACTGCTATAGTGAGACCCAACATAAACTAGAAACACAACGTCCTATTTTCTATCTTTGCACTTACAACCTTCTGGAATAAAACCTTGAATTCTTCAAACTCAGGAAAACAGATCTCTCATCCTTTCGCATGATCATGCTCTCTTTCTCGCCCCATAACTTTTAAATGTCTTGTTAATAGTCAGTACTCATGCACCTTATCAGATGATCTATTTTAGCTTATCTACCTATGGTATTTTGTCTTATACCTCTGACCCCTAACATTGTGCTACACTCCACCCCAACCCCCAGCTTTGCATTGAAAATGTAAATCCTACACTCTTCCTTGTTTGTTCCTCTCCTTCTACAGATGTTCCCTAGTAGGCTGAATTCTTCCAGCATTGTTGCCTATTAGTTTCAAGAAGCCATCATGTCTGTGTAAACACCATGGAGTTACCATTGTGCAGGATAATGGACTCTATTTACAAACACATGTCCTGATAATTTCAATTGCTGATTACCAGGGGTTCTGATTCATCAGTATGGATACTATAGAAATAGGTTGAACAATAGAGCTTACTTATTATCATTCCTATTAACTATACCCTCTCACTCGCTATTTGGTCCTTAACATTTAATTTTGATGGCAAGTTATCTTCTGAAGACAGTCAAGATTTCACTAATAAAATCAACAAAGGAGCAGAGCAGCTAGAATTCCACCCACACACACTGAATAAGATGTTACACTCTCGACAGCTGCACAAGATAACCTGGTCTTCAGCAATTGTACAAGGACTTATTACAGTTCATAACACCATATTTCAAAACATACAATGCCCAAAAGCATGGATAAATTCCTTTATCTGCTTAATTTTTTATTACCCTGCTCTAGCAATTCTAAGTATAATTTCTTAAAGCATTATTATATCTTCTTTTTGCTTCGAGACCTTTACTGCTGCTTCTGTAATTAGGCTGCTGGGTGGTCAGATACACCAAAGGCAACTCAGAACTCAGTCTAGTGCTCACATTAGGGTTTCCTTTACATCAGTGGGGCCTGATGCAGATTGGGGCATCACTTCATCAAGCAGATGGGACATAAAGTCATTTATTTCAGGACTGTTTTACAGAGTTTCAATAAGATTTTAGAAACGCTAGCATGTAAAATCAAATTGTATATATTTTCTTGCAATTTCTATGAAAGGGAGAATTATGTACACATTCATTCTTCAGCTGACAGCAAAGGAAAAAAGACTCAAAAGAGGGTAAATTTCCATTTAGGACTTCACCTATGAGTATGATTAGGACTGCAACATCTCATGCCACCCCCCCACCCCCATCCATTCAACAATAATTATTGGCAGAGCAGAGATGGCTGAAGTTTCTGGGAGTAACTCACATGGCGCAGGATAGATACGTCCAGCAGAGGAAGAAGTTCTCAATTGGCAAGGGTAGGCAACTGTGGCTGACAAAGGAAGTTACGGACTGCATAAAAGCCACGGAAAGGGTATACAGTATAAGGTAGCAAAAGTGAGTGGGAACTTGGATGATTGGGAAGCTTTTAAAATCCAATAAAAAGCAACTAAAAAACTATAAGAAGGTAAAAGATGAAATATGCGGGCAGACTAGCCAATAATATAAAGTAGGATACCAAAAGTTTGTTTCAGTTATATCAAGAGTAAAAGGGAGGTGAGAGTTGATATTAGACCACTGGAAAATGATGCAGGTGAGGTAGTAATGAGGGACAAAGAAATGGCAGATGAACGTAATGGGTACTTTTCAGCTGCTTTCACTGTGGAAGACACTAGCAGTGTGTCAGAGGTCCGTGAGTGTCAGGGAGCAGGAGTAAGTGCCTTTAATATTACAAAGGAAAAAGTGCGAAGCAAACTCAAAGGTCTTAAGGTGGATAAGTCACCTGGACCAGATGGACTACATCCCAGAATCCTGAGAGAGGTTGTTGCTGAAGAGAAAACGGATGCATTGGTCATGATGTTTCAAGAATCATTTGATTCTGATGGTCCTGGAGGACTGGAAGATTGCAAGTGTCACTCCACTCTTTAAGAAGAGAGGAAGGCAAAAGAAAATAAATTATAGGCCAGTTAGCCTAACCTCAGTGGTTGGGGTCTATTACTAAGAATGAGGTTTCAAGGTACTTGGAGACTCGTGATAAAATATGTCAAACTCAGCATAGTTTCTGTCAAGGGAAATCTTGCCTGGCAAATCTGTTAGAATTCTTTGAGGAAGTAACAAGCAGGATAAACAAAGGAGAGGCAGTGGATGTCACTTACTTGGATTTTCAGAAGGTGGTTGATAAGGCTGCTTAACAAGATAAAATCCTACAGCGTTACAGGAAAGATACTGACGTGGATAATCGAATGGCTGACAGGCAGGAGGCAGCAAGTGGGAATAAAAGGGACCTTTTCTAGTTGGCTGCCGGTGACTAGTGGTGTTCCTCGGGGGTCAGTATTGAGACAACTGCTTTTCACATTGTTTGTCAGTGATTTAGATAATGGAATTGATGGTTTTGTGACAAAGTTTGCAAATGATAGTAAGATAGGTGGAGGGGTAGGTTGTGCTGAGGAAGAAATGCGATTGCAGCAGGACTTAGACAAATTAGAAGAATGAGCAAAAAATGGCAGATGGATTACAGTGTTAGGAAATGTATGATAATGCATTTTGGTAAAAGGAACAATAATGCAGACTATTTTCTAAATGGGGAGAAGGTTCAAACATCAGAGGTGCACAGGGACTTAGGAGTCCTCTTGAAAGATTCCCTGAAGGTTAACTTACAGGTTGAGTCTATGGTACAAAAGGCAATGAAAAGTGGTCATTTATTTCAAGGGGAATAGAATGTAAAAGCAAGGAGATAATGCTGAGCCCTTGTAAGACACTAAGTCAGGCCACACAGAATATTGTCAACAGTTTTGGACCACATATCTCAGAAAGGATGTGTTGTCATTGGAGAGAGTCTAGATGAGGTTCACGAGGATGATTCCGGGAATGAAGAGGTTAACATATGAGGACCATTTGACAGCTTTGGGCCTGTACTCACTGGAATTTAGAAGAATGGGGGATCTCATTGAATCCTACCAAATGTTAAAAGGACTAGATAGGGTGGATGTGAAGAGGATATTTCCTATGGTTTGGGTATCCAGAACTAAAGAGCACAGCCTCAAAATTGAGGGGCAACCCTTTAGAACAGAGGTAAGGTGTAATTTTTTTTAGCCAGAGAGTAGTAAATCTGTGGAAAGCTCTGCCAGAGACTGCAGTGGAGGCTAAGTTTGTGCATATATTTAATGCGGAAGTTGATCATCTCCTGATCGGTCAGGTCATCAAAGGATATGGCGAGAAGGCAGGTTATGGAGTTGAGTGGAATCCAGGATCAGCATGATGGAATGGCAGAGCAGACACGATGGGCTGACTGGCCTAATTCTGCTCCTATGTCTTATGGTCTTGTGGTTTATTGAATCAGCCCAAAACATCATCTCTTTATTCCTTTCCATAGATGCTGTCTGACCTGCTGAGTTCCTTCAATATTTTGAGTTACTCTGGATTTCCAGCATCTACAGAATCTACTGTGCTTACCATAAAATTCTGTTAATCTGTTACCCTTGAAATTTTCATGATGCCGAACTGGCAGATTACTGCCTGTGGATTACTCCACGTCGTTCCAGTAATACCAGAACTGCTACACAGTTATATAATAAATTCTCCAGTGAATCGACAAGTTTGAAGGGAACATGAGAAATGATCACCCCATGTATCTGATAAAGGTTGGGGGTGTTGTGGATAGTGTGGAGGGCTGTCAGAGGTTACAGCAGGACATCAATGGGATACAAAACTGGGCTGAGAAGTGGCAGATTGAGTTCAACCCGAAATGAAGTGGTTCATTTTGGTAGGTCAAATATGATGGCAGAATATAGTATTAATGGTTAGACTCTTGGCAGTATGGAGGATCAGAGGGATCTTGGGGTCCGAGTCTATAGGACACTGAAAGCTGCTGCACAGGTTGACTGTATGGTTAAGAAGGCATTTGGTGTATTGGCCTTCATTAACCGTGGGACTGATTTCAAGAGCTGAGAGGTAATGTTACAGCTATTAGACCCCACTTGGAGTACTGTGCTCAGTTCTGGTCACCTCACTACAGGAAGAATGTGGAAACTATAGAAAGTGTGCAGAGGAGATTTACAAGGATATTGCCTGGATTGGGGAGCATGCCTTACTGGTTGAGTGAACTTGGCCTTTTCTCCTTGGAGTGACGGAGGATGAGAGGTGATCTGATAGAAGTGTATAAGGTGATAAGAGGCATTGATCATGTTGATAGTCAGAGGCTTTTTCCCAGGGCTGAAATGGCTAACACAAGGACACAGTTTTAAGGTGCTTGGAAGTAGGTACAGAGGAGATGTAAAGGGTAAGTTTTTTTTACACAGAGTGGTGAGTGCGTGGAATGGGCTACCAGCGATGGTGGTGGAGGCAGATACAATAGGGTCTTTTAAGAGACTCTTGGACTCATGGAGCTTCGAAACATACAGAGCTATGGGTAACCCTAAGTAATTTCTAAAGTAAGTATATGTTTGGCACAGCATTGTGGGCCGAAGGGCCTGTATTGTGCTGTAGGTTTTCTATATTTCTCCATGTTTCTATTTAAAGGGAGTGTGCGAAGCTGGGTGCTGTAAGTTTAAAAGGAGTACAGGAATAAGGAGTTCATGGGAAACAGGACCTCAATGAATTTAAAGGCAGTGTGAGAAGTAGGGCCCTGGTGAATTTAAAGGAAGCATGGAATCAAGACCTCAGTAAGTTTAAAGAGAGTGCAGTGCTCTGGGTTATCAACATTGGCAGACAGGGAAGAAAACTTGCAGACTGCATCACAGCTTGTAATGAGGCAAATGAAAATGACAGAGCACAATAATGAGTCAACATTATTGCCTATTATTTCTCCCAATAAGTTCAAAAAAAGAATCAATTTTTTCATATTATTCCTGTTCCAGCAAATTGTCTTAAATTGAACTGTACTGTGATCATGTGAACATGATGGAGAACAAAGTACTAACTGGTTCATTAAGTCACTCCACAGATAAGCCATAAAGAATGTCATGACCAATACACTCAGTCAGCAACAGCAATAGAAACAGAACCTTATGAGAGATGAAATAAAACAGATCTTAAAATAAAATTCTTTGCCAGGAAAATGAAATTCTCTACAATCTATGATAGTAATCAAAATTAAATCCAAAGAGACCACAATGACTGAGAGACAGATAATCAAACATCCCATCCATCTTTCAAGTGTACTATCAGCTTCAATCAAAAACATCTCCAACTCCTCTCCAAACACTGATGCTTGTGCAAAGCAATTACATCCAACTGCAGATTCCCTCACTAAGCCACACTATGAAAAGCATATCAAAGATCCTTGCTTGTCCATGTCCCTCATATAGCTATTCTGTCCATGCATATATTAATAAGGCTGTCAAAGATCTTTCTACTGGGATTGGTGCAGATCTGGGAGGATCACCAGATCCGGAACAGATTTGATTCATGCAGCCTTGACTCATCCTTGGATAGAAACTTGTAAAGCATTATTAAGCAGTGAGATGGGTTGCAAATTTGCGTTTTCCCCCCTATCCTGCTTCTGCATGTAGATGAAGACAATGATGCCCTTCCTTGTGGAATCTGATCTACTGCCAGCTAGAAACATAGTACTGTACACCTTCACCAGATCTTCAGCAATCTATTCCCACACACCCAAGTAAAACACAAAGTTTCTGAAAACTTTATTCATTTTGAAGGAACAGCTAGATCTAGTCAGCTCATATAGTGGTCCAAACTTTTCCACTTGTTGTCATCTAAAATTGCCATGATAGAGGACAAGAAGTTCTAAGAGGCAATGGTGTCCATATCCTCCAAAGCACAGAAGGACTTGCAGATCCTTAACATGCGTAGTTGTGAGGACACCAGCTTCTTTGCTATTGATCACCTTTGTGAACCTTAGATATTTTTCCTCTCCTGATCCTCTGAAGCTTTTGTTTTGGTTGTCTATAAGACACAAATTTAATATGCATATCTAGAGACGTGCTGATCCATCAACGCAGGAAACTTGATGCTTTACAAGACAAGGAAGCCCTTATGACAACCATCACAGTGGCTGTCATAACTAGAAGCTACAAAATGCACTGCGATTACTCACCAAGGGTTTCTTTCTGCCGTTCCTCCCAAAAATAGCAGAATTAGGACAATAGCAGATGTACTACAATACCACCACCTGTAAGCTTCCTTCAAAGCCACATATGATTCTGATTGTTGCCAGTTCAAACTCCCTATCTAAATGTACCATGGAAGCACATTCAACCCATAGACTAGGACAGCACAAGGAATTATGGACCATCATTATTGGCCATCCAAGCAACTCCTATGTATTATGACAATACAAAAATAAACAAGGAATTACTTATATGTTGATGACCCTTCATTTTACAAAATCTTGAGCTAAACTGCAACTAGCATGTAGGCAAATAATATCTAATCAATGGTAAGGTACTCACCTGAGTTTAGAAGAAAGAGGGGAAATCTCATTGAAACCTATTAAATGTTTATAGAGATAGAGTGGATGTGGAGAGGATGTTTCCTGTAGTGGAAAAGTCTAGGACTTCTCTTCAGAACAGGGATGAGAAGGAATTTATTTAGCTAGAGGATGGAGAATCTCTGGAAAACACTGGCAGAAATGGCTGTGGAGGCCAAGTCATTGAGTATATTTAGGGCAGAGTTTAATAGATTCTTGATTAGAAAGGGTGTCAAAGGTTACAGAGAGAAGCAAGAGAATGGGTTGAGAGGGATAATAAATCAGCCAAGGTGTAGCAGACACTATGATGGAGCAGAAGTCATAATTCTGCCCCTAAGTCTTATGGTCTATCGTATGCAGGGTAGGAGAAGAGTTGTGCATAAAAGCAGCACTTCTGCATTTTAGGAACACAGCATACAATGACAGGTTTTGACATGAATTACTTTACTGCATTTGGTGTTCAGCAGACAAGTTTCAAATGTTCTAATAGTGGCACTGTTTATTGTCTTGACCTAGGTCCATGCAATATTCATGGAAGCTAAAGACCTTATTTATAAACGTAGTACTCAGCAGGCAAATAAAACCATGCAAGCCTTTTGTAAGAGCATACACAACAGTTAGTGATTTTTGAAACTTGATCATATAGCTACCACAAATCCTGATAATTAAACACATTTTTGCTAGTGTGTCACAGTAATGAAAGCCTGCTGGGCAGACTTCAGACGCTGTGTAAAATTCATCAGACAATCCATCTGCAGGCTCCCCAGCTAAAGCTGTTAATTAGACAAACTATAGCACAGCACCTACTCCAGAGATCAGAAACTGGCTTTCCCAACCATCTGTCAATGAATATTTCAATTACTTCTGAAGCCACTGGATTTAAATGAGGTATGAGGTTTGCTTCCAAATTTTATTTTCTGTAGTTAATAAAGTATAATCTGGTGAGCTGCTGTTGGTGACCTATGCTCCAGTAGGGGTGATCAGCTTAAGTAAGTACTAAAGAATGTCAGTATTCCCTCCAAATCAGTTAGTTCCCAAAGGTATGACGACAATTTCTTACCTATTTTATGCTAATTTACCATAATCATGGTAAGGTAAACTGGCTATATTATCTCCCAAGCTTGGAAACCACTTCAAGAGATGTCTGCTGACTAATCACATCAGAGGCCTCTCACCAGCATTTATTGGACCAAGTACAAGGTGAGCTTTATCACGATGCACAAAAATTCCCAATAGAGGTTCTTGGATTAATTGAAATGAGGAGCAGGAAATCAGAATTTTAAATAATTACAAATAAATAATGTATTTCCACACCCAGCATTTTAAAGAGAGTTTAAAAGCAAGAGCACATGAAAAAAGTAATACATCTTAAATATACAATGTCTTATGACTTCAAAATGTCTCAAAGCACCAAATATTTTTGAAGTAAAGTCCCTACTGCAATGTAGGAAATGTGGCTGACAATTTCACACAGCATGGTTCCTTAAACAGCAAGGAAATAGGTAACAAGATAATGTTTTTCAAATGTCAATTCCAATATAAATATTGGCCAGGACATCAAGAAAACTCCAAGTAGAGTGAGAATTTTAAACTTCACCAGACAGTCTTTATATTATATTCGAGCTGAAAGGTGACACATACAAATGTGCGACATTTCCTTAATAATACAATAGAGTGTGAGCCTAGGATAAATAGTCATGTCTCCAGAGTGGGGCTTGAATTGTTTAACCTTTGGCTCAGCAGAGAACCACCAGTGACTCAAGGTCAACATCCACAGTTGCAACTCTATATGAAGCAATGAATAACTCTGAATGCATATGAGTGAGTGATCATTACAAATTTCATTATGTAAAAAAGAGGTGAAAGATAAACACTGCCCGTGTCCTTATTACCTAGATTTATAAAAACAAGATTTTTGTATTTGTTAGCAAGACACTCAGATTCAGATAAAATTGTACAAACAGGTAAACGTATTTTCAACAGAAAACTGTCATTATTTTTTTCAAATGTTAATAAATAAACATGTGGAACTATGTCAATATTTGGTCCTCCTTAACTGAAAAGCTTGAAAGCTTCAGTTCTGTGAACATGTCACAGGTAAGAATTAAAACAACAATGGGAAACAATAAAATAAAAAGATGGGGGAAGAAAAAGGCGAAAAAGGCAAAAAAGGATAAAGAAAGAAAGAAAAAGACAGATGCACACAAGGGTGGAATCATTCCTAATGAAGAGGATAGAAGAACATTTAGAAACACAAATACAGTAATGAATAGCCTACATGAATACCAAAAATAAAGATCTGGCTTGCTCAACCTTATTGATTTTTCAGTAGGCGAGAGAGCAGATATTCAAAGTGAAACACATATAATTCATTTAGATCTCCAAAGGACCTTTGATTAGGAGTTCCATAGATGAGAAAGTAGCATTGGGAAATGTCACCCTTGAGGTTACTTTCTGGCTTCAGGACAGAAAGCAGGAGGAAAGGGTAGTTTTTGAGGGTGTGTGGTTGGTGTTTCACAGAGACCACACTGGTCTTCATAAACAATTTAGTCCCTGGAATCAAAAATACAGTTCCTATGTCTGCAAAGTGTGGGAAATGTGGGAAATAAACTTACACAATTATTTGTCAATGAAGTCCATGACAGATGAAGGACGAATACTTTGGTAGCAAGAATGGGGGGGGGGGGGTTAATTTATACTTCAATAGATAGGGTAGAAGAACAAGGACATCTCAATCTTGAATTAAAAATGCTTGAATTCCCAGGACGGAAATGGTTAATCCAAGGGAGCATAATTTTAAGGTGATTGGGGGAAAGGATAAGGTGTATGTCAGAAGTAAATTCTTTACACAATGGGTGGTGGAAAGCCCTGCTGGGGGTGATGGTAGAAAGGGATACATGAGGGGCATTTAAGAAACTCTTAGATAGCCACATGGATGGTACAAAAATGGTGGGCCATGTAAGAGGGAAGCATTAGATTGCTCTTAGAGTCTGTCTGTCTGTCTAGGTACCATATCCAATGCAGACTTTGGTGACCATGGTTCTCCATATAGATCTATCTTTCGTTTTTTGGATGACTTCCATCTCCTCGATGTATAGCCACCTGGCTATGCTTTTGATGTACATAAGCCAAGGTCTTCCTCTAGGTTTGCTCCCTTCAATCTTTCCAGAGAGTATGAGTTTTTCTAGTTCATCTTTCCGCATGATGTGTCCTAGGATTCTGAGTTGTCTTTCTCTTATTGTTGGTATGAGTGATCAAACTGCTTGGGCTCTTCTGAGAACTTCTTCATTTGTGTGTGTGGTCCATGATATTTTTAACATTCTCCTATAGAACCATAATTCAGCTACTTTAGTCTCTTTTCCATTGCTGGAGAAATGGTCCAGCATTCACTTCCATAAGTCAGGGTAGAATAAATGTAGCACTGCAGTATTCTGTTTTTAGTGTACGTGCTCATCTTTCTGTCTGTTAATATGGTCTTCATTTTTTGGAAAGCTTCTTTCGCCATTGCTATTCTGTATTTGATATCTGTGTCGCACCTGCCATTACTTGTTATTAGGCTGCCAAGATATTTGAATTTGTTGACTTGTTTGATGTTTGTATTTCCAATCTTGATCACACATTGTGGGATGTTTGTCTTTCTGGAGATGACCATGCTTTCTGTCTTGGTGTTGATTGAGAGGCCTCTGTGATTACTTTCTGCTACCGCTATAGTGAGTAGTTCTTGAAGTTTTGTTTCTGAGTCAGCTATTAGTACGATGTCATCAACATATCTGATGTTATTTATATTATGGCCTCCAATTGTGAATCCTTTGATGTCTTTGATACTTCTCAAGATATGTTCACTATGCAGGTTGAATAGTCTGGCGAAAAGACACAACCTTGCCTGACTCCTCTCATGATATTCACATACTCACTCACTTCTCCTTCTATTCTGATGGATGCTGTCTGGTCCCAGTATAAGTTTCTTAAGAAACGTATATCTTTCCCATCTATGTCAAGATCTTGAAGTATTTCCAGAAGATGTTGCTGTCTAACAGTGTCAAAAGCTTTTGTATAGTCAATGAAACATAGGTAGATGTCTTTTTGTACCTGGATGGCTCGTTCACAGATCATCCGTAGCATGAAAATTGCATTTCTGGTTCCAGTGTTTTCCACAAAGCCGTGTTGTTCTTTACTGATTTCTGGTTTTATATAGCGTCTTGCGCTCATCATGATTACTCTTGAGAATAATTTTTGCCACGTGGCTCATCAGGCTTATTGTACGATGTAACTCACATTCTGTTGCTCCCTCTTTCTTTGGAAGTGTGATGAACAGTGATTTACTTAAATCATCAGGTATCTCCCCATGATCATAGATTTCATTTGCTATTTCTGTTATTTTCTCTATTCCAAAATCTTCTAAGGCCAGTATCATTTCAACAGCGATGTTGTCTGGACCAGTTGCTCTGTTATGTTTTGTTTTATTTACGGCTGCTCGAATTTCTGATTTTAGCATGCTAGGTCCTTCAAGATTCTTCTTTATGTTCGGTTTTTCTCCTCTTTGGTCTTCAAAAAGTTCTTTTATATATTCTGTCCATCTGTTTAGGATTTCCTTTTTGTTCATAATTAAGCTGCCATCTTTTGCCTTGATGCATTCACTTGCTGAGCAAGATAATTTCCCCGTTAGTTCTTTAATCTTATTGTGCATCAACTTTGTTCCAGGGTTCTGGGTTTGTAGCATTTCTATCTCTGAGCATTTCCCATTTAGCCATTTGTCTTTAGCTTCTCTGCATTTTCTTTTTATTGTCTTATCAAGTTGTTTGTATTCTTCGTTTTCTCTTAGTTTGATGGTCTGTTTTTGTTGCATCAATTGTATTATATCTTCAGTTATCCATTTCTCCTTACTTTTCCGTTCTTTACGTGGGATGGTTCCTTTTGCAGCTACAACCATGGATTCCTTCAGTATGTCCCAGGAAGATTTGCCTCCTTCATCCTGCAGCAATTGAAAACGGTTTTTCACCTCGGTTGTGTATTCGGTTTTCAGATGAGAGTTGTTTTGTAGTTGTTGATAATCCAGTGGTTCTGAACTTTTTGGTTTCTTTAATTTTCTCGTCTTTATTTTCAGTTTGCAAATGATTGGTATGTGGTCACTTCCACAGTCTGCTCCAGGGTAGCTTTTAGATTGAGTTATCGAGTTTTTGAATCTGTTATTGATTGTTATGTAGTCGATTTGATTTTTGTTGGTTACCATCTAGGCTTCTCCATGTCCATTTCCTTCTTGGATGTTGTTTAAACCAAGTGTTGGTGATTATCTGATTGTTTGTTTTACACCATGATATAAGCTTTTCTCCTCTTTCATTTCTTTCTCCCAATCCCTGGTCTCCAACAATATGGTTTTCTCTTCCCTCACCAACTTTTGCATTGAAATCGCCCATGACCGTGATGGCTTCTTGTGATTTGCATTCTTCTAGTGCTTTGTCCAGGGAGTGGTAGGAGGCATCAATTTCTTCCTCTGAGCTTGCCATTGTGGGTGCATATACTTGGATGACAGAGATGTTGTTTCGTTGTCCTTTTAGTTTGATTAGCATCATTCTGTCTGAGATATGCCAGTATCCTAGCAGGCTCTTGGATGTTTCTTTGTCTAAGATGATTGCAACACCCTTTTCATGTTTATCTCTACCAGAGTATATCATCTTGTAGTCGTCTGATTGGAATACTCCAGTGCTTTTCCATCTTATTTCACTTAGGCCTAGGATGCTGACTTCTAGCCTCTTCATTTCTAATTTTACGTTTTCTAGTTTACCAGCTTGGTGCAGGGTTCAAACATTCCAAGTGGCAATTTGCAGTCTCTTGTTCTTGCAGACAGTAGTGGTATGACGATCCGGGCTCACCTGTCTGTTTACATGATACCTCGTACCGAGCGAGGTGTCCGCACTATTTGGAAGTGGGCTGCCATTTACGCTGTTGTCTTTTACATTTGTGTATGTATTAACCATGGTTGTACTAGGGATAAAATACAAGAAGTAGCTTCCCCTTGTTTGCTTCCGATGCAGTGTCTTTACAAGACGGGTGACCCTGAACATTGTCCTATTAAAAGGATCAACTGCTCAGCGTCTGAGAAGCAGGGACCATCGATTGTGTTACTCACAACTTGCCTTCTGCTTCATCATCCACCACCTGCATTCCATGGCTTCACCGTAACCCAAGTAGGGAGGCTAACAGGTGCTACACCTTGCCTAAGGGTGACCTGGAGGTAGCTGTGGTTAATGGTAACCTCACTACCCAAAGCAAATGCTCCACAGCTGGATGTAGTTTACCCTCATGCTCTTAGAGTAGGTTAAAAAACTAGCACACATCATGGACCAAAGGGCCTGTACTGAACTGTAATGTTCCATCTTCTTATAAGGATGAAGCAGGCACTTTGCCTTCCATCTTCCTTATGTTATAGTTTCCACTGAGTGAGAACATTTTAAGCCCTTGGACACAGTATTCTCAAAAACATTGAATCAGATCGAAGAGGCTATTCAGTGTCTCCAGTATCCCACACTGCTCCAATCAAACTCATGTAAAATCAAGAAACAAAAACACACTTTTGACTAGTCATCTTGCTGCCTTCCAATTTCAACACTGGGTTCAATAATTTCAAGAAAGAGATTCCTTGTTCTCACTTAAGCCTTTTCTGTCGTGCTTTTATGTTCCTCTATCAGTCCCATGAACACCCCCCCACCCCCGACACAAACACACACACACACACATACATACACACACACCCACCCCCCCCTTTTGCTTTACTATTTAATCACACTTGCAATCTAATCTACCTCATCAGACACTTCCCATTTTGTTCTGTTCTTATGAGGAGCTTTATCAAGTGCCTTCTGGAAGTAACATCCATCAGCATTCTCCCAAGTTAATAGTCTGCACTATTAGTATCTTTATATAAATCACATATATTCATAGAACTATACAGATCAGAACCAAGCCCTTTAGCTTAAATCATCCATATTAAGCAGGCTGTCAATTTGAACTACTCCCATCTACCTACACCGGACCCATTTCCATGTACTGTACCTGCTCATGTGTCTTTTAGATGTTGTAACTGTATCAACTCTTCCTCTGGAAGCTCATTCCATATACTGACTACACTCTGTGAGAAAAAGTTGCCCCTCAAGTCCTTTTAAATCTATCCCCCTCTTGCTTTAAACTTATCCCCTTTTCTGCCCCACCCTCCCATCTAATTAAATGATTAAACAAAGAAAATCATCCATAAAATAGGGTAGAAACATGACATCCACAATCATAATGCAAAAAAGTGACTTTACTGAAATTGCACGTTCAAAAATTTCATTAATTTCATTATTTAACTTTGGTCCCTTGTTCTTGCTTCAGAGCAAAAATAAATAAAATTTAAACAGAATATTTCTTTGGAACATTTGCATACTGATAACTAAGAAAGATACAACGCATGTATGACAAGTTTCTGCTGGATTTTCCACTGCATTGTCAAATGGACTGTAGAACATGACCACATAAATTTCTCTGAACTAACTGAACTAAGGGTTTGAGTTGAAAAATACTTAATCATTCTATTCAATTCACTAACAAAGTCACACTTTACAAAAGTTTCCATTCCTATCAGGAAACTGTAAAAATTGCAATTCACAGACTTTTCAATTATGGGTGAGTATTTAAATAGAATGTAAAAGAGATGTACCAATGTAAATCAGTGCTATTTTCTATGGACAACTATAGGGAGCAATGTCTTGCAACTACTACTAATATAATACGCCTGTGTACAACAACCTAACCACTCCCTCCTCTGAGTTTCACATAAGTAGCCACAGTTATGAGTAATGTTCTAATCTAAGACCTCTGCTCTTCTAGTCTATCCATTAAAAGAACTGAAGTAGTTGTACTATGACTTGCCAGTCATTAGCTATTTTCAAGGATTCATTTCCACTGTAAGCCAACAGCAAAACTGCATTTCCATGTTGACACTTGTCAAATGTAGGTTTTCAATTATGAATTATGATATAACAATCAGGAATTACTCAAATTCTACAAAGTCAATTGCTTAAGAGCTTCCTACCTTAATATAGTTATTCAGAACTGGGTACACCCGGTGTATTGCCAGAAGCAGTGAGAGGAAGGTCTTGAAAGGGAATGTGGTCATAACAACATGTGTGACTTTTGGGAAAGAGAATATTCTAAAGCCAAACTTCTCAAAACGTTTGACCAGTTCTTCAGATGGCTTCTCATCACCTTCACTCAGGATGCTCCCTGCTATATATCTCAAATTTTCTTCTGGAACCTGGAAAAAATGGAAGAACTTCAGGTTAACTCCTGCCTACTGAAGTACTTATATGCTCAAAATTCAAAAATAACAATTCCATCGAATGTAACCACTGATGCAAGCAATGCTGTAAATACTGATGTATTGCAACATATGTCATTCTCATTATCTGTAACTCCGCATATTCTTGAGCTTGGTTGTGCATCACTGGAAGAGGTGGCAAATATGGCATGGTCCCCCAGAATCCTCTCCAGATGTCTTGTGAATTCTACTTGCCAAGAGATGGGTTGTATCTGACATATGTGCTGACAAGCAATCAATAGTTGGTGTCAGGATCAAAATCAGGGTTGAGATTAGAAACACTGGGGGGGGGGGGCAGTGAGAGGGAGTTTGATCAAGAGAATAGGTAACTGTGTGGCCAGAGCTAGGTTCTGGAGTACAGGCTGGGTGAGTGGCTAGTTGGGTCAAGGTCAAGAACCCACATTTCATGAGTCAAGAAAGTAGGTGGGACTGCAGCTGGAATCAGGGTCTGTAATATGATTCACGCTGCGCTCCTGGAGCTAGAAAGAAGTAAAGAAGGGTTTATGTCATTTTAATTCTGCTTTCCACTCCCACACTGACCTGCCCATTCTCGGGCTTCTCAACAGAGGGGTGAGAGAGAGAGAGCGAGAGAGCGAGAGAGCGCGAGAGCGCGAGAGAGCGAGAGAGCGAGAGAGCGAGAGAGCGAGAGAGAGAGAGAGAGAGAGAGAGAGAGAGAGAGAGAGAGAGAGAGAGAGAGAGAGAGAGAGAGAGAGAGAGAGAGAGAGAGAGAGAGATAAATCAATCAATCAATCAATCAATCTTTGGATTTCTCTACCCCAAATATATGAGGAGCCTTTGTCATTGAGCTTATTCTAAACAAAGATCACTAAGTTTCTGAATATTAAAATCAATCTATATAGAGATAATTTAGGGAAACAGGCCTGAGGTAGAGCAGTCATGATCTTAATGAATGATAGAGTAGGTTTGAGGAGCCATATGTCTTACTCCTGCTCTTAATTTTTATGATGGCCTTCTTAACTTTAATCCAGCAGTTTACAAGTTTCTCTAGTCTAACTTCATTTTTAACCAATATCTGTCACACTTCCCTTTTTGTTATATCCTAAATTAGGTGAACCTACAGCTTTGGACGCAAATGTGGATGACGGTTCTGCAGAATAAAATGTACCTAGAATCTTATGCATTGCTTAAATTATATAATTTAATTACTCAATTATATACTTTGCATATCACATTAAGATGGTAGTGGATTGGAGCATTTTGATTCATGTCCATGAAGTTTTCATCTTCTTTTAAGTCTCTGGGTACTTGTTTTAGAAGATATATCCAAAATCCTTATTCACAAACTTCCATTCAGCAGGAACGTAAGAGAAATGCGCCATTTGCATTAACAACCAAGGATGTGCTAGGAGTAGCCTGCAGTGTCACCATACATTCTGGCATCCACACAGTATGCCCACTATACTTGGCAGAACAACTCAGAACACAACAATCAGAATTACTTTTTGTGGAAAAACAGGAATCTTCCCTTCCCGGAACCATTAAGATAAAAACAAATAATCAAAAAGATATGGGTTAATATTTTGGTTAAAACATTTTTGAGTTAAAATGTAAATTTAAATGATGTAAACATAGAAATGAAGCTTCTAAAAGTAGCATCTGCAATAAAACTGAATTAAACATAAAACAACACAACATGACTGCCTGAGGTACTCCTGGATTAAGGATTGTGGCTCTGGCATTAATTCACTTCCTTTACACTGTTGGCTCAGTAACTCTTCTTTAAATAGTGAGTGATGATCACCCTTCTGGCAAGCAGTGAATGTAACTCAATAAAAATTTATCTGAAAGTGTGACCTTCACTTAATACCTTAAAAAGTTCTGTAATGCTATAAACTTTCTAGTATGACAAATCCAGTTGTTGGTAAACATGCAAGCCTAAAATACGGTGTCAGAAACACTCGATCATGGCTGATTTGGGTGGTTTTCCCTTCAGTGAGAATCATAAGATTGTGTTTTCTTAATTCGTGGGACTTTAGTATCACTGCAAGGCCAGTACAGTTCTTATTGACAATCAAATACAGATAAGGGAAGTAGGGGTAAGGTTAGGGCTGAAGTAGGGTGCTAGCAAAAGTCAATAAATAAGATGAGGTTTCAACAATAGTTTAGAAGTTTTACAATCACTTTTTATGCTAATTTAAAATTTAATTCTCTGAATTTGAATGTCCCTGCTGCTGTAGTGGGATTTGAATCTTGCTACCAGATCCATCCAATCCTCTAGATCACTCATCCATTAATTGAACTATGAGACTCTTACAAGGAAACCAAGAACAATTGGATTCAAATACACAAATATCTTTCTGAAATGGTTTCAGATATAGGAGAATGCCACAGAAGTCCACTCATTCTGTAACAAATTATTACAAAGGAAGTAGGGTAAGATGAAAAGCCCATTATTCAGGAGCTTGAATACATTCAATAGACAGCACAAAGAAAACTATGGTGTCCAATGGTACACTTTACATTGAATAACCCAGGGAAGCTCATAGAGAAATGCAATAAAGAGACCTGCAAAGTAGTACATCACATGGAAAACAATTCTGAGAAGGAAATATTGCCAAGGAAGTCACCATGCAATAATAAAGATTCAACTCTAAATGATTTCTGGCCTGTAAATTGATCGCAACATGATCAATAAAATCGATACCCACAAATCAGTTTGGATTCTGTTTTGTTCTTTACACTATAATTAAGTAGGCAAACTCCACAGACTCATGAATCAATTCTGCATTGTAGTACTGGCACACACTTGTCCTGCTGATCTTTAGGACAAATGAGATCGAACACCCATCCGGTGGAGTATTTTGAAATCAATAGATACATACACTTCACTTTTAGAAATGTAGTGTCAACAAAATATGTAAATAATCTATGTTACAGTGATGTTGACAATGACTACAAATTAATCTGTTCTTAATGAAATATATCATCTAAGCAGTACTGCTCATTAGAAATAATCACCAACACAAACATTAATGGGATTGTTGAGTAGTAAAAACATTGTTTTATTGGATACGGGTTTAGTTTTGTCCATGACATGCAGTAATTAAATAATATCTATTTTATTTCATTCCAATTTCATTTATTTTTCTTATATTTTTATTTTCTCTCAACTCAAAACTCAAATTTGATGTTAAGAGGAAACATCAAGAGCTTGATTTGGGTGGCACAGTGGAAGACTACTAGAAATGTTGCCACCCAGCGCCAGTGATCTGGGTTTGATCCTGATCTCTGTCCAGTGCAGTCTGCATGAAGTTCTGTATGATCTTCCTCTGGGTACTCCCGTTTCCCCTCACATCCCAAAGACGTATGAACTAGTAGATTAATTGGGCATTGTAAATTGCTCTGGGTGTGAAAGTGACTGGTAGACTCTGGGTAAGTTGGTGTGAATGTGGGGAAAATAAAAATGGGCTTTGTGTAGGAACACTGCAAGTAGATACTCAATGGCTGGTGCAAGACTTGGTGGGCTAAAGTCCCTGTCAAAGTGCACTGTATCATCTATTCTGCAGTGACATCCTCAAAGTTCATGCACAGAACAAAATTGTTTTATGAAAGCCTGCTTACACCCTATTCTCTCAAAGTTTCGGGAGCTTTTTCTGGCTGCCAGTGACTAGTCACTGTTCCACAAGGGTCAGTGTTAGGACTGCTTCTTTTCAAGTTATATGTCAATAAGTTGGATGACAGAACTTGTGGCCAAGTTTGCAGATGATACAAAGATAAGTGGAGAAGCAGGCAGTGCTGAGGAAGCAGGGAGTCTGCAGAAGGACACAGGCAGAGTAGTCATAGTCATACTTTATTGATCCCAGGGGAAACTGGTTTTCGTTACAGTTGCACCATAAATAATTAAATAGTAATATGAAAATTATGCCAGGAAATAAGTCCAGGACCAGCCTATTGGCTCAGGGTGTCTGACCCTCCAAGGGAGGAGTTGTAAAGTTTGATGGCCACAGGCAGGAATGAATTCCTATGACGCTCTGTGTTGCATCTCGGTGGAATGAGTCTCTAGCTGAAAGTACTCCTGTGCCCAACCAGTATATTATGTAGTGGGTGGGAGACATTGTCCAAGGTGGCATGCAACTTGGACAGTATCCTCTTTTCAGACACCACCGTCAGAGAGTCCAGTTCCATCCCCACAACATCACTCGCCCTACGAATGAGTTTGTTGATTCTGTTGGTGTCTGCTGCCCCAGCACACAACAGCAAACATGATAGCACTGGCCACCACAGACTCGTAGAACATCCTCAGCATCGTCCGGCAGATGTTAGAGGACCTCAGTCTCCTCAGGAAATAGAGACGGCTCTGACCCTTCTTGTAGACAGCCTCAGTGTTCCTTGACCAGTCCAGTTTATTGTCAATTCATATCCCCAGGTATCTGTAATCCTCCACCATGTCCACACTGACCCCCTGGATGGAAACAGGGGCCACCGGTACCTTAGCTCTCCTCAGGTCTACCACCAGCTCCTTAGTCTTTTTCACATTAAGCTGCAGATAATTCTGCTCACACCATGTGACAAAGTTTCCTACCGTAGCCCTGTACTCAGCATCTCCCTTGCTGATGCGTCCAACTATGGCAGAGTCATCTGAAAACTTCTGAAGATGACAAGACTCTGTGCAGTAGTTGAAGTCCGAGGTGTAAATGGTGAAGAGAAAGGAAGACAAGACAGTCCCCTGTGGAGCCCCAGTGCTGCTGATCACTCTGTCGGATACACAGTGTTGCAAGCACACATACTGTGGTCTGCCAGTCAGGTAATCAAGAATCCATGACACCAGGGGAACATCCACCTGCATCGCTGTCAGCTTCTCCCCCAGCAGAGCAGGGCAGATGGTGTTGAATGCACTGGAGAAGTCTAAAAGCATGACCCTCATAGTGCTCGCTGGCTTGTCCAGGTGGGCGTAGACACGGTTCAGCAGGTAGACGATGGCATCCTCAACTCCTAGTCAGGGCTGGCAGGCGAACTGAAGGGGATCTAAGTGTGGCCTGACCATAGGCCAGAGCAGCTCCAGAACAAGTCTCTCCAGGGTCTTCATGATGTGGGAGGTCAATGCCACCGGTCTGTAGTCATTGAGGCCACTGGGGCGTGGCGTCTTCGGCACAGGGACGAGGCAGGACGTCTTCCACAGCACAGGAACCCTCCAGAGCCTCAGGCTCAGGTTGAAGACATGGCGAAGTACTCCACATAGTTGAGGGGCACAGGCTTTGAGCACCCTGGTACTGACACCATCCGGTCCTGCAGCCTTTCATGGGTTGAGACGTTTCAGCTGTCTTCTCATCTGTTCAGCTATGAAGCCCACCGTGGTGGTTTCGTGTGGGGAAGGGGTATAGTCATGAGAGCAGGATGGAATAAGCAGGGTCTTTAAGAAAAAAGGCAGGTGGAATACTGAGGTAGGAAAGTGTATGGTCATGCACATTGGCAGAAGGAATTAAGGCACAGACTATTTTCTAAATGGGGTGTAAATTCAGAAATCACAGGTTTAAAGGGACTAAGGAATTCTAGTGCAAATTCCCTAAAGATTAACTTGCAGGTCGAGTTGGAAGTAAGGTAGGTAAATGTAATGTTTGTCAGGAAATGTAGAGGAGGCTTGACCCAAAAGTAGAGCTGCAGAGACGATTCAACAATGAATGATAACTTTACAAATAGACTTCAAAAATAACAAGTCACGAGGGGCCACAAAACAACAAGAAACAGATACAAAACACCACAGGCAACAAGGTAACCAAAGGCTAAAAGCAACTGATTGAGGCTAGTCCATTCAATGAGTGAACAAGGACTGTGGATGAGAGCTGGGTGTTGCAATGAATGACTGAGGCGAACCTAAGTGCAGGACACAGGCACGGAGATTAAGGTAGGATGCTTACGCGGACCTGAACGTTCGACAGCAAACAGGAGGGACCTTGACACAGAGATGCGGGTTTCATAGGTAAACCCTGAAACTGGAGCAATACTTAGAACACCCAGTCCTAAGCGGCCGGGAAACGTTAATCACCACACAGGCAAAACCA
Source organism: Mobula birostris (assembly GCF_030028105.1). Taxonomy (NCBI): domain Eukaryota; kingdom Metazoa; phylum Chordata; class Chondrichthyes; order Myliobatiformes; family Myliobatidae; genus Mobula; species Mobula birostris. The sequence continues at coordinate 61,150,973 of NC_092385.1, forward strand.
ACGATCTGGCGACTAGTGGCTGTAACGCCGTAGTTCTTATGCTGCAGGTCTTGATGGAAACCAGGTGTGTCGTCCAATTGGGAAAGTAACAGTCGGAACTGTGGCACAATCAAAGGAAATTAGGAGCAAGATAGGGAATTAACGATCAGGTCTGTGACAGTATCCTCCCCTCAACGGGAGTCTCCAGGCGAACCACCAGTCTTGACCAAATTGTCTCGATGGAAATCACGGATGAGGGAAGGGTCCAAGATGAAGGAGCGGGGAATCCAGGAGCATTCCTCCAGGCTGTATCCCTCCCAATCAATCAGGTACTGGAAGCCTCTGCCTCGGCGGCGCACATCCAGTATTTGCCGGTATATGCTGGGTGGTTGTCAATGATCCAGGCGGGCAGAGGGGGTTTGGCAGGGGGGCATAAAGGGCTGACAGATACAGGTTTCAATTGGGAGACGTGGAACGTGGGATGAACGTGCATGGATCCGGGCAATTTGAGTCCGACCACCGAGGGGTCGATGACACTCAATCTCGAATGGTCCCAGGTAGCAAGGGGCGAGTTTCTTGGGTACATTCTTGAGGGAGATGTCTTTTGACAAGAGCCAAACCTTCTGCCCAGGCCGATAATTTGGTGCAGGAACTCAATGGCGATCGGCAATCCTCCGGTTGCGACCAGCTGAAAGGAGCAGGGCCGCATGTGCATCCTTCTAGATGTTGCGGCACCGGCGGAGGTGATCCTGAACTGAAGGCACAGCAATGTTGTCTTCATGGGCAGGAAACAGAGGAGGTTGGTAACTGATGGAGCATTCGAAGGGAGACGTTCCGGTGGCAGTGCTGACCAGGGAGTTGTGGGCGTACTCTACCCAAATGAGATGGGTGCTCCAGGATGACGGGTTGTTGGTGGTTATGCAGTGCAAAGCTGCTTCCAAATCCTGGTTTGCTCGTTCTGTTTGACCATTAGTCTGTAGATGGAAGCCAGAAGACAGGTTTACTGAGGCTCCAAGGGCTTTACAAAAGGACCTCCATACTTGAGAGATGAATTGGGGACCCCGGTCAGAAATCATATCATAGGGAATTCCATGGAGGCGGAAGATGATCAGCTGTCTCACGGGCTGTAGGGAGCTTGGGAAGGGCTACAAAGTGCACAGAGAAGCGGTCCAACACGGTGAGTACAGCAGTGTTCCCATGTGAATGGGGTAGTCCCATAACGAAATCCAGCACAATGTGAGGCCAAGGGTGGCCAGGGACAGGTAGAGGACGAAGCAATCCAGCAGGTGGTCGGTGGGAGGCTTTTCCGCAGGCACAAACAGAACAGGCAGAGACGAAGGAATAAGTGTCAGTGTCCATGGAGGGCCACCAGAAATATCTCTTCAGAAGGGACAGAGTCCAATTGATTCCCGGGTGGCAGGCAAAACGAGAAGTGAGCCCCCATTGGAGAACCTAAGACCGAACAGAGTCAGGCACGAAGAGGCGAATGGGGGGTGGGGGGGTGGGGTCCATTGCCTAGGTCAGGTTGAGTCCGTTGGGCCTGACTATGGATTCAATCTCCCAGGTGAGGGCAGCCACTACACAGGAGGGTGGAAGGATGGTCTCGGAGTTGGCAAGGCCCTCCTCAGAAACGTATTGATGGGAGAGAGCATCGGGATTCCCGTTCTTGGACCCTGGACAATAGGGGAGTGTGAATCTGTAATGGCTAAAAAAATAATGCCCAACAAGCTTGGCGGGAATTCAGGCATTTGGCGGTTTGGATGTATGAGAGGTTCTTGTGATCTGTCCAGACGATAAACGGATGTTCTGCTCCCTCCAGCCAGTGCCTCCACTCCTCCAAAGCAAGTCTAATGGCCTGTAACTCCTGGTTCCCTACATCGTAATTTCATTTGGCAGGGCACAGCCGGCAAGAAAAGAAGGCACAGGGATGGTGTTTTTGGTCAGGGCCAGAACGTTGGGAGAGGACTGCTCCCACCCCCGAGTCGGAGGCATTGACCTGCACAATGAATTGGCAACAGGGGTCTGGTTGGACCAGGATGGGAGCGGAGGTGAAACGCCTCTTCAGCTCCGAGAAGGCAGCGTCCGGTTCGGGGTCCCAGCGAAAAGGGGTCATAGGCGAGGTGAGTTGAGCAAGAGGTGCTGTCACCCGGCTGTAATCTCTGATGAAGCGACGATAGAAGTTTGCAAACCCCAGAAATCGCTGGAGTTGCTTGAGTGTCATGGGTTTTGGCCACTCCACCACCGCCTGGATCTTTTCGGGATCCGCCCTCGCTCGCCCGCTCTCACTGATGTACCTTAAGAAACTGACAGAGGGGACATGAAACTTCCACTTCTCAGCTTTTACTAAGAGTTTGTTCTCCCAAAGCCTCTGCAGAACCCGATGAACATGGTGGGTGTGTTCCTGTAAACTGCTGGAGAAGGTAAAGATGTCGTCCAAATAAATGAAAACGAAACGGTTAATAAAGTCCCTAAGGACATCGTTTACCAGGGCTTGGAAGACAGGGGGGGCATTGGTGAGCCCGAATGGCATGACCAGGTATTCGAAGTGACCAAGAGGGGTGTTAAATGCTGTTTTCCACTCACCTCCTTCCCTTATCCTGACCAGATGGTAGGCACTTCGTAGGTCTAACTTGGAGAAGGTGGTGGCTCCATGAAGTGGTTCGAAAGCAGAGTTGATAAGGGGCAGTGGATACTTGTTCTTTATGGTTATGTTATTTAGGTCCCCGTAGTCAATTCAGGGGCGCAGTGAACCATCTTCCTTCCCCACAAAGAGGAAACCTGCGCCTACAGGGGAGGATGAGGGTCGGATAATGCCCACCGCAAGAGAGTCATTCAGGTAGCCTCCATTGCTTCCCTTCTGGCAGAGACAAGTTATACAGCCGACTGGTGGGTAGAGGGGCTCCGGGGAGAAGGTCAATAGCACAATCATAAGGTCAGTGTGGAGGCAGGGAAAGAGCCTGTTGTTTACTAAACACTTGTCCCAGGTCGTGATACTCAGCTGGAACTTTGGATAAGTCAGGGGTTTCAGAGGCAGACAAGGCCGCGGTGACTTTCACAGGAGATAGGGCCGACTGTCGACAAGTGGAGTGACAGAACGGACTCCAGCTGGCTATCTTACCGGTGGACCAGTCGATGTGAGGATTATGGCAGCCTAACCAGGGGTACCCAAGAACTATAGGAGCTTGAATTGTACCTGCTCCCGATGGTTCCCGGAGAGAATAAGAGACAGGGCTGGTGTGCAGTGTGCGACTCAGGCCAGAAGTCTACTGTCCACTGCCCGGGCTTCCAGAGGGGTAAAACGGCTCCCGAGGAATTCCGGCCCGGGAAGCTATGTTTTCATCCAGAAGGTCTCCCTCAGTGCCGGAGTCCACTGGAGCTGACAGAGGCAGGGACTGTTGGTTGTAACATAAAGTAGCTGGGATCTGCATCTGGGTTCAGGGGAGGGAAGGGAATGTTCTCTGGCTCACCAGGGTCCCCCTTTTTTGGCTGAAGGGTACAGGTAGCACGGAAGTGGCTGGACTGGCCGCAATAGAAACACTCCCCCGCTCTCAAACATCGAAGCCGCTCTATGGGAGAAAGACGGTTCCGTCCAACTGGATGGGTTCTTCTCCCGGGGCGGTGTAGACGGCCAGGCTGGGTGCTATTCTAGGAGCAGGAGGAGGAGAGAGGCTTGTGCTGGTGGGAGATGGTAATGAGTGCCGTGGAGTGGCTAAAGGTGGTGAACAACCCTTAGAGTACCTCGTTGTTCCACCCGAGTCAGCCGCTAACGTCTGGAACTCCACGGAATACTCGGCAACACTACGTGAGCCCTGACGGAGAATGAGTAAACACTTAACGACATCTTTACCACGGACGGGGTGGTCAAAGACCTTTCTCACTTCCGCAATAAAGGTGGGGAAAGAAGAGCAGATATCCGGTTGATTATCCCAAATAGCTGTAGCCCACACTAAGGCACTTCCCCACAATAAACCCATGATAGAAGCTATCTTTGACTTATCCATGGAGTACATGGATGACTGTTGTTCAAACACCAAGGTGCATTGCAGAAGTAAGGCACGGCACTTCCCCAAACCCCCAGCATAGTGTTCTGGTTTAGGTACATGCGGCTCTCTTGGCGGAGGTATTGCTGCCACGTAGGGGGGTTGCCACTACAGGCTGTCTGGGCTGTGGACAGAGACAGAGTACCTGGAGTGGATGGAGTCAGGTGAGTGGATACACGGTTCACAGTCCACCTGGTCACCAATCTTCACTATGTTAGCAGACAAGGTATGGAGGTGCTCAAAGACATCCCAGAGAAGCTGATTGTGTAGACCCAGTAGGGAGCCCTGGCTGGCAAGGGCTTGTTGCAGGGTATTCGTGTCCACTGGGTTCATTGAGGCCAGATCGTTCTGTTGCAATGAGTGACTGAGGCGAGCCCAAGTGCAGGACACAGGCACGGAGATTAAGGTAGGATGCTTACCCGGACCTGAACGTTCAACGGCAAACAGGAGGGACCTTGACACGGAGATGCAGGATTTCATAGGTAAACCCTGAAACTGGATCAAAACTTAGAACACACAGTCCTAATCGGCCGGGAAATGTTAATCACCACACAGGCAAAACCAATGGTCTGACAACTAGTGGCTGTAACGCCGTGGTCTTATGCTGCAGGTCTTGATGGAAACCAGGTGTGCTGTCATCAAAGTGAATTAGAAGCAATTGGGAAATTAACGGTTGGAATCATGGCACAATCAAAGGAAATTAGGAGCAAGATAGGGAATTAACGATCTGTATCGTGACACAGGGTTAAAATGGTGAATTAGAAACGAGTGGTAGGTGACTCCTATTAGCTGGATGGAGATTAGGAGGAGTCTGTATGTGCAGGCCTGACAATGTTAGCACTCACTTCAATAATAAGCAAATGCTTTGAGAGGCTGGTCAAGGACTACATCTGCAACATGCTGCCACCCACACTGGACTTCCTACAATTCGCCTACCAACACAACAGATCAACAGGCGACACAATAGCTGCAGCTCTACGTACATATAGTGCATGGAGTAAAGCCAGATCTAACATATAAAGAGGCTTTGAGGAAAGAGAAGCAGAATAAAGGGTGTAAAAGGTAGTAAGGAAGGAGGGCTAAAGTATGTGTACTTCAATGCAAGAAGCTTCAGGATCAAAGGTGATGAACTGAGTGCTTGGATACATACTTGGAATTATGATGTAGTGGCCATTACAGACACTTGGCTGGCACCAGGGCAGGAATGGATTCTCAATATTCCTGGATTTCAGTGCTTTAAAAGGGATAGGGAGGGGGGTAAGGGGAGGAGAGGTGGCATTACTGGTCAGGGATACTATTACAGCTACAGAAAGGGTGGGTAATGTAGCAGGATCCTCTTTTGAGTCAGTATGGGTAGAAGTCCGGAACAGGATGGGAGCAGTTACTCTATTGGGAATATTCTATAGGCCCCCTGGTAGCAGCAGAGATACTGAGGAGCAGATTGGGAGGCAGATTTTGGAAAGGTGCAAAAATAACAGGGTTGTTATCATGGGTGACTTTAACTTCCCTAATACTGATTGAAACCTGATTAGTTCCAATGGTTTAGACAGGGCAGAGTTTGTTAAGTGTGTCCAGGATAGATTCCTGTCAACAGTATGTTGACAGGCCGACTATGATGTTAGGGATAAATTTGTCCCACTGAGGAAGATAAAGAATGGTAGGGTGAAGGAACCATGGGTGACAAGTGAGGTGGAAAATCTAGTCAGGTGGAAGAAGGCAGCATACATGAGGTTTAGGAAGCAAGGATCAGATGGGTCTATTGAGGAATACAGGGTAGCAAGAAAGGAGCTTAAGAAGGGGCTGAGGAGAACAAGAAGGGGGCATGAGAAGGTCTTGGCGAGTAGGGTAAAGGAAAACCCCAAGGCATTCTTCAATTATGTGAAGAACAAAAGGATGACAGGAGTGAAGACAGGACCGATCAGAGATAAAGGTGGGAAGATGTGCCTGGAGGCTGTGGAAGTGAGCGAGGTCCTCAATGAATACTCCTCTTCGGTATTCACCAATGAGAGGGAGCTTGATGACGGTGAGGACAATATGAGTGAGGTTGATGTTCTGGAGCATGTTGATATTAAGGGAGAGGAGGTGTTGGAGTTGTTAAAATACATTAGAACGGATAAGTTCCCGGGGCCTGACAGAATATTCCCCAGGCTGCTCCACGAGGTGAGAGAAGAGATTGCTGACCCTCTGGCTAGGATCTTTATGTTGTCCACAGGAATGGTTCCGGAGGATTGGAGGGAGGCGAATGTTGTCCCCTTGTTCAAAAAAGGTAGTAGGGATAGTCTGGGTAATTATAGACCAGTGAACCTTATGTCTGTGGTGGGAAAGTTGTTGGAAAAGATTCTTAGAGATAGGATCTATGGGCATTTAGAGAATCATGGTCTGATCAGGGACAGTCAGCATGGCTTTGTGAAGGGCAGATAGTGTCTAACAAGCCTGATAGAGTTCTTTGAGGAAGTGACCAGGCATATAGATGAGGGTAGTGCGGTGGATGTGATCTACATGGATTTTAGTAAGGTATTTGACAAGGTTCCACACAGTAGGCTTGTTCAGAAAGTCAGAAGGCATGGGATCCAGGGAAGTTTGGCCTGGTGGATTCAGAATTGGCTTGCCTGCAGAAAGCAGAGGGTTGTGGTGGAGGGAGTACATTCGGATTGGAGGGTTGTGACTAGTGGTGTCCCATAAGGATCGGTTCTGGGACCTCGACTCTTCGTGATTTTTATTCATAACCCGGATATGGGGGTAGAAGAGTAGGTTGGCAAGTTTGCAGACACAAAGGTTGGTGGTGTTGTAGATAGTGTAGAGGATTGTTGAAGATTGATAGGATGCAGAAGTGGGCTGAGAAGTGGCAGATGGAGTTCAACCCGGAGAAGTGTGAGGTGGTACACTTTGGAAGGACAAACTCCAAGGCAGAGTACAAAGTAAATGGCAGGATACTTGGTAGTGTGAAGGAGCAGAGGGATCTGGGGGTACATGTCCACAGATCCCTGAAAGTTGCCTCACAGGTGGATAGGGTAGTTAAAGAAAGCTTATGGGGTGTTAGCTTTCATAAGTCAAGGGACAGAGTTTAAGAGTCGCAAGGTAATGATGCAGCTCTATAAAACTCTGGTTAGGCCACACTTGGAGTACTGTGTCCAGTTCTGGTTGCCTCACTAGAGGAAGGATGTGGAAGAATTGAAAAGGGTACAGAGGAGATTTACCAGGATGCTGCCTGGTTTAGAGAGTATGCATTATGATCAGAAATTAAGGGAGCTAGGGCTGTACAAGATAGAGGTGTACAAGATATTAAGAAGAATAGATAGAGTGGATAGCCAGCGCCTCTTCCCCAGGGCATCACTGCTCAGCACAAGAGGACATGGCTTTAAGGTAAGGGGTGGGAAGTTCAAGGGAGATATTAGAGAAAGGTTTTTTCCTCAGAGAGTGGTTGGTGCGTGGAATGCACTGCCTGAGTCAGTGGTGGAGGCAGATACACTAGTGAAATTTAAGAGACTACTAGACAGGTATATGGAGGAATTTAAGGTGGGGAGTTATATGGGAGGCAGGGTTTAAGGGTCGGCACAACATTGTGGGCCGAAGGGCCTGTACTGTGCTGTACTATTCTATGTTCTATGTATACCGTTCTTACACATCTGGAGAAGGATGTTTATGTGAGAATGCAGTTCTTGGAATACAGTTCAGCATTCAACACCATAATTCCATCCAGGCTCGAAAAGAAGCTCAGAGACCTTGGCCTTCACCCTGCCTTGTGTAGTTGGATCCTGAACTTAAAAGCCAGGACCAACAGGCTCTGGGACAGCTTCTTCCACCAGGCCATCAGACTGCTTAATTCATGCTGATGTAACTGTATTTCTATGTTATATTGACTATCCCGTTGCACATAATACATAATATTTATTATAAATTACTATGATTGCACATTGCACATTTAGACGGAGACGTAACGTAAAGATTTTTACTCCTCGTGTTTTTGAAGGATGTAAATAATAAATTAATTCAATTCAATTAATTTCAAGAAGGCTACAATATAAAAGCAAGGGGGAAATGCTGGGGATTTATAAAGCATTGGTCAGACTGCATTTGGAGTATTGTGTACAATTTTGGGCCCCTTATGTAAGGAAGGATGTGCTAGCATTGGAAAGAATCCAGAGAATGTCATGTCTACAAATCCAAATTCAAAAATTTTATATCTATACAGCTTAATTCCTTTCACAACAATTCTCCAAAATCCCAACTTTTAAACAAAGTAATTCTCATCCAGTAACTTATCAAAGTCCTGGCAAAAATAATCAGTTCTGGCAGAAAATCAAATTCAGATCCTTCAAATGAAAATAAACTTAGACATCCAACCGTATTAAATGCTCTATGTCATGAAACATTTCATTCCCACGCTGGGTCTTCATCTTGGGTGGCTCATCATCGTGTTTCTTGTTTTGTTGGATGAAATAGTAGTTGATCATCCACGGAAAGTCGATTCACAATATTTACACAAAAAAATACTGACCAAATCCCTTACTGTGATTTAACAGAACTAATTCCCGGTTACATGGTGGAGATCTTGGTCACTCGTCTCTGCTGATATTGTCTCGTTATAGATGCTACTTGTTATAGCTGTAACTTCAATAAATCTTTTACCGCTATTGTCTCTCCTCCAATGGTTTCACCCTGAGGTCTTCAAGGAAGTAGGATAGAGATACTTACCACTAATTCCACTTTTAATAGCTTATATCTTTAGTTTCTAATAGTTTGGTGCATTTCTCTCACTTTCCCACATTGTATCAGCCGCAGCTCATTCCCACATAGCTTTTTTTTAATAAATTTGGTAAACCTTGTTTTCACCCTCCACAAGTGGAGCTTTCTAACTATTAGATCTTTGGGTTTAATTAACCTGGGTTACAACAGCATGTCCTGGTGGGGGTACCTGATGGTGGAGCTACTTTCCTACTACAACGCTCTGTGCAGACGCGCTCAATGGTGCACATCGTTTTTGAAACGCAGATAAAGTTCCATTTCTTAACAGAAAGGAGCAGATTAGCATGTCAAAACAGAATAAAGATTTACTAACAACATCTGGCCTCTGAATTCCAAAGGTTCATCATCCTCTGAATTTTCCTCATCTCGGTCCTGAATACCTAGTCCTTATTTTTAAACTGTGCCTTGAGTTCTAAATTCCAGCAGGAGAAGTACACTCCCTGCATCTAGCCTGCCAAGTCCCTTAAGACTTTTCTAAGTTTTAATGAGATCTCTTCCAATTTTTCCAAATTTTTGAGAAAACAGCCTGTATAATCTTCCTTCATACAGCAATCCTGCCGTATCCAGAATCTTCACTCCACTCTCTTTATTGCTTGTACATCCTTTCTGCATGAGAAAACCAAAGCTAAATGGAGCTCTCTTTATGTAGTTTCACCCTTACACAATTACTGTAAAACCTCCTTCTTGCTATAATCCAACTTCCTTGCTAAAAAGGCTAATAGAACAATTGTGTGTTGCACCTGCATGCTGGTAAAAAGTTATATATGTAGAGGCACATCTGTGTTCCTATTACCCAGCCTCACAATGAGATCCATACCAACCTTAGCCATTCCCTTCATTTTTATATATCCACAAACATTTTTACTGTCTGTTTAGATATTACATACACATTTTCTCACAAAATCAATGTTCTCCTTCCTTATGAGCTTTTCAGTCTTTCAATATCCTGAGATTGGATTTGACAAAAATAAGAGTGGGAGCAGTTAGTTCAGGTAAGCCTACATTTGACAAGTGGGAGTCACTTAAAGGTAAAATAAAGGGGGAAAAGTAAGGCCATCTAGGGACCAATCTGCATGGAGCTAGAGGAAATAGGTGAAGTTTTAAGTAAATACGCTCAACTTCATTCATTGTGGACACTAACGGCACAATTCAAGGAAGTGGGGCTGAAATTCTAGAACATGTTAGCAATATAAAGAAGGTGTGAAGGTGGCTCAGTCGTCAGGGCCGTTGAGATGTATTTCATGAAGGCAAGGGAGGATATTGCTGGGTGTCTGACAGAGATTTTTAAATCTTGACTGGTTTTAGGCAAGATACCAGATGACTGAAGAACAGCAAGTGTGGTACCCCTATTCAAAAAGGATAAACCAGTCTATTATAGCGCCGTGAACCTAATGACACTGGTGCGGAAGTAAACAGGAAATATTCTTAAGGGTGGAATTAATCTACACTTGTAATGTTAGAAAATTCTAAGGTACTAAAATTTATCAATGAAGGCAGTGTGATTGATGCAGTCTAAATGTGCTTCATTAAAGCCTTTAACAAAATCCTGCATGAAAGACTGGTCAAAGGTTAGAGCCTATGGAATTAAGGTCAAGGTGGATCCAAGATTGGCTTGGTAATAAAAGACAGGGTCATAGTGGAGGATTGTTTTTGCGTTTGGAAGCCTGTAACAGGTTGTGTAATATAGGAATCAGTGCTCAGAGCTTTACTATTTGTTACGTACATGAACAATTTGGATATGAATGTAGGAGGTATGATTAATAAGTTTGTAGACACAAAAATCCGTGGTGGTGTTGATAACAATAGGCTACAGGATGATTTTGATCAGTTAGTAAAATAGGTAGAACAATGACAGATGGCGATTAATCTTGATACAGTAGGTGTCAGGTGATGCATATTAGATGACTAATAAAGGTAGGGCATATTTAATGAGTGGTAGGACCCCAGGCAACATTGAGGGACAGAGGGACCATGGTGTACAAGACTAAGGATCCTTGTAGGTGGTAAAAAAGGCATATGTAAAAGGCCTTCATCAACCAAACATAGAATACAAGAGCAGAGAATTCTTGGTACATCTTTATGATGTAGCTGCAGAACTGTGTCCAGTTCTGGTTGTCTGGGATGGGATGTTTCAATTATGCAATGAGGCTGGACTTGGTTGGGCTTGTTTCTGTTGAATCAGAGGCCAAGGGGGGTGGGGGGGGGGACCTGATGTAAATACAAATGTATGAGGGCATAGATAGTTTAGATAATAGAAAACATTTCTTCTTTTCAGAGGTATCTAAAGCTACAAGGCATTAGGTTAACATAAGAATGTAAGAGGTTTAGTCAGGATCTGAGGAGAATTAATGATTGTCTTCCTTCTTCAAAGAAAGGGGCTCCCTTCCTCCAGCATCAGCAATGCCCTCACCTGTATCTCTTCAATTTTGCATACATCTGCCCTCACCCCATCCTACTGCCACCCCACCAGCGATAGGGTTCCTCGTCTTCCCCTACCACCCCCCTGACCTCCGCGTCTAGCACGTAGTTCACCATAGCTCTGCCATCTCCAACAGGATCCCACCACCAAGGAAGTCTTTTTCTCCCCACCATTTTCCACAGGTTTCCAACCTGTAGTCCAAGGACCCCTTGCTTAATGGTATTGCTCCATGGCATAAAGAAGGTTGGGAACTCCTGATGTACATGATGGTCAGCAGAGATATATTGGGCCAAAGTACCTGTTTCTGTGCTGAATGTTTCTATGACTTCAGGACACAGCACTCTAGATTATCTCAAGCCAAAACTGTTAAAAATACAATGAGTCACATAGCTAATACATTTCATCCCTGTGAATTCTCATTTTTAATTTATCATTCTAAATCAACATTCCATTTTCACCTCATACAAATTTAAAGTAAGCTAACTTCAATATTGAAATGAATTCCAAGTCATTCAATGGTGGTCATCTTGTTAGCGAATGTACGGTCACTGTAAAATTAGATTGATCACCTTAGGCAAAGGCTGCTGTATCAGAGGCAATGAGGCAAATCTCAACTGTTTGTTGCACTGAAACTTGCTTAAATGTGGATACACTGGATGCAGTGATATGACCAGAAAGTTTTACAATTTTCAGATTGGATCAAACTGTGAACTCTAGTAAGGAAAGAGGTGGCAGTGTGTGCTTTTTAGTCAATTCCTGTTGGTGCATGGACATTGGGGTTATGTCAACTTCTTGTTCCCCTCACTTAGAGAAACTAACAATTAAATGTAGAGCATTCTATTTGCCTCGGAGTTCTCATCCATGATCTTGACTGTAGCTTATATACCAGCAGCAGCCAATTACAAGCAACACTCGCAAAACTGCTCGATGTTGTCTGTAAGGAAGAAGCAGCTCATCTCAACGCAATTCAAAAGTCAGCAACTTTAACCAGGCCTGTTTCAAGAAAACCCCGTCCAGTTATCACCAGCACGTAACCTGTTGCACCAGAAGTCCCAACATACTAGACCATTGCTACAATATGATAAAGAATGCCTTTCACTCCTCTCCGAGACCACATTTTAGTAAGTTGGACCATTTGGCTGTATTTCTACTTCCTGCATAAAGACAGAGCCTAAAAAGCAAGGCTTCAGAGATCTAGACAACTAAGAAGTGGTTGCAGCAGGTTGAGGAACGGGTACAGGTTTGCCTTGATTCAGTGAACTGGGCCATTACATACTTTATTAAAATAGTTGTATTCAGCTCTGTGGAACTGGATGGGCCCAGACCTGCTGGAAGTGTACAACGCTATGCTTCTAGTCGGCAGCATGTCAGAATCCATGAAGAAGGGCATCATTACCCTCATCTACAAGCAGAAGGAGGAAAGGGAGGACATTAAAAATTGGACACCGATATCACTCCTTAACGTCGACTACAAGATCCTGTCCAAGGCTATCGCCAACAGGGTCAAGTCTGCTCTGGGACAGCGGATCCACCCCGACCAAACCTGCGCTGTACCGGGCAGAAGATCTCGGACAGCCTCGCGTTGCTGAGGGACACCGTCTATGTACAGGACAGGGGGGTGGACGCCTGCCTGGTAAGCTTGGACCAGGAGAAAGCCTTCAACAGGATATCACACACGTACATGGCGGACGTACTCTCCAAAATGGGATTTGGGGAGGGAATCAGGAATTGGATCAAACTGCTCTACACAGACATCTGTACTGCAGTCCAGGTCAACAGTGGGAAACAGACAGCTTTCCCAACAAGTCTGGAGTCAGGCAGGGCTGTGCCCCCTCCCCTGTCCTGTTTGGGTGCTGCATAGAACCCTTTGCCAAAGCCATCAGGAGGGATAAGGGCATAAGAGGGGTAATGCTGCCAGGCAGTGGAAGGACCCAAGTGAAGACCTCCCTGTACATGGATGATGTCAGCATCTTCTGCTCTGATCCGAGGGCAGTTCACAGGCTTACTAGCTGGTGTCGGGGGCCAGGGTCAACCGCACGAAGAATGAAGCCAAGCTCTTCGGCAACTGGCCTGACCGATAATGCGTCCCCTTCACCATCAGGTCTGATCACGTCACGGTGTTGGGAATCTGGTTCAGAGAGGCCGGGGCATGCAATACTGCCAAAGAAAAACAGAAACTGGGGCTGTGGGGAGGGTGCTCCCTATCGATAACAGACAAGAACTTGGTCATCAGGTGTGAGGTGCTCTCAGGGCTGCTGTACTTGGCGCAAGTGTGGCAGGTCCCCCACTCCTGCAGCTCGGAAATCACCCGAGCTGTCTTCAGATTCCTCTGGGGATCGAAGATGGAGCAGGTCAGACGGGCCACAGAACACAAGTCCCTGGACAATGGGGGCAAAAACATTCCCAATGTTGCCCTCATCCTGATGGCCAGCTTCGTGTGTGGCTGCATCAGGTTGTGTGTGGAACCCAAATATGTGTACCACTATGTGCCCAGGTTCTGTCGCCCTGGCTACGAAGGATGGGTCTGGCCCCATTCCCACGCAACACCCCAGTCAGCTGGTCGTTGTTGCCATACCTGTCCTTCATAGAAAAGTTCTTCCAGGTCAACGTCTTTGACCACAGGGCCATCAGGCAGCGGGTGGCACGTAATGTCCTGCAGGCACTGCAGGAGAAGGACGTGATGGACACAGTGGGGTGGTTCCCTGAGCAGATCGTCCAGTTCATATGGCAAAATGCCTCATCGCCAGACCTCACCAACAGGCACCAGGACCTCGCCTGGCTGGCAGTGAGAGGGACCCTCCCAGTCAGATCCCTCCTGTACACCCTGAACATCGCCTCCATACCCCACTGCCCACGGGAGGACTACAGTGAGGAGGAGTCTGTGACCCACCTCTTTGAACACTGTAGGTTCATGGAGAAGGTGTGGAGGAGGATGAACGGGATAGTGTCACGTTTCATCCCCAACAGCTGTGTCAACAGAGGACTCTCTGATCTACGGGCTGTTCCCGGGGACACACACGGAGACAAACATCCAGAGCTGCTGGTAGATCATCAACTTGGTGAAAGACACTCTTTGGTCGACCTGAAACTTAATGGTCTATCAGCACATTCAGATGTCCGTGGGAGAATGCTGCCAACTGGCATATTCTTGGCTGCAGGAGTACATGCTGAGGGATGCACTGAAACTTGGTGCAGCCACCGCAAGGGCCCGGTGGGAAAGGACCACGGTTTAGGGTTCTTCTCTCGCGGGAGTGGGAGGAATTGGGTGGCAAGGAGTATACCCCTGAACAATGGTGGGTAAAGATGAACCAACAGAGTGCCACGTGAGTGGCTGAAAGTGTGGAAATGTACAGAATGTAATGGTAATGTCTGTAAAGGATTGAGTGCCATTGAATGGCTTATTGCAGGGGTGGCCAAAAGTGGCGCACTGGATGATTAGAAGTCGCGCATTGCACCGCAGTGATAATAATAAAAAAAGTAAGTCTACTCATATATAAAGTATTAACCAAAAACCGATCTGTAGGGAAAAAAAATCTATAACAGGAATTCAAGCTAGGAAAGAAGGACTTTTGTTCTGCAGTGCGTCGCAGGTTTTTGCCAGTCAGTTTACAATTGACACTCGTGCACTACGGAGTTGTGCTTTGTTCGTCCTTTGCTAACATTCGCAGTTTTGTACTTTTTCAAAAATTAAGCCTTGTTTTCCAGTTATCCATCACAGTGCAAAAGAAAATGAGCAAAAGAAAAGCAGAAAGTGGTAGTAAGCATGAATTCAATGAACAGTGGGAAAATGAGTTCTTATTTATAGCAGGTCCGTCAGGAAAACTGTTGTGCAGTGTTTGTGAAAACACTTTCTCACATAATAGAAGACATGATCTTAATAGACACTACAAAACACAACATCAGACTGAAATAGAAGGAAAACTGAAGCTAGTGCTTGGGTCTGAGTTACGGAAAGAATATGTGATTAAGAAAAAGGAAGAAATCAAAAGAAGACAAAATATATTTGTTAAAAGAAGTTGTGAAAGTCTCATTAAGGTAAGTGATGATTATCTTGTTTTATATTAAATCAATATATCATGTAAAAATGCTAAATATGTCTATATTAATATTTTTACAAGAATTGAATGGGGGCACAAGAGTTGTATGGCGCATCTGAACTCGTGCGTGAAAAAATTGACGCATGGAATGTAAAAGGTTGGCCACCCCTGGTTTATTGTAAATAATTTTATCTTGAATAAAGTATATTTTGTTAAAAAATCTCTGGATGAGTATGTCCCCCATGAAATTGTTCAGCGATTTCCCCATTCAGAAGCCCTGGATGAACAATGAAATCCAGAATTGGCTAAGATCCAGATCAGAGGCATTCAAGTCTAGAGATCAAGAATGCTACAAGAGGTGCAGGCATGATCTCTGAAAAGCCATCTTTTGGGTGAAGTAGAAATTCCCAACTAGACAAGAATCAGTGAGGGATGTTCGTCAGCTGTAGCAGGGTTTGAATGCCATAACCTCCTATAAGGTTACACCTTGCAACATAGGGGACAGCAGAGCTTCACTTCCAGATGAGATCAATGCCTTTCAATCCTCGCTTTGATCACCAGAACAGGGAGGACCATTGTAATCCCCCATGTCTTCCAATGACCCTTCTGTCTCAGTATCTGAAGACAATGTGCGGGCTGCCTTCAAGAGAGTGAATCCAAGGAAAGCATCCAGTACGGATGGAGTACCTGGCTGAGTACTGAAGACCTGTGCCGACCAGCTGGCTGGTGTATTCACAGATATCTTTAACCTCTTGCTCCAGCAGTGTGTGATACCCACCTGCTTCAAGCAGGCTTCAGTTGTACCAGTGCCCAAGAAGAGCGTGGTAACCCGTCTAAATGACTATCACCCTGCGACACTTACATGCTCAGTGTTGAAGTGTGTTGAGAGGCTGGTGTTGAAGCACATCAGCTCCTATCTGAGTGGCAACTTGGATCCTCTCCAGTTTGCCTACTGAAGCAACAGGTCTACAGCAGATGCCAGTTCACTGGCTCTTCACACAACCCTGGAACATCTGAACAGCAAAGATATATATATCAGGATGCTCTTTATCAATTACAGTTCAGCATTTAACACCACCATCCCCTCAAAACTAACCAGTAAACTCAAGACCTGGGCCTTAATACTCCCTTGTGCAATTGGATCCTGGATTTCCACGCTTGTAATCCTTAGTCAGTTCAAATTAGCAAAACCATCTCCTTCACAATCTCCATCAGCACAGGAGTACCACAGGGATATGTACTTAGCTCCCAGCTCTACTCACTTTACACCTATGACTGTGTGGCTAGGTACAGCTCCAACACTTTACACAAGTTTGCTGATGACACCACTGTTATGGGCTGCATCAAGAGGGTGATGAATCAGCAAATAGGAGGGAGATGGAAAACTTGGCTGAGTGGTATAACAACGACAATCTCTTACTCAATGCCAGTCAGACCAAGGATCTGATCGTAGACTTCATAAGAGGGAAACCAGAGGTCCATCAGCCAATAATCATCGGAGGATTAGAGGTGGAGAGAGTCAGTAACTTTAAATTCCTAGGTGTCACTATCTCAGAGGACCTGTCCTGGACCCATCATATAAATATTATTTGGAAGAAAGCACAACAGTGCCTACTTCCTCAAAAGTCTGCGGAGATTTGGCATGTTCAAAAAGCCTCGTGAACTTTTATAGATGTGTGGTGAAAAGTGTATTGACTGGCTGCATTATGGCCTGTTATGGGAACATCAATACCTCTGAGTGGAAAACCCTACAAAAGGTAATGAATTCGGCCCAGTACATCACAGGTAAAACCCTCCCCACCATTGAGCACATCTACATGAAACATTGTCGTAGAAAAGCAGCATCCGTCATCAAAGGTCCTCAGCACTCAGGCTATGCTCTTTTTTCGCTGCTGCCAACAGGTAGAAAGTACAGGAGCCTCAGGACCCGCACCAACAGGTTCAAGAACAGTTACAAACCCACAACCATCAGGCTCTTGAACAAAAGGAGACAACTACACTTATTTAAGGACTCTTTTATCTTGCTGTTTCATGCTCGTTATTTATTGCTAATTATTTATAATCTGCATTTGCAGTTTGTTTACCGACTACAGTTCATGATGTTTACAGTTACTAGTCTATAGATTTGCTAAGTATGCCCGCAGAAAAACGAACTCAGGGTTATATGTGGTGACATATATGTACTTTGATAATAAGTTCTACTTTGAACTTGAACTTTATCCTGAAGCTTTCACCTGAACTTTTTACTACCCAGATGCAGGAAATCTAAAATAAAAAAAACAACAAATACTGTAAACATTCAGCAGACTATGTAGCATCTATGGAAAGAGAAACAGAGTTAATGTTTCAAGCCTAAGAAATTGTAATTACAGAGAAGGTGGATATGTCAAAAGGTAAGTTGTAGGATTTCTTCCATCAATGGATGAGTGGGACAGTTAGGGAAAGATAATACTAACGATTAAGTGTAAAATGCTGCAAAATGCAGCAGTGTAAAACATGTCCAGCCAGGCAGATTGTGCTAACGGAGAGGATAACTGAGTAAAGACTTATCATAGAAATGACTTGTCCTGATACAGTCAGAAAAAGTAAGATATCTGAAGTTATGGTATTCAATCTGTATATGAGATACTGTTTCTCTAGTCTGCACTAGCCCTCATTATAACAGTGCGCAAGGCCACAGTCAGATGCATCAGAGTGGGAGTGGAACAAAGAATTAAAATAGCGGACGAAAGGTATCTCAGTGTTGCACATGTGAACTAAATACAGGTGCTCTGCAAAGTCAGTTCAGGTTGGATTTATCCAGTGTTTATATAATTCATCGTGAATACCAAAATAACTACAGACTGGGTTACCCCATCTTGCAGAGCACTGCTTTTCAGTCTGAAGTGATGAACAAGAGGAACCCTGAGCCTCTTGTTACCTGTCACACTAATTCTCTGCACTGCTCCTTCTCTAATTTTTTTCTTTTTGAAGCCTCCTACACTGCTATGAGACCCAAAGCAAGCTTGAAAAACAATGCCTCAATTTCCGTATATACATTTCAGCCTTTATACTCAGCTCCACAACCTGAGATAACTTGCTTTCTTTCTTTGTATCGCAATTGACGGTGATTCAAGAAAGGGAAGGGAGGATGTCAGAGATAAGTTGTTTTACCTGATGAAAATGTCCCACAGCCTTGCACGTCACATTTTAGACATTTTTTCTTGACCTTTACAACTTTTTCCCATTTGCAATGCTGTTCTCATTAAAAATGTTCCAACTTTCCTACCCATACCTTTTCTGCAACTTAAAACTAATACATTTCTCTCTCTTCCCCTATTCTGAGGAATCATTTTTGACAGAAATGTGAGCCATGTTTCAATTCCAGAGATGCCACTGCCTAACCTACTGAGTATTTCAAGCAATTTTCTTTTTTTATTATTCAGTACTGTATATCATCCATTTTCTGACCTTACCATACGTATGGTAAGACTCCATTACCTTTCAAAACAGTCCGCATTGAATTTGGAAGATAGGTTTTTCCTTCAGCCTTTTCTATACCCTCAGGGGAAGAGAATCTCAGCATTTGCTCCTCGAAGAGTATGCAAATGTGATTGCTCTATGTTTATATTTAAATACTTCTGGAGCATGTTATTCATTAGTTGCTTCAACTCCTAATGCATATTTCATTTTACCACTAATGACAGCATTCAACCACAGCGAATGAGCCAACTCTTACAATTTTCTATTATTTATCAAAGTGTAGATAGGAATTGGCTAAACTATATCTCTGCAACTAGATATATAGCAAACATTCCATCTAACACAATAAACTGGGTATTCTCGATTCATTTTATCCCTGTAAATTGCACAGAATGACATCAGTCCAATTAACTGCAAGTAGAAGATGAACAATTCAACCTTTTCTACGTTTCTGGCTGCTCTCTGCACCTTTTCTTAAATGTTCTTTGTAACAGTGGAAGAGGGCTTAAATAAAACACCACAGAACAGCTGTTTAAGTAAGTTTGGCAAACATCAAAAGAGAAAATCCAAATGAAAAACACCAGAAGTCTGACATAAGAGCAGAAAATTCAGAAAATATTCAGCAGGGTCAGACAACCTCTTCAGAGAGAGAAAAACAGCATTGGCATTTCAGGTTGATGACTCTTCATCAAAAGCTATTTTCTGTACTTGTAAAAAGTCAAAGAACCATAGTGAAGTCAGACATGAAATACACAGGGGAAAGAGATACCTTCCACAAGAATTCTCTAATCTATACCCTATAGAGCATTAAGTAGAACCAGGAGAAGGCTGCTGGAATTTTTGTACTTGCTCCACCATTTTGGAGTTCTGAAACTGCTCTGGAATCTTCCTTCCCTTTCTCCCATTATCCACTCTCCCCTCTTATCAGATTCCTTCTTCTGCCTTTTGCCTTTTCCACTTATCACCTCCCAGTTTCTTACTTCATCCCCTCCCCCACCCACCTGGCTTCACCTATCACCGCCACCTTATTCTGACATTTTCTCCCTTCCTTTCCTGTCCTGATAAAGGGCCTCACCTCGAAACGTTAACAGTTTATTCATTTCCATAATGCTGCCTGACCCGCTGAATTCCAAAAGCATTTTGACTGTATGATTGTTCTTTTAACTCACCACTACTTTTCTGAACCAACCCCACATCCCTTGAATACCCATAATATCTGAAAATCTCAAAAGATCTAAGTTAGTCTATTGATCTTTGTAGCTGTAACTGACACCACATGAAAGAACACTGTAGTTATCAGGAGTTTATAATTGTAGTTTTTTCCTCAGGAGTTGGTAGCTTCATCACAGTCCCTGACAATAGAGGAAATATTTACAAATTGCCAACCATGAGAAATAAAAAGGAGAGAAAAAGCTTTGCAGATATTTCTGTAGGTTTCTTACAATGTAACTAATGTTCAGCACATTTTTTGGAACCAACTAATTAAAAATGTGTGAGCTTTTTCTCAACAGGTTTTACTAATTTTTTTCTCACACTAACTAGAAAAATGTAACAATCAGACTTTAATTTTTTTCACACAGATAAACATGAAGAACACCAATTTTTAACAGAGTAAAACACCTGAAAGCATTTCAAAGAAGATTTCATCGCTGCTAAATCATTACAAGGTGTAACAATCTAGATGCAGTTTACACATTTTCTGAGGAGTTGCAAATGGAATACTGCAAATAACCTTATTTCCATACATTAGTGCCTAGAAAGCTCACCTGGTGGGAGAATTCTCTGCCCACAAAACAAAATGCAAGAGAGTGGTTATTGACACTGTCAGCATCTTTACTGGCTGCCTTAAGCCAATATCAATGGCTTGTCCATATTGGAAACACTCCACCAGATATCCAAAGACTGCAGCCAGTGAAGAAGGAAAGCTGCAAAGTATGAGAGACACTTTCTACATGTCTCCAGCATGGCAGAAAAAGATGTATGTACTGCAGAAACTTCCTCATGGCAACACAATTAACTACCACTTACCACTTCAAGCAGCAACAGGTGTAACTGTAGCCTACGGTATAAGCAACACACATAAAAGTTGCTGGTGAACGCAGCAGGCCAGGCAGCATCTCTAGGAAGAGGTACAGTCGACGTTTCGGGCAAGACGAAGGGTCTCGGCCTGCAACGTCAACTGTACCTCTTCCAAGAGATGCTGCTTAGCCTGCTGCGTTCACCAGCAATTTTTATTTGTGTTCCTTGAAATTCCAGCATCTGCAAATTTCCTCAAGTTTGCCTACGGTATGACTAAAACTATTCCTGTAGGGGCACAGGACATGAAGACCGCTAAACTGCCTTTGTACCTATTTGTCCTGTTAAGAGCTGACATGGTGAAATGGGGTTAAGCTACTTGTGACCAGTGATCAGGCTGACTTACTCCTTTTGTTCCACTCAGTGCACAATCATAGCTTAGGATCTTGCCAACACAAGACTTGCACTGTGCCAGTCAAGGGAAATATTTATGATCTGTGACTTGTGGATTTACATGTGAAGTTGCTTTGGTTAGAAGATTTATAAAGTGCTATGAAATGTAAGTACAATATGTGAACATTTCTTCCACAAATGTGACAACATTTTTAAAGTAACAATTGAAAAATTGTGGGAAAGTGAACCTGTGTGACCCATTGGACTGGGTCAAGTATGGAGTCTCCAGGACTTGACAAGACGACATGGTAGCATACCGGTTAGCACAACACTGTTAATGCTTGGGGCATCGGAGTTTGGAGTTCAATTCTGGTGTCCTCTGTAAGAAGTTTGTATGCCCTTCCCATGAGCATGTAAATTTCCTCCAGGTGATCCAGTTTCCTCCCACAGTCCAGTTAGTAGGTTAATTTGTCATTGTAAATTGTCCTGTGATTAGGCTAAGGTTAAATAAGTGGGTTGCTGGGCAGTGTGGCAGGACTCCACAATCTCCGTGAGCACAGGTACACCACAAGGCTGTGTGCTTAGCCCACTGCTCTTCTTGCTTTATACATATGACTGTGAGGCTAAGCACAGCTCCAATGCCATATTTAACTTTGCTGATGACACCACTGTCGTTGGTTGAATCAAAGGAGGTGATGAATTAGCACATAGGAGGGAGACTGAAAATCTGACAGAGTGGTGCCGCAACAACCACCTCTCATTCAATGTTAGCAAGACCAAAGAGCTGATTATTGACTTCAGTAGAAGGAAACCAGAAGTTAATGAGCCAGTCCCTCATCCGGAGATCAGAGGTGGAGAGGGACAGCAGCTTTAAATTTCTCAATGTTATCATTTCAGAGGATTTGTCCTAGACCCAGCACACAAGTGCCATTATGAAGAACTCACAGCAGTGCCTCTACTTCCTTAGAAGTTTGTGAAGATTTGGCATGACACTTAAAACTTTAACAAACTTCTACAGATGTATGGTGAAGAGTATACTGACTGGTTGCTTCACAGACTGGTATCAAAATACCAAATCCTACATAAATTAGTAGATACGACCCAGTCCATCACAGGTAAAGCTTGCCCCACCATATATTGCTGAGTGAAAATGAAAGTTTGTTTAATGTATTGCACCGTACTGCTGCCACAAAACCAAAAAAATCACAAAATACTCTATGTCAGTGATATTAAACCTGATTCTGAAAGTCTGAATGATTTATTTGATGTTTATGGCCTCAGACAGGACAACAAATAATCACAGCTAATTTTCTGGGAAGATATGAATAGAAGGAGGTAGGGAAGGATGAAAGAAAAAATAATAAACATAGGAAAGTTTGCGGATGCTGCAAATCCAAAGTAACATACAAAATGCTGGAGGAACTCAGCAGGTCAGGCAGTATCTATGGAAATGAATAAACAGTAGATGTTTCAGGCCAAGACCCTTCTTGAAGGAAAAATGTTGCAACTGTGAGATATGAAAACACTATTATTGCTAGATACACAAATTAAAAATAAATGCTGGAAGTAGCATGCCAGAAAGACTGAGTTAACTTCACAGGTATTTGATATTTCTGACCAGTTCTGACACAAGCTAAAAGGCTTACAATTGAACTGATCTTAACTCATTATGCACATACCCGTGGATGACTTTAATAGCCATTGGAAAAACAGTCCTTGTTCTGCTCTGGAGATTGTTGTTGGAACTGGAGCAGGTTGCAAGTTGCAGAGGGGATTTTTTAATAAATTGCTCAGGCCTCATGCGCAGACTTTGTTGTCATTAGTTGGACATGTCTCCTGAAACTGTGACAGCATTCGTCATCCTGCTGCAGTTCCTGTGATCCTTTCTGCCCACTTCCCTCTTCCATTGGCTAGTCTTAATTTGCATGAGTTATTTTTATTCTCCCTTGTTTTACACCCTCTAATGCACCCATATTTAGGTAGAAGTCTACTCAAGCATAAAATTAAATACAGTACATGCTTACCAGGGGCAATGCAGCCTGAGAATTTATAAATTTTACCAAGACCCATTGAGCCTTTATAGTAAACATGACCATTTTTAAACATATTCTTCACCTGCTGGTAATTTTCAACAATTATCTCAATCACAACAGCATTGTTCACACTGGTTGATTCCCAATACACATAGTCACATCCTTTCAGACTCAAGTCAGGCAGCTAGGCTGTCAACCTTTTCCAGTAGGTCCACCCAAGTGGTTGATCAACCAGTAAATGGAATTCGGGGAAGGGTAGGATTTTCGAATCCGGCTGGGTCCCAACCTGGGCAGCAGCAGTATCTGCATGGAAGAAAGGCCTGGCAATCTACTTCCGTATCTTGCCATGAAAACCCTATGGACAACTACACTATCTATAGGGTCGTCATGAGTCAGTGGCGACTCGACAGCACTCAGCAACAACAAACAACAAGAGGTTAGTAATATACTGATGGTAAGTTAACAGCTGGAAAACAAAGAATAAGAATAAACAGATCCTTCTCTGATTGGCAGGTTGTGACTAGAGAGATACTGCAGAAACCTATGCTTTCATCCCAACTATTCCTAACAACCAGAAGAAATTAAGGAGCTGAAATATGATGCCCTGGATCTTGAAGAAGCAAGCGATCAAATTCAAAAAGTTCAGTTGCTCATGCTAGCTAGAAATATCTAATTCCATCATAGATTTGCTGGTACATTGGGAACTTCATTAAATCCTAAAGATTTATCTAATCAGCTTCAGGCAAAGACTGTAATGTACTAACACTGCCATCCAGTGTTCTTAACAAGAATTTCACTATAAAACCCATATTCCCAAACTATTCTGGATATAAATTTCCTGTTTTTCCAATTTAATAAACATTACCCATAGATTCCACTTTATGAACACATTCAAGTTAAATGCTCATTATTGCAAATGTAGGTGATCGTCGTCATTGAGATGTTGCATTCAAGGTGAAGATGGCATTGGCCAAGTTGTTCTAGGGTTTAAACTCAGCAACATTGAAGAAACAGAAATATATTTCCATTCAGGGTGGTGAAAGGGCCTTTGTCCTTCTGTGAAGATGTGGATTAGGGAGCTGCAATAGGAAAGGAATAGATAAAGAAGTACAACTCATTTTGGATGGTACAAATTGCAGCCTTGATGATAATGGTCAAGGGAGGAGTGAGAAATGTTTTTGAGAGCATGTGCCAAAATTGACGATAATCTTCTAAAAAAAATCCCTCACGTACCATGGAATTTTGAGCAGAGATTATCATTTATTAATGAATTAGCAACAATAATTACAGATTATTTTTGAGGAAAAAGAATGAGTTCTGTTGCTTAATTACACATATTCACTGTTTTCCTATAAATAAATGTATAACAGAGACAAATTAATATAAATTAACCATTTTTATCTTTCAAAAAGACAATTTATTTCTAAATAGCATTGTTTTTGTAACAGTTCACTATCCAAACACTGAAGTGACACCAGATCTGCGAAAATTATAAAACAATTCATTAAACATCACATGTTCTCACAACCATCTAGCTAGCGCTAAGCCAGCCTAAGACATTTCCTGCGGCAACATTTCACTCTTCTTAAGTTGCAAAAAATCATTCACTGCTTCATTTAATAGTAAAGATAATAATTGTGCATCATTTTATTACCGGTGGGATTTAAAGCATCAAGAGGTGGCACTGCACACAATACACCAAAACAGCATTACAGTACATCTTTGCAGTACATATTCTAATCCTCTTGAAATGAATGCTAACATTGTATTTGTTTTCCTTACTATCGACTCAACCTACAAGTTAACTTTTAGGGACCCCAAGTCCCTTTGCACCACTGATTTCTGAATTTTCTTCCTGTTTGGAAAATAGGCTATAGCTTTATTCCTTCTACCAAAGTGCATAAGCATCTACTTCCCTACACTATATTCCATCTGCAGCTTCTTTGCCCATTCTCCATCGGTCTCAGTCCTTCTCCAGACTCTGTCTCCTCAACACTGCCTGCCTCCCACCTGTCTTCATATCATCTGCAAAACTGGCCACAAAGCCATTAATTCTGTCATCCAGATCATTAATTTATAATGTGAAAAGTAGCGCACCAACACTAGTCACTGGCAGCTAACTCGAAAAGGCCCCCTTTAATCCCACTCTTTGTCTCCTATCAGTCATCCGACTTTCCTTCCTGTAATACCATGGGCTCTTATCTAATTTAGCAGCCTCCTGTGTAGCACCTTTTCAAAGTCCTTCTGAAAATCCAAATAAACAACATCCACTGACTTCTCTTTGCCTATCCTGCCTGTTATTTTCTCAAAGAATTCCAACACATTTGTCAGGTAAGATTTCCCCTGAAGGAAACCATGCTGACTTCGGCCTCATTTATTATGCACCTCCAAGTATCCTGAAACTTCATTCTTAATAATCAACTCCAACATCTTCCCAACCACTGAAGTCAGGCTAACTGGCCTTTAATTTCCTGTCTTTTACTCCATCACTTCTTAAAAACTAAAGTGTCATTTGCAATTTTACAGACCTCCAGGACCATTCTAGAATCTATTGATTCTTGAAAGGTCATTACTAATGCCTCCACAATCTCTTCAGCTACCTGTTTCAGAACCCTCCTGTGTAGTCCATCTGGATTGGTGACCTTTAAGCATCCCAAGCATTTTCTTCTTAGTAATAGTAACTGCACTCACTTCTGCCCTCTCACATTCTTGAATTTCTGGCCTACAACTGGTGTCTTCCACGGTGAAGACTGACACAAAATACTTATTCAGTTTGTCCGCCATTTTCTTGTCCCCCCATTACTATCTCTTTACCCTGTCTGTGATTACCTTCCCATTGATGGATTCGAGGAGAACCATCTTCCTCTGAGAGGGGTCGAGGGCTTTCTTGATGCCATCATACATACCCCTGATATTGCCTGTCAGTGCTGCAGTCTGGATGTCTTCACTGAGCTGCATCCAGTACTTGTTGGTGCAGTGCCTGGTAGTCTGCTGATCTTTACTTCTAACAGCCTTGAGATCTGTAGGTTCTTCTCAGTTAGAGAACACTTATACCTGACTAGCATGTTTGACTTCGATGTCAAGGGTCACCGTTAGATTTGGCTTTGAAACAGTTATTTGTTTTTGAGGTCTTCTTCCCAAAGGGAGCTAAGGCTGTCCTGTGTTCTGCAGAAATTCCCATTTTTCTGTGACAGAAATTCCAAGGCTACTGAGCATTCATTTCTTTCTCGAAGGACTAAGCAAACTGCTCTATCAACTCTTGGTAAGACATCTTGCTGACATCAATGCAATGGTTCCCTACTTATTTAGCACGATGGAATTTCTTTGACTGTAGACTGTTCTTGCAACACACTAGCAAGTGATCTATGTCATAGCCTGTGCTATGGTAGGAACATTTCAAAAGCATGCTGCCAAGGAAGGAGCGCCTGACCAGAATCAAGTCCAGCTGGTGCCAGTGTCTCCAGGAAACCTTGTGTTGAAACCTTTCATCAATGGGGAGGTAATCACATACAGGGGCAAACAGATGGAGAGATAGGCAGAATATTATTCTGACCTCTACTTCAGAGTAAACATTGTCACCACCTCAGCCCTGGAAGCCATTGATTGCCTGCCGACAATGGAAGAACTGATTGCAGAGCCAATCCTAGAGTGATTCAACAAGGCCATTGGCTGCTTGACCTCATGGACGGCACCAGGTGACGATGTGATTCCCCCAGATCTGATCTACCACTGCATGATTACCCTATGCGGCAGCTGCATGAAGTCCTCCGTCAGTGCTGGCTGAAAGGAACTGTACCACAGGATAATGAGGGACACCAAGATCGTTACCCTCTACAAAAACAAAGCCAAAAGAAATGACTGTAACAACGATAGGGGCATCTCCCTCTTGAGTATTGTTGGCAAAATCTTTGCCCAAGTCTTCTTGGTCTGCCTACAGAAGTTGGCTGAACATGTCTACCCAGAGTTATAGTGTGGCTTCTGTGCTGGAAGATCAACTGCGGACATGATTTTTTTCTCTCTATCTTCTCCAGGAGAAGTGCAGAGAACAAAAGAAGCCCCTCTACATGGCGTTTATTGCTCTCATCAAGGCGATTGATTTGGTCAGCGGAGGTGAGCTCTTTGAGATCCTCTCTAAGGTAGGCTGCCCACCAAGACCATAGAGCATAATCATATCGTTCCACAGTGACGTGAAGAGGACTGTGCAGTATCGTGGCAGCTCTTCGGAGCCCTTTGACTTAAGCAAGGGTGTGTTCTCATCCCCAATGCTCTTCGAGATCTTCTTTGCCATTCTCCTGAAGCACGCATTTGGCACTGCAAAAGAAGGGATCTACCTCCACACTAGATCAGATGTCAGGCTTTTTAACTTTGCACGCCTAAGAACCAAAACCACAGTGCATGAGGCTCTGATCAGAGACATGCTGTTTGCAGATGATGCAGCAGTTGCAACGCACACTCCGCAGCACCTGCTGAGCTTGATGGGCTCAGGCCTGCAAGGAATTTGGTCAGACTATCAGCATGAAAACAACAAATGTCTTGGGACAAGACTTGGAGGTACCACCAGTCATTATTATTGATAACTACAAACTGAATGCTGTTCATCAGTTCATATACAGTGCCTGGGGTCTATCATCTGTGACAACCTCTCCTTGGATGCAGAAGTTGATAAGCGCATTGGGAAGGCTTCATCACCTCTTGCCAGCATCACTACATGAACTTCAAACTCTCAGTCAAAACAAAGATGGCAGTGTACAACACTTTGTGTCACCGGCATACTGCTATAGGGCAGCAAGACCTGACAACATACGCTAAACAGGAGAGAAGGTTCAACACCTTCCACTTAAGTTGTCTTTGTTGCATCTTGAGCATTTGCTGGAGAGACAGAGTACCCATTACTGAGGTTCTCCCTGCTCAGGAAGCTGGCTGGGCTATGTCTGTCACATGCAGGATGCAGGATGGCCACATCGCAAATGACATCCTCCACATTGAGCTGGCTTCAGGCAAGAGAACGCTGGTCACCAGCGATCGTGCTACAAGGATGTCTGCAAATGGGGCATGAAGGCACTTGACATCAACATTGAGGCCTGGGAGGAACTTGCAGCCAACTGTACCAGGTAGAGAAGCACCCTGAAACAACATCTTAAGTCAAGCAAGGAAAAATGCATGAAAACAGCAGAAGGCAAACAGGCCTATAGAAAGGAACACTGCATCTCCAGTAGAACTGAGTCCACTTACAGATCACAAACACGAGAAAATCTGCAGATGCTGGAAATCTGAGCAACATACACAAAATGCTGAAGGAACTCAGCAGGCCAGGCAGCATCTATGGAAAAAGGTACAGTCGACATTTCAGGCGGGCCTAGGGGGTCACCAGACTTCATGCCTCCTGCACATACAGAACCCCGAACCTGGAACACACCAATAACTTGCTGACCAGGATCACAAAATCTCCTTACTATGAAGAATGCTGAAATCAACCTTATACTCTGCCTTCAGTTTCTACCTTCAAAAGTGTATCACTTACACTTATCCAGATTGAACTCCATCCACAACTTCTCAGCACAGCTCTGCATTGTACCAATGTCAGACATCCCACCTCTCCCGGAAGTTCCAGGAGTCTCCTGCATGTTGATAGTGGCTCCCTGATGTCCGGAAATTATACACAATATCCCGGAAATAGATTTTTTTGAGAGGGAGAGGGAGAGCGAGAGCGAGAACGAGCATCTTGATTGGTCTCTCTTCGTGCTAAGAGTGGTTCCCAACGAGGAAACAATACGATTTGGTGATATGAAACGATAAGAGTCAGCTGCACCTTTCCTCATTCCCTGCCACGCACTGTTGAATTTTAACGCACGCGAGGTCATCAATGACCAAAGATGTGCAAAGGAATGGGTCCGTGACCCATTTGTGAATGTTCCCAGTGAATCATCCATGTCAGCGCGGGAAAAAGACGAACTCCTCGAGCTTGCGAATGACGGTGGGCTGAAAAGTATGTTTGACGTAACATGTCTGCCGGCATTCTGGATCAAAGTCAAGGCTGAATATCCTGAGATAGCCACGAAAGCACTGAAAACGTTGCTTCCATTTCCAACATATTTCTGCGAAGTGGAGTTTTCTGCAATGAATGCAACGAAAACTAAATTGTGGAATAGACTGGACATAAGGAACCCCCTTCAAGTATCGCTGTCTCCCATCACCCCTCACTAGGACCGTGTTGTTGCAGGAAAACAAACCCAGGGCTCCCACTGATTCAACGATATTGGTGTGTTGCAATGATTTCATATGTTCATACGAGGAAAATATACGCTGTGTGTTTAATATCCAAATGTTACATAAATTGTTATGATGCTATTGACTTATAAGTGACTTATAATCCCATGGTCCCCGACCTCCGAGCCGTGAAAAATGCAGAAGTGGCCGAAACACACCCAGCACATCTTTAAGAAAAAAGCCGAAATAAACAAGCTAATTAATTAGGTGCCGCCCGGCACATAAATGTTGGCCGATTGCATCGCCTCTGATCTGGCTGACATTTACATAGCTGCCAAGGAGCTATGCTATTGATGTCCTACGTGATGAGGCCAAACTCCCTGTAGACTTGCTTAAAGTTGTAATAGAATAAACATGGTAATATAAGTACATATTTTAATGTCACATTTGTTGCATATACCCAACTTGGTTTACAGATTAGACAAAATCACTAAACAAAGTATTACATACAGCCTTGGAGGTCGACCTGGGGTGGTGGGGGGGATATGGGGTTGCGGGGGCGGGGGTGCTACCTCTCTGAAATGAGTCTTTGCAGGGTGGGATGTCTGCAATGTCCTGTTGCATCCTCCGAGAAACCTCAACACACTACCCACAATACCACCAAACTTGGTGTTATCTTCATATTTACTAACTCATCTTTCCACTTCCTCATCCAGGTCATTTATGAAAATCACAAAGAGCAGGGGTGCCAAAACATATCTCTGCGGAACACAAGTCACAGACATCCAGGCATGATACACTACATCTACTACCACTCTCTGCTTTCTGTGGGCAAACCAATTCTGAATCCACGCAACTACGTTTCCCTGGATCCCATATCTCCTGTCCGTATATATGACATTCATCGCTCTACCTTTATCAATTTGGTTTGTCACCTCCTCAAAGAAATCAATCAGGCTCATGAGGCACAAACTGCCCCTCAAAAAGCCATGTTGACTATCCCCAAGCAGACTATGCTTCTTCAGTTACTCATTACTCTGTATCTAAGAATCCTCCCCAATAGTTTGCCCGCCAAACTGTAAGACTCACTGGTCTATATTTCTCAGGTTTATCTCCATTGTCTTTCTTGAACAAAGGAATAACAATTACCATCCTCCAATCTTCTGGTACTACTCCTGTGATCAATGAGAATTGAAAGATCAACACCAAAGGCGCCGCGATCTCATCCCTCACTTCCCGTAGTAACCTGGGGTATATCCCATCCGTCTCCCAGGGACATACCAATCCTAATGTTTTTCAGAAGTTCCAGAACAATCTCTTTCTTAACCTTGACATGTTTTAGCATATTAGCCTGTTCTACTCTATCTCACATTCATCAAAGCATAAGGTATACACATTCAGCATCTCCACTTGACATTAAATTGTAGAATCGCCACAGTAAAGACCACGGAGGTACCAATGGTCAGAAACATAACTAGGCCAGCCACACAATACAAGATCATGTCAGAGGCTGGGTACTCTGCATCGTGAATCACTTCCTCACTGTACAAATCTTATCATTCACAAAGAACATTCTCTACGCTCCTGAATATGACCAATTCCAAGAACACCAAGGAAGCTAACGCTATGCTGATCAAATCAACTCACTTGATTATACCTCTGTATGCCAATCTGTGGGTTGGCTGATGGTGTAGTGGCATCAACACTGGTCATGAGTTCAAACCCTGCCAGGTCGCAGGCTGGGCAGCAGCAGTAACTGTGCGGAAGAGAGGCCTGGCAATCTACTTCAGAATCAGAACCAGAATCAAGTTTATTATCGCCCGCATGTAACGTGAAATTTGTTAGCTTAGTAGCAGCAGTTCAATGCAATACATCATATAGAAGAAAAAAAATAATAAATAAATCTTATTTACTGTACTTTATACAGTATATATTAAAAATCGTGCAAACAAACAGAAATACTATATATTAAAAAAAAGGAGGTAGTGTCCAAGGGTTCAATGTCCATTTAGGAATCAGATGGCAGAGAGGAAGAAGCTGTTCCTGAATCACTGAGTGTGTGCCTTCAGTTTTCTGTACCTCCTACCTGATGGTAACAGTGAGAAAAAGGGCATGCCCTGGGTGCTGGAGGTCTTTAATACTGCAATAGAAAGGAAGGACATTAGCTGGGAGGATGTGGAGTCGATATGGCTAGAGCTGCGTAACACTAAGGGGCAGAAAACGCTGGTGGGAGTTGTCTACAGGCCACCTAACAGTATTAGTGAGGTTGAGGATGGCATTAAACAGGAAATTAGAAATGTGTGCAATAAAGGAACAGCAGTTATAATGGGTGACTTCAATCTACATATATAGATTGGGTGAACCAAATTGGTAAGGGTGCTGAGGAAGAGGATTTCTTGGAATGTATGCAGGATGGCTTTTTCAACCAACATGTCGAGGAACCAACTAGAGAGCAGACTATTCTAGCCGGGGTATTGAGCAATGAGGAAGGGTTAATTAGCAATCTTGTCGTCAGAGGCCCCTTGGGTAAGAGTGACCATAATATGGTGGAATTCTTCATTAAGATGGACAGTGACATAGTCAGTTCAGAAACAAAGGTTCTGAACTTAAAGAAGAGTAACTTTGAAGGTATGAGATATGAATTAGCTAAGATAGACTGGCAAATGACACTTAAAGAGTTGACAGTGGATATGCAATGGCAAGCATTTAAAGATCGCATGGATGAACTACAACAATTGTTCATCCCAGTTTGGCAAAAGAATAAATCAAGGAAGGTAGTGCACCCGTGGCTGACAAGGGAAATTAGGGATAGTATCAATTCCAAAGAAGAAGCATACAAATTAGCCAGAAAAAGTGGCTCACCTGAAGACTGGGAGAAATTCAGAGTCCAGCAGAGGAGGACAAAGGGCTTAATTAGGAGAGGGAAAAAAGATTATGAGAGAAAACTGGCAGGGAACATAAAAACTGACTGTAAAAGCTTTTATAGATATGTAAAAAGAAAAAGATTGGTTAAGACAAATGTAGGTCCCCTACAGTCAGAAACAGGTGAATTGATTATGGGGAGCAAGGACATGGCAGACCAATTAAATAACTACTTTGGTTCTGTCTTCACTAAGGAGGACATAAATAATCTTCCGGAAATAGTAGGGGACAGAGGGTCCAGTGAGATGGAGGAACTGAGGGAAAAACATGTTAGTAGGGAAGTGGTGTTAGGTAAATTGAAGGGATTAAAGGCAGATAAATCCCCAGGGCCAGATGGTCTGCATCCTAGAGTGCTTAAGGAAGTAGCCCAAGAAATAGTGGATGCATTAGTGATAATTTTTCAAAACTCTTTAGATTCTGGACTAGTTCCTGAGGATTGGAGGGTGGCTAATGTAACCCCACTTTTTAAAAAAGGAGGGAGCAAGAAACCGGGGAATTATAGACCGGTTAGCCTAACATCGGTGGTGGGGAAAATGCTAGAGTCAGTTATCAAAGATGTGATAACAGCACATTTGGAAAGCGGTGAAATCATCGGACAAAGTCAGCATGGACTTGTGAAAGGAAAATCATGTCTGATGAATCTCACAGAATTTTTTGAGGATGTAACTAGTGGAGTGGATAGGGGAGAACCAGTGGATGTGGTATATTTGGATTTTCAAAAGGCTTTTGACAAGGTCCCACACAGGAGATTAGTGTGCAAACTTAAAGCACACGGTATCGGGGGTAAGGTATTGATGTGGATAGAGAATTGGTTGGCAGACAGGAAGCAAAGAGTGGGAATAAACAGGACCTTTTCAGAATAGCAGGCAGTGACTACTGGGGTACCGTAAGGCTCAGTGCCGGCACCCCAGTTATTTACAGTATATATTAGTGACTTAGATGAGGGAATTAAATGCAGCATCTCCAAGTTTGCGGATGACACGAAGCTGGGAGGGAGTGTTAGCTGTGAGGAGGATGCAGGGTGACTTGGATAAGTTAGGTGAGTGGGCAAATTCATGGCAGTTGCAATTTAATGTGGATAAATGTGAGGTTATCCACTTTGGTGGCAAGAACAGGAAAACAGATTATTATCTGAATAGTGGCCGATTAGGAAAAGGGGAGGTGCAACAAGACCTGGGTGTCATTATACACCAGTCATTGAAAGTGGGCATGCAGGTACAGCAGGCGGTGAAAAAGGCGAATGGTATGCTGGCATATATAGCGAGAGGATTTGAATACAGGAGCAGGGAGGTACTACTGCAGTTGTACAAGGCCTTGGTGAGACCACACCTGGAGTATTGTGTGCGGTTTTGGTCCCCTAATCTGAGGAAAGACATCCTTGCCATAGAGGGAATACAAAGAAGGTTCACCAGATTGATTCCTGGGATGGCAGGACTTTCATATGATGAAAGACTGGATCGACTAGGCTTATACTTGTTGGAATTTAGAAGATTGAGGGGGGATCTTATTGAAACGTATAAAATCCTAAAGGGATTGGACAGGCTAGATGCAGGCAGATTGTTCCCGATGTTGGGGAAGTCCAGAATGAGGGGTCACAGTTTGAGGACAAAGGGGAAGCCTTTTAGGACCGAGATTAGGAAAAACTTCTTCACATAGAGACTGGTGAATCTGTGGAATTCTCTGCCACAGGAAACAGTTGAGGCCAGTTCATTGGCTATATTTAAGAGGGAGTTAGATATGGCCCTTCTGGCTAAAAGGATCAGGGGGTATGGAGGGAAGGCTGGTACAGGGTTCTGAGTTGGATGATCAGCCATGATCATACTGAATGGCAGTGCAGGCTCGAAGGGCCGAATGGCCTACTCCTGCACCTATTTTCTATGCTTCTATGTTTCTATGACACTGCCTTTCTGAGACACCGCTCCCTGAAGATGTCCTGGGTACTTTGTAGGCTAGTACCCAAGGTGGAGCCCACTAAATTTACAACCCTCTGCAGCTTCTTTCGGTCCTGTGCAGTAGCTCTCCCATACCAGACAGTGATGCAGCCTGTCAGACTGCTCTCCATGGACATCTATAGAAGTTTTTGAGTGTATTTGTTGACATAACAAATCTCTTCAAACTCCTAATAAAGTACAGCCGCTGTCTTGCCTTCTTTACAACTACATCAATATGTTGGGACCAGGTTAGATCCTCAGAGATCTTGACACCCAGGAACTTGAAACTGCTCACTCTCTCCACCTCTGATGCCTCTATGAAGATTGGTATGTGTCCTGGAAGTCCACAATCAGCTCTTTTGTCTTACTGATGTTGAGTGCCAGGTTGTTGCTGCGGCACCATTCCACTAGTTGGCATATCTCACTCGTGTACACCACCTTGTCACCTGAGATTCTACCAACAATGGTTGTATCATCAGCAAATTTATAGATGGTATTTGAGCTATGCCTAGCCACACAGTCATGTGTATAGAGTAGAGCAGAGCAGTGGGCTAAGCACACACCCCTGAGGTGCACCAGTGTTGATCGTCAGTGAGGAGGAGGAGATGTTATCACCAATCCACACAGATTGTGGTCTTCCGGTTAGGAAGTCGAGGATCAATCAGGATTGTGGGAATGATGGTATTAAATGCTGAGCTATAGTCGATGAACAGCAACCTGATGTAGGTGTTTGTGTTCTCCAGGTGGTCTAAAGTCATATGAATAGCCACTGAGATTGTATCTGCCGTTGACCTATTGTGGTGATAGGCAAACTGCAACGTGTCCAGGTCCCTGCTGAGGTAGTTCAGTCTAGTCATGATCAACCTCTCAAAGCATTTCATCACTGTAGATGTGAGTGTTACTGGGTGATAGTCATTAAGGTAGCCTACGTTATTCTTCTTAGGCACTGGTATAATTGTTGCCTTTTTGAAGCAAGTGGGAACTTCCGCCGGTAGCAATGAGAGGTTGAAAATGTCCTTGAATACTCCCATCGGTTGATTGGCACAGGTTTTCAGAGCCCTACCAGGTACTCCATCGGGACCTTCCACCTTGCGAGGGTTCACTCTCTTTAAAGACAGCCTAACATCGGCCTCTGAGACAGAGATCACAGGGTTATCAGGTACAACAGGGATCTTCACAGCTGTAGTTGTATCCTCCCTTTCAAAGTGGGCATTGAAGGCGTTGAGTTCATCTGGTAGTAAAGCATCGCTGCCATTCATGCTACTGGGTTTCGCTTTGTAGGAAGTAATGTCTTGCAAGCCCTGCCAGAGTTGTCGTACATCCAATGTTGCCTCCAACCTCGTTCGAAATTGTCTATTTGCCCTTGAAATAGGCCTCCGCAAATCATACATGGTTTTCTGGTACAGGTCTGGGTTGCTAGACCTGAATACTTCCATATCTTGCGATGAAAACCCTATGAATAACCTTGCCAGGAGGTCACAAAGAATCAGACTTGACTTAATGACTGAACAACAACAAACAAATGCCATTCTTAACCATAATGACACTGACATTACATAGAAACACAGAAACATACAAAACCTACAGCACAATACAGGCCCTTCGGGCCACAAAGTTCTACTGAACATGTCCCTACCTTAGAAATCACTAGGGTTACCCATAGCCCTCTATTTTTCTAAGCTCCATGTTCCTATCCAAAGGTCTCTTAAAAGACCCTATCGTATCCACCTCTACCGCCATTGCCGGCAGCCTATACCACGCACTCATCACTCTCTGCGTAAAAAACTTACCCCTGACATCTCCTCTGTATCTACTCCTAAGCACCTTTGTGACATTCTTTGGCTGTAATGTGTATCATGGTTAAACCACATTATTACTAGTGTGGTAACAGAATTGTACAAAGTAATCCAGTTAGGATGAGTCTGTGTTATATGAAGTTGTACCATGCCCTTCCTACACGTATTTTCGTTGGCCTTCTTTTGAATCAGGACTTTAATTTTTGGACCATCTGTTGCATTCTTACAACGTCCTAGAAACTTGGTCACTATCTTCAAAATGCTCTGTAACAAGCACTCCAAACATAGGTTATCTATGATCCCACGGAATGACAGGACACAGAGAAAATGCTGGAGGAGCTCAGGAAGTCAGGCAGCATCTAGAGAAGTAATGAAACATTGACTGTTCATTTAAACAAAAACTTTGTGCCATCTCAAAAGTTTGTTTCCCTGGGCAGTTAATCTGATCAACCATTCTAGTTAGCCTCCCCACCCCCTCAATCTATTACCTCAGTCACTGCACTTCACTGTAAACACTTTAACTTACTTTTTACAATGTTGTTTACATTGTAAATACAGATGGTATTTATGCACATTCTATTTCACATCCATACTTTAAACTCTAAGCTTATTTTTTTAAATAATTCTTTATTCTTATAATGGTTGAATGTTGTATTTTGTTCCATAGCACGCCAACAGATCACAGCAAATTCCTAATATACGTAAATATATATAGCAAATAAAGTTGATCCTTGATGCGTGATGCTGGCAGAACTGCTGAATTCTTCCAACATTTTGTCTGTGTTGTTTAAGATTTCCAGCATCTACATAATCTCTTGTCTCCAAGCTTTTGGGAAGAAAAAAGCCTAACATTGGTCCTTGAAGGGATAGTCTAATTACTTAACTCTACTTCAGCTGAACTATAAGAATTAAAATAAACTTAATGCTACCATCTCCAGAGCAGCTTCTCCCTAAACCGAGCTGGAATGCTGCTCAGATTTGACAGCACTGGAATGTGCAGCCCAGGTTGACGTAAGGCGAAGTGGTGATGTCATCGCGCACAGGCGTGCATCCAGGCAGGCTAATAGGCACCCGAATCAGGCCCAGCGACCGGTATGGTACCCTTACCTGCTGAGGGTCGTCGTAGTAAATCCCGATACAATTCAGCTTCGGTGCGATGCTGGTGCTCTCTGTAAAGAGATGGCCCGCCTCCCGGTACGGGCCTTGCTTGTATTTGTAGGCCAGGGTAAGGGCGCCGAAGGGTGATGGACCGGAACGTACCGACACCTTGGCTAACAGGCCGGAGTACAAGGCCAAAGCCAACAGGGTAGCGAGCAGGAGGAAGGTCAGGAGCAGGATGATCAGGGCCAGGAGGCTCAGATCCGACATTGTGAGGAGGGAGCTGGTGGAACAGTGGAGGGAAATCCCGGGCGGAGCGACGCGGCGCGTGCTGGGGGCGGCGGTTGGAGGAGGTGACGTGACGGGCGGGCGGAAGGGCGCGAGGTACCAGGTGACGGTGGCGCGAGCTGGCCCGTGACCCGTGACTCCATGCCGTCGGGGGGGGGGGGTTCTGAATGGCTATCCTCTCAACCCCATTCTCCTACCTTCTCCCCATAACCTTTGATCAACCTCTGCTTTAAATATAGCCAAAGCCATGGCCTTCACAGCCATCTGTAGCAATGAATTCCACAGATTCACTACCATCTGGCTAAAGAAATTCCTCCTCATCTCTGTCCTAAATGGACGTCCCTCTATTCTGAGGTTGTGCCCTGTGGTCCTAGACTCCCTCACTCTTGGAAACCCTCTCCACAGAGGATATTGCTTTATGGGACATTCTCGCTGGAGGTCTGTGCCTAGTGGTGTTCTGCAGGGATCCATACTCGTCGACTGTTTGTGATGCATATGAATGACCTGGATGAGTAAGTCTGCAGACAACCTGAAGATGGATAGTGTTGTGAATAGTGCAGAAGACAGCCAAAGGACCCGGCAGGATATAGATCAGTTGCAGATATGGGTGGAGAAATGACAGGTGGAGCTTAATCTGGCGAAACGTGAAGTCATGCATTTTGGGAGATCACATCTAACAGTGATGTGCTGAGTGATCTAGGTGTCCCAAGACCTCAGCTCCCTGAAAGTGGTTACAGAGCTTGATAGGATGGTAAGAAAGCAAACAGCGTTCTTGCCTTGATTAGTGGAATCCTGATTCTAGGCTCTTCCACTAGAGGAAACATACTCCCCAAAGCTCTCAGGATCTTGTGAAGAGTTTGGAGTTCAATTCTAGCATCCTCTGTAAGAAAGTTTGTATATTCTTCCCATGTGCTTATGGACTCCCTCTGGATGCTCCAGTTTCCTCCCATGTGCTAAAGAAGAACTGATTAGTAGGTTGTTGGTCATTGTATATGGTCCTGGGATTAGGCTAGGGTTAAATAGGTGGGCTGCTAGGTGTTGCAGCTCAGTGGGCCAGATACTACGCTGTATCTGAATAAATAAAGTTACTTTTCACTCTTCTAAACTTCAGCAAATACCTTTCCTCTTAAAACAAATTGCCCTGTCCAGGCACTAGTTTAATAAATATTCTCTGCATTGCTTTCAAAGAGTTAAGATCCTTCCTTAAGTAAGCTAATACAATGCAGTATAGTCAGATCTGCTGTCACCAAATCCCCATAAAACTAGTTAAACCTACCTACTTCAATGTTTAATTTCTAAATACTTGCTGTATCTGCTTGCTAGCCTTTTGCAAATTATGTAGTAAGACACCCACTTTTTTCTGCATCTCAAAGCTCTGTAATCTCTTATTTAGAGAATGTGCTTTTTATTGTTGCCAAAATAGAAAATTTCACAATTTCCTGAATTATGACCCATTTCTCAGATCTTTACCTAACAAGTTAATTTGTATCTCTTTGTTCCTTGTCTTGTGTTCTTTTCATGACATATCTCCTACTAATCATTTTTCAATAGCAAATTTAGCAACGATCCCTTCATCCACAATATTTATATGAACTGTAAAATGTTGAGGTCCCAGCACCAATTGTTACATCTTGCCAACCAAGTAAAGACCCAATTTATGCCTGTTTCTGTTAGCAAGCAATATGTTACCTCCTATTATTTTTTTGTGTTAATCTTTGGTAAGGCATTTTATTTATTTTTATTTTAGAGATACAGCACAGAATAGGTCCTTCGAGCCACCCCGCCCAGCAACCCCCCCCCCCCAATTTCACCCTAGCTTAATCACTGGACAATTTACAATGACTGATTAACCTACTAACCCATACATATTTGAACTGTGGGAAGAAACCAGAGCACCTGGAAAAAACCCATGCATTCCACAGGGAGGACATACAGACTCTTTACAATGCCATCAGAATTGAACTCTGACTCTGACATCACCAAGCTCTGACAGTGTCGCGCTAAACACTACTGTGGTGCACCTTGTGGCCAGACTGGGTAAATCTGGCAATTTCTTGCCCAAAAGGACATCATTAAACATGAAGTTTGCAACAAACCAGTAACTTCATAGCTAGTGTTAGTGATAGTAGATTTTCTTTTTAATTCTGTATTTATTTGAGTATTTGAATTTAAATTCCCTAGCTGCAATGGTAGGTTTGAACTTGTGCCTCTGGATCAATGGTCCAGAAGTCTAACAGCTGGCCTAGTAAGATTACCATTATGCTGCTGCGTTTACTGTTCTTTCTCTGTGACTCCTCCCCACTCCTTTTCTAATTCCCTTTCCCATTTCTCTGTTAACCCATGGTTTTCCCATTCCCCTTCCTTCTTCCCACACCAGATCTTTCCATCTCTGAACATTTAGCTTTTCTATCACACCCCTGCCTCCTTCACTTTGGGTAAGTTTCCTGACAGTTTGATCATTGTATTTCATACGGCTAAGAATGCCATTTTATTTCATGCAACAGGAAGGTAGAATTGATTAACATGGTATCACGGTCCACGACAAATGCAATCTATAATAAGAATGGATTGGGTTAGTCACTCACTATGATGCTTTTGCTAGGAGCAATCTTTAATAAGAATGGATTGGGTTAGTCACTCACTATGATGCTTTTGCTGGGATAAGCAATCTTATTTATATTTGGAAGGTGTTTATCCAGTCCCTTTACTGACAGCAGAACAAAAAGTGAGCATGGGCTTTTCTCCAAGTTCAGTGCTGTACACTTAAAACAAGTTTGGCATGAATTCTGTTGAAATCATTTCAGAAGTTGGTATTTTTGGTGTTGGATTTTATTTCTCAAAACTGAACAAGAAGATTAAAGTGATGTGCAATAATGAATTTCATGTTGAACAGGCAATATTTATTCACTGTGCCAATCAATATACAAAGCAGATTATGTTGATCCAGAACATCCAAGTAGCTGCAAAATGGACTGGCTGAATATTTATTTTTGAGTGTATGTTAGTGATTATCATGTGTGCAAATAAAAGGTATACTTAAATAATTCATCATTATAATTACATCATCTGCAGTAGGTTTAATAACAAAACCTCAGTGCTTCAAAGATGCTTGGAAATTAAACAATTAAATTTTAAATGCAACAAACAAAATAAGGTACATTATTCCAAGAAACACTGTATTTGTTTGGGTACAGTCTGATTAAACTGTAACAACATGAAAGATTAAATATCAATGATTTCAAATAATGATGTGTACCAAAATAGCAGTTTTTACAATGTACCATCAGAACTGTCATGAGCAATCCCAGGGATAACTTTGTGTGACTCATATTATTAAACAAATCTGAAATTATGCATGCATAAAATAAATGAAGTTTTCAGGGTATTTTGAGAAAGTCAGAAAAGCATGCAGGATCATAGGGTTATAAATAGAAAACAAAAGCAAGCAAGTTGTGTTGGAGAAACTATAAAACCAGTTCAGCCACAAACTGGTGTTCATTTCTGGGCAGTATCCATTAAAAGGGTGCACAAGTGATTTACTAGAATTATTTGGATCTGATAGACTGGAGAAGCTTGGGATGTTCTGCATAGACTAAAGAAGATCAAGATATAATTTGGCAGATGTATTCAATATCATGCAAGTTTCAGACAGAGTGAAGGGGTGGTGTTCCTATTGCCGAAGGGTTGATAACCTGACAGCGCAGATTTAAATTGCTTAGTTAAAAAAAAACATTTTCCTCGTGCCTCCTTTTTGGTGAAACAAGTCACTGCTTGAATGGATATGGAAGCAGATTCAATCATGGCTTTCAAAATAAACTGGATATGTATTTGAAAGTTTAAAAATATAAAGAGCAAGAAAAGAACTGTGGAAAGAGACAAATTGCAACTACTCTGACAAAAACCCTAGTGTCAGTATGATGAGCTGAATAACCTGTTATGCAGTAATGATTCTTTTACTTAAATCTAATTAGCTTTTTTGTATCTTTATATTTGTTCTTGCAAAGCAGTAATTATTGAAAATCTCTCATTGAACAAGTATCTCACATAAATTAATTGATTCATTACTTAATTATACATCCTCCAAAATAATAGATCTATTGAACAGCAAGTTCTTCTGAACATGATGAGGTTCAACTATCAAGTTGCATTTTAGTTTTTAACTGCAAAATAGTTACAGCTGATTATTGTCATTAACAATGCATTGATGGAATGCTGGGTAGTGGAGACAATGTGGTAATATCAGTGTAGATGCTGGTTTTGGCATGACCTAAAGCCTTACAGCTCCATGACTTTTTTTATCCAGTTTACATACACTGAAACTCTGATAAAGATCCCAGGATGATTTAGCCGACCACACCCACGGCCTGGAATAATGACTCCTTCAAGTACCCAGCAGTCATTGGTGAAGCAGGAAAGGGGCCCACCATAATCACGCTGAAAAACACAAGAAATAGTTTCAGGTTTCAGAGAGCATCCTGTAATGTTTACTACTTGTTGACACTCTGACACCTGATAAAATATTCTTTTTATATGGGTTATGAGCCCCCACAGTTTACCTAGAGAAGTATCCTCTCAAATTAAAATTATGGCTTAAATCAAAATTCAATTCCCTGTGTCTATTGTGACACCTGGAATCCACTAATTCTGCATACCTATGCCTCCCACAATCAACAACTCAACTACTCTGCAGATCACTTACTGGCCTCAATACGCTATTCAGGTGGAATATTAAATGTTGACATGTATGGCTTAAGCTGGCTCAAAGTTAGCTTGGACATAATGAAGTATCATTGCACTGTTCTTTTAGACCTCTATATAAGAGAGTCAGAATTACTGGCTCAGGCAAGAGTTTAAATCCCATCATATCGAGCTGGGAAGCTCAAAGTATTTAATTACGTCTTGAATAAATTACTAATATCATTTCTGCTTGTTTCAAAAATTAGATAAATACTTCAGAGG
Organism: Mobula birostris; assembly: GCF_030028105.1. Lineage (NCBI taxonomy): Eukaryota > Metazoa > Chordata > Chondrichthyes > Myliobatiformes > Myliobatidae > Mobula > Mobula birostris. The sequence continues at coordinate 61,193,299 of NC_092385.1, forward strand.
AACCACTATTCAGCACAGTTGGGAATCGACAATAAAAACTGGCTTTGCTAGTGATGTTTCATCCCATTCATAAATGTAAAAAGCTTGTTAAGGATTAATAGTACCCAGGATATGGGGTACAAATTATAACACGAGATAGAAAGGGCATATAAAATGAGTACTGTTACAATAGTCAAGGGGGATTTCAATGTATTGGTGGATTGGAAAAATCAGCCTGGTACTGGATCTCAAGAGAAAGAATTAGTAGAATGCCCACAAGGTGGCTTTTTAGAGCAACTTGTGGTTGAGCCCACTTGAGAAAAGGCAATTCTGGACTTGATGTTGTGCAATGAATCAGATTTAATTAGAGAGCTTAAGCTAAAGGAACCCTTAAGAGGCAATGATCTTAATATGATAGAATTCACCCTGGAGTTTAAGAGGAAGAAGCTAAAATCAGAAGTATCGTTATAACGGTTGAGTAAAGGTAACTATTGAGGCACGAAAGAGGAGCTGACTGAAGTGAAAGGAGCAGGGATGACAGTGGAGCAGCAGTGGTGAGAATTCTGAGGATGAAGCATCAGTTCATCCCAAAGAAGAAGCATTTTAATGGGAGGATGAAGCAACTGTGGCTGGCAAAGGAACTTAACGATAGCATAAAAGCAAAAAAGGTGTACAATATAGCAAAAAATAGTGGGAAACTTTTAAAAGCCAACAGAAGACAACTAAAAAATAGGAGACCAAAGGTGAAACATGAAGGTAAGCTAGCCAATATTATAAAAAAAAAAGGATACTATAAGTTTTTCAAGGATACAAAGAGTGAAAGAGGCAAGAGTGGATACTAGACTGCTGGAAGGGTAGTATTAGGGAACAAAGATATAACGGACGAACTGAATAAGTTCTTCACTGTGGAATACAACATGCCAGAATTTCAAGAGAGTTGGGCAAAACTGTGTATAATCGCTATACTGAGAAGAAGGTGCTTGGGAAGTCAAAGGTCTGAAGGTGGACCAAATGTACTATACCCCAGCACACTGAAAGAGGTAGCTGAAAAGATTGTGAAGTCATTAATAGTGAACTTACAAAAAATATTATATTCTGGAATGGTTCCAGAGGACCCGAAAATCGCAAATGTCACTCCAATCTTTAAAAAGGGAGGGATGCAAAAGACAGGAAATTATAGGCCAGTTAGCCTAACTTCAGTGATTTGTTAGCTGTTAAGAGTCCTTTATTAAGGATGAGGTTTCGGTGTACTTGGAAGTACATGGTAAAATAGGCTGAAGTCAGCAGGGCTTCTGTAAAGGGAAATCTTGCCTGACAAATGTGTTGGAATTCTTTGAGGAAATAATGGGAAGCATAGACAAAGCAAAGGCAATGGATGTTGTTTACTTGAATTTTCAGAAGGCTTTTGACAAGATGCTGTACATGAGGTTTCTAAACAAGATAGGAGACCATGGTATTACAGGAAAGATAGTAGTATGGATAGAACTTAGGCTGACTAGTGGTCGGTGTTGGTTCCGCTACTTTTCACACTATATGTTAATAATCTGGATGATGGAATCATTGTGGCCAAGATTGCAGTTGATACAAAGGTAGGTGGAGGGGCAGGTAATGTTGAGAAAGCAGGGCGTCTGCAGAAGGACTCAGGCAGATTGGGAGAAGGCGCAATGAAGTGGCAGAGTATACAGTGTAGGGAAGTGTATGGTCATGCACTTTGCTAGAAGGAATAAAGGCATTGACTCTTTTCTAAACAGGGAACAAATTCAGAAAGCCGGAGTCCCAGTGCATAATTCCCTAAAGGTTAACTTGCTGGTTGAGTCCTTAATAAGGAAGGCAAATGCAATTTTGGCATTCATTTCAAGAGGATTAAAATATAAAAGCAAGCATATAATGCATAAGTTTTATAAGGCATTGCTCAGTCCACTTTTAGACTATTGTGAGCAGTTTTGAGCCTCTTATCTAAGAAAGGATTTGCTGGCATTGGAGAGGGTCCAGGGGAACTTTAGAAGAATGATCCAGGGAATGAAAGTTTTAGCATATGAGGAGCATTTGATGGCTCTGAGTTTATATTCACTGAAGTTTAGAAGAACGGTGGGGGGGGGGGGTGGATCTCATTGAACCTACTGAATATATCGAAAGGTATGCATAAAGTGCACATGGAGAGGATGTTTTCAATAGTGGGAGACCATAAGGTGTAGGAGCAGAATTAAGCCATTTGGCCCATCGACTCTGCTCTGGTATTTCATCATGGCTGATCCAATTTCGCTCTCAGCCCCATTCTCCTGCCTACTCCCCGTATCCCTTCATGCCCTGACCAATCAAGAATCTATCAACCTCTTCCTTAAATTTACATGAAGACAGCCTCCATAGCTGGCTGTGGCAAAGAATTCCACAGCTTCACCACCCTCTGGCTGAAGAAATTTCTCCTCATCTCTGTTCTAAAAGGATGCCCCTCCCTCTATTCTGAAGCTGTGTCCTCTGGTCTTAAACTCTCCCACCATAGGAAACATCCTCTTCCCATCCATTCTATCAAGGCCTTTGACCATTCAATAGGTTTCAATGAGGTCACTCCTCATTCTTTTGAATTCTGGTGAATACAGGCCTAGAGCCATCAAACACTCTTCATATGACAAACCATTCAATCCTGGAATCATTTTTGTGAGCTTCCTTTGAACTCTCTCCAGGTAGGGAGAGTCTAAGACCAGAGGGCACAGCCTCAGAATAGAAGGACGTGCCTTTAGAATCAGAATCAGAAACTGATAGCAGAACTGATATAAGGTGGAATTTCTTTAGCCACAGGCTGGTTGATCTATGTAATTCATTGGGTACATTTAAAGTAGAGGTTGATAAGTTCTTGATTAATAAGAGTCAAAGGTTACAGAGAGAAGGCAGGAAAATGAGGTTCAGAAGAAAAATAAATTAACCATGATCAAATTGCAGAGCAGACTCAATGGACTGAATAGCCTAATTCTGCTCCTATGTGGTCTTTATTTTACTGATAAAATATCTGAAGTCTGCTCAGTGCTATTTCTTCATATCTCTGAATTCTGAGATATTGAAACACTTAATTAAATCTCTAATGCCACCTACATGATCTGTGGTTTGGCTTAATATTAAGGAGTCTTTATCTGCAGTTTGCTTACCTCACAAGCTCCTGCTCCCCGTATAACAGTTCTAGCACAGATCTCTGTCTCAGCCACGCGGCCTCCGTAGTACTCATTGCATTCCTTGTTACTGATTACTGGCATTTTCAAGATATTTAGAACATCATCATTGCCTGTGCCTTCAAATTAAAAATAATAAAAAAAACATGAGAGCCAAGGAGATGGAACATTGGGTAAATGAAAGTTATAGCACATAGGCTCTGCATGGATACACTAACAGTATCCAGGAAGGTTTCATTAAAGGTCCACATATTTCCAGCTTTGCAGGGATACGCAGACTCATTTCATTTTGCCTGGAAGCACCAGATTGCTCTATTGTTTGTATTATTTTACAGATTTTAATTTCAACTTCCTGACGTGAAAAGTGCTGCAATTACTGCCTGTTCCAACATTAAGAACAACACAAGCACAAAAAATCTGCATATGTTGAAAATCCAAAGCAGCAACAGCAGACACATAATTTTTGAGGAACTCAGCAGGCCAGGCAGCATCTATGGAAAAGAGTAAATATTTGATATTTCAGGCTCAAACATTAAACATTTCATGTTTAATTCAGAAAAGAGTAAACATTCGGCCATTCATCAGGACTGGAAAGAAAGAGAAGTCAGAGTAAGAAGGTGGGGGGAGGAGAGGAAGTACAAGGTGGTAGGTGATAGATGAAGCCAGGAGAGGGGATGAAGTAAAGAGGTAAAGGGCTAGAGCACAGGGAATCTTAATAGGACCTACATCGGGTCTCACTAATATACTGGAGGCCACACCAGGAGCACAACAGGTGAAGTGTCGCCTCAACTGGAAGCACTGTTTGGGGCCCTAAATGGTAATGGTCGGTGAGATCCAATTGGGAGACCGCTTCGCCAAGCACCGACACTCCTCCCACCATAACAAGCAGGATCTCCGGGTAGCCACCCATTTCAATTCTACTTCCCATTCCCATTTCGGCATGTCAGTCTGTGACCTCCTCTACTGCCACGATGAGGCCACACTCAGGTTGGAGGAGCAACACCTATATTCTGTCTGGGTAGCCTCCAACCTGATGACGTGAACATAGATTTCTCAAACTTCCGTTAATTGCCCATCCCCTCTCCTTCACTATCCCCTATCCCCATTTCCCTCTCTCACCTCATCTCCTACCTGCCCATCACCTCCCTCTGGTGCTCCTCCTCCTTCCTGCCATGATTTTCCATCTTCTTCTATGAGATTCCCCCTTCTCCAACTCTTTATCTCTTTCACCAATCAACTACCCAGCTCTTTACTTCACCCTTTCCCCCTCCCAGTTTCACCTATTTCCTACCATCTTGTACTTCTTCTTCCCCTCTCTGCGCCTTCTTACTCTGACTTCTCCTCTTTCTTTCCAGTCCTTATGAAGGGTCTCGGCCTGAAATATTGACTGTTCACTCTTTTCCATAAATGCTGCCTGGCCTCCTGATTTCCAGCATTTTGCATGTGTTGCTTTAAAGGCAGCATATTCAAGGCGTCGAGTTTATTGTCATGTGCACAAGTGCGATGATATACAGATACAATGAAAAACTTGCACAAGTGTAGTAAGTGGCCAGTTTGATGAAGGTGCCTTGTGCTTCTGTTGTTTATAAGATCAAGGAGCAAGATCATTGTTAGGATTTAAATACGTACCATCATCACTAACTATCTCAGTTTGAATGGAGAAACTGGACCGATATAAATCCTCTTACTTAAACTGTGAGCTGTTACAAACAACGACTAAGTATTTATCTAAAGCATGATAAATGTGAGTTAAATTTGAACACTTGCTCAAAAGTTGGAAATTGCCCTTACCTTGCGTCTCACCCCATCCTGCTATCTCACATTGGGTCCCTTCAGGAACAATGTACCGTTGAGGGGGCAGACAGATCACAGCAACTCGGCTGTTTAAGACAACTGCTCTGTGTAGACAGAAATCAGTTTTAAGTTATTGAGGAGAGAATGGTGACCTGGTTTTTAAACATAGAGTGGTTTGTAAACAGTGAAAATCAAAATTTGAGGAAAGTGGAGATTCAGAACAGTGAAATGAAGTTTTGGTTTTTTTTCTGTGCAATATTGATTGTTCATGTAATCTTAGAGCATTAAGCAAAATATCCAGTATTTAGTAATTAGCTAGTCAGCTTATAAAGATTTGGAGACTAAAAAGCTGATAAAAATAATACTGTAGACTTATAAAATAAAAACAATGAACTCAGTTGACACCATTTATGGAGTCAATCATATAACAGTGAAATGGGCTATTTGGTCTATCAAGTCCACACCTTTTATACTTAGCCATACACCATTACCATTTTTATTCTCCCCACATTCCCATCAATACTTCCACTCACCTACATACTAGGGACAATTTACAGAGGCCAATGAACCACCAATCTACCTGCCTTTGGCACCTGGGAGCAAACCGGAGCACCATGTGGAGAAGTCACGTAGTCACAGGGAGAACATGGTAACTCCAACACAAATCCCACCAGAGGTCATGATTGAATATGGATTGCTAGGGCTCTGAAGTAGCAGCACGAATTACTGTACCGTTATATCTGAGAGAAACAGTTAATGTTTCAGATGGATAACCTTATATCAGTCTGAAATTTTAACACTCTTTCAGTCCACGATGCTGCTAACCTGTTAAGTATTTGCAGCAGCTTGTGTTTTATTTTTCGGTAGACCAAGATACGATATGGGATGTTGTATAACTATACCTCAGTCCCTAGAATGCAAGACTGCCTTCAGTAGACACCTCTACTTCAAAACACTTCATCATCAGTGAGCTGCGCTGCAACTTTTCACTACCAAATACAAAGGAGTGGGTGAACAATGTTCTCTGAAGGCTATGCATGGCTCACGGAAATATCTAGTTGATTATAATGGAAGGGAATAATTGCACAAAACCATAATTAAACCATAACTACAGTTCTGTGAGCAAGGAGCATAAGGTAGATTTTCCAGAATGATACCTAGACTAAAAGTTGAATTACAAAGAGAAATACCATCCCTGCAATTTAGATGGTTAAAGGATTTTTAGGATTAGCAAACCTGAAATTCAAATTCATGATTGTTTAATGTTAATTCCAGAATACAAGTGTAAAGGAGAACAAAATATTTGTTACTCTGGATCTGATGCAGCACCAAACAAACACAATAAGATAAAGAACCCAATAATTAAAAAACACAATATACTGTAAATACATAAGATAGCTTATAAACATTGACTGTATATCCATAAAGTGATGCTAGGCACAGGAGTGTCTATACATGAGGTGACTGACAGAAAACGATAAAAGTAATGGTGGTGGGGGGGGGGCGGGTTAGTGGGTGATCTGCCTTATTGCTTAGGGAAAGTAACTGTTTTTGGATCTGTTGGGCTTGGCTTGGATGCTACATAGCCTCCTCCCTGATGGGAGTGGGACTAAGACTAGGAGACTAACGTAAGGTTGCAGCCAGTTATTCCATAAGACATAGGAGCAGAATTAGGCCACTTGGCCCATCAAGTTACCACCATTCCATCGTAGCTGATTTATTATCCCTCTCAACCCCATTTTCCCATCTTCTCTCTGTGATCGTTGACACCCTTGCTAATCACAGCAACACTATAACCACTTTGCATTACAATGGACGTTCTATTTGTTCTAATTGAGTTTTTTCTTGTATAATTTGTATGTAATTTTGTTTACTTGTGAAAGTACCTAATGCTACGGTGATGCTGCTATAAATCTTTAATTGCACCTGTGCACACATGTACTTCTGCATTGGACAATAAACTTGATTTTTTGATTAACACAGCAGTTGTTCAATAACTGAGCTTGGCAGGCTGCCCCAGTGGTAGATTCCATTCGGTTAGGGCAAGAAGGTGAGTCACATGACTTGTCTTCACTCTCACTAATGATCCAATCTTCCCTCCAACCCCAACAGAAATATATTTTCTGGTTCCTTACTGTTTAGATCAAAGACTCGTAATCTGGACTATGTCCTTGTATATTTCCATGATATGTGTATGAGTGTTCATGTGCACACATCTTTTATATTTATCTTTATATGTAAAATACTGGCATTGTAGCTGAAGGTTGTCTGGAGAGGAATTTGTACCCAATAGATTGTTGTACAGAGAAATGACTGCAATATAAGGCTGAACATTCACACTACTTGTGATAAATATTGTGTTGTGTCTGGTTTGGGTTAGAACCTCTGCCTGTCTGACATGTTATTTACATCCCAAGGGAATGCCTCTCACTGTCAGAAAATGATCTCATGTACTATATTGCATCTGTAAAACTCTGCAACTACTCTACCACTCACATCGACACTGATGAAATGCTTTGAGGGGTTGGTCATGACTAGACTGAACTCCTGCCTCAGCAAGGACTGGACCCATTGCAATTTGCCTATCGCCACAATAGGTCAACGGCAGACGCAATCTCAATGGCTCTCCACACGGCTTTAGACCACCTGGACAACACAAACACCTACATCACGATGCTGTTCATTGACTATAGCTCAGCATTTAATACCATCATTCTCGCAATCCTGATTGAGAAGTTGCAGAGCCTGTACCTCTCTCTGCAATTGGATCCTCGACTTCCTGACTGGAAAACCACAATCTGTGCAGATTGGTGACAACATATCCTCCTCACTGATGATCAACACTGGCGCACCTCAGGGGTGTGTGCTTAGCCCACTGCTCTACTCTCTCTATTCCCATGACTGTGTGGCTAGACATAGCTCAAATACCATCTATAAATTTGCTGACGATACAACCATTGTTGGTAGAATCTCAGGTGGTGACGAGAGGGTAAGATATGCCAACTAATGGAGTGGTGGTGCAGCAACAACCTGGCACTCAACATCATAGTAAGACGTAAGAGCTGATTGTGGACTTCAGGAAGGATAAGACGACGGAACACATAGCAATCCTCATAGAGGGATCAGAGGTGGAGAAGGTGGGCAGCTTTAAGTTCCTGAGTGTCAAGATCTTACCTGGTCCCAACATCGATGTAGTTATAAAGAAGGCAAGACAGCAGCTATACTTTATTAGGAGTTTGAAGAGATTTGGCATGTCAAAAAATACACTCAAAAACTTCTATGGTTGTACCTTGGAAAGCATTCTGACAGGCTGCATCACTGTCTGGTATGGAGGGGCTACTGCACAGGACTGAAAGAAGCTGCAGAAGGTCGTAAATCTAGTCAGTTCCATCTTGGGCACTAGCCTGCAAAATACCCAGGACATCTTCAAGGAGCGGTGTCTCAGAAAGGCAGCGTCCATTATTAAGGACCACCAGCACCCAGGGCATGCCCTTTTCTCACTGTTACCATCAGGTAGGAAGTACAGAAGCATGTGAGCACACACTCAGCGATTCAGGAACAGCTTCTTCCTCTCTGCCATCCGATTCCTGATGAATGGACATTGAATCTTTGGACACTACCTCACTATTTTTACTATACAGTATTTCCGTTTTTGCATTTTTTTAAAAAATCTATTCAATATACATAACTGATTTACTTGTCTTTTTTTAATTTATTTTTTTTCTCTCTGCTAGATTATGTATTGCATTGAACTGCTACTAAGTTAATAAATTTCACGTCACATGCTGGTGATAATAAACCTGATTCTGATTCTGATTCCAACTACAAGAAGACAGTTACTTTGTTTTAGTAAATTTGTTCCAAGAAATTTTAAATAAACTTACGTTCAATATAATTTTAGTCTTTGCATTGTTAAAATATTTGGGTAATTCTTTACATTCACTTGTTTATTGCTTGAATTTTAACTATTTTAGGAATGAATCCTATATTTTGCATGCATTATTTGAGTTATCGTAATTGATAACCATTGATATAAGTTAATACTGTATTCCCAGATACTGTATCTTAAATTAACTTCTCCTGGTTGAATACATTTGAACATGAGCATAAGAAAGAGAGAAGTAGGAGCAAATCCCTCGCAACCCACCCACCCCCACCATCCCTGATGTCAATCAGATCATCTTTTTCTTGCACAAACTCCAAACTCCTTGATTAACTCAGTAACCAAACAAAAACACACTGTTGAATGAAGATGGAACAGACTTGCTGGTGAAAGTAGATTTATTTACTGCTTTTATTAGTTTTTGAAAATGGAGATTTTAATGCTTGATTATCACCTACTCAAAAATCACTAAGATTCTGGAACAAAGTTCCATAAATGGCAGGTCTGTCATGTAAGAAACATTGAGTAGATAAAGTCTCAATTCTCCTACAATTTAGAAGAATGAGGGTTGGCCCCATCAAATTGTGCACAATTTTTATAAGGCTCGCGTTAGAACTGGGGAGGATTTTCCCTGTGCTGTCAAGTCAACAATGGGCAATTATCTCAACTAACAGGTAATCATTTAGAATGGAACTGAGAAAGTGCTAATTTTTTGGAATTCTCTAATATAGAGGACTGCAATCAAAACAGAGATGAATCAATTTATGGATATTAAAGATATGAAGATAGAGCTGGTAAATAGTGTTTGCGGTAGATCAGCGAAAATCTTGTTGACTGTGTGCAGCCTACTCCTGCTCCTGTTGTGTTCTTGTATTAATAAATACTTGATAGGTAACACTGTTTCAAATCATTATATGTATATATAAACAGCATCACTGTTCTGTCTACTCTAGTCAAAACAACAAGTGTTCAGTGTCAATGAAAAGAGAAACAATTAATGTTTGCTCCGGAGATACTGTCTGATTTGCTAAACTTTCCCAGTGTTTTGTCTATATTTCAAATTTACAGCATCTGCAATTTTTTTATCAAATGTTCACAGCAATGATCTCCTGTAGCTACTGTTAACTGCTGCAGTCACTTTTAATTCACAGCCTTCAATTTTTAAAGCACATTATCAAACAGCATTTGCAGTTCGATATATACTGTACCATATTATAAGGTTATACAGCATGAAAACAACCCAACTTGTCCACTTTGACTATTTGACCCATATCTGTGTACCTATCCAAATTGGTAAATTGTACCAGTTTCTACCAATTCCTTTGGCAGTAATTTTCATATATCTACCACCTTTTATGTGGAATAATTTGATGTACAGTATGTGGGACAGGACTGATGCAAACTGTATTTCCTCGTAAACCTCCTTTGTTATGTAACGAAAAAACCTACCTGATAAACCCAATTTGTTTTCAGCAAATCATCCGGGCATTTTCTAATCAGTCCTCTGAAGAACCAACTCATTTAAAACTCAACTTGTTCACTGATGTCCATCAGGAAAGGAATTCTGCTATGCTTATTTGGACTGGCATATAGATGATCCTAAACTCCCTTTGTAGCCTACCAAGCCAGTCAGTCATACTAGTTCACCAGACAGATTAGTTGTGTAAGGAAAAGGCTCGATCCACGTTCTCAGGAGCTAATATATATAGAATGAATTTTTAAACAAAGAAATAAATTATCGCACAGGTTACCTTTCCAACTCCAACATGATCAAATTAGATCCTTTTGGTCCACAGACAGCCCTCTGTATGGAAATTACTTGTTTGTCTGGGTCATTAGGCCCGGGATTTTTCAGGATAGTTCCCATCCAGGCTGTATAGCCCCTGAACTCAGTGTAACTAGAATATAAGACACAAAATGATTTTTACATTTTATGTATTATCCATGGAATGATTTAAGATGTTCATTAAAGGGCAGTATTCTTATCCTTCTGATCATTTGAAACTGAGTATTTGAACATAAGTACCTCAGACTAAAGTTACCCAAATCTATTGCACCTAGGAGATGATGAGAAATTGGAAATTCAGCCATTTCTGCCTGTATAGTTAACAAGCAAACCACAGGTTATACATTAGACACGTGGCATAGCTTTACAATCAATAATTGATATTAGGCATTGAAGGGAATAAACAAAGCAGAGATCTTGTCTAACCTAACGAATTAAATAGATAGGATTTTAATAAATGAGTAAGAATCAATTTCCACTAACAAGTGGTTCAGAGACAGAAAAGCATAGATCTAAAGGTAATTGCCAAAATGTAAATAAAAATTTGAGAAATATGGTGATCTAGGATGCACAAGTTGAATAGATTGAGACAGCAACTTCAGTGACAACTTTGTAAAGAAAATTCACAAGAACATAAAAAGGATAAATTTTGTGGCACATGAAGAAGGGGCAGTGAAGCAGGGTTAATTTCAGTATTTCTTTCAGAGTTAGAATGGGCTGAATGGTCTTCTGAACTTCATATATTTCTCCATGATTGAAACAGAAATCGGTTTAGCAATGCAGCAAACAGGCAGACCTCTTACTTGCTTGTTCCCTTTCTACCAGAATCTTACTTTCATTCTGGGGCAAAAATTTTAAGGATTTTGTTGGTGAAATTCTTCAATTCCCATTGGGCAGGTGCAGGAATTGTAGGTTTAGAAATTTATGATTTATCCTTTACAGGGACATGCCCCTTGCAGGTGAACTATGTCAATAGTGAGGAGAAAGGTTTTTAGGCCACTGAAACATACAGATCTGAAGGAAATATGGCTGGCTCATGAACAAGCCCTTTCATATTACTTACCACCCCCTTGTGCTTCAGATGCAAGCCTACAAAATAATGCAAGATCAGTGATGCTAACCTTGAGGACCGTATCATTGAATAATCTCCTAAAATGACACAGTTAGCTGACCATTTGTAGACAACATTGATGTTGCAAATTTTACCAAGTTGTGTGGTATTGAGCCAAGGAAACAAAAGGATTCATAGTTTGAGCTTTGGTCTAGGTCAGGTTTGGGAACTCTAGATGATCAAAGTACCACTGCTGGAGTAAAAGTGGAAAATCAGTAAATGACATCAGTCTGCAGGCTAACTTTCTACCTGGCAGTGTAACAGTTCTGGATAGAAGGGTGGGTCTTAAACTGCACCCCATTCCAATATCCCCTCCCTCATTCTCTCACAGGAATCCACAAGCCACCATGCTTCAGTGAGGATCATCCTGCTGCATTTTGCCTCTCTGGAAAGAGAGTTGGATGGCTTGTTGGTGTTGTTAACCAGCTGGCCGTTGCTTATTTCTCCTTCCATTCTCCAGCTTTGGTATTTTGGTCAACAGTACCTCACATCCAGTGCAAGTATTTTTTGATGCTTCAGTGTTGTTTTACAGCTCAGCTTTGCACATTCCATACCCTGTTTCAGTGCATAGGGCAAACCTGGTATACGTTCAAAGATCCATTACAAGAGTTCAAAGCAAGATACAGTTACATCATACCAGGAGGGAAAACATTGCTTTGAGCTGATGATCCAATTCCTGCTTACAAGAGTCCCACCACAAAAATGTCCCCCTTCCCTGAAAAAGAAATTAAAACAAATTAAAAATTACACATTGAAGAAAATCAACAGGACTTCATGAAGGATGAGGTTGGCCCATTAGTAGGATGAAATCTATGAGTGGGATAGCAGTGAGGGTACTGGGAAAGTAAATGATGAAAAGATTCATAGACAGGTTGTTGCTCTAGAGGTAGCCTTAGAATTCAAGAAGATGCGGTAATATTAACCAGCTATCCACCTCTACTCTTCTTCCTGACATGTCCAGAGATGGTGAAAACTCTGTTTGATTTTCTTATCATTGGCTGCCCACATGCCAATTCTCATGATTTTCTACCTTTCCACTGCAGTTCTCATGCTGTTCTAACTGACTGCAGAAAATGCTGGAAATTCTTAGCAGGCCAGACAACATCTGTGGAGAGAGGAACAATTTGAGAGCGATGGCCTTGTAATGTTTACAGTGCTTTTATCTCTCCACAAATGTAACTTGGACTGCTGAATATTTTCAGTTTTCTACTTTTTATTTCAGATTTCTAACATATTCAGTATTTTGCTTCTGGCCATTGTGTTATGACTAACATAAACACAAGAGATTCTGCAGATCCTGGAAATCCTGAGTACACATTCAAAATGCTGGAGGAACTCAGCAGATCAGGCAGCATCTAATGAGTGGAATAAACAGTTGACATTTCATGCCAAGACCTTTCATCAGGACTGGAAAGGAAACGGGAAAAATCAGAATATGAAGCCATAGGGAGGGGAAGGAGTATTAGATGATAGTCTTGATGAAGGGTCTCAGCTTGAAAAATCGACAGTTTATTCCTTTCCATTGATGCTGCATGTCCTGCTGAGTTCCTCCAACATTTTGTGTGTGCATTACTACTATGCAACTTGGATGTCTTTCACCTTCAAACAAATTTTTCTCCCCACCTTCTGTCATTTTAAAACTAATAAATAAGTGCTTAAAACATTTTTTACTAATATCCATTACTTTTCCTCCTACCTCTCTTGTGGAGATTAATTTTCAGTTTCTGCAAGATCTACATTTGAAGATTGCTCAGTTAAATGCAACGAATCTCATTCTTCATGTGCCAAACTCTCATAGCTTCTGCAAATGTGTGTCATGAGAAACTGCCATGGACAATCAAGGAGCTCATTCTAATTCTTATCTTTCTGTTGTCATGGCGAAAGCTATACCTTGAAAGCATAACTTCGCAGGTATGAAGGTTGCAAATAGGCCAAGTATTAAGAGACTGGAATCCCACCACATAGGCTGAGCACTTTGCGAGAAAGTACACAGAACTTGTGGGTGTAAACAATGGCTCAGGATCTCCAGGAATCTTGCTGATTCGGTCAGTACCTGATTGATTACCTGGTGTGAAGACTGACAGTCCAAGGAGAGTTTCCAGGTTGGCCTCTTAGAATCCGACTTTTTGTCTGAAATATCCGGTCAACCCGTTTACCACATGAGTCAAATTCAACTGAATCTGCAAAGGGAATAAAACGCACCATTCAACACAATGTTGACAAAGAATCCAGATGCAAAGAGTGAATTCAGGCAAGGGGTACTCTCCGAAAGAAAAAGACAAATTGAATCAAGTTACATCCACCTTTTCTATCCTTTAACTTAACTGATTCTGCTAATTGAATGCAGTTACATAAATACATACATATATTCTGTGTTAATTCCCACAGCTTGGAACGTGGTCAATACAGCACTTAAGAATAAGTAAAGGAAGTAATTATATCAACCAAGTTCTTCTGTCTCAGAGAAATCCTGTGCATCTTTGATGCTGACTACGATAACTGCTCAGAATGGAAAACTCTATTTCTGATGTAGTGTCTGTTGCAAGGTATGAAGGCACTTCATTGGCAGAAAATATCAGAAATTTTGATCATTCATTAGCACCTGGTAAGGTACCAGAAAACTGGAAGATAGCTAATGTTGTTTATTTAACAAGGAGAAGTCTGGGAACTACAGGCTGATGAGCAGGTCAGTGATGGAAAAGTTACTAGAAGCAATTTTAAGGGTCAGGATTTATTTGTATTTGAAGAAGTCGGGCTGATTAAGAATCATCAGCATGGTTTTGTTCTTGGGAGATAATATCTCACAAATTTAAGTTTTTGAGGTGGCGACCAAGAAGATTTATGATGGTGGTGGACATTGTCTATGTGGACTTTAGAAAGGGCTTTTGACAAGTCCTAAATGGTCACCCAGTCAATGAGGTTAGAACATATGGGATCCAGGGTGAGTTAACAAATTGGATATAAAATTGACCTGGTGGTAGAAGGCAAAAGGTAGCAGTGGAGGGTTGCTTTCAGCAACCATCAACTGTAAACATTGGTTTGCTATGGGGATTGATGAGGTCCTTTACTGTTCATCATAATTAGTAAAGTGATAGTCTTTTGGACAATGAAGAAAGTTCTATGGTTACAACAGGAATCTAGATCAACTGGGAAAGTGGTATTGGAATGCAAGTTAACCCAAGCCAGGGCATACACAGTTAACAACAGGGACCTAAGAAGTGTTGCAGAACAGAGAGACCTAGGAGCACAAGTTCCCTGAAAGCAGTGCCACAGTTATACACAATGGTGAACAAGACATGGTATGACTGCCTTCATCATTCGAGGCATTGAGTAGAAAAGTTGGGACATCATGTTACAGCTGTACAAGAAATTGGTATGACCTGAAATATTGTGTGCAGTTCTGGTTACCACGCTGTAGGAAAGATGTGATTAAGTCAGAAAGGGTGCAGAAAAAAATTCACCTGGATGTTGCCAGGACTAGAAGTCTTGAGTTATAAGGAGAGACTGGCTAGGCTGGAATTGTTTTCCCCAAAGTTTAAGAGGCTGAAAGGTAACCTTATAGAGGTTTATAAAATCATGACAGTAATAGACAGGGCAGATAATCACTATATTTTTCTCAGGATAGGCATCTAAAATTAGAATGCATCACTTTAAGATGAGGGAGGAAATATTTAAAAGTTTTTCCACTCAGAGGGTGGTGGGTATATGGAACAAGATGCCAAAGAAAATGGTTATGGCAGGCATAATAATAATGCTTAAAAGATACTTAGGCAAATACATGGACATGAAAGGTTTAAGGGGATATGAGTCAAACCCAGGCAAATGGAATTAGTATAAATGGCACCTTGGTCAGTGTGAATGAATTGGGTCAAAGAGCTTGTTTCCATAGTGTATAACTCTATGAATCTATAACATCATCAACCCCTCTGCTGTCAAATTGGGCCATTAGTGCAGGAATTCCTAAACCATCAGATGTGCCACCAGAGGGTGAAGCATTTCCTTTGCTCACCGCACCAATGGAGAGTTTTTGATGGAAGGTGATAAGTCCAGGAACAGAACACCTGTGTCAGACATTAAAGAAAATCCCAAAGCATTTTTAAAAGTACATTAAGAACAAGAAGTTAACCAGAGAAAGAGTATGGCCCACTAGAGATCAAATCAGCAGTCTGAGTATGGAGCCAGGGAAAAAGATTAAATCTTATATGATTATATCTCATCTATAGAAGAACACTGTTTTTGGAGAACTTGGGAAGGGTAATAGTAAACCTTCAGAACATAAGTAGATGCCTTGGATCGATAAGTCCCCGGAACTTGACGACGTATCTCAGGTGCTAAGGGAAGCAAGAAAGAAGACTGTTGTGGCACTGAAAGAGATATTTTCAAACTTCACTGACCACAGGTGAAGTGCCAGATGACTGGAGGACAGCAAATCTTGTACCTTTGTTCAGGAAGGGCACAAAGATAAGCCAGATAATTATAGACTTTTGAACCTAACATCAGTAGTAGGGAAATTACTGGAAACAATTCTTTGGGACAGGATTAACCATAAAAAAGTGAAGATTAGTTACAGATGGTAAATATCACTTTATTGGGCATTCCTATGTGACCAATTTAATTATTCAAGAAGTAACAAAATGTTTTAAAGAGGATAGAGTGGACACAGAGAGGATGTTTTCTTCAATGGGCGAGTCTAGTACCAGAGGGCATAGCCTCAGAATACAAGGATGACCCTTTCAAACAGAGACGAGAAGGAATTTCTTTAGCCAGAGGGTGGTGAATCTGTGGAATTCATTGCCAGAGTTGCCTGCAGAGGCCAAGTCATTGGATATATTTAAAGTAGAAGTGGTAGGTTCTTGATTAGTAAGGGAGTCAAAGGTTTCAGCGTAGGCAAGAGAATAGGGTTGAGGAGATAATAAATTAGAGAGGTTAGTGGATATTGTTAAACTTGGATTTTCAGAAGGCATTTGACAAGGTGCCCCACATGAGGCTGCTTAACAAGATAAAGATTCCATGATATTACAGGAAAAATACAAGCATGAATAGGAGATTGACCAGCAGGAGGCAAAGAGTGAGAATAAAGGGGGCATTTTCTGGTTGACTTGCGATGACTAGTGGTGTTACGCAGAGGTCAGTATTAGAACCGTTTCTTTTCACATTGTATGATTTGGAAGATGGAATTGATGGCTTTGTGGCCAAGTTTGCAGATGACATGAAGATAGGTGGAGGGACAAGTAGTGTTGAGGAATAAGGGAGTCTGCAGAAGGACTTGGACAGACAGAGAATGGGCAAAGAAATGCCAGATGGAATATAGTGTAGGAATGTGTATGGTCTTGCACTTGGTAAACGGAATAAAGGCATAGACAAATTCTAAACAGGGAGAAAATTCAAAAATTAGAGCTGTAAAGGGACTTGGGGGTCCTTTTGCAGTATTCCCTGAAGGTTAACTTGCAGGTTGAGTCAGTAGTAACAAAGGCAAATACAATGTCAGCATTCATTTCGAGAGGACAAGAATATATAGTAAGAGCTAAGATGTAATGCCAAGGCTTTATAAGGCATTGGTCAGTCTGTAACTGGAGAATAGTGAGCAGTTTTGGGCCCTTTATCAAAGAAAAGATGTGCTAGCATTGGAGAAGATCCAAAGGAGGTTCACAAGAATGATTCCTGAAATGATGTACGACGAGGGTTTGATGGCAGTGGGAGTCCATACTCACTGGAGTTTAGAAGAATGAGGGGGGATCTCATTGAAACCTATTGAATATTGAAAGATCTAGATAGAGTGGATGTGGAGAGGGTGCTTCCTATAGTGGGTGAGACTAGGACCAAAGGGCACAGCTCCAGAATAGAGGGATGTCCATTTAGAACAGGGGTGGGGGAGTAATTTCTTTAGCCAGAGGGTAGTGAACCTATGGAATTCTTTGCCACAGATGACTGTGGAAGGAAGGCAAAGCAATTGACTATATTTAATACGGAGATTTATAGGTTCTTTATTTGTCAGAGCATCAAAGATTACAGAGAGAAGACAGAAGAATGGATTTAAACATTCCGTCAGCTATGATGGAATGGCCAAGTGGACTTGATGGGCTGAAGGTCCCAATGCTTATTGTCTTAAATTAGCCATGACTGAATGGCGGAGCAGACTCAATGGGCCTAATTCTGCTCCTATGTCTTATGATTTTATGGTCTAGGACAATACAGTTTATATGTATTTTATATGTACAGTTTATATGTATCTTATATATTCTAAATGGACTTTTAAAAAGTTAAAATCTAAAGTCTATCCCGAGCCTTATAGGCCCATCAGGCCGGTGCTTATACCGGTTTCCGTGGCGTGAAGCAACTGAGAGTACGAGACTCCCCCCCCCCCCCCCCCCCGGATAGGACGCCAATCTATTGCGAGGTTAACCCCCAGCATTTGCCGGTACCCATTTTCAGCTGGGTGGACTGGAGCAGTGTGTAGTTAAGTGTCTTGCTCAAGGACACGACATGCTGCCTTGGCTGTGGCTCAAACTCACAGCCTTCAGATCGCTACTCTAACACCTTAACCACTTGGCCACGCGCACACTAAATGGACTTTAATAAGGTCCCATGTAATAACTAGTTTAAAAGATTAGAGTCCATGAGATCCAAGGCAAGTTGTCAAATGGATCCATAATTGGTTTGGTAATAGGAGGCAAAGAGGGATAATGAATATGGGAGAAAGTTTACAGATTACCCAAAAATTGCTGATGTTTCTGACAACAAAGAGGGTAATCATAGGTTACAAGATGATATTGATCAATTGGCAAAATGGGAAGAGTAATGGCAATTAGAATTCAGAAATGTGAGGATACACTAAGGGTAGGATACACACAATGAACAAAAGGGGAATTTGGAGGAACAGAAATTGAGCCATAAAATCCCATTTACACCACATGCACCAAATTTGTTTCATTCACCAAATATCTATAGGGAATTGCCATTTGAAATTTATTCAGATAGTGCACATCAAATTGAACTGCATGCTGGGAAAAAAATACTCCACCTTCCCCCTAATTCTGTTATAAAACTCTGTGATTATTAATCCTTCCACTTATGTAACAACTCCTCTCTGTCAAACCACCTGAATTTTTGATTATTAAATCTTCACATTAAAAAAGAACAATCTCAATTTCCCATCAAATTTCTCACATTTTAATGAGAATAATCTCTTAATCTCTTCCAAAACATTTATTAAATCTGACTAGGTGAAGATCAAACTATTGTAATGACACTGTGGCAATATATTCATTTCTCTCTGCTTCTCTGTTACCGTCCTCAAATCTGAAATTTCCCTTTATAGCAGAACAGGAACATACCCTTTGGCCCACAATACTGTGCCAACCATAATGCCAGATTAAACTAATCTCACCTGCCTGCATATAGGTTACAATCTTCCATTACATGCCTGTATGTGTATCTAAGTGCTTCTGAAATGTTGCTATCATATCTGCTTCTAACACTTTTTCTGAGAATGTGCTCCAAGCACCTACCATACTCTGTATAAAATAACTGGCCTTGCATATTTTCTTCAAATATTTTCCCCTTCTCGCCTTAAATCTATGCCCTCTAATATTTTCACCCCGGGAAAAAGGCAACATTTACCCTGTCTAATTTTATGGGTGGTTTTTTCAGGTCACCCCTCAGCCTTCAATACTCAAGAGAAAACAATCCAAATTTGTTCAACCACTTCTTGTAGTTAATACTCTCTAATCCAGACCACAAGTGGACCTATCTTGCATTGTTTCCCAAGTCTCCATGTTTCCTGTATTGTGGTGACCAGAACTGATCCAAATGTGACTTAACCAAAGTTTTTATACAACTGAAATATGGCTTCCCTACTTTTATACCCTATGACACAGCTGATAAAGGCAAGCATACCATATGCCTTATTTACCACCCAATCTATTTGTGTGACCATTTTCAGGGAGCTATGGACTTGCACCCCATGATCACTGTACGTCAATGCTCCTAAGAATCCTGCCATTTACTGTATTCTTTCCTCTTGCATTGACCTCCCAAAGAGCAACACCTCACACTTGCCCTGATTAAACATAGAAACATAGAAAATAGGTGCAGGAGTAGGCCATTCGGCCCTTCGAGCCTGCACTGCCATTCAGTATGATCATGGCTGATCATCCAACTCAGAACCCAGTACCAGCCTTCCTTCCATATCCCCTTGATCCCTTTAGTCACAAGGGCCATATCTAACTCCCTCTTAAATATAGCCAATGAACTGAACTAAACTCTGTTGACCATGCTCCATCCTCAACTGGCAGGATTTCTTGGTAGCCAACCATTTCAAGTCCACTCCTATTCCCATTCTGACACGTTGGTTATGCCCTCTACTACCTTAAGGCAATTCTGAGGTTGCAGGAGCAATGTCTCATACTCATACTTACTACCTAAATAGCCTCCAACCTGATGGAATAAACTTTGATTTCTCTAACTTCCAGTAATTTCACCCCCCCTTTTCTTTTTCTATTCCCCACTCTGGCTCCCCTCATACCCCTTATCTCCTCACCTATCCATCACTTCCCTCTGGTGCCCTTCCTCCTCCCCTTTCTCCCATGGCCCTTTACCTCCTCCACCTCTCATCTCCATGCTTCTCAGTTCATTCAGCCTTCCCCACCCACCCACCTTCACCTCACCTGGGTTCACCTATCACCTTCCAGCTTGTACTCCTTACCCTCCCCCCTCCCTCACACCTCCTTTTTCTGGCTTCTCCTTCCTTTCCAGTAGTGATGAAGGGTTTCAGCCTGAAATGTCAATTCTTCCTCTCCATGGATACTAACTGACCTCCAGTATTTTGTGTGTGTGTGTGTGTGTGTGTGTGTGTGTGAGTGAGAATACACACCTCCACCACTATGCTCTATTTTCTATGGCCAAGACAATCTTGATCCCAGTACCAAATCACTGAGGATTCCATGTGATTTAATCTTCTGGATGAACCTGCCTTGAGGGAGCCTTGTCATTAGTAAAGTAAATGTGGACAACATCTAATACCCTACCTTCACCAACCATCTCTGTTACCTCCTGAAAAAAATTCAGTCAAGTTGGTAAGACATGACATTCCCTGTACAAAGCCATGCTGTACTTAATAAGTCTATGTTTTTTGACATGTGAGTAATTCCTGTCCCTGAGAATCTTCTTCAACCACTGAGGTAAGGTTCATTAGCATATCCCGATTCCCTGGTTTGTCCCTATTGCCCTTCTTAAATAAAGGACTGTTCAATGTCCTTCCCCTTGCTACATTAAATTACTCATTTAATACCTCACTCATCTCCTCTAGTTCCAGGCTTAAATTCCCACTTTTGTTATGACTAGTGCTACCCCCTTCAAATCTACTCTCATTTTTAAGGTATGCATAAAATGCAGTGGGATTCTCCTGAATCCAATTCACCAAGGACATTTCATAACCCCTTTTGAATTCTCCTGATCCCCTGTTTAATTCCTTTCCTGCTTGCTTTACATTATTCAAAGTCCATATCTGTTTTCAGCTTCCTTAACCTTGCATTTGCTTCCTTTCCCTTTTGTAAAAGAAAATTGAAATGAAGAAAAGGTGTTCTAAATATATACCTGGATCTTCCCTCTCTCCTGAGATATCATTCCCTTCTGCAATTGAAACAGACAACAAGAACAAAATTAAAGGAGAGTAATTGGGAATCAAGTCACAATGTGATTGAAATTCTCCACAAATACATGCTGAATATTCCTAAACATGTATGTCTATGTTGTGAGGTGATTGAATGACACTGTTCTCCCCTGCCCACAATCACTGGTTCCCAGGTACTGTGATTCAAGAAGCTGCAACTTGATATCTTCACTCACTTTCCATTGCACTGAATCATTCATGAAGGGTGGGTAGCTGGAACATGAAGAAATTACACAGTGTGAGATTTGAAACATGAACATGTAAAAACCAGGGATAGGCTCTAAGAGATAAAATATATTTTGTATGGAAATACGGAATAGTTAGTCTTTGCACATAAAACTGGTCATTGTCTCTGTTTCTGTGGAATGAGATGTCAATTCATTCCATGGCTCATGAACCAGCATGGATAACTTTACTCACGACAACACTGAACTGATTCCACAATCAATCACTTCCAATGACTCTACAACTCTTGTTCTCAGTAATATTTATTTATTTACTATTTGGGTTTTTTTGTATTTGCACTGTGTGTCTTCTTTTGCACACTGCTAATTTGTCAGTCCTTGTGTGTAGTTTGTTATTGTTCTACTGTGACATACATGTACTTTGATAATACATTTACATAGAACTTTGAATTTTGATCTTTTTTAAAAGTTTGTTATATCTTAGTGAGAGTGTATCTGTGCCTATATATGGAGCAATTGTAGGCGTGGCTGTAATAATCCATTAAATATCTGTAATGTGCTAATGTGAGAAAATGGATTAGTGTAGATGGGTAAAATAAATGGGATGGTGGGCTGAAGTACATATCTGTGCTAAATGATTATATATAGTCATTCAGCACACACACACAAAATAATAGTGTCTTTAATGTAGGACACTCTCAATGTTTGTAATATGAAGCAACATAAAACCAAGGAAGGCACTACAGACATGTGGTGTGAACTGATAAATCATGCCATCCTACGAAACAAAAGAAAGTTAACAGCATTTTCTCACATCCAAGTGCTTAACATTGTGCAGCTGGAAATCTTTCCCTTTTTATTCCCTATGTTCCCTATTGCTTGAACAGAAGTAAGTAAAGCCTTTCCTGGTCTCTGGTCTGACTACCATGCCACCATTGGCCATTGATTTCTGTGTGTATAGAATTTAGAATATATAAAACATACAGCACAGGAACAGGCCAATTCAGCCCCACAATGTTGTGCCAAACTAGTTAAAAAACAAATCAAAAACACCCAAACACTAATCCCTGCTACATACACAATGCCCATGTGCCTCTATCTTCTCCATCTTCCTTATATCCATGTGTCTATCCAAACATCTCTTAAAAGTCTCTAATGTATTTGCCTCTACCACCATACAAGGCAGCAGATTCCAGACGTCCATCACTCTATAAGTAAAAAACTTACCCCTCACATCCCCCTTGAATGTTACCCCCCAACCCCACCTTCAATGCATGTCCTCCGGTATTAGGCATTTCAACCCTGGGAAACAGATCTTTCCTGAGAGTTAGAGTAGGAAGTGGTTTAATTTCTATTACTGCAACTGCCCCTGAAAAACACCCTCAATATTGACATTAATTTGCAGAATTATAATGGGGTTAAAGCTGGAGGACAACTTGCAAATATTATGATTTTGTTGGTGTGAATACAGAAAATTAATTGTCTTGTTTAGATCTGCTTGAGGTGACAGAACTGATAAAATAGATTGAAGGAAGCCATTTTCTTAGGTGAGACATCAAAGCTGTTCATTTGGTGATAGCAGGCACACAGAGTTATGAAATTCTGGAGCATTCCCCCACCAACTTATTTTGCATAAAGAGGCAACCGAGAGTTTTGAAGCTCTTACTGTTGCAAAATAGGTTACAAAGCCAGGTTATGTAAAACAAATTGACATGATCTAATGGAATTTGTCCAAGGTACGGAATGACCTGTCCTGTTCCTTTCTCTATCGTTATTCCTTTGTCACTCTCACTGTCCATCTCTTCACTTTTCTCTTTCTCAGCAGATAGGTTTGTGTGTGTGTGTGTGTGTGTATTCATATATATCTCTGTAAATGACTCACGCACACTATCTAAATTTCTTTGGCTTGCTAGATAATCCCATCACCCCTTCCCAGCCATGCCCACATCCCCTGGTTCTCTCTATCTGTTCCTCAACTTTGTTCCTTCTGCAATCAGAAATGTGGTTTTTAGATCGAAGTTTAGAATTCTGTTCATTGGGTATGTAGTTCACTACAGGAAGAAAGTTGCTGCCTGGTAGATTAAATTATTGTGAATGGCATTTTTTCTAAAATGTAAATGTATAATTGTGGACAACACAAGGTTATAGCTGCCTCATCTGTATCGTAAACATATGTGAATGACATTCAGCTTTTAAGTAGCAATAGTTAGTATCATACTGCAAGTACTGATGGCACAGTAATCCCACTGCACTTTGGGATCCAAAGTGTAACACCAAGGTCCATGACTGTCCCCATCAGGATTTCGACAGTAGTTTTTCTCGAGACCAGCATTAGGATGTGTCTGAGGAGTGACTCTGTGGGGGGAAAAGTTAGAGGACTCATTACACTTTACATTTGCTTCAATTTGAGTCATACATAGCTACCATAGGACTACCATTTCCAGTAGTATACAGTACCCTTGATACTGCACAAACAACAGCGATGTACAAATTAACACAAATTTGAGATTAACACAAATCCCCCAACAATATAGAGCAATGCAAAGCACACAAATTGGAGTAACCTATAGGTACCGAAATCATTGCTAATTCCAAACATACTGTATACCAGTTCCAGAAATATCTGTATAAACTTAACAACATACTGTACTGTATATGCACACGTTTCAGTCACATACACAGGCACTAATGTGAATGCAAATTCCAAATACCCAGAGATGAAAATCCCAATAATATACAGTAAAAACTTAATTGTTCATCACTTTACCCAGTATGCTCCAGCAAATCTCACGTCTGAATATCTTTCATTTATCCCAGTACTGTACAACAACAAATAACATTAATTTCCCAATATTATAATAATCTGCCTATATTACACAACACTCCAAGATTAAAGTTATTCTCCATCACACAGCCACTCTGATGTTAACAGGTATTAGTTCCAGAAACATATCGCAAACCTGTATTTGTGATATAAAGATATCACAAATAAACGGATGCATTGGTCATGATCTTTCAAGAATCACCTGATTCTGGCATGGTTCCGGAGGACTGGAAGATTGCAAATGTCACTCCACTTTTTAAAAATGGATGAAGACAAAAGAGAGGAAATTATAGGCCAGTTAGCCTAACCTCAGTGATTGGGAGTGTTGGAGTCTATTTCGGCGTACTTGGAGACTAAGTCAAAGTCAGCATGGTTTCTGTAAAGGGAAATCTTGCCTAACAAATCTATTATTAGAGTTCTTTGAGGAAGTAACAAGCAGGCTGGACAAAGAGGAGGCAGTAATGTCATTTACTTCGATTTTCTGAAGCATTTCTTAAAGTGCCTCACATAAGGCTGCTTAACAAGATAAAATCCTACGACGTTACAGAAAAGACACAGGCATGGATAAAGGAATGGCTGACAGGCAGGAGGCAGCAAGTGGGAATAAAAGGGGCCTTTTCTGGTTGCCTGCCAGTGACGAGTGGTGTTCCTCAGGGGTCAGTATTGGGACTGCTACTTTTTACATTGTTTGTCAATGATTTAGATAGTGGAATTGATGGCTTTGTGGCAAAGTTTGCGGATCATATGAAGATAGATGGAAGGGTAGGTAATGCTGAGGAAGCAATGCAATTGCAGCA
This sequence comes from Mobula birostris, assembly GCF_030028105.1. Classification (NCBI taxonomy): domain Eukaryota; kingdom Metazoa; phylum Chordata; class Chondrichthyes; order Myliobatiformes; family Myliobatidae; genus Mobula; species Mobula birostris. The sequence continues at coordinate 61,218,489 of NC_092385.1, forward strand.
GGACTTAGACAAGTTGGAAGAATGGGCAAAAAAGAGGCAGATGGAATATAGTTTTGGGAAATGTATGAGAATGTGTGTTGGTAAAAGGAACAATAGTGCAGACTATTATCTAAATGAGGAGAAGGTTCAAATATCAGAGGTGCAGAGGGACTTAGGAGTCCTCGTGCAAGACTCCCAGAAGATAAATTCACAGGATGAGTCTGTGGTAAAGAAGGCAAATGCAACGTTGGCATTTATTTCAAGGAGATAATGCTGAAGCTTTATAAGACACTAATCAGGCCGCACTTGTCTGGGCCCCTTATCTCGGAAGGGATGCATCGTCATTGGAGAGAGTCCAGAAGAGGTTCACGAGGATGATTCTGGGAATGAAGGGATTAACATACGAGGAGCGTTTGGCAGCTTTGGGCCTGTACTCACTGGAATTTAGAATAGTGCATGGGGATCTCATTCAAACCTACCAAATGTTGAAAGAACTAGATAGGGTGGATGAAAAGAGGATGTTTCCTTTGGTGGGGGTATCCAGAACTAGAGGGCATAGCCTCAAAATTGAGAGGTGACCTTTTAGAACAGAAGTAAGGAAAAATTATTTTAGCCAAAGTGTGGTGAATCTGTGGAATGCTCTACCACAGACTGCGGTGGAGGCCAAGTCTGTGTGTATATTTAAAGCAGAAGTTGATAGATTCCTGATTGGTCAGGGTATCAAGGAATATGGTGAGAGGGCAGGTGTATGGGTTGAATGGGATCTGCGATCAACCATGATGAAATGGCGGAGCGAACTCAATGGTCTGAGTGGCCTAATTATGCTCCTATGTTCTTTTTTATGCACAAATCAAACACGATCATTTAAAATGTCACATACAACCAGTCACTTATCACTACCCATACAATCATCACAGTCAATATATACAGACCTGAAATTGCTTCAAACTCTTGGACTTTACAGTTATCCTGAGGTTAACATTGTTCATATTTATGAATATATGGGAATGTGAAATTAAAAATAATTTTTTAGTACAGGTTGAGCACCTGCCGTATCTGAAGTGCTTGGGGCCGAGAGTGTTTCAGATTTCAGTGTTTTGGGGATTTTGGAATATTTGCATCTATATACGAGATACCTTGGGGATGGGACCCAACTCTAAACACAAAATTCATTTACATTACATATATAATTTATACATATACCCTGAAGGTAGTTTATATAATACTTTTAATAATTTTGTGCATGAAAAAGTAATGTGTACATTGAACCATCAGAAAGGTACGCTATTACCACCTCATCCACCCAAGCGGGCAGTCAGTGGTTGTTTAACATCGCTATCATTCCCGAATTTGAAGTTATGTGCTACCCGTAAGCAGTCTTTGTCTTATACTTGTTCATCGCACATACGTACTTCATAGCAAAAATTATAACATAACATTAACATACTGAAAATATAATGTGTGCAGGATAACCAAAACAACACAGCAGCACTGGGAGAATACCTGAATCAGCTGCTCAACAACAAACGAGGGCAGGCATTCAGTCTCTACCTATAATGCTGTGTTTTATTAAAAGGTTACAGTAATTATTTGTATTTATTTGTATTATTTGTATTTTACTTTCTTAAGGCTTTATAAAAAACAAAAGATTGAATTTAATTACAGGTAACTGTAATGAAAACTGAAATCTCCTGTAGGAGCTTTCTTATCAACGGTAGACAGTATCTTTTTGGGACAATAACACAAGAAGAACAACATCTTGTCAGCACTGTAGACTTGTTCTAGTGTTAGATTATCATCAGTGATGAGTTTGGCAAACTCATCACTGAATTTATCAACTGATACATGATCAGCCGACATTTTTACTTCAAAATTTTCTAAATCTTTAAAAATTTAATGCCGTGCCCTTTCTTAAATTTCTACAACCAGCCTGGTGAATATTCACAATTACCTTCAATTTTCAGTTCATTGTGATAGATCTTTGCTTGTTTCATGATCAGCATTCCATTAAGCAGCATATGTTCCCTCTGACACTGGTAAATCCACTCTTTCAATACACGATCAACATCTTCATGTTTCACTTTATGCAGTGTTTTTCTATTTTTCATTAACTTCTGTTCATTACTTTCAGCATATAATTTTAATAGTCTGTCCTTCTGTTTCTTCATGTCATAGGTTGTGGTTGTTCCAACACCATATTCCACTTACACTTACACTGCTGTCAAGTTTTTCCAACAAGTTGACTTTCTGTGATAAATATAATCATTTGCTCTTTTTTTCCCACTGTTACCCATAGGCCTTATTGACATTTTCAACAATATCTTCATAGCACAGACCAGAGAATGAGTGTAAAACACTGTGAGTAATGCGCAAAGGTCTGGCTATGATGACTGCTGAAAACAAATTGGTGCCAACAGGCTCCACTCAGGGTATGTGAGGTCACTTGCCAGGGTCTGTGGTGCACAGAGACCTGCACATCACCTAGGAACCTTCCCAGTGCCTAGTGGAATTTTGTGTTTGTGGCGTCAGGTCAGCAGTCAAAAAAAGTTTGGATTTCGGAGGTTTTGGATTTTGGATTTTCAGATAAGGGGTGCATAACCTGTAGTTCTTGACAATGATAGTAAATTCAATGATGTATGGAGAAGGGTATTTAACACTGATCATAGTAATAAACAGATTCCTCGAGATTAACACTAATCCACATGATAGACAACTCACGCTGACACTGAGAACATTTTGCTATAGGGATTAATATTATTGTCGTATCCCCATATATCATAGATTTGATGTTAGTTTCAAGACCTGTGATGTTCAAGACCAGCGATCCAGATTCCTACAGAATTCCAGATACAAAGAACAAAAGGCCAATGTGAGACCGAAAATGCAATTTCAGTGTACGATAGCTGTGGCAGAGTTTGCATATTATTATTTCCTATAAGACAAAACCTAGCAGCATAAGTGGCAGTGGCATTTCATTCCCCAATGAGCTCGTTGCCTGTTATACACATTTTGAAAGGGAAAAATAAGACTATGCCTTTGCAAATCTCCACGGCATCTGGTGACCCTATGATCACTGTCTCAGAGGACAATGTCAGAACATCATTTGAGAGGGTGAACCCTCAAAAGGTGTCAGGCCCGGGTGGTGTACCTGGCAAGATATTGAAAGTCTGTATCAACTAATCGGCTGGAGAGTTCAAGGTCATTTTCAACCTCTCACAGCACAGTTAGAAGTTCCCACTTGCTACAAAAGGGCAACAACAACCTTGCACTGAACATCAGCAAGCTCAAGTAACTAATTGCGGACTTCAGGAAGGGAAAGTTGCGAGAACACACCAGAGGGGCAGCTGTGGAAAGGAAGAACAGTTTCAAGTTCCTGAGCATCAACATCTCTGAGGATCTGTCCTTGACCCAACACATTGATGCGAAAGTGAAGAAGGCACACAAGTGACTGTACTTCATCAGTAGGTTGAGGAGATTTTGTATGTCACTAAAAACTCCTGCAAATTTCTACAGAAGTACAGCGAAGAGAATTCTGACCGGCTGCATCACAACCTGGTGCGGAGGCTCCAATGCGCATGATGGCAAGAGCTTGCAGAGGGTTGTAGACTCAGCCAGTTCTGTCACAGGCACGACCCTCCCCACCATTGAGAATATTCTCAAGAAGACAGTATCCATCATTAAAGACTCACCATCTGGGCATGTCCTCTGGTGTCACCACTGAATGTACTAACAGGGAGGAGGTACACTCACACTCATCTTTTTAAGAACAGCTTCTTCCCCTTCACCAACAAATTTCTGAATAGTCTATGAACCCATGAACATTACCTTGTTATTCGTCCGTTGCACTATATTTATTTTGTAATTCGTAGCAATTTTTAATTCTTGCACTGTACTGCTGCCATAAAGCAACAAATTTCATAACATAAACTTGATTTCTTATTCTGAAGTCATATCCTATAATTCCAAAGACATAAATAAATCCAAGATTAAGACTAATTCCCTGATACTTCAGTCTGAAAACGCCAGAAATCATCCAATAAAGCACAGCTAAAATTAACACAACTCATATTAAAATGCAGTCATGTTGAGATTACCATTAATGCAGGCAATAAATCATCTCAAAGTTTACACTAATTCAAGTGATGTTAATACTAATCGCAGCAATATAGCTCTGTGAATAATGATAATGTCAGTCCTATTCAGCATTGAGATTAACGGACACACCAGGAATATATGCAGATCCTATTAAACATCAATATAGAAAGATACAGATGCCTTTACGTTAACACTAAACTGCAGAAGTGGTTGCTATTTGCACTGAGTTGGAGGGATGGCTGCACTTTACATCTGGCCCTCAGTTTTACAATAGCAACCTCTTTCATTTGAATGATTAAGGCAACCTTCATTAAAAAGTTAAAGAAAGCATTCTGTACTTCTTTATCAAATAATTAGCATTAAGGAAATTGAATGCATTTCAAAATAAATGTTTATTTTACATTTTCTGCAAAAATGATGATATGATTTAATTATATTTCCCCTGATTCTAAATGTTAGTGAAGGTCTTTAAACAACACATTGTAAGGATGCAGTCCATGGCTATGGGCTCAGTTTTCAGAGTAATGCATACAAAATGTAAAATATAAATTTATTTTGAAAGTGACAAAGGTTTCAGGCCAAGACCCTTCCTCAGGATTCACTGCTTAGGCCCACACACCACTGTGGCTCACTCTAGCTCACAGTATGGATCTGGAATCAAGGCCCTTTACTGGGAGGAGCACAACTACAAAAGGTGAGTATGTTATTGGGGGTGCTGTAGGAGGACCTGGGTCAAGAACAACCAGTCCATTACAGCTCTGATACCTTATAATAATGCTAATACTAACTCTAATTACCTAATATAATATCTAGTGCTTGGTATACTAACGTCATATCCAGATACCCTAAGAATAACAACAGCTCGAATAATGTACATCTTTTTAGTTATTAACATACATTTGAGTAGTATTAGATTCTCTAAAATTAACAATTATCATAGCACTTACAGACATCCTGATAGAAAAAATCACCAGTATATAGAAACCCTACAATAAGCATTCATCTCAGTAATACATCTGGATCTATGGAAGTTGCAGCAAGGCAAGGGTTAAGGTATTGTCAGGCAGGAATAATTTACAGATAGTGTACAGTCAACGCAGACTAGGAGGGGCTTTGAATTTACAGATCGTGTACAGTCAATGCAGGAACAATTTACAGATAGTGTACAGTCAATGCAGACTAGGAGGGGCTTTGAATTTACAGATAGTGTGCAGTCAATGCAGACTAGGAGGGGCTTTGAATTTACAGATAGTGTGCAGTCAACGCAGATTAGGAGGGGCTTTGAATTTACAGATAGTGTGCAGTCAATGCAGACTAGGAGGGGCTTTGAACTTACAGATAGTGTGCAGTCAATGCAGGCTCGGAGGGGCTTTGAACTTACAGATAGTGTGCAGTCAACGCAGACTAGGAGGGGCTTTGAACTTACAGATAGTGTGCAGTCAACGCAGACTAGGAGGGGCTTTGAATTTACAGATCGTGTACAGTCAATGCAAGCGAGGAGGGGCTTGAATTTACAGATAGTGTGCAGTCAATGCAGGCTCGGAGGGGCTTTGAATTTACAGATAGTGTGCAGTCAATGCAGACTAGGAAGGGCTTTGAATTTACAGATAGTGTGCAGTCAACGCAGACTCAGAGGGGCTTTGAATTTACAGATAGTGCGCAGTCAATGCAGGCTCGGAGGGGCTTTGAAGAGCATAGTTTCCCTTTGCACAGCATGGGTCTGGAGCACTTGGCATACCAAGACAAGATAAGAATGCAAACAAAGGATTCTAGGGTGACATTTTCTATTAGTTAGTTATATTACTAACTCTAAGTGTTATTGGCCTTTAACATAAAGGATATTAACACCTGTATTATTAGACCATAAGATATAGGAGCAGAAGTAGGCCATTCGGCCCATTGAGTCTGCTCTGCCATTCAATCATGGGCTGATCCAATTCTTCCAGTCATCCTCACTCTCCTGCCTTCTCCCCTGTAGTGCGATTGATGTGTGATTGATTATTGATCATGCAAATAAGGGTTTTGAAAATCCACAAGGTTTCCAATTAGTCAGTATCTATATCCAACTAGTCAATTCTGTATAAAAATGGCATTACTTTGTTCACGCTTGTTCAAAGTATAATTGAAACAAGTGCAAATTGTCAGAGTCCAGTTAATCAGCAACGACAGATACAGAAGTTAACTTTAATTCCTGCAATTTATAGATACTAATATCAGCCTCAGAAACACAGTGACCTGGCTGAACAAATCTATACTTCTCAATGATACCTATTCTCTATTTCCTGCTGCTGGCTCTCAGTCTCACAAAGCAAAATGAAGGCAACATACCGTGGGATGTGAGGTCTATTTGAGGTCCACCTTTGACATGAAATCCCCTTTCTTGTTTTATTGACTAATCCTCGATAGGTTGTCCCATTTCCATTATAGCAGTCTGTGAAGTGACAAGGCTCTGTATTAACCACTTTATCTTGCTTGTACATAGGAACATACGGAGATTGATTGTGTGAATGCAGTTCCTGATAAAGAATCTGCACTAACTTTAAAAAAGATACTAAGTCAGTATATAAAGATTCAGAATGTTCTCAGTAAATGTGCAAAGATTTCCCCTTGACTCTGTTAGGTCTTCATTCTCTACCTTCCAATATATCTTCAAAGATTAATGGGCAAACAACTTTGTAATATTCCCAGCTTTTTCAGATGCCTCTGCTAATGCAGCAGCAGTGAGACAGCACCTGCCCCTTCAAGAAAGTACAGAAGAGAATGAGGGACTCAACTCAAAATCATTTGCTAATTGTCTCTGCTAAAAAAATGAAATGGGGACATTAAGGAAGGAGTGAATTGCCTACAAAGGCCCACTAATAATGCAAGAATATTCTCACAATAAATGACCACAAATGTTTCACTGCTGTTGGCGTGTTGTTCATCTTACCTTCAGGTTCAATATCATCCTCACAGCGTTTGATCTGCAGACAAAATGCCGTCCTGACTCTAGGATCAGTTGTGAAACACCATGGGGCTTCTGACCCATCAGGATTCCGACAGTAATTCTCCTGTAGCCCTCTGTAACAACAGGTGGGATATACTAGGACAGAACTTTCCCATAATAGAATCAGAGGAAATTTACTGTGCAAAAAGAGGCATTCAAACCATTGTATCCATGCCAGTTGCAAAAGAACAACCAAGCCCAAACACACCTCCCATTACGTTGTCTGCACCCCGCAGATCACAACTTTACAAGTTCACATCCAAGCTTAAATGTATTGAGAGCTTTTCTCCAGCCATCCTTTCCAACAGTGAGTTCCAGACTCCTCTTCCCATCTGGGTAATAAATGTTTTACTCACCTACCCAATAATACTTCTATCAAGAAGTTTAAAACAGAAGTCGCGTATGTCCAGTTTTCTCCAGCACTTTTGTTTTAGTGTTCAGTTTATGCCCACTGTTTCTAGACCCCTCTATCAATAGTCCTCCCTATTTGTTCTTTCTAGGCTCCTTGTAACTTTATACACCTCAGGTCCACTTTTACAAAGAAAACAACCCATCTTATCCACTCTTCACAATAGCTGATTTATTATCCCCCTCAACCCCATTTTCCTGCCTTCTAGGTCTCTCCAGGGTCTTCATGATGCGGTGGCATCGACCTCCCACATCATGAAGACCCTGGAGAGACTTGTTCTGGAGCTGCTCCAGCCTATGGTTAGGCCACACTTAGATCCCCTCCAGTTCGCCTACCAGCCCCGACTAGGAGTTGAGGATGCCATCGTCTACCTGCTGAACCGTGTCTACGCCCATCTGGACAAGCCAGTGAGCACTGTGACGGTCATGTTTTTTGACTTTTCCAGTGCATTCAACACCATCCGCCCTGCTCTGCTGGGGGAGAAGCTGACAGCGATGCAGGTGGATGCTTTCCTGGTGTCATGGATTATTGATTACTTGACTGGCAGACCACAGTACGTGTGCTTGCAACACTGTGTGTCTGACAGAGTGATCAGCAGCACTGGGACTCCACAGGGGCTGTCTTGTCTCCCTTTCTCTTCACCATTTACACCTCGGACTTCAACTACTGCACAGAGTCTTGTCATCTTCAGAAGTTTTCTGATGACTCTGCCATAGTTGGATGCATCAGCAAGGGAGATGAGGCTGAGTACAGGGCTACGGTAGGAAACTTTGTCATATGGTGTGAGCAGAATTATCTGCAGCTTAATATGAAAAAGACTAAGGAGCTGGTGGTGGACCTGAGGAGGGCTAAGGCACCGGTGACCCCTATTTCCATCCAGGGGGTCAGTGTGGACATGGTGGAGGATTACAAATACCTGGGGATATGAACTGACAATAAACTGGACTGGTCAAAGAACACTGAGGCTGTCTACAAGAAGGGTCAGAGCCGTCTCTATTTCCTGAGGAGACTGAGGTCGTTTAACATCTGTCACACGATGCTGAGGATGTTCTATGAGTCTGTGCTGGCCAGTGCTATCATGTTTGCTGTTGTGTGCTGGGACAGCAGACACCAACAGAATCAACAAAGTCATTCGTAAGGCCAGTGATGTTGTGGGGATGGAACTGGACTCTCTGATGGCGGTGTCTGAAAAGAGGATGCTGTCCAAGTTGCATGCCATCTTGGTCAATGTCTCCCACCCACTACATAATGTACTGGGTGGGCACAGGAGTACATTCAGCCAGAGACTCATTCCACCGAGATGCAGCACAGAGTGTCATAGGAAGTCATTCCTGCCTGTGGCCATCAAACTTTACAACTCCTCCCTTGGAGGGTCAGACACCCTGAGCCAATAGGCTGGTCCTGGACTTATTTCCTGGCATAATTTACATATTACTATTTAATTATTTATGGTTTTATATTGCTATATTTATACTCTATTCTTGGTTGGTGCAACTGTAACGAAAACCAGTTTCCCTCGGGATCAATAAAGTATGACTATGACTACCCATAACCTTTGGCACCTTTACTAATCAAGAACTTATCAACCTCCGCTTTAAATATACCCAATGACTTGGCCCCACAGCCACCTGTGGCAATGAACTCCACAGATTTTCACCACCTTCTAGCTAAAGAAATTCCTCCTCATCTCTGTTCTAAAGGGATGTCCTTCTATTCTGAGGCTGTGCCCTTTGGTCCAAGACTCCCCACTGTAGAAAACATTCTTTCCATGTCCACTCTATCTAGGCCTTTCAATATTTGATAGGTTTCAATGAGATCCTAACCCCCATTCTTCTAAACTAGTTCCAGCATAACCACCCCACTGCTATATTCTATACCTTGACTAATCAAGAAAAGCATTCCACATGCTTCTTTAACCAGAATAATGAATTGCCCCACTACCCCTGTCATCCAAAGCCCCTTTACTCTTCATTACCATTCAATATGCTCCAATTTATTATATGTTGCCTTGCTTCTTTTCTCCACAGAAAAGCATTTCCCTCAGCCTTCGTTGCATGGAATTCCATTTGTCAATCTGCAAACTTCTTTACAGTGCCCCTGACATTTATAACTAAACCAACAAGGGAGCAAACACTGTGCCCTGTGTCTACAGAAGCATTCAACGATACCCTCTGCTTCTGCCTACCAAGCCAAGTTCAGATTCAATTTGCCACTCTCCCATTTTTTAATCATCCACTCATGTGGGATCTTGTCAACAGCCTACTGCAAACCCACACAGACTTTAAAAATGCATTAGCTTTATTGACCTTCCTTGTGTATTATTAAGAAATTTCCATTAACAAATCCATGCCGATTGTCATTCTGTGACTTTCTAAGTTGGTTTACACAATCTCAGACTGATTCAGTATTATGTCCATAACTGGGTTAACCTAATTACTTGGATTACTTTTTCTTCCTTTTTAAATCACAGTAAAACATTAACAGTCCTCCAGTCCTCAGGCACGGAAAATTGAACCTTTGTAGCAAGAGCCTCTGCAATTTCTGGAGCCAAACCCATGTAACCAAAAATATTTAAATTCAGATTGTTAAATTCATCTGATGATTCTGCCTGACTGGCTTACATTCCCTGCTCTTAATGCAAGCTTACAAAATCTACATGATATATTACTTTTGTAATTAAGGAACACACTTTAAATCATTTGCTGCTATTTCTAATTAACAAGTTTTAAACACTTGAAGTCTGCATTGTTGCATACTTGCACTGATAATTTTCTGGTGTGAATTCATGTGCATGTGGGAAATGTGCGTCCCAACGCTGGCAGGGGGTTCTGGAAGTGGTGTGGTTCACCCTCCCTCGGTATCCTATTCCATGATGTTTGAAACAGCTTTTTGTGATCTCCACATCTTTCAGTTTGTGAGTCTTACCTTTGAATTCAAAACAAAAGGACAAAAATTAGAAATACATTTTTATCTATTATTTTAATTCACTGTTCTTTCACATCCAACTTTAAATGTCATCTCATTTGGCTTTTGTACCCCTAGAATGTGTAAAACAGTAAATAAATACAAGTTATTTCTTCAGGCCACTTCTTTTGATAAAGTTCTGTTTGTCCACACCACAGGATTTCTGATTGTCTCATTTGAGACTAAGAGCAGATTGTCCATTATCTTGTTTAACCTAGCAGCACCCTGAAGAGGACATTTAACCTACTCCTCTTCCTGTTTCTATATTTCTTTTATTCTTTGCTTTCTCTTTCCTCTTTTGTACCTGATTGTGCACTTCTTTGTGCTCATCATCATTTCAATTCATTCTCAGATGTCACCCTATTTCAGATTATCCCCAGCAATTTCTCTAATATTGTTATCTCATTTATTTCTCAGTCTATCACAGCAAAAGGTCTCCCTAACACTGAGCACATTTACAAGGAGGCTGCTACAAGAAAACATCATCCATCATCAAGGACCCCCAACATCCAGACCATGCTCTTTGCTTGTTACTCCTTGTAGGAGGTACAGGAGCCTTAGATCCCACACTACCAGGTTCAGAAACAGTTATTACCCTGAAGTAATATGGGTAACTGAACCAATATGGGTAACGTCACTCACCTCACTCTGAACTGATTCCACAACCGTCTGACTCAGTTTCAAGCACTCTACAACTCATGGTCTCAACGTTTTTTTTTATTTTCTCAATTTGTCTTTTTTATGTATAATTTTCATATATTCTATTGTATTTCTTTATTTTCTTATAAATGCCTGCAAGAAAATGAATCTCAAGGTAGTATATGGTGACATGTACATACTTTGATAAGAAATTTACTTTGATTTTGACTTTCAGAACAGTCCTGGACAATTTTAATGATTATCTTTCTTCAAGAAATCTTGGGTACTAGCTTTTTCCTGCTCCTCCGCAAATCTTAGTATCAACCTTTTCTTCCAATCTCACCCTATCTGTACTTTCACCTTGCCTTCTCTGACCTCCAAACAATACTTCCTCAGTAAAGCCTTGTTATGCATCTGCACCTCAGCAAACTAGGCTTGTCAAAACCATTGCTTATTTTTGGCTGACATCCATAGAGAGATACAGGCCTAATACCAGCAGAATGGGATTAGCATTGTAGGCATCGTAATAAGAGTATACAGTACGGATACAGACCTTTCAGCCCAACAAGTTCCTGCAGACTATGTTGTCCACCTAGCTAGTCCCAATTTCCCATGTTTGGCCCATATCCCTCCAGGCCCCTTCCTCCACGTACCTATCAAAGTGCTTCTTAAATGATACTATTGTACCTGCTTCGACTACTTCCTCTTGCAGCTTATTCCATACACTCCCACGCTCTGCAGGAAAAAGTTGCCCCTTATGTCTCCTTTAAATATTTCCCCTCTCACCCTAAATCTAAGCCCCCCTGGCTTTGGACTCCCCTACTCTTTATTCCCTGTATACCCGTAGCTGTGTCACCACCCATAGCTCCAATCTGCTAATTAAATTCATTGACGACACTACACTGATTGGCCTAATCTCAAACAATAAAGAGGGAGCCTATAGAGAAGAAGTCATCACCCTGACACAGTGGTGTCAAGAAGACAACCTCTCCCTCAATGTCGCAAAAACAAAGGAGCTGGTTGTGGACTACAGGAGGAATGGAGACAGGGCAACCCCTATTGACATCAATAGATCTGGAGTTGAGAGGGTAAACAGCTTTAAGTTCCTCGGCATACACATCACCGAGGATCTCATGTGGTCTGCACATACTGGCTGTGTGGTGAAAAAGGCACAACAGCGCCTCTCTCACCTCAGACGGTTGAAGAAGTTTGGTATGGGCCCTCAAATCCTAAGAACTTTCTACAGGGGCACAATTGAGAGCGTCCTGACTGGCTGCATCATTGCCTGGTATGGGAACTGTACTTCCCTTAATCGCAGGATTCTGCAGAGAGTGGTGCAAACAGCCCAGCGCATCTGTAGATGTGAACTTCCCATGATCCAGGACATTTACAAGGACAAGTGTGAAAAAAGAAGGATCATTGGGGACCCGAGTCACCCCAACCACAAACTGTTCCAGCTGCCACCATCTGGAAAACGGTACCGCACCATAAAAGCCAGGACCAACAGACTCCGGGACAGCTTCTTCCACCAGGTCATCAGACTGATTAATTCACACTGATTGTATTTCTGTTATATTGGCTGTTGTTGTACATACTACTTACTACAAATGACTATAAATTGCACATTGCACATTTATTCAGAGACGTAACGAAAAGATTTTTACTCCTCGTATGTGAGGGATGTAAGTAATAAAGTCAATTCAATTCAATTCAATTCAATCCATCTGAGCAAGCTCCTCTCTCATGCCTCGGTTATTCCCTTTATCCCACTGCAATATAGATACATGCAAGTTATGCTTCTTCTCTCAAATTGCAGTATGAATTCAATCATATTATGATCATTGTCTCCTAAAGGTTCCTTTATATTAAGCTCCCTAATAAGATCTGGGTTATTACACAACACCCAATCTAGGATAGCCTTTCCCCGAGTAGGCTCAAGCACAAGCTGCTCTGAAAAGCCATCTCGTAGGCATTCAACAAATTTCTTCTCTTGCAATCCAACACCAACCTGATTTTCTCAATTTTGAAATCCCCCATTACAATTGTGTCATTATCCTTATTACATGCCCTTTCCAGTTCCCTTTGCAATCTCAACCCCACATCTTGGCTACTATTTGGAGGCCCAGATATGATTCCCATAATGGTTTTTTTATCCTTGCAATTTCTTAACTCCACCCACAAATATTCAATATTCAGTGACCCTGTGTCTCTTTCTAGAGAAGTAATTCCATCTCTTACCAACAGAGCCACACCACCGCCTATACCTTCCTGCCTGCGCTTTCAGTACAAAGTATATCCTTTGATGTTAAGCTCCCAATTTTGGCCATCTTTCTGCCATGACTCAGGGTTAGCCACAACGTCATACCGACCAATCTCTAATTGCGCCACAAGTTCATCCACCTCTTTCCAAATGCTACACACATTTAAATACAGCACCTTCAGTCCTGCAATCTTCACCCTTTTGAATTTTGCCTATATGGTACAACTTAACTCTTTGCTATCTGCATTTGTACCCAATCATTTGTTTGTCCTTCCTTACATTCATGTTACATCCGTCATCTACTTGTAAACCTGCTGGTTCCCATGCCCCTGCCATATTAGTTTAAACCACTCCCAAAAGCTCTAGTAAATCTGCCTGCAAGAATATTGGTCCCCCTCAGATTCAAGTGCAATTAATCCCTTTTGTATAGGTCACACCTGCCCCAGAAGAGGTCCCAATTATTCAAAAATTGAATCCCTGCTCCCTGCTCCAATTCTTCAGCCATACATTTATCTGACACACCATTCTATTCCTGTTCTCACTGTCATGTAGCACAGGCAGCCATCCTGGGATTACTACCCTTGAGGTCTTGCTTCTCAGCTTCCTTCCTACCTCCCTGTATTCTGTTTTCAGAACTTCCTCCCTTTTTCGTACTATGTCATTGGTACCAATATGTACTGCAGCTTCTGGCTGCTCACCCTCCCTTTTCAGGATATTGTGGACACGTTCAGAAACATCTCAGACCCTGGCACCTGGGAGGCAAACTACCACCCATGTTCCCTTTCACATCCACAGAATCGCCTATCTGTCCCCCTGACTATAGAGACCCCTGTAACTGCTGCCATCATCTTCAGCTCCCTACCCTTCTGAGCCACAGGGCCAGAATGGATCAAGCATACAAGGAAGCCCTCTGTAGTTAACAAGGGGTTAGAACTCAGTAGATATTAAGAGTAATTTCTTGAAGGACAATGGTTTCTGGTTCTGCATTCCATCCTACCACACCTCCCATCCCATATCTTTAACCCATTAAGAATAAACACCATCAGAAACATAGATTGATCAGTCTAATTCCTTGTAGGAGGTTACTTACTGCACTTCCGTATGTTGCAGTATTCACGCTCCACGGCAGGGTCAGTTGTATAACACCAGGGTAAGGGTGAGCCATCGGGATTCCGACAGTAATTGTCATCCAAGTTCTTTTCAGGATACCTTAAATCAACAAGAGAAGAGATAGAACAGATATTACCAATTGTATCCTACCTGTGCTGCAAGGAGATGATTTACCATAACCCTACTACTGCAAACTTGAGCTGGGACGGAAGGATTAACCTGCTGCACTTTTACCTGGATTTGAAATCAGTCCACATTGAAAGCCTGCTGTGTGGCCTTTTCCCTGGCATTGCTCCTTGATGTAGTGGACAAGCAAGTTACTCTAGTGAATGTCGGAGCTATCCTGATACCAAGGAGGACAACCCAGAATTCCAGCCACTTTGCCTTTGTACACTAGTAATCTTCCGTCCGTGGACTCACTTTACACCACACGCTGCCGGAGCAGTGCTGCCAAGATAATCAAGGACACGACCCACCCAGCCAACACACTTTTCATCCCTCTTCCCTCCAGAAGAAGGCTCAGGAGCTTGAAGACTCGTACAGCTAGATTTGAGAACAGCTTCTTTCCAACTGTGATAAGACTTCTGAATGAATCCTGACCCCGATCTGGGCCATACCCTCCAAATATCCGGACCTGCCTCTCGATTTTTTTGCACTACCTTACTTTCCATTTTCTATTTTCTATTTATGATTTATAATTTAAATTTTTAATATTTACTATCAATTTGTACTCCAGGGAGCAGGAAGCACAGAATCAAATATTGCTGTGATGGTTGTACGTTCTAGTATCAATTGTTTGGTGACAATAAAGTATAAAATATAAAGTAAGTAGTCCCTTTTGCATTCATTGTGTCCTTCTGTGCCTTGTCTATCCAACTGCCTGTCTAAATGCCCCTTAAACATTGTCATTGTATCTGCGCCTATCACCTCCTCTGGCAGCTTTCTCCAGAAATCAACTACTCTCTGTATGGAAAACTTTTTCCTCAGAACCCCTTTGAAAATCCTCCCTCATAACTTAAACCAATGCCCTCTTGCTTTTGACACCCCTACTACAGGAAAAAAAACTTCTGAATATCTACCATATTTATGCCTTTCATCATTTTATGTATCTATGAGGTCAACCCTTAGCCTCCTTCATTGGCTGATATAGAGTGGAACTATAGATTCGGGCTGTTGACCTGTACAGATAAAAATGTCTTTGTTACAAAAGAACTCAATGTTTGTTCTAGACTAGCCAATATGCCAATCTATTCTAGAGCTAACTGCTCATGTAGGATGATGTGTTAATTCCAGGGTTAGAGAAAACCCTGAATAACAAATTGTGTAGCACCAACTCTCTGGTATAAAGCGGCTAGTATGGAGAACATGCTTCAACGTTAAAAACATAAGGAATACAAATAGTTGACTGGTTAGCTCCTTACACTGCTCCAGCATCCAATATCATCTTTTACCTCACATTACATTCCTGCACTAATCACATACCCCTTTGATTCTATAGTATCCAAATATCTACAGGTCTCCCCCGCCATCCGAAGGTACAGCGTTCCTATGAAATGGTTCGTAAGCCGGAATGTCGTAAAGTGAAGAAGCAATTACCATTTATTTATATGGGAAAAATCTGTGAGTGTTTGCAGACCCAAAAAATAACCTACCAAATCATGCCAAATAACACATGAAACCTAAAATAACAGTAACATATAGTAAAAGCAGGAATGATATGATAAATACACAGCCTATATAAAGTAGAACTACTTTTCTACAATCATTGCCGCACTGTCCACCGTAGCAAAAATCTTACGCAAGCGCTCTCAGCACAAACTCTCTCCAGTAACCTTTAAGCTATGAAGCTGCCACATCATATCAAATAACACATAAAAATACACAGCCTAAATAAAGTAGAAATAATGTGTGTACAGTGTAGTATCACTTACCGGAATCGGAAAGACAGCGCCAAGCACACTGATGATAGTGTGTTAGGCTGAGTCATCGGAGGTTGGGGTGGTGCAGTGGTCCCCAACCTCCAGGCCGCCGACTGATACCGATTCGCGAAGCATGCAGGGGTACAGCGGTGGCCAGGATGCACCCGGCACGTCTTTAAGAAAAAAAGCCGAAATAAACAAACTAATTAATTAAGTGCCGCCCGGCACATAATCGCCTCTGATCTGGGCTGACATTTACGTGCCGGGCGGCACCTAATTAATTAGCTTGTTTATTTCGGCTTTTTTTCTTATAGATGTGCTGGGTGCGTTCCGGCTACTGCTGCATTCTTCGCAGCAATGTATCGGTCCGCGGCCCGAAGGTTGGGGTGGTGGGGCACTGGGGTGTCATCTCATTGTCATCTGTTTCCATCAGGGCAGGCAGGTCATCTTCTTCTATGTCTGCCTGCCTCTATGTCAAAGGTTGAGGTTCGTCGTCTGCTGTGGCTGATGTGGAAGGCTTGAAAAACGACAGTATGCTTGACTGCTTAGCCTCACGCATTTTTCTATCATACAGTTGTTCGTAAGCACTCAAACCATGCTGCAAATATGCCCTAAACCTATGTACCCTTTCAAAATTAAAGTCGTATTTTTCTGCAGTCATTGCAGTGAAAATCTCACGTTGTTGCTTCACGTTCAGTTCCTGGACAACTTCACTTTTGGTCCGTTTGCTACTGCATTCGGTTTCAATTGTTATCCTTTCCTCTTCCAATTGCATCAGCTCTTCATCAATCAGTTCTTGGTCATGGGATGCCAAAACCTCTTCAACATCATCTTCAACTTTCAAATCCCTTACTCACTCTTCCTTCAGTTAGTCCTGACGAAGGGTCTCGGCCTGAAATGTCGACTGCACCTCTTCCTAGAGATGCTGCCTGGCCTGCTGCATTCACCAGCAACTTTTATGTGTGTTGCTTGAATTTCCAGCATCTGCAGAAGTCCTGTTGTCAACATCATCTTCGTCAACTTCCACAAGCCAAACTCACTTTGTCCTTACTTCGTTCACCACAATCGAAACGTTTAATTATGTCTAGTTTTACGCTAAGTATAACACCCTTACGAGCTCTTTTAGGCTTTTCCGATACCTTAGAACTCATCTTGCTAATGGATGCTCAAAATAAATCGACATAAATCACAGATGTTCACAGGTACGTGTTTAAGCAATGCTGGCTAGAATGCAGTTCCGGGGGAGGAGCTTGGCTGCCTTTTTTCGCACGCTGCCTTTTTTCGTAACAGTGAAAACACCTTCTGTTAGCAAAAACAGGTAACTAATGTAGGTCTTTCGTAACAGTGAGATGTCGTAAAGCGAACGTTCGAAAAGCAGGGGACACTTGTATCTGTTTCTGTCCTGAATATACTCTGAGAACCCGCCCCCCCCCCATAGTCTTTGGAATCCAAAAACTATCCAAAGATCTACCTTCATCTGGGAGAAGGAGTTGTCTCTCATCTCCGCCCTGAATGGTAGCTACTTATTTTGATCAACATACACAAAATGCTGGAGGAACTCAGCAGGTCAGGCAGCATCTAGGAAAAGAGTACAATTGACGTTTCAGGCCAAAGCCCTTCGGCAGGACTGGAGAATAAAGCTAGGGAGTAGATTTAAAAGGTGGGGGGAGGAGAGAGAGAAACACAAGGTGACAGGTGAAACCTGAAGGGGGAGGATGAAGTAAAGAGCTGGGAAGTTGATTAGTGAAAGAGACAGAAGGCCATGGAAGAAAGAAAGGGGGGGAGGAGCACCAGAGGGAGGTGATGAGTGGGCAAGGAGGTAAGGTGAGAGAAGGAAAATGGGATGGGAAATAGTGAAGGAGGAAGGGTGGGGGCATTACCGGCAGTTTGAGAAATCAATGTTCATGCCATCAGTTTGGAGGCTACCCATACGGAATATAAGGTGTTGTTCCTCCAACCTGAGTGTGGCCTCATCATGACAGTGAAGGCCATGGATGGACATATCAGAATAGGAATGGGAGGTGGAATTAAAATGGGTGGCCACTAGGAAATCCCACTCTTCCTGGCAGACGGAGTGTAAATGCTTGGTGAAGTGCTCTCCCAATCTATGTCAGGTCTCATTGATATACAGGAGGCCACACCAGATACAGTAGATGACCCCAACAGACTCACAGGTGAAATGCCGCCTCAACTGGAAGGATGGTTTAGGAGCCTGAATGGTAGTGAGGGAGGAGGTATTTTGATATTGGGACCCTTGATTCCAGATACTCCATCATTCCTGCATATGGCCTGTCCAACTCGGTAAGATCGTAAAATGTTTCAGTGAGATCCAAATGATACATTAAATAATCTTCTAAACTCTAGACAGTACAACTCTAATCTCTTCTCATTACAAGAAATCCTCAACCTGGGATCAGGTGAATGTTTGCTGCACTCTATTACAGGTGCATCCTTTCTCAGGTAGGGAGACCAGATCTGTAAGAATCCTACCCACAACTGTCTGTTTCTAAAATCTGAACAGTACAGTAGTTTGTCAGGGAAGGATTGTCACTCTAAAGGCTACTCCTTAAAGTTTCCTAGGACAACTCATCTGTCAATCACAGGTCATTCAGCAACACAAGCCTGTTCAGCTATTTACCAGGATCAAGTACTTCACTCTCTGTATCAACCCTTACAACATGCTCTAGTTAATATCCTTATTATCCTCCACAATCCTTTCCAGCAATGGTCTATACCCTACCAGTCCGGTGGGATAAATGTTCCTTGCTGCTCACTGCACCTTCTACCAATCACCGTACTTTCACGATTAGTGTTGGGAGTGGAAGATGTAGCACAGGTTGGTGTAGAATATTGAGGCTGTAGCCCAGACACATTGGGAGAAGAAGGATTCTGCTTTGTACCCAGTCTTCCCATGAGTGAGCCGAAGATGCTTAATGGTGAAGTTGTGGTCCGAGTGGCCCTGCTCCCATAGAAAACAGAGCTTCTACTTGAGCTTTCAACACCAACAAAACCATCACCATTTCTTGGAATTAACAATCACACAATATACGAGAGAGATCCTGTTGGGATTCTCATGTAGAGGAAGCACCAATTCTCAGCTGGGAAACTCCAGTACCAGGTAAGAACGTTAGAAGAAGACAAGATCCTGTGGTGTTCTGCCTTGCACACATCAGCTAAAATTGAATCCCGAACAAAGGTAACATGGGTCTGATATGGAAGGGAAAGAAGGTGTTACTAGGCTCCCTCCATCCACCGCATTTTCCAGTGACTTAACTGCAGGTTCCTGGCACTTTCTGCCACTTTTTCAAGACAGCTTTGGAATAGGCCATGGCATCAGTGGATGTAAGGGACATTGATTACAACTTGGCTTTTAGAACACAGAACATTACACACAGTATGGCCCATGATGTTGTGCCAAACTTTTAACCAATTCTAAGATCAATCTAACTCTTCCCTCCTATATAACCCTCCATTTTTCCATGTGTCTAAGTGTTTGTTAAATGCCTCGAATGTATTTGCCTCTACACTACTCTGGCAGGGCATTCCACACACCCACCACTCTCTGTCTAAAAAGTTACCTCTGACAGCCCCATACTTTCCTCCAATCACTTTATACTTATGCCCCCTCTTATGAGCCATTTCCACCCAGGGAAATTGTCCCTGGCTATCCACTCAATCTGTGCCTCTTACATCTTGTACAACTCTATAAAATCACCTCTCATCCTCCTTTGTTACAAAGTGAAAAACCCTAGTTCACTCAACCTATCCTCATAAGACATGCTCTCTAGTCCAGAGAGCATCCTGGTAAATCTCCTCTGCACCCTCTCTTAAGATTCTATATCCTTTCTATAATGAGGTGACCAGAACTGAACACAATATTCCAAATGTGGTCTAACCCAGGATTTTATAGAGTTGCAACATTACCTCACTGCTTTTGGACTTAGTCCCCCAACTAACGAAGGCCAACACACCATATGCATCTTAGAAACCCTATCAACTTGTGAGGCAACTTTGAGGAATTTATCATTGTGGACCCCAGAGTCACTCTGTTCCTCCACAATATATTGTGTATGTGGTAGATCAATAGATTGGAGATGGTGAATCCAATAATATCCACATTTCTCAGTGATAATTGTGTTCTTGTTTTAAATCTGAACTTGGTGTCATGTACTTCTCTGGCTGGTACTTGTGTTCATGAGGATAATTGAGATCCCAGCGTTGACACTCTCGTCCACTTGCTGTGTGATCCATGAAGCCAGCGTAATCCTCACCGTTGCACATCACACAAACATCTGAGCAGAAAAACAAGAAACACGCTGATGAGCATTCATTTAGGAGCTTCACGCAACCCCCTTGTGAATTTCCTCTCATCATTTCCATTGCACTGACTCAGCAAAGAGACAGCAGATGTCTCAAATCAAGGTTCTACTTTGACCTGTATTTCCTATCTCCCAACAAGATAGGGGACTCACCATGTGAATCATTCAATAATTGGAGCAGGAATATGGAACAATGAAAAAGTAATAGGATGGTTCCTCTACTCACTCCACCCTTCACATTCTGCTATTTAAACATGATTTTTTTTCACTTTTCATCTCCAATAGAGTCACTGAGGAGAAATGTTGATTCTGTCTCTTTGTCCAAAGATGCTGCCTAATCTGCTGGATGTTTCCAGCAATTTCTTTTCATTTTGATCAGGGCTTAAGATCCCTGTTCTTCATTCACCACTCTATAAGATCATAGATTATCTGACCTATGGCCTTACTGATTCCATAACCCTGTCATCCAAACATCCGTTTCAGGCTTGAATATATGGATCTGAATTTTTCAGATGCCTGAAGTAGATAATTTCATATTCTGGAAAAAAAATCCCTAATTCCTCCCCAACTTAGACTTAAATAGCAAGCCATTAAGCCTATCCCATCTAGTTGTAGGCTCCTGCAACAGAGTAAAAATATTTAGAGCATCAAGCCTCCTCTGAATGAGATCTCTTCTAATTCTTCTAAATTTCTCAGGAGTATAGGCCTGATCTGCCCATTTGCTTCCTCATTAGACAGTACTTCCATCTAATGGATCTATCTAGTGAATCTATTCTGCTATGCTTTTAAAAGTATAAATTTGCTGACAACACCATTTTTGGCAGCATTTCAGATGGTGACGAGGAGGCGTACAGGAGCAAGATAGATCAGCTGGTTCAGGTGTGTCATTGCAACAACCTTGCTCAACATCAGTACGATCAATAAATTGATTGTGGACTTCTGGAAAGGGAAGACAAGGGAACACACACCAGTCCTCATCGAGGGATCAGAAGTGGAAAGGGTGAGCAGTTTCAAATTCCTGGGTGTCAACATCTCTGAGGATCTATCCTGGACCCAGCATATTGATCCAATTACGAAGAAGGAATGACAAGACCTATGTTTCATTAAGAGTTTGAGGAAAATTGGTATGTCACCAAAGACACTCACAAATCTCTACAGATGTACTGCGGAAAGCATTCTTAACTGGTTACATCACTGTCTTGTATGGTGGGACCACTGCACAGGACTAGAAAAAGTTGCAAAAAGTTGTAAACTCAACCAGCTCCATCATGGGCACGAGCCTCTCCAGCATCCAGGACACCTTCAAAAGGTGATGCCTCAAAAAGGCAACATCCATCATTAGGGAACGGGAACTCATCACCCAGAACATGCCCTTTTGCGCTTTGCTACTATCAAGGAGGTGGTATAGGAGCCTGAAGATACACATTGAACATTTCAGGAACAGCTTCTTCCCCTCTGCCATTAAATTTCTGAATGGAAAATGAACCCATGAACACGTCCTCAGTATTTAAGTACTTATTTAGTTGATTTTAATATATACTTATTGTAATTTATAGTTTTATTACAATGTATTGTAATGTACTGCTGCTGCAAAACAACAAATTTCACAACATATGCCAGTGATGTTAAACCAAATTTTGATTCTAATGTGGATAAATATATACTCGGTTTAAATAGGAGGCCAAACCTGCGAAGAGTACTCCAGGTGTAATCTCACCAATGCAGCAGTATGTTCTTAGCTTTCAATATCATTCTACTTACTGTAAAGCCTAACATCCACTTAATTCTTAATTACTTGCTGTTTGTGCTTGCTAACTTTCTCTGTTTCTCAAACACAGACCTTTCTGAATGTCAGCATTCAATAGTCCCATACCATAATATCGAGTTTTTTCGTCCCTTGCTCCAATGTAGACAACCTAACACTCCCTTATTAAATGTCATCTCCCATATTTCCATCCACTTACAGAAACTCTGCATTCTTCTCACATCTTACAAAGATTAATTGGCAAAACTTGGATATACAACATTGCTCTTGGTTCAAATGATTAGATTATAAATTGCTGATCCCTCTTGCACCCCACTTGTTACAACTTATCACTTGAAATGGCCTTTCATTTTTTGTCTGTTAACAAATCTTCCCTTTATAGTTCAATATTTTCCTCAATTTCATGTACCCTGAACTTGTGCTGTAATTTTCATGTGGCACTTTATCAAGTGTTCATTTTGGACATACAGATATGTGATATCTGCTAGGTCCCCATTGTCTACTGACATCCTTAGAGTGCTAATAGATTTGTTAAACATGATTTCCTTTGCACAGAACTATGCAGACTTGGTCTAATCACATGAGGTTTTCAAAGTCATCTCTGCTCACTAAATTAAATTTGGATTTCAGCGCTGACCAACAACTGATTTCAGGTGAAGTGGCCTGTAATTTGTAGAGTTCTCTCTCCCTCATTTCTTGAATCGTAGCATTTTAATTACTGTTTCAAAACTACTGTGATCTTTCCAGAATTGAGTTAATTTTGGAAGGTACTTACCAATGCATCCACCTTATTTTAAATCTTAGGATACAGACTGACTGCCTTTTCTCAAATAATAACATTTTTTCTAAGTTTCTCACTTTCTTTTGTCTTTATGTAGCTATTTTGGTAAGATTTTGATACATTTACAAGTGAAGTCTGGTGCAAAATATGTGTACTTGAAGTGAGGTTCATTCCAACAAGTATCTCCCTCCTTTACCATACCAGTGTTTGTAACCCATGGACAGGTACCCCCTCTCTCACACTACTCCTTACATGCTTTCAACTCTATGAAATGCTTGACTCTGTGCTAATTTCCAGGTGACTAAGGTAGTTTTCCAGATCATGCATCACGGTATCGCAGTAGCTGGAAACTATAGACCAGCGAGTCTCACATCAATGGTAGGGAAGTTCTTAGGGATAGGATTTATGAGCATTTGGAAAGCCAAGGCCTAATTAGGGAGAACCAACATGGCTTTGTGCCGGGCAAGCCATTTCTTACTAAGTTGACTGAGTCATTTGATGAAGTGACAAGTGATTGATAAAGGCTGTGATGCTGTCTGCATGGATTTTAGTAAGACGTTTGATAAGGTCTGTCCTGGGAGGGGAGGGTCCCTCAGAAGATTAAGATGCATGTGATCAATGAAGAATTGGACATTTGGATTCAGAACTGTCTTGCCCATAGAAGACAGAGGGTGGTGGTCGATGGAACTTATTCTAGCTGGAGATCTGTGATTAGTGGTGTTCCGCAGGGATCTGCACTGGCGCCTCTGCTGTTTGTGATGTATATAAATGACCTGGATGAAAATGTAGATGGGTGGATTTGTAAGTTTGCAGATGATATGAAGATTAATATTGTGGATAGAGTAGAAGGCTGGCAAAGATTACAGCAAGATATAGATCAGTTGCAGATATGGACAGAGAAATGGCAGATGAAGTTTACCCCAGATAAATGTGTTGCCCTTTGGTAAGTCAAATGTAAAGAGACAGTACACTGTTAAGGGCAAGCCCAGAGGGATGGACAGAGGGATCTTGGGATCCAAATTCATAGGTCCATGAAAGTGACTACAGAGATTGGTAAGGGGATTAAAGCACATGACACGTTTGCCTTTATTAGAGAAGGCACAGAGTTCAAAAGTTAGGAAGTTATGTCGCAGCTTTATAAAACTCTAGTTAGGCTGCATCTGGAGTATTGCATGGAGTCCTGACTGCCCCATTATAGGAAGGATGTCGAGGCTTTGAAGAGGGTACAGAAGAGATTTACCAGGATGTTGCCTAGATTAGAAGGCATGTGCTATAATGAGAGCTTGGACAAACTTGGGTTGTTTTCTCAGGTCCTGATGAAGGGCTTCAGCTTGAAACCTCGACTGTTTATTCCTTTCCATTGATGATGGCTGACCTGCTGAGTTCCTCCAGCATTTTGTATGTGTTGTTCTGGATTAACTCTGCAGAATCTCTTGTGTTTCCAATTACAGTTTCACTTTGATCAACTACTTTGTCCAGCCCTGAGACACTGCCACCAAGTGGCATTACCGTCACTCATGGTCACTGAACATAGTGTCACTGGCTGCAAGGAGAAAAATCTTCAGAATAGAAGTAAAACTCTGAGTTGAAAATGTCTACCTCTGAGATTCTCTTATTTATCAGAGGTCCAATGCTTTCCATCAATGACCTGGTCATTAGATTCTATCACATTTCCAAGCTGAGAATGAATGATGATAGTTGGACAATAAAGAGTGGTTGAATGACTTTGATGTTGTTGTGAAAGAGTATCTACTTAATACATTCCATATTCTATAAAAGGTAGGAGTGAATAGCTGTCAGGTAATGTTACAGCTCTATAAAACCCTGGTTAGGCCCATTTGGAATATTGTGTTCAGTTTTGGTTGCCTCATTATAGGAGGGATGTGGAAGCTTTAGAGAAGGTGCAGAGGAGATTTATCAGAATGCTACCTGGATTAGAGAGCATGTATTAAGAGGATAGGTTGAGCAAGCGAGGGCTTTTCTCTTTAGAGTGAAGAAGGATGAAAGGCAACTTGATAGAAGTGTACAAGATGATAAGAGGCATAGATCGAGTGGATAGCCAGAGATTTTTTCCCAGGGTGGAAATGCCTAATACCAGGAGCAATAATTTTAAAGTGATTTGAGGATAATACGGGGGGTGGAGGATATGTCAGCGAAAAGTTTTTTTACACTGAGAGTAGTGGGTGCATGGAACGCCCTGAGACAGATGGAAGTAGAGGCAGATATGTTAGGGATACTTAAGAAGCTCATTTTAGGCACGTGGAAGCCAAAAATATGGAGAGCGGTGTAAGAGGCAAGGGCTAGATTGATCTTAGAGTAGGTTATTTATTTAATTTACGTTTTACTTGTGAAAGCTATTTATCTGATGCTATATCTGCAGCTGCAGCAAGCAAGTTTTCATTGCACCTCTGCCTACCAGCCCTTATGCATATGTCAATAAACTCAATTTTGACGTTGACTTTGATTAACCTGAACCTTTCATTGATTATTTGCAGCACATATTATTGTGTAACACAGGAGGCCACTTGGCCCTTTGGGCCAATGCTGGCTACATAAGAGGGCCCATGATTAATTCCACATCCCTACACTTTCCCTAGCCAGGCAATTTGGTCTGCTTCTCAAGAAAAATCCTTCTGAAAGTTTCCACAGAATTTGCTCTCACCACCTTTTCAGATGCTTCACTCTGGTTCTCAGTAACACCTCCTTGTCTGTCCTCCAGTTCTACTGATTTTCTCAAATTTGAAAACACTTTTTATTTAATTTCATATTTCTGAACACAAAGTAAATCTCCCCTTACTTTCCTAGCTCTAAGAAGAACAACGCTGCCTCTCTACATTAAGTCCTCTCCAGATTACAAACAGCCAATGCACATACAGCCTGTACAATAACAAGTGTATGGGAGACTGAAGGAATGGATTTGTTATCTGCAGTGGGTTGCAGGCATCTTCTACCACCTGGGAACTCAGCAACCACATTTTTGACTTGTGAACTGTCACCTGGGGATGACCTGTACTCTCCAAACCTCCCTCAATCATAGTACTTTTCAACTGAAATAAAACTAGAGAATGCTGGAAACATTTAGCAAGTCTGCAATGCCTGTGCAAAGAGAAACAGAGTTAACTTTTTAGATGAAAAAACCCTTCTTCAAAACGAATGATTAGAACCAGAACCTGTTGAGCGAGTCTGTTAAACATCTTCTCTGAAGCCTCAATATCATTCCTAAAGCACAATAGTCAGAATTGGATACAATATTAATGTCTAAATGTTATTTATAAAGGCAAAGTTTTAGGAATAGCTTCTTCCCTCTCACCATCAGATTTCTAAACTGAACCCATAAACACTATCTTACTAGTTTCCTCCATTTTTGCACTACTGATTTATTGTTTATATATTTCTTTTGTAACTTACAGTATATTTTATATATTGCACTGTACTCTTGCTGCAAAATAACAACTTTCACAGTTGTCAGGGATAATAAACCTGATTCTGATTCAAAGTAACAGTCCTGCTTAGAAGGTCATGATTGAATGATATATGATAGAAAACGGGGACACCTCCTTTTCCCTTATTGGGGAGAGAGCGAGCCTGCGATATGCTGAATACTAGGTGAACGAGTAGTCTTTGGGATACTGCAAGTCTGTGTCTTTATTGATGCTTTGCTGCACGCTTGAGGGCTCGGTGGGGGGGGCGCTAATATTTTTTTTGCTGGTGGGGGAGGGAGGATTGTTGCTTTGCTGCTGCTTATGCATGGGAGGGGGAGCTGAGGGGGGGCTTTGGGGTTCTAACATTTAACTGTCACTCACTCTTTGGGGCAGTCCTCTGTTTGTGAAGGATGGTTGCGAAGAAAAAGCATTTCAGGATGTATATTGTATACGTTTCTCTGACATTAAATGTACCTTTGAAACCTATATGGAACATTATGCTGTAGTGTTCAGGCAATAAAAGAGAGTTAACTTACATTACTAAAAGGTCTTTCATGGGCTCAGATGTTCATTGTGCCTAACATGACATTAAGCACTAAAATACTGTTGTAATATTGAACTACATCAGCAAGTTTGCACTTATTTATTTAGTTTTATTTAGAGATACAGTGTGGAACAGGCCCTTCTGGTGCAATGAGGCACGTTGCCCAGCAACCCACCTAAGTAACCCTAGCCTAATCACAGAACAATTTACAATCACCAATTAACCTATTAACTGGTACGTTTTGGAATCTGGGAGGAAACCTGAGTGCCTGGAGAAAACCAACGCGTTCACAGGGAAGATGTACAAACTTCTTATAGATGCCTTCAAAATTGAACTGTGAAGTCCAGTATCCTGTGTAGCACAAACTGCTATGCCACTGTGGCGCCAACTGATATGGCTCTACAAAAAGTAACAGAATTAATCACTAGGATAATGTGCATTGGGGAATAAATATTGAACAAGACAATATCGCATCTGAAAGATAATGCTTCTGACAACACAGCACTCTTCTCAATATCAGAGTGGAAGCACAAGGCAGACCCTGCAGAGAGGTTTCACTTAGAGGTAAAAAAAAACTGAGCCCAGCTAGACACAAAAATTCTTATTGACTGAATGTTGAGGAAAAGATAAACAACTCTTAAAGATTCTGTCAGCTGGATGATTATGCTGCTGACTATAATTGCAATTAAATCCCTCAGGTCAGTTGAACAAATAGTGAGTTTGCACCATTCTTAACTCTATGTGTACAGTAAATTCATATTCAAGGACAGCAAGGATCAGAAAGTTGCTCTGCATGAATGCATAAATCCATAAGACCATAAGGCATAGAAACAGAATTAAGCCATTTGGACCACAGAGTCTAATCCGCCATTCCATCATGGCTGATTTATTATCCCTCTCAGCCCCTTTCTCCACTGACATAGCTAAAAGAGTCGAGGTGTGCTCTGCATCAACCTTCCATCTAGTGCTTTCAATTCTGCTAGGAGCAGTTTACCCTGGTCACATCTTGAGATGCCACAGTCCTCCAGTCGAGTGTTCCAGTCCATAGTGTAGCACCAGGGGCCAGCCAAATCATTGTCAGGGTTGCGGCAGTAATTAAGATCCAAGCCTTTCTCTGGGAATTGACTGGGCGAGTTTCTGTAAAGAGTGAAGTTCCAGTCATACATCAGCCCGATCCAACAAGTGCCATTAGAAATGCAGCGGAATAGTTAGGTCAAGTTAGCCAAGGAAACTCTGGACTTCTTTTTCAAGGATCATGGGAGCACAAGTTAATTCACCTATACATTTACATGTATAGTGGATTCTGGTTACTCAATGGTCACTTATTTGAAATAACTCTTAAAGAACAAAAACTAATTGAGAAAATTGCCAAGATTCTCTTTGTTTATTTGAGACACTATGCCACTAAATTGAGGCAGGAGACTGTTCCTGCCTCAATTTGGTGGCATAGTGTCCAAAATAAACAAAGGGAATCTTGGCAATTTTGGCAGGTTCTAACTAGCGTCAGTCAAGTGCACTTCTGTGGCTGTTAGGGAACAGTTTTCGAATAGTGTCAGTTGCACGTGTTTGTGTTCAAAAAGCAGTGATTTTTGTCACTGATAGTTGGCAAGAAATAAGCAGTAAGACAATTCAGAACAGTTTGGTTTACTGCAGTTTCAAGCATTCAGGCTTGGAGATGCA
Organism: Mobula birostris; assembly: GCF_030028105.1. NCBI lineage: Eukaryota > Metazoa > Chordata > Chondrichthyes > Myliobatiformes > Myliobatidae > Mobula > Mobula birostris. The sequence continues at coordinate 61,247,361 of NC_092385.1, forward strand.
AGAAATGGCCGAGAGTGAAAATGAAACAATTTCACAACTTCAACAAGTTATGAACTATGAAGAATTTGAAGGTATCACCAATCATCTTGAATGTTACAATAAAAATGAAGATTTGGAGTATGCAATTGTTGATAACGTTATATGAATGTAGTCCATTATTTGCACTGATTTTCTTCATTACACTGGATGAGTTCCTCTGTCAATAACTATTAGGAATTATCACACAGTTTATAGTACTGTAGTACCATTGGTAGTGTTCTAATTTGTTCTGTTTTTCATTTTAAGTATATAATTTTGTCTTTTTTTGTCAGTTTGTCTTTTTTATACCTTTTCTCTTAACTATTTCTATGAAAATTCAGCTAATAGGGGCAGCCGCTTATTTGGGCCAAAAGGTACTGGTCCTGATGTGTCCCAATTAACCAGTATCCCCCGTGTATATATTGTATTTACACGTACTGGGAATTCGTTGTGGTGTGTTGGTCAGAGCGCAACGTGCAACACAAAACAACAACATTCAACAGTTATCAATAAAGAATGTTATAAAACATAAAGAAGTATATTAAAATAAGGCTTATAATGTTAGAGTTTAACAATGAATCAGGAATAAACTATGCATAAATAAATAAATATCAGTATTTACAATGTAAACAGTAACTCCTGTCTTTTCACCATCGTCATCATTTTGAGCATTCATATTATGTCCTTGAGGATTCACAAAATGATCTGTGGGGGGGCAGTGAGTGGGGTGGGGGGGTGACAGGTGTGGTTGTTTTCGGGCAATGATATAAAGGAGGTAGGACAACGCCTCAGCTCATGGGTGATCAATAGTCAGATGTAAATATTGTTTCTGTCCTTACACCATATGACAAGTCTTCTACAGCACGAGACTTCAATAATGAACTGGATAAGGTGAGGCCATCCACAACTCCGCTGTTGAGGAGTAATGTAGAATTGTAAGTCAGTTCTCTTACCTCCAGTCACCAGTTAGTGTGGACCAGGACTCAAACCGTACACTTTCTGGCTCACTTTTCCATTCAAACGATTCAAAGTACATTTATTACCGAAGTATGTATGCAGTATACAACCCCACAGACAGCCACAAAACAAAGAAAGCCATGGAACCCGATCGAAGAAAAACATCAGCACCCCACCCCACATGTGCAAAAGACAAATTTCTTATATTTTCAGTTTTCCATTCCCTGCAAAACTGAAAATACCAGAAATGTGCGTTAGTGGAAAAGCCCTGGCACAGTGGCCCTCTCACCTTACAGTGTGGTACCACTGAATTGTGGACCAAAGGAGTTCATCAAGAAGTACAGACCTGAATGCCAGCCCAGTGCCTGTGCTGATTCGGAATTGGTAAGAGTGGGGAAACTGGGATAAGAAATCAGGAGAGGGTTAGAGGTGTAGTCAGCAAGGCTCTACTGTTGTCACTGCATCTGTACCACCTGGTTTTGCATTTCTTTCAACAAACTTTTTTTTTTGTGACAACCTTAGGCTGAGACTGTTAGGCCCTGTAAGTGTGGTAAAACTGACTGAATCATGCCAAATCTGTCCTTTGTCTAAGTCCTAGACCAATCTGTCGTCTTTCAGCACATTCATAAAGTTTGGATCTTGATAGGGAGACCTCTACAGTGCCTGAACTAGAGGTGCAATGGCGTGTCAGGACATGGAGTATTGCAGATTTGTGTAACAGAGCGGAGGAGAGATTGGAAGGACAGTGAGAAGAAGAGGGTCCTTGTAATTACCAGCATCAGGCCAGAGTTGTAGCAAGCAAATCTTCAATCTCTATTACGTCCTCCCTACAGACCTAGACAATTAAAAGGCCATGGGAATTCAAGGAGAATAGTCAGTAAATGACAACACCACGGGGAAATACAACTTTTCCCCCATTACATGGTTGTAAATCACAGGAGCTTGCCTGAAAAATACAAACGTTTGTACTTCAAAGGCACAATGTTCTTAGGGTAAATGTTTCACTCCTTTCCAGGAATAGCTCCAAGGCATCCACTTGATGCCTTATAGAAAGATCTGCACTCATTAATGCATTGTTTACATAAGTCGACCCTGTGAACACATGCCTCAGTCCCAGGAAGATCTTCTGAACAATTTCTGCTCTCCTCTTTCTAGCACACCCTTTGTAACTGAGGTTAAAAATACCATCTCCTTAACCTGCACAAATGAATAAAATGTTACGGTTTTCAATGTCAAATCCACCAAGATCACTATGCTCCTGATTTCCATATATTCTTACAAGAGAATATTGGGCCTATCAAATCTATGCTGGTCCACAGAGCAATCAATCCCATTCTCTCTTTTATCTCCTATTCTCTCTCTTATGTCCATCAACTCCACTAGATACTACCACTCTCTTACACATAAAACCATAAAGACGTGGGAGCAGAATCAGACCATTCAACCCATCAAGGCTGCTGCACCATTCTATCCTGGCTGATTTATTATTAACCCCATTCTCCCACCTTTCCTCTTACCCTTTGATGCCCTTTCTAGTCAAGAACACTTTAAATATACCCAATGACCTGGCCTCTGGAGCTGTCTGTAACAATGAATTCCGCAGATTCATCACCCTCTGACTAAAGAAATTCCTCCTCATCTCCGTTTGAAAGGAATGTCCTTGCATTCTGAGGTTGTGCCCTCCCTCAGTAATGTTTATGCAAGCATTGCCAGGACTTGAGGGCCTGAGTTGGACAGGCCAAGACTTTATTCCTAAGAATGTAGAGGCTACGAGGTGACCTTACAAGATATCTAAAATGACGAAGAACATAGATAAAGTGAGTGCACTCAGTCTTTCCCCAGGGTTAGGAATACTGCCTGACCCACTGACTTCCACCAGCCCCTTTGTGTGTTTCTCCAGTGCAATTAGAAACACGCAAACAATGTTGTCTTTGCCAACCTGCACACCCTTAGGATATAGCAGAGCACTGACAGGAAACTGACATGGTCACACAGAGAGAACGTGCAAACTCCACACATACAGCACCGGAGGTCAGGATTGAACACAGCTGTGAGGAGCAATGCCACTGATAACAATTACGTTACAAAGCAGAAGAAAAGTAAAGGCCAAAGGAGTGCCAATTAATATCTCTACCTGTGCTCGTGAGGGACATTGGAGCTCCAGTGCTGGCAAGCTTTCCCACTTTTGGTCCTAGAGACAGTGCCCCTGTATGAGACTCCCTTGTTCACAATGCATTCTCGCATATAATCTGAAAAGACAACATCAAATGACACGAGGGAGAACGAGGTAAAACACACACTAATTAGATACAATTAGTAATGCTGCATCGAGATAACTACTAGTCATGATTATATTAAGATTGAATCTTCTGCATATCAAAGGGCAAGGACCTAAGGAGAGGGCAGATTTTAACCAGAACCATCCAGATACTCGGAGGATATTTAGATATTCCAGAGGGATAAGGAATTACTGCTGCCTAGTAACCTTAACTAAACTAGAGATTTTAACCTTGAATAGCTCAGGGCATAGACAGGGTGAAAGCATGTAACTTTTTCTTCTAGGAGAGGAGGGGATGATAAAACAAGAGAGCCTAAAGATCAGTGGTGGGTGAAAGATTTAAAAGGGATATTAGGGGTGGCATCTTCATGCATAGGGTGGCACATATTCGGAATGAACTGCCAGAAATAGTGGTTGAGAAGGACACATTAGCAATGTTTGAAAAGCCATCTAGTTATGTACTGAACCGTACTGGATGGATTGTGAGAATGTGGCAAGTACGCACATGGCCTAGAGATCTCGCGGCGAATCAACCAGACCTCATACACATGGATGGCTCTCTCTTTCGGTGTGGGCTTTTGAATACACGTGTTTTTTCATCTCGGCGGCCCCAAGTTGACTCAGTAAATACATTAAATCCTCCTACTCCGTGTCATATTTGCCCTGTACATATGTAGCAAGTATATACATAGGAGAGGCCTAGAGGGTTATAGGCCAAACGCAGACAGACAGATGGGATTTGCACTCTGGACATAGTCAGCATGAACAAGCTGAGCTGAAGGTGTTTTCATGCTGCATGACTTTCTGACTCTATGACAGTCTTGTCTGCTGTTAGTCAAAGGCTGTGCTGGTACATTGAAGCAGTCTGTTTTGACGAACGGATTAATGATGACTGAGCTTGGCTTGACAAACATGTCATCCATACACTGCAGCGTGGCTGTTGAGGGTGGGGTGTCTTTGGTGTATTTCTTTGACGTAGAAGCAATTTCTTGCATATACAGGTTTCCCCCGGCATCCGAAAGTAGAGCGTTCCTATGAAACGGTTCGTAAGCCGGAAGGTCATAAAGCAAAGACGCAATTACCATTTATTTATATGGGAAAAATTTGTGAGCGTTTGCAGACCCAAAAATAACCTACCAAATCATGCCAAATAACACATAAAACCTAAAATAACAGTAACATATAGTAAAAGCAGGAATGATATGATAAATACACAGCCTGTATAAAGTAGAAATACTTTTCCACAATCATTGCCTGCACTGTTCTCCATAGCGAAAATCTCACGCAAGCACTACCAACAGAAAATCTCACACAAGCGCCGTCGGCAAAAACACGGCGCAAGTGCTCTCCAGTAACCTTTAATAGTCATAATCATAGTCATATTCATACTTTATTGATCCCGGGGGAAACTGGTTTTCGTTACAGTTGCACCATAAATAATAAATAGTGATAGAACCATAAATAGTTAAATAGTAATATGTAAATTATGCCTGTAAATTATGAAATAAGTCCAGGACCAGCCTATCGGCTCAGGGTGGCTGACCCTCCAAGGGAGCAGTTGACTATTTGGCAACTATGAAGCTGCCAAATCATACCAATTAACACCTAAAAATACACAGCCTATATAAAGTAGAAATAATGTATGCACAGTGTAGTATCACTTACGGAAATCGGGAAGACATCGAGCACACTGATGATGGTGTGTTAGGCTGAGTCGTCGGAGGTTGGGGTGGTGCAGTGGCCCCCACCCTCCGGGCAGTGAACCGATACCGATCCGTGAAGAATGTAGTGGTACAGCGGTAGCTGGGACACACCCAGCACATCTTTAAGAAAAAAGCCAAAATAAACAAGCTAATTAATTAGGTAACACACATCAAAGTTGCTGGTGAACGCAGCAGGCCAGGCAGCATCTCTAGGAAGAGGTGCAGTCGATGTTTCAGGCCGAGACCCTTCGTCAGTTAATTAGGTGCTGCCCGGCATGTAAATGTTGGCCCAGATCAGAGGCGACGAAATCGGCAATCACCTCTGATCTGGGCCGACAGTTACGTGCCGGGCGGCACCTAATTAATTAGCTTGCTTATTTCAGCTTTTTTCTTAAAGATGTGTTGGGTGTCTCCCGGCTACCGCTGAATTCTTTGCGACCCGGCTACCACTGCAGTCTCCGCGAATCGGTATCTGTCCGCGGCCCGGGGGTTGGGATGGTGGGACACTGGGGTGTCATCTCATCGTCGATCAGGGCAGGCAGGTCATCTTCTTCTATGTCTGCCTGCCTCGATGTAGAAGGTCGAGGTTCGTCGTCTGATGTGGAAGGCTTGCTTGACTGCTTAGCCTCACGCATTTTTCTGCCATACAGTTCTTTGTAAGCACTCAAACCATCCTGCAAATATGCCCTAAACCGACGTACCCTTTCAAAATTAAAGTTGTACTTTATCATTGTAGCGAAAATCTCACGCAGTTGCTTCACATTCAGTTCCTGGATGACTTCACTTTCGGTCTGTTCGCGACTACATTCAGTTTTGATTGTTATCCTTTCCTCTTCCAATTTCATCAGCTCTTCATCTATCAGTTCTTGGTCATGGGATGCCAAAACCTCTTCAACATCATCTTCGTCAACTTTCACAAGTCAAACTCACTTTGTCCTTACTTTGTTCACCACGATCGAAACGTTTAATTATGTCTAGTTTTACGCTAAGTGTAACACCCTTACGAGCTCTTTCAGGCTCTTCCGATACCTCAGAACTCACCTTGCAAACGGCTGCTCACAGGCTTGTGTTTAAGCAATGCCGGCGACAATGCAGTTCCGAATCCGGGGGAGAGTGGCTGCTTGGGGCACGCGCTGATTTTTTTTCGTGCACTGCTTTTTCTGTGCGCTGCCTTTTCTCATATCAGTGAAAACGCCTTCTGTTAGCGAAAACAGGTAACTATTGTAGGTCTTTCGTAACAGTAAGGTTTCATAAAGCGAACGTTCGAAAAGCAGGGGACACCTGTAGTCCAAAAAGACAATCTGTTCCAGTCAGAGGAACAGTATTTGTCTAGGCTGTCAGGCCTGCTCAGAAGACGTGGGGAAATAGACCTCAGCTCACAGCCTAGATGGATATTATTTCAGTGACGTATGTTAGAACAGATGAACCGATGAACCAACCCTTCCAGGACACAAGCTGATCATGATCATACAGCATCCCTCCAGCAAAGCCCAGAAGCAGGTACTGTCTCTTATCTGATGGACAATGAGGCTTTCATCAGGGATAGCTGTGTGCTGTATGATAGGTCAATGTAGTACCATTGGTGTGACTCCACTGACCTCAATATTAGAAAGGCAAAAATTGCTTGAAGACTGACATTGCTATATTATTCACTGAGAGAGAATCATTGCTGTGGTGCCATGGGTCATGTTTACTAGTTCTCTTTATCATTCCAACACGGTTGTTATGGAGAATAAACTCTCAGAATCAAACGTCCATCAGTCACCACACTGGCTTCACTCTGTTACGTACCCCGTAACTGGGTTGCCAAACCAGCAGAAATGGACCACTTAGCTGGAGTCTGGATTACTGGAACTAAGAAAGTTTTATTAAAGAAATAGGTAACACAGTACTCTAATCGTAAGGATATAAATGCAACAGGTTAGCAATGATAAAACACACATGTACACAGAACTAGGATAATAGGAATCAGTCAAGCTCTATCGCAGTCTAGGGGTAAAATGATCAGTCTCAGTGACTTAGAGTTCAGTTCAGCTGAGTACAGTTCGCAGTAATCACTGTTGTGCCGTTGGAGAGAGAGTGAATGCAAATTTTGATTCAAACAGACCTTTGATGTTCCTTGCAGTTAGCTTTCGGGCGAGCCCTTTTTAATGTCTTCTGAGGTCACCGACTGTGACCCCTCCGTTCCGGATACGATCGTTCTTCCGCGGTGAACCCGGCACCCAGGCAAGGGCGAATACACACACCAGGTTCCCACCGATCGTACCTTTTCACCCTGTGCATCTATGGTTGGTCCCACGATCAGACCTCCAAACTCCCACCAACCTGTGGGGGGGCACACCGCACTTCTACGGTCTCGTTATCTCGTGATCTCGTGGTGTCTGTTGTGCCTTAGCGAACCTGTTCCTTTTATCCCCCTGCTGGGGTATCGCCTGTCCATCAAACTTCAAACAGTTCAGGTTCAAAGCAACCGGTCTGTCAATATTCGGAACTGTGTCTCTTTTCGTTAATCTCTCTCCTCTCTCAGTAACATTTTGAACGCTTCTCCCTTTATCTCTCTTATCTCTCTCATCAGCATCAATCTTCTGATAACTTGGTTTTTCATCACACCTCTACCCTTCAAAGGATTTTAGATCCTTTAAAAATTATAGGCATGAATACATTATTAGATACACACTAATATACAGGGTCATCAGCTATTCGGCTAATACAGAGAACTTTAAGTTGTCAACACCTTGACAGACAGTCAGCAATCACATTTTCCGTTCCTTTTATATGTTTTATTTTTATATCAAATTCCTGTAGCACCAGGCTCCAACTTAGCAATCTTTTGTTTTTATCTTTCATAGTGGCCAAAAACACTAATGGGTTGTGATCAGTGTAAATTACCAGTGGTTTCCGTGCCGGACAAAGATAACAAGGGTCGTCCCACATAAACTTAGCATTCTTTGGCAAGAGCTTAGTAAGAGGGAGGGTAATATTCGCAAAGTTTTTGCAAAGCTTCCGATAGTACCCCACCATCTCCAAGAACCTTCTCAGGGCTCTCTTGTCTGTTGGGGTGGGGACTTCAGAGATAGCCCACACCTTAGCCTGCATCTGGTGCAAAGGTACTGCTTTAGTCCCTTTCCCAATGTCTTTTATCACACTGACCTCCCCAGTCTCGGTCTCTGAACTAAAGTCTAAAACACTCCTTAAGATCAGTGACTGACAAGCTCCCGTGTCTCTTCAGATCCTCACTGGAACTGGGTTTGACCCCTCCTTCACCGACACCAATCCTGCTGAAATAAACTTCTCGCGCCCTTCCTGAACTTTATCAGACCTCTTCTCCCCTAGCGGTGTGTTTGCCGGCTCAATACAGCCAGTGGGAGTCGTTTTTCCCTTCCCCGTCTCCTTCTTTGGGGCGAAGCACCTGGACGCAAAGTGACCGGCTTTCCCACAATTATAGCATACGACCCAAGGAGACTTCCTACCAAACTGCTTTCTGTCTACCTTATCCCTCTCACTAGCACCCAGCTTACTTTCAGACTTTTCTGGCGGACTCTCCCTGCCCTCTTGACTACCCTTCTGGTGGCCTTTACTCGGGGTAAACTCCGCTTTGTGTGTTAACGCCTATTCATCCGCTAACTTAGCAGTTGCGGCTAAAGTGTCCGCCTCTTTCTCATCTAGGTAGGGTCTCGTACCTTCAGGGACACAACCTTTAAACTGCTCAATCAGGATTAGCTGTAGCAGTCTGTCATAAACCCCACTGACCCCTTTCGAGGCGCACCAACGCTCACAATATATCTGCATCTCACTGGCAAACTCTAAGTACGTGCAGCCCCACTGCTTCCTCGCATTCCGGAACCTCTGGCGGTATGCCTCCGGGACCAACTCATAAATCCTGAGCATTGCCTCTTTCACCACATCATACCTCTGGGCATCTTCTGCGGAGAAGGCCGAGTAAGCTTGTTGAGCCTTCCCTTTAAGTACGCTCTGAAGCAAAACAGCCCACTTATCCCTTGGCCAGTCCTGACTTGCAGCAACTTTTTCAAAATGGAGAAAGTACCAATCAACATCAGCCTCCTCAAATGGGGGAACCAGCCTAACCTCCTGGGTCGCCCTGAATACTCCACCTTGGTTCGGCATGGGCCCCTGCGCTAGCGTCATCTTTAACTTCTCCAGCTCAAATCCCCTTTCCCTCTGTTTCTCTCTGCTTCTCGCTCTAACTGCCTGTCCCGGAACTCGTGCTCGAGTCTCAATTTTTCAATCTGCAGCTGTACTGCTTCTCCACCAGGTTTGCCCATAGATACCACCTCCAGCTCCCCTTGGGGAAACACACCTTTAGATACATAGTGTCTATGATAGCTCTGTGCATCTCCGCTCTCCTCATTGTCGACTTCCCCTTAGAAAGATTCAACCATTTGGCTACAGTTGCCAATTCTGATTTCCTGGCATCCTCTAATGCCTCCAAGTTTGGCACCTTTAGAAATTCCTCAATCTCCATTTCTGCTGTTTGCTTTTTCTTTCTTTCAGGAATTTTAACCCAATCAATTTACCCAGTCCCAAATTTAGCGTTCAAGATCGCGGACGAGAACCCCACTTATGTTATGTACCCTGTAACTGCTTTGCCAAACCAGCAGAAATGGACCACTTAGCTGGAGTCTGGATTACTGGAACTAAGAAAGTTTTATTAAAGAAATAAGTAACACAGTACTCTAATCGTAAGGATATAAATGCAACAGGTTAGCAATGATAAAACACACATGTACACAGATCTAGGATAATAGGAATCAGTCAAGCTCTATCGCAGTCTAGGGGTAAAATGATCAGCCTCAAGTGATGCAGAGTTCAGTTCAGCTGAGTACAGTTCACAGTAATCGCTGTTGTGCCGTTGGAGAGAGTGAGAGCGAATGCAAATTTCGATTCAAACAGACCTTTGATGTTCCTCGCAGTTAGCTTTCGGGCGAGCCCTTTTTAATGTCTTCTGAGGTCACCAACTGTGACCCCTCCATTCCGGATACAATCGTTCTTCCGCTGTGAACCTGGCACCCAGGCAAAGGCGGACACACACACCAGGTTCCCGCCGATCGTACCTTTTCACCTTGTGCGTCTATGGTCGGTCCCACGATCAGACCTCCAAACTCCCACCAACTTGTGGGGGGGCACACCGCACTTCCAGGGTCTCGTGATCTCGTGGTGTCTGTCGTGCCTTAGCAAACCTGTTCCTTTTATCCCCCTGCTGGGGTTTCGCCTGACCATCAAACTTCAAACAGTTCAGGTTTAAAGCAACCCATCTGTCAATACTCGGAACTGTGTCTCTTTTCATTAATCTCTCTCCTCTCTCATTAACATTTTGAATGCTTCTCCCTTTGTCTCTCTTATCTCTCTCATCAGCATCAATCTTCTGATAACTTGGTTTTTCGTCACAACTCTAATGCTGGGTTATCCTTAAAGGGCAGTCAGGCACTCATTACTACTCTGCTTCCCCAGTTCTGTACCCATTACCAGGTCACCTTTAAACACAGCCTTAAAATATCATTGTACTGCATTCACTTCTTGGAAATAAGCACAATATTCTATTGCTGCCTTTCAGCCACAAACAGGCAAACTCCAATTTTGAAAAGGAAGATAATTCTTTAAACAAGTCTTATGATGTTTCCTCTGGAATTAACTGATTCAATAGAGGTATTGACAATAGCTTCAGACTGACTTTAAGGTTATGAAACATCTTGCTAGTTCCAATCATACTGTTGAAGTTGTTCTTATAATTGTATCTATTCAATCAATTGACTCTGCTATGCCCCTTTAAGTATCATTGCTGATGGAAAAGTATCAGGATAATGAGACTGCCCCAGCCAGCAGGGATACTGGCATAGTACTTACAACAGTATGAGAGGCCCACATTACTATGAATCCATGCTGTTTATTTCCAGTAGCCATCAAGAGAAGCCCATAGAAAATAGCAACTATGAGGCAGATAAACCTTTTATCACATCCTTTTTTATTTTGGTGGTCTATCTATTAAACATCTGATACAGTGATTCTACACTTATGACCAGAGGTCACAAACTAGGTGACAGAATCCCTATGTTCAGCTTGTTGACACATTTGCAATTTTAAATTAATCTTTCAGAGATATTTGCTTGTGAGGGGAATGGAGGGATGGTATGCATTGTCTGAGCTGCCACATGAAGTTTCTTTTCAGGTGCTAACAAATAGTTCCTCCAGAACAGGTGCCCCAACCTGAAGTCCACGGACCCCTTGCTTTATGGTCGATAGCGTAGAAAAGGTTGTGACCCCCTGCTCTGGCGTGTGGAAGTTGCAGCACGGCAAGAGTTAAGGTAATGCCCAGGCAAGGATAGTTCTCAGTCACCTCAGGCTAGAAAAGCCTTTGATGAGCATAGCTTCTTTGAATTTGAACACATACATTAATTTGAACATAGACGTTTTATGCAGAACATCTGGAGTACTTGCAGAAGGAGGTATTGACAGAAAGAGAGAAATGAGAATAAACTGTGAAGGAGTCTGAGTTTGTTTGCTGGAAGGGTGAAATACAAAAATAGACGAGTAGATGAATCCTGCAGAAAGAGTAGAGAAAGTAAACAAAAGTTAGAGAAGGGAAAGGCAGAAGAAGAACATCAAAGGATAACAGTGTCTACTTTGGTGTTTAAGGAGAAAGCAATGGCACCAGAGTCTGAGGGTGGACTAGATGACTATAACCTACTCTAACCCTGACTCTCCCAAGCACCTCCAGAATTCACAGTGAGGCCTGTGCCCTGCCACAGTCGGAGGCCCCCTGTAGTATTATGGGAGACGGTAGGTGGAGGGCTGCAGAGGGGATGAGTGCTATGTTGATTTAAATGTACCCTGAACTAATCCAGTAGAAGCTTTAAGGAAGTGTTTCCCTTGTACTGTGTATTGGTATAAGAATCACAGTACTGTACAAAAAGCAGATGAGAATGTTAATGGACATGTGGAATGCAGACAAAGTGTACTTCAAAATTATTCCAGATTAGCCTTAGAGGCAGGGTCAACCGTCTCATGTTACTGTAAATGAGTTACAGCCCATGTTAAAGGAAATGTGTATGTTATTTGTGTGAGATGAGAAGAGTTCAGTAAAATAGTGAGTATTTTACAATATTGCCAGAGGTAATTACAACATCGAAGGATTAAAACTATTAAGAGAAATGAGGACAAAATACTTGTGTGAGCACTAGAGACTCCCTGGGCTGCTCTCTGAGTAATACTGTACATAGTTCAAAAAAATTGAGACAGCTGCCCTATTTTGAATGTTATTTTAATGTGTAGTTCTGTTTTAGATTTGACTAAAATGACAGTGACCAAGTCTTGGCTAATCATTATCAGTTTAACCTTCTGCTTACAATTTCACTGTAAACTTGGTTTTAACATTACCTACATTTGACTCACATGTGACTGGTATTATTTTTGCTTCAAACAGCTTAGTTATATTTAGATAATGCTACTCCAAAAGTATCTTTTCATTGCTCTTTGATTCATGTCAACAAACATGGGGATGGGATTAGGAAATGTAAGTGAAGAGGAGGGATTTGCTAGACTCGTTTGTTATTACTAACATGACAGAATAGGCAAGGGATAAGAAAGTAATTTCTCATTCAAAATGTGGTGGTGGATGGGCAAGTTTGGAATTCACTGCAATTCTCACACCTTCAGGAAACAAATGTATATTTTGTAAGAGGAGAAAAAAAGACCCACCTTTCTTCTCGTACAGATCAACATGGTTGTGTCTTTTTCGCACTGTGCTTGCAGTGTGACTGGTCCAGGGCAGAAGTTGACACTCCTTGTTCTGCAAGTCATAATTAAAGGACCTAAGTGAAAAAGAGAGCATTTTTTTAAACTATTCAATCACTTGGTCTGTACTTGTTGACATTCCAAACTGTCCCTGAATGTTAGCCCATTCAAAGGGCCGTAGATATAAATAAACTGGATTGGTGAAGTGGCAGTTTCCTTCCTTAAAAAACCTCTGTGAATCTTTTCTTTCCATGTAATGCCAAATGCAAAACATAAGTTCAAGTTTATTGTCATTCAATCATATGCATGTATACCGCCAACCAAGACAACGTTCCTCTGAACCAAGGTGCACAACAGAGTACATATAACTCACATTCAACATATAAAGTAATATTACCATAAATAAATTAACAAATAACATATATTCCAGAATACTGACATTTAGCATAAGATGCATTTACAACACTAGTTAAAACGTGAACAGTATAATGCTAGTGGCACTTCATATACAATGAGACCTGCATGGTGGCAGGGAGTTCAGTAGTCTCACAGCCTGGGAGAAGAAACTGTTTCCTATCCCAACAGTCCTTATCCTAATGCTATGGTACCTCCTGCCTGATAATAGGGATTAAAGAGATTGTGGGACGGATAGGAGGGATCCTTCACAAATTCCATCATGGCTCTTCACTATCCACCTCAACCCCATTCTCCTTTCTTCTCCCCATAACTTTTGATGCCATGACTAATCAAGGACCTACCAATCTCTGTTTTAAATGTACCCAGTGACTTGGCCTCCACTGTTGTCTGTGGCAATGAATTCCACAAGATCTCACTGGATGGAAAGGTCATGTCAGAGAAATTTACTATCGCCAACTAGACTTAAGCAAAGACCCAGACCCCGGTATTTGGTTTAATTACTTTATTAAGTGATCACGGAGAGCCCACTAAGAGACTCTGCTAAAGAGAGCACAAGCATGGTCTTTTAGAGGTTAAAATACATGCAGTTCAGCAGTTTTCAGAGGTCTAGAGTTCCTGCTTAGACCTTATCGACAAGGTTCAGGCTGCTTCCATACCTTACACAAAATTAGACCTAGTGTTCTCATGTACGCAATGAGTTCCCCATTAATTAGAAGAAACCAAGCCGTTAGTCACTTAGACTTGAAGACCAACGGTTCCTCCCCATTGATTATAAGAAACCCAGATACTAGTCGTGTAGACTTGAGGGCTAAGGGTTCCTCCTGACACACTACATCCATGTGTTATCAGTCCCTCATCACCAACAAGACGTGGTACTTCTGGGTGTTACCATTTCTTCATTTCTGTCAGGATTTATCGCTAATTAGTATGAGTAGACAGACCCCATCTGCTCTCACCCTGCTGTTATCATGATTTTATTTACCCTTAATTCTCAGACTTAATTTTCTTCCACAGGTTATGTTAATTTTTTCTCAACTCAGCTTTTCCTCTTCTGAGCTTTTTTTGTGGGCTGCCTTATGATTGCTTGACCTCTCGTTGAGATCTTATGGAATTGGTGGGATAACCAAGAGCTTTTGCTATCACAGTCCACCAATCCCACTGAAAGTGTACCCACATACCAACGAGACAGACTTTATGGTAAAACATCTCAGGTAGTTTCATAACACAGAGGTCATCTACTAACAGCGCTTTGGGTGGTTCTTTGAAAGACATATTCAATCCATCTCACTTCGCTGCTCTGATATCAAAGTCTTTGAAAAATCTCCTTTTCCATTGGAATTGGTAGTGGTTTATTATTGTCCCATATACCAATATACGGTGAAAGGCTTGTCTTCACACGGTTCATACCGATCAGATCATTACACAATGTACTTGGATAGTACAAGGTAAAATAATAATGAAGTAGAATGCCTGTAACAGCTAGAGAGAAAGTACAGTGCAGGTAAACAATAACGTTTAATGAGGTAGATTGTGAGGTCAAGGGTCCAACAGGTACCAGGAAACTATTTAGTAGTCTTACTGTATTACAGCATGATAGAAACTGTCATTGAGCCTTGCGGTACGTGCTTTCAGGCTTTTGTATCTTTCACCCAATGGAGGAGGGGAGAAGAAAGGATGTCCGGGGGTGGTGGGGTCTTTAATTATACTGGCTGTTTTACCGAAGCAGTGGGAAATGAAGGGGAGGTTGGTTTTTGTGATGTCCTCATTTCACTGCAGTTTCTTGCAGTCACACGTAAAGCAGTTACCATGAACACAGATAGAGTCTGTCCTTTATTTGCCCCTTCACAAACCCACATTCAGACAGATAAGCTGTCAGCAAATCACATCAGGAGTTATTAGAGAAAGGGGAGGAAGGGTTAAAGAGGGAATTCCATATCTTATGTTTTTGGGTGTTAAAGGAACCACCACCAGTATTGGTGAAAAGGAAAGAATTGCCAATGGGCCAGAGATCTCAAAGGGTTAATGAACTCATGATATCGTAGAAAAGAGAATAGTTAGACCAATGAGGAAATGATCCACCTTTCTTTTGTTTTGAAAAAGAGGGCAAGAGTAGTTAGTTCAAAATATCGCCACACCAGTAACTCATGTAATTCAGCAAGCAATAGTGGGTGAATAACATGTGAGAGTTAGAAATTGGCCTGTAGAACTTGGGCAAAACTCAAGGTTGGAAGACATGTAAAGGACTTTAGGGTTTTACATTTTCAGAAGTTTCTAATTTTGTTTGAATTTTCAACGTGCAACACAGGCAGCATTAGCTGTGCCACTGCCAGCAGCCTATGTAGCCGAATATCACCCACACCCAACCTTCCTCTAGGTAAACCTACATGCAAGCCTCATGGGCTGAAACAGTTGTCCAGGTCAGGGGATGTATACCTGCTGCAAACTGAGGTCAGAGGTGAGCTCCAAGCCTCAAACCCTAGAAATTGAAATTCCTAATCCAAAAGTGGGAAACTCAGCTCTGTCTCCAGAGATTCTATTTTTATCACAGTAAACTTTATTGTAAATTAAACAATAAAGTTGGGATGTTATATTGAGTAACACACACTAAATAGTGGAGGAACTTAACAGGTCAGGCAGCATCTATGGAGGAGACTAAACATGCAACATTTAAATAGGCTGAGACCCTTCATAAGGACTGGAAAGGAACAGGAAGATGGCAGAATAAGAAGGTGGGGGAGGGAAAGGAGTACAAGCTGAAAGGTGATAGGTGAAAAAGGGGAATGGTAGGTGGATGGGGAGGGGGGTTGAAGTGAGAAGCTGGGAGGTGATAGGCAGAAAAAGTAAAGGGCTGAAGAAGAAAGAATCTAATAAGGGAGGAGAGTAAACTATGGAAGAAAGGAAAGGAGGAAGGGCATCAGAGGGATGTGATGGGCAGGTGAGGAGAATAGAAGGGGTAAGAGGGAAGCCAGTTTGGATAAGACTCAGGAGGGAGATCAGTGGGGAAGAGCGAATGGACAAGGGAGTCACAGAGAGAATGTGGGGAAATTACTATGAAGTTGTATAAGGCATTGGTGAAGCTTAATTTGGAGTATTGTGTGTTGTTTTGATTACTTTCCTACAGGAAATACATCAATAAGATTGATAGAGTACAGAGAAAATTTACAAGGATATTACTGGGACCTAAGGGTTTGAGTTATAGGGAAAGCTTGAATAGGTTAGGACATTATTCCCTGGTGCATAGAAGAATGAGCATAGGTTTGATAGAGGCATATAAAATTATGAAGAGTATAAATAGGGTAAATGCAACCAGGTTTTTTTCTACTGAGGTTGGGTGGGACTAGTACTAGAGGTCATAGGTTAAGGGTGAAAGGTGAAATAAATATCTAATAGGAACTTGAGGTGGAATCTTCTTCATTCAGAGGGTGGAGAGATGGTGGAACAAGTTGCCAACAGAAGTGGTGGATGTGGGTTTGATTTCAACGTTTAAGTGGTATGTACATGGATGGAGGGTATGGAGGGCTATGGTCCAGGAGTGGGTCGATGGGACTAGGCAGAATAATTGTTTGGCATGGACTAGATGGGCTGAAGGGCCTGTTTCTGTGCAGTAGTGCTCTATGACTCTGACTCTGTACACTGGTAAATTGGAGAGGGTTTGCAGAGAGGCTTGTACCTGCACTGAAGCTCACTGGTACACTGGCCTGCACATTGTTCCTCTGACATAGGTACCGCCTCTATGCGAATCGATCCAAACTGAAGCTGCACTCCCTTGGAACGGTGGTAATCATTCAGAGGACTCCGCTGCCCTGGAAAAGAGGATATATTCTTCAGCCTTATCAGAAATTGCTTGCCAATCAAGGGCTGAAAGGGAAAAGAAACATCAACACTCTAAATTGGAATCACCTTTAATCTCAGATTAAAGGTAATGCAGACGTCAGGACCAGTGAAAAAGCATGGCTGCTGGCAGTGCCAGTGTCTAAATTATCAACATAAACACTTCATCACTGAAAATGAAAGGCAAGAAAAGACCACTTACAGTCCAGTGATTGTAAGAGCATGAGGAATATAAGCAGGAGTATGTATTCAGTTCTTGTGCCAGCTCTATCATTTCATAACGCCGCAGCTGAACTTTTGCCTCAGGACTGTTCTCCGACACTAATCCCGTTGTCATGCCCTTCGCAGTGAGAAAATCTATTGTTCAGTCTTAAATATACTGAGAGACTAAACCTCCACAGTATTAATTAAGGTATTATCTACAGGATCACTACAGTCACATAGATTTGATAGCATTAGGGTACAATGTGGGATAAGACTGCACTCCACTCCATCCGCACGCACTGCCGTCCACTCTGTCCGCTCCAATCCCAACCTTACCATCAAACCGCAGACAAAGGAGATGCTGTTGTGGTGCGGCGAATTGACCCCCATCATGCTGAGGCCAGGCGGCAACTCTCAGACACATCCTCTTACTTACCCCTTGAAAAGGACTGCACTCAGGACCATCAACCAACATCATCATCTCTGGAGAGCTCCCATCCACTGTCACCAACTGCATAGTTCTCGTATCCAAACTGTTCCATTCTACTTCCTACCCAAGATCCACAAACCTGACTGTCGGGGTAGGCCCATCGTTTCTGCCAGCTCCTGCCTCATTGAACTGCCGCATACCTGGACTCCATTCTATCCCCCTTGGATCAGTTCCTTTCCATTTACATCCATGGCACTTCACATGCTCTTGATGTCTTCAACAACTTGCAGTTCACTGGCCCTGATTGCCTCACTTTCACCATGGATGCCCAGTCCCTATACATTTCTACCCCCCCCATCAAGAAAATCTTAAAAGCTCTCCGCTTCTTTCCCCTCCATCACCACCTGCATCTGTCTGGTGGAACTGATCCTCACACTCAACAATTTCTCTTTCAGCTCCAAGCCCAAGGTGTAGTCATGGGCACCCGCATGTCCCCAACTATGCCTGTCTTTTTGTTGGCTACATGGAACAGCCCATGTTCCAAGCTTTCACTGTTCATGGTCCCCAATTCTTCATCCACTACATCAATGACTGCATTGGTGCTGCTCCATGCACCCATGCTGAGCTTGTCAATTTCATCAACTTTTCTTCCAACTTCCACCCTGTCCTTAAATACACTTGGTACATTTCTGACACCACTCTTCCCTTTCTCAATCTCTCTATCTCCATCTCTGGAGTCAAACTGTCCACCAACATCTTTTATAAACCTACCAATTCCCATGGCTATCTTGATTATACCTCTTTCCACCCTGTCTACTGTAAAAATCCTTTCTCTCAGTTTCTTCGTCTCCACTGCACCTGTTCCCAGGATGAGGCTTTCCTTTCAGGACATTAGAGATGTCCTCCTTCTTCAAAGAACAGGGTTTCCCTTCCTCCACCATTGATGCTGCCCACCCGCATTTTCTCTATTCCCTGGACCCCATCTTTCCGCCGCCTTAACAGGGTTAGAGTTCTTCATGCCACCCTGTGAGGCCCCGCATCCAACACATCATTCTCCACAACTTCTGTTATCTTCCATGGTGTTCTACCACCAAACACATCTTTACCTTCCTCCCATTCACTACTTTCTGTAAGGATCTCCATGATCCATTCATCCCTCCCCATTAATCACTCTCCTGCCACCTACACTTGCAAGTGGAAGAAGTGCTGCAGCTGCCCATTTATCTCCTCCCACACCTCTATTCAGGGCAACACTTCACCTGCAAGTTTGTTGGGAGTCATCTACTGTATCCACTGCTTCCTCTACATCAGTGAAACCTGACGTATATTGGGAGACCACTTTGTCGAGCACCTTTGCTCCATCCGCAACAAGCAGGATTTCTTGGTGGCCAACCATTTTAATTCCAATCCTCATTCCCATTCTGCCACGTCGGTTCATGGCCTCCTCTACTGCACTTTCAGGTTGGAGGAGCAACACCTGATATAGTATTCTGTCTGTGTAACCTCTAACCTGATGGCATGAATATCAATTTTTCTAACTTCTGGTAATTTTTCCCCCTCTCCTCCCCTCTTCTTCCATTCCCCACTCTGGCTCAACACTTACCTCTTTTCTTCTCCTCATCTGTGTATCACCCCCCCCCCCGGTGCCCCTACTCTTTCCCTTTCCCCCAGGGTCCACTCTCCTCTCCTATGAGATTCCTTCTTCTTCTGCCCTTTACCTTTTGCACATATTATCTGCCAGCTTCACACTTCATCTCCTCTCTACCATCCACCTACTTCACTTATCACCTTCTAACTTGTACTGCTTCCCCTCCTTTCACCTTCTTACTCTAGCTTATTTCGCCTTTCCTTTCCAGACCTGATGAAGGCTCTCTAACAGAATGTCAATTGTTTGCTCCTTCCCATATTTGCTGCGTGGCCCGCTGAGTTCCTCCGGCAATTTGTCTGTGTTACTCTGGATTTCCAGAATCTGCAGAATCTCCTGTGTAAACATCAAAACAAGCACCATTCCTCTTTCCCACTCCAACCCCAAGACAGGCCGTCTTCTTTGGCTCCATCCTCCTAGTGGATTAGCAGATATCGGGCCTTTCACGTTGACTGGAGTACTGCGCAGAAGCAACAGGAGCATTCCCATGCAGGTCTGACAAAGATTTTTGACGCGAAAGCCAGTTTCTATAAAGGAAAGGTACCGCTTAGCAGAGCGGTCATCATGGGAGTGGTCGTCGTCAGAGTAGTCTGAGGCAGAGTAGTAAGGTTTTGGCTCAACAAGGCATCTGCGAGAACAGACAGAAGCAAGGCAAGTAGGTAAGTTCATTCTTTACTTTTTTAAATTTTGAGAGAATAGGGGGTATTGTCTACAGAGCCAGTGTTCTGTTCTGGGCGTCAGATGTGGAATTTTCCAGGAGACTCCCAGTCTCCCCGATGGCCATATCTGCGCCAGGTGCATTGAGCTGCAGCTCCTTAGAGACCGTGTTAGGAAACTGGAGCTGCAGCTCGCTGACCTTCAGCTTGTTAGGGAAAGTGAAGCAGTGATAGACAGGAACTACACTTAGACAGGAGGTGGTACACTTTGGAAGGACAAACTCCAAGGCAGAGTACAAAGTAAATGGCAGGATACTTAGTAGTGTGGAGGAGCAGAGGGATCTGGGGGGTACATGTCCACAGATCCCTGAAAGTTGCCTCACAGGTAGATAGGGTAGTTAAGAAAGCTTATGGGGTGTTAGCTTTCGTAAGTCGAGGGATAGAGTTTAAGAGTTGCAAGGTAATGATGCAGCTCTATAAAACTCTGGTTAGGCCACACTTGGAGCACTGTGTCCAGTTCTGGTCGCCTCACTATAGGAAGGATGTGGAAACATTGGAAAGGGTACAGGGGAGATTTACCAGGATGCTGCCTGGTTTAGAGAGTATGCATTATAATCAGAGATTAAGGGAACTAGGACTTTACTCTTTGGAGAGGAGGATGAGAGGAGACATGATAGAGATATATAAGATATTAAGAGGAATAGATAGAGTGGACAGCCAGCGCCTCTTCCCCAGGGCACCACTGCTCAATGCAAGAGAACATGGCTTTAAGGTAAGGGGTGGGAAGTTCAAGGGGGATATTAGAGGAAGGTTTTTTTACTCAGAGAGTGGTTGGTGCGTGGAATGCACTGCCTAAGTCAGTGGCGGAGACAGATACACTAGTGAAATTTAAGAGACTACTAGATAGGTATATGGAGGAATTTAAGGCGGGGGGTTATATGGGTGGCAGGGTTTGAGGGTCGGCACAACATTGTGGGCCGAAGGGCCTGTACTGTGAACACAAAATAATCTGCAGATGCTGTAAAAGATCAAAGCAACACTTTCAGTACACTGGATGAACTCAGTAGGTCAGGCAGCATCAGTCAGAAACGATGAGTTGACGTTTCGGGCCAGAACCCTTCGTCAGGACTGAAGAATGAAAGATGGGGAAGGATTTGAAGAACGCTTGTAGCTTCAGTTGATAGACCAGTAATTTGAAAGACAAAAGGGTCAGGGAGGGGAAGCATTGACGTCATAGCCCTGAAAACAATGGGTGGTAGAAGAAGGAGGCGGAACCATGAGGGAGCTGGGGGAGGAGGTAGAGTGAAATAGGGATAGAGGAAGGGAGGGGGAGGGAATTACCGGAAGTTGGAGAATTCTATGTTCATATCAAGGGGCTGGAGACTATCTAGACGGTATAAGAGGTGTTGCTCCTCCAACCTGAGTTTAGCCTCATCATGGCAGTAGAGGAGGCCATGTATGGACATATCTGAATGGGAATGGGAAGCAGAGTTGAAGTGGGTGGCTACTGGGTGATCCTGTCTGTTGCGGCGGACAGAGTGGAGGTGCTCGACGAAGCAGTCCCCCAATCTGCGTCGGGTTTCACTGATGTAGAGGAGGCCGCACCGAGAGCACCAGATGCAATAGATGACCCCCAACAGACTCACAAGTGAAGTGTTGTCTCACCTGTAAGGACTGTTCCATTTCCCACACTTCGGCCCTCACCCCATCCTCCCGCAACCACAACAGGGACAGACTTCCCCTTGTCCTCACCTACCAACCCACCAGCCTCCGGATCCAGCACATTATCCTCCGCAACTTCCACCACCTTCAACAGGACCCCACCACTAAGTACATCTTTCCCTCCCCACCCCTCTCCGCTTTCCACAGGGATCGGTCCCTCCGTGACTCCCTTATCCACACGTCCATCTCCACTGATCTCCCACCTGGCACTTATCCCTGTAAGTGTAAGTGCTACACCTGTCCCTACACCTCATCTCTTGCAACCATTCAAGGCCCCAAACAGTCCTTCCAGGTGAGACAACACTTCACTTGTGAGTCTGTTGGGGTCATCTATTGCATCCGGTGCTCCCGGTGCGGCCTCCTCTACATCAGTGAAACCCGACGCAGATTGGGGGACCGCTTCGTCAAGCACCTCCACTCTGTCCGCCACAACAGACAGGATCTCCCGGTAGCCACCCACTTCAACTCTGCTTCCCATTCCCATTCAGATATGTCCATACATGGCCTCCTCTACTGCCATGATGAGGCTAAACTCAGGTTGGAGGAGCAACACCTCATATACCATCTAGGTAGTCTCCAGCCCCTTGATATGAACACAGAATTCTCCAACTTCTGGTAATTCCCTCCCCCTTCCTTCCTCTATCCCTATTTCACTCTACCCCCCTCCCCCAGCTCCCTCATGGTTCCGCCTCCTTCTACTACCACCCATTGTTTTCAGGGCTATGACGTCAATGCTTCCCCTCCCCGACCCTTTTGTCTTTCAAATTACTGGTTTTTCAACTGACGCTACAAACATTCTTCAAATCCTTCCCCATCTTTCATTCTTCAGTCCTGACGAAGGGTTTCGGCCCGAAACGTCGACTCATCGTTTCTGACTGATGCTGCCCGACCTGCTGAGTTCATCCAGCGTACTGAAAGGGCCTGTACTGTGCTGTACCATTCTATGTTCTATGTTTTACAGGGAGGTAGTCACCCCAAGCCTACAGCAGACTACTGTGAGGTGGGGGGTGGGGGGAGGGAGAGATGACCTACCTGGGGTAAGCAACAGCGACCATGGCTCTGGCACTGAGTCTGGTCCTGTGGCTCAAAGGGGTAGGGAACTGAAGAGGATGGCCCGAGTAATAGGGGATTGTATAGACAGGGGTACAGATAAGATGTCCCTGTGGACGTAAAAAGGAAACATGGATGGTAGTTTATCTCCCAGGTGCCGGGGTCCAAGATGTTTCTGGATACGTCCACAATATCCTGAAGAGGGAGGGTGTGCAGCCAGAAGTCATGGTACATGTTGGTACCAACAACATAGGAAGAAAAAGTGGGGAGATCATGAAAAAAGAATATAGGGAGTTAGGAAGGAAGCTGAGAAGCAGGACCTCAAAGGTAGTAATCTCGGGATTGCTGTCTCTGCCATACAACAGTGAGGATAGAAATAGTATGAGATGGCAGATAAATGTGTGGCTGAAGAATTGGAGCTGGGGTCAGGGATTCAGATCTCTGGATAATTTGGACCTCTTCTGGAGAAGGTGGGACCTGTACAAAAGGGATGGGTTGCAATTGAATCTGAGCGGGAGCACTATTCTTGTGGGCAGATTTACTAGAGCTATTAGGAGTGGTTTAAACTAATATGGCAGGGAGATGGGAACCAGAATGATAGAGCTGAGGATGAGCCAGCAGGTTTATAAGTAGATGATGGGTGTAACATGAACGTAAGGAAGGACAAGCCAATGACTGGGTACAAATGCAGACAAAGAGTTAAATTATACCACAGAGTCAAAATTCAAAAAGGCAGAGAATGCAGGACTGAAAGTGCTGTATTTAAAAGCGTGTAACATTCCGAATAAGGTGGACAAACTCATGGCGATATTAGAGTTTGGTTGGTATGATGATGTGGGCATCACTGAGTTATGGCTGAAAGAAGGCCATAGTTGGGAATTTAACATCGGAGGATATACTTTGAATCAAAAGGACTAGGTGGTGGTGTGGCTCTGTTGGTAAGAGATGGAATTACATCTTTAGAAAGAGATAACATAGGGTCAGAGAATGTTAAATCTTTGAAATTGTTAAGAGTCAAAAAACCATTATGGGAATCATATATAGGCCTCCAAATAGTAGCCAAGATGTGGGATTGAGATTACAAAGGGAGCTGGAAAGGGCATGTAATAAGGGTAATAACACAATTGTAATGGGGGATTTCAGTATTAGAAAAACCAGGTCAGTATTGGATTGCAAGGGAGAGAATTTGTTGAATGCCTACGAGATGGCTTTTTTGAGCAACTTGTGTTTGAGCCTACTTGGGGAAAGGCCATCTTAGATTGGGTGCTGTGTAATAACCCAGATCTTATTAGGGAGCTTAATGTAAAGGAACGCTTAGGAGACGGTGATCATAACATGATTGAAATCATACTGCAATTAGTGAGAGAGAAGCATAACTCACATGTATCAATATCGCAATGGATTAAAGTGAATTACAAAGCCATGAGGGAGGAGTTTGCCCAGGTGGATTGGAGGAGGATACTGTGAGGATGACAGCAGAGCAGAAAAGGCTGAAGTTTCTGGGAATAGTTCACAAGCTACAGAATAGGTGTGTCCCACAGAGGAAGAAGTTCTCAAATGGCAGGGGTAGGCAACTGTGGCTGACAAAGGAAGTTAAGGACCGCATAAAAGCCGAGGAAATGACATATAAGGTAGGAAAAGTGAGTGGGAAGTTGGACGATTGGGAAGCTTTTAAAATCCAACAAAAAACAACAAAAAAGCTATAAGAAGGGAAAAGATGAAATATGAGGGCAGACTAGACAATAATATAAAGCAGGATACCAGAAGTTTTTTCAATTGTATAGAGAGTAAAAGTGAGGTGAGAATTGATAATGGACCACTGGAAAATGATACAGGTGAGGTAGTAATGGGGGACAAAGAAATGGCAGATGAACTTAATGCGTACTTTGCATCTGTCTTCACTGTGGTATACACTAATTGTGTGCCAGAGGTCCGTGAGTGTCAGGGAACAGAAATGAGTGCCATTGCTATTACAAAAGAAAAGGTGCTAGGCAAACTCAAAGGATTTAAGGTGGATATGTCACCTGAGCCAGATGGACTAAATCCCAGAGTCCTGAGAGAGGTTGCTGAAGAGATAATGGAGGCATGAGTAATGATCTTTCAAGAATCACTTGATTCTGGCATGGTCCCGGAGGACTGGGATATTGCAAATGTCACTCCACTCTTTAAGAAGAGAGGAAGGCAAAAGAAAGGAAATTATAGGCCAATTAGCCTAAACTCAGTGGTTCGGAAAATGTTGAAGTCCATTATTAAGGATGAAGTTTCCAGGTACTTGGAGACGATTGATAACACAAGTCAAAGTCAGCATGGTTTCTGTAAAGAGAACTTTCGTCTGACAAATTTGATAAGAGTTCTTCAAGGAAGTAACAAGCAAGGTGGACAAAGAGGCAGTGGATGTCATTTACTTGGATTTTCAGACGGTGTTTTGAAAAGATGCTACACATGAGGCTGCTTAACAAGATAAAATCCCATGGCTTTACAGGGAAGATACTGGCATGGATAGCAGAATGACTGACAGGTAGGAGGCAGCGAATGGGAATAAAGGGGTCCGGGATATTTCTGATCGTGTCCAAGATATCCTGAAGTGGGAGGGTGAGGAGCCAGAGGTCGTGGTACATATAGGTACCAATGACATAGGTAGGAAAAGGGATGAGGTCCTGAAAGGAGAATATAGGGAGCTAGGAAGGGAGTTGAGAAAAAGGACCGCAAAGGTAGTAATCTCAGGATTACTGCCTGTGCCACGCGACAGTGAGAGTAGGAATGCGATGAGGTGGAGGATAAATGCGTGGCTGAGGGATTGGAGCAGGGGGCAGGGATTCAAGTTTTTGGATCATTGGGACCTCTTTTGGCACAGGCGTGACCTGTACAAAAAGGACGGGTTACACTTGAATCCTAGGGGGACCAATATCCTGGCAGGGAGATTAGTGGGGGCTACTGAGGTGACTTTAAACTAGAATGGTTGGGGGGTGGGAATCAAATTAAAGAGGCTAGGCGTGAGGAGGTTAGTTCACAATAGGGGGATGGGAACCAGTGCAGAGAGACAGAGGGGTGTAAAGTGAGGGTAGGAGCAAAAAGTACTAAGGAGAAAAGTAAAAGTGGCAGGCCGACAAATCCATGGCAAGCATTAAAAAGGGCCACTTTTCAGCATAATTGTATAAGGGCTAAGAAAGTTGTAAAAGAGCGCCTGAAGGCTTTGTGTGTCAATGCAAGGAGCATTCGTAATAAGGTGGATGAATTGAAAGTGCAGATTGTTATTAGTGATTATGATATAGTTGGGATCACAGAGACATGGCTCCAGGGTGATCAGGGATGGGAGCTCAACGTTCAGGGATATTCAATATTCAGGAGGGATAGACATGAAGGAAGGGGAGGTGGGGTGGCGTTGCTGGTTAAAGAAGAGATTAACGTAATAGAAAGGAAGGACATAAGCCGGGAAGATGTGGAATCGATATGGGTAGAGCTGCGTAACACTAAGGGGCAGAAGACGCTGGTGGGAGTTGGGTACAGGCCACCTAACAGTAGTAGTGAGGTCGGAGATGGTATTAAACAGGAAATTAGAAATGTGTGCAATAAAGGAACAGCAGTTATAATGGGTGACTTCAATCTACATGTAGATTGGGTGAACCAAATTGGTAAAGGTGCTGAGGAAGAGGATTTCTTGGAATGTATGCGGGATGGTTTTTTGAACCAACATGTCGAGGAACCAACTAGAGTACAGGCTATTCTGGACTGGGTTTTGAGCAATGAGGAAGGGTTAATTAGCAATCTTGTCGTGAGAGGCCCCTTGGGTAAGAGTGACCATAATATGGTGGAATTCTTCATTAAAATGGAGAGTGACATAGTTAATTCAGAAACAAAGGTTCTGAACTTAAAGAGGGGTAACTTTGAAGGTATGAGACATGAATTAGCTAAGATAGACTGGCAAATGACACTTAAAGGATTGACGGTGGATATGCAATGGCAAGCATTTAAAGGTTGCATGGATGAACTACAACAATTGTTCATCCCAGTTTGGCAAAAGAATAAATCAAGGAAGGTAGTGCACCCGTGGCTGACAAGAGAAATTAGGGATAGTATCAATTCCAAAGAAGAAGCATACAAATTAGCCAGAGAAAGTGGCTCACCTGAGGACTGGGAGAAATTCAGAGTTCAGCAGAGGAGGACAAAGGGCTTAATTAGGAAGGGGAAAAAAGATTATGAGAGAAAACTGGGAGGGAACATAAAAACTGACTGTAAAAGCTTTTATAGATATGTAAAAAGGAAAAGACTGGTAAAGACAAATGTAGGTCCCCTACAGACAGAAACAGGTGAATTGATTATAAGGAGCAAGGACATGGCAGACCAATCGAATAATTACTTTGGTTCTGTCTTCACTAAGGAGGACATAAATAATCTTCCGGAAATAGTAGGGGACAGAGGGTCCAGTGAGATGGAGGAACTGAGGGAAAAACATGTCAGTAGGGAATTTATAGGTAAATTGAAGGGATTAAAGGCAGATAAATCCCCAGGGCCAGATGGTCTGCATCCTAGAGTGCTTAAGGAAGTAGCCCAAGAAATAGTGGATGCATTAGTGATAATTTTTCAAAACTCGTTAGATTCTGGACTAGTTCCTGAGGATTCGAGGGTGGCTAATGTAAGCCCACTTTTTAAAAAAGGAGGGAGAGAGAAACCGGGGAATTATAGACCGGTTAGCCTAACGTCGGTGGTGGGGAAACTGCTGGAGTCAGTTATCAAGGATGTGATAACAGCACATTTGGAAAGCGGTGAAATGATCGGACAAAGTCAGCATGGATCTGTGAAAGGAAAATCATGTCTGACGAATCTCATAGAATTTTTTGAGAATGTAACTAGTAGGGTGGATAGGGGAGAACCAGTGGATGTGGTATATTTGGATTTTCAAAAGGCTTTTGACAAGGTCCCACACAGGAGATTAGTGTGCAAACTTAAAGCACACGGTATTGGGGGTAAGCTATTGGTGTGGGTGGAGAATTGGTTAGCAGACAGGAAGCAAAGAGTGGGAATAAACAGGACCTTTTCAGAATGGCAGGCGGTGACTAGTGGGGTACCGCAAGGCTCAGTGCTGGGACCCCAGTTGTTTACAATATATATTAATGATTTGGATGAGGGAATTAAATGCAGCATCTCCAAGTTTGCGGATGACACGAAGCTGGGTGGCAGTGTTAGCTGTGAGGAGGATGCTAAGAGGATGCAGGGTGACTTGGATAGGTTGGGTGAGTGGGCAAATTCATGGCAGATGCAATTTAATGTGGATAAATGTGAAGTTATCCACTTTGGCGGCAAAAATAGGAAAACAGATTATTATCTGAATGGTGGCCGATTAGGAAAAGGGGAGGTGCAACGAGACCTGGGTGTCATTATACACCAGTCATTGAAAGTGGGCATGCAGGTACAGCAGGCGGTGAAAAAGGCAAATGGTATGCTGGCATTTATAGCGAGAGGATTCGAGTACAGGAGCAGGGAGGTACTACTGCAGTTGTACAAGGCCTTGGTGAGACCACACCTGGAGTATTGTGTGCAGTTTTGGTCCCCTAATCTGAGGAAAGACATCCTTGCCATAGAGGGAGTACAAAGAAGGTTCACCAGATTGATTCCTGGGATGGCAGGACTTTCATATGAAGAAAGACTGGATGAACTGGGCTTGTACTTGTTGGAATTTAGAAGATTGAGGGGGGATCTGATGAAACGTATAAAATCCTAAAGGGATTGGACAGGCTAGATGCAGGAAGATTGTTCCCGATGTTGGGGAAGTCCAGAACGAGGGGCCACAGTTTGAGGATAGAGGGGAAGCCTTTTAGGACCGAGATTAGGAAAAACTTCTTCACACAGAGAGTGGTGAATCTGTGGAATTCTCTGCCACAGGAAACAGTTGAGGCCAGTTCATTGGCTATATTTAAGAGGGAGTTAGATATGGCCCTTGTGGCTATGGGGGTCAGGGGGTATGGAGGGAAGGCTGGGGCGGGGTTCTGAGTTGGATGATCAGCCATGATCATAATAAATGGCGGTGCAGGCTCGAAGGGCCGAATGGCCTACTCCTGCACCTATTTTCTATGTTTCTATGTTTTCAGGTTGGCTGCCAGTGACTAGTGGTGTTTCTCCGGAGTCAGTATTGGGACCGATACTTTTCACATTGTTTGTCAGTTATTTAGATAATGGAATTGATGGCTTTGTGGCAAAGCTTGTGGATGATATAATACAAAGATAGGTGGAGGAGTAGGTAGTGCTGAGGAAGCAATGCGATTGCAGCAGGACTCTGACTAATTGGAAGAATGGGCAAAAAAGTGACAGATGTAATACAATGTTGGGAAATGTATGATAATGCATTTTGCTAAAAGGAACAACAGTGCAGACTATTATCTAAATGGGGAGAAGATTCAAACATCAGAGGTGCAGAGGGACTTAGGAGTCCTCATGCAAAACTCCCAGAAGGTTAATTTACAGGTTGAGTCTGTGGTAAAGAAGGCAAATGCAATGTTGGCATTTATGTCAAGGGGAATAGAATATAAAAGCAAGGAGATAATGCTGAGCCTTTATAAGATACTAGTCAGGCCAAACTTGAAGAAGATCTCAGAAAGGATGTGTTGTCATTGGAGAGAGTCCAGAGGAGGTTTACAAGGATTAATCCAGGAATGAAGGGGTTAAAATGTGAGGAGCATTTGGCAGCTTTGGGCCTGTACTCACTGGAATTTAGAACAATGTTCGGTGGGGGGGCGGGGCATCATTGAAGACTACTGAATGTTGAAAGGACTAGATAGGGTGGATGTGGAGAGGATGTTTCCTATGGTTTGGGTATCCCGAACTGGAGGACACAGCCTCAAAATTGAGGGGCGACCCTTTAGAACTGAGGTAAGGAAGTATTTTTTTCGGCCAGAGTGTAGTAAATCTGTGGAATTCTCTGCCACAGACTACAGTGGAGGCCAAGTCCATGGGTATATTTAAAGTGGAAGTTGATCGTTTCCTGATCGGTCAGGGGATCAAAGGATATGGCGAGAAAACAGGTGAATGGGGTTGAGCAGAATCCGGGATCAGCCATGATGGAATGACACAGCAGACTCAAAGGGCTGAATGGACTAATTCTGCTCCTATGTATAATGATCTTCTAAGGCCATAGGACATAGGAGAAGAATTAGGCCCTTATCTTTTTTAGCAGTCTCATGTGCATCACCTTGTCATAGGTCTTCTGAAAATCCAAGTAAACAACATCCACTGATTCTCCTTTGTTTCTGCTACCTGTTAGAATTCCAACAGATTTGTCAGGCAAGATTTCCCCTTAAGGAAACCATACTGATTTCAGCGTATTTCCCAGCATTCTCACATAGATATTGAAGTTTAATCACTGACTTATTGTAGGAAATGTGGCAGGCACACAGCAAAGATGCAATGAACTTTTTTTTAGCTAATTTGTTTGAGGGATGAATATTGATGCTGGGGATACCTCTGCCTTCTGCTACTATTCTTCAAAATAAAGCATTAGCTTGTCTTCTTCAAAATAAAGCACTGGCCTGAGAGATCTAAAGGGGTCTCAGTTAATATCCTGTCCAAAAGTTGGAATCTCTCATAATTAAGTTCTAACCTCCTGCCCAATTGTTTTATTTATTCCCTTTAATATTCCACCTTTTCATGTCCCTAACCTGCCTAATACATTTTGATAAAGACACTATCGTCTCTTCAAAATCCTTCAAGTTCAGTGGAAGGATGAGAAAACCAATATCAGAAAAAGACAACACAGGAATAGAGTTACACCATTCACCCATTGAGTCACCCATTCCATCATGGTTGATTTATTATCCCACTCAACCCCATTCTCTTGCCTTGCCCCCCCCCCCCGTTACCATTACTAATCAAGAAGCTATCAATCTCCACTTTAAGTATACCCAATGACTTGGCTTCCACAGATTCACCACTCTCTGACTAAAGAAATACCTCCTCATCTCAGTTCTAAAGAGATGTCCTTGGATTCTGAAGGTCTGCCCTCTGGCCCTAGACTCTCATACCACTGAAAACATCCTCTCCACATCCATTTGATCTAGACTTCCAGTATTTGGTAGGTTTCAATGCAACCCTCTTCATTCTTCTAAACACGATTGAGTACAATCCCACAGTCATCAAACTCTCCTCATATGTCAACCCTTTCATTCCAGGATCATTCTTGTGAACTTACTCTTGACCCTCTCCAATGCCAGCACATCCTTCCTTAGATAAAGGGCCCTAGACTGCTCACAATACTCAAAATGGGGTCTAACCAATACCTTATAAAGATTCAGTATTACATCCATGCTTTTATATTCTAGTCTTCTCAAAATAAACGCTAATGTTGTACTTGCCTAACTTACTACCAACTCAACCTGCAAGTTATCCTTTAGGGAGTTCTGCACTAAGACTCTAAAGTCCCTCTGCATCACCCATTTCTGAATTCAGTCCCTGCTTAGCAAATGGTCCACACCTTTATTCCTTCTACCAAAGTGCATGACCATTCACTTCTCTACACTATTCCACCTGCCACTTCCTTGCCTGTTCTCCATATCTGTCCAAGAACTCCTGCAGACTCCTTGCTTCCTCTACACTACCCACCCCCCAAGTTTATCTTTGTATCACCCACAAACTTGACCACAAAGCCATCAATTCCATCATCCAGATCATTAGCATACAATATGGGAAGTATTGGAGCCAACACTAAACCCTGCAGAACACCACTAGACACAGGTAGCCAAACAGAAAGGGCCCCTTTATTGCAACTCTTTGCCTCCTGCCAGTCAGCCAATCTGCTGTCCATGCTAGTATCTTTCCTGTAGTACTGTACCAAGGGTGCTTTTTTTTTTATTAATCTCATGTGCAGCACCTTGTCAAAGGCCTTCTGAAATCCAAGTAAACACCATCCACTGACTCTCCTTTGTCTATCCTGCTTGTTAGTTCTTCAACAAATTCGTACAGATTTGTCAGGCAAGATTTTTCCTTAAGGAAACCATGCTGACTTCAACCTATTTTATCATGTGCCTCAAAGCACCCTGAAGCCCCATCCTTTAGAATGGTCCCCAACATCATCGTCGTGGTTATCCCTCGAGGTCGAGGATGATGGTCTTCATTCTGTTGATCTATTTATGGGCTCTCAAGTGGCTTATGAGTCCAATCTTGGTTTTGAAAGTTCTTCCGCATTCAGGACAGGTAGTTCCAGATGGCAGTTTGGGCTTTGGCCTCTCTTTCCATTTTCTTCTCTTTTCTTCTAATTCTGCACATCTGTTGGCTTCGATCCTTCTCCGTGGATTGTCACTTTGTTGCGGTGGAGAAGACTGTGTGGTCCTGAGATCCCAAGAGCGATGCCGTCTGGAGCTATGCTCCTGGTAGAGTCACCCATGGCGGTAAGGTCGAGGTGAAGTCCCTGACAAAGAACAATCCAACCAAGACCTCAACGGTGGAATAGGCGGACGAAGTTACTTTGAACTCAACGGCTGTAAAGGCAGATGAAGGCTGCAACAAATCCATCAGGTCTCTAACACCTTGCCAACCATTGAAGTCAGGCTAACTGACCTACAATTTCCTGTCTCTTGCCTCTCTCCCTTCTTAAAGAGTGGAGTAACAATAGTGATTTTCAGTCTATTGGAATCATTCTAAAATCTAGTGATTCTTGAAAGATCACTACTAATGCCCCACATCTCTTCAGTTCATCTAGTCCAGGTGGCTTATTTACCTTCAGACCATTCAGCTTTTCTTTTGCTTTTATGTTGTCCTTGATTTCCCTTGTCAGCCATGGTTGCCTAATACTCCCTCTAGAATGCTTTTTTCTTCTTCTTTGGGATGAACAGATCCTTTGCCTCTAAATTACTCCCAGAAACTCCAGCCAATTGCTGCTCTGCTGTCATCCCTGCAAGTGTTCCCTTCAAATCAACTTTGGCCAGCCCCTCTCTCATGCCTCTGTAGTTCCTTTTACTCCACTGTAATACCAATACATCTGATTTTAGCTTCTCCTTCTGAAAATGCAGTGTAAATTCTTTCATATTATGATCACTGCCTCCTAAGGTTTCCTTTACTTTAAGCTCCCTAATCAAATCTGGTTCACTACACAACATTGAATCCAGAATTCTCTTTTCCCCAGTGAGCTCAGCCACTGGCTGTTCTAAAATGGCATCTTGTACACACTCTACAAATGATTTCTCTTGTGCTCCAGCACCAATCTGATTTTCCCAATCTACCTGCAGATTGAAATCCACCAAGACCCATGACAACATTGCCCTTTTTACACGCCTTTTCTATCTCCAGTTGTAATTTGTATCTCACATCTTGGCTATTGTTTGGAAGCTCACGTATAAATCCTACCAAAGCAGTAGAGGCTACCTCATTAGATGCATTTAAGACACAGTTAGATGTTTGTATAACAGGGGAATTAAGGGTTCTGGGGATAGGCAGGTAGGTAGAGTTTAGTCCACGAACAGATCAGCCATGAACTTATTGAATGGCGGACCAGACTCGATGGTCTTCTCCTGCTCCTATTTCTTATGTTCTTATAACATTCCCGTTTATATCAATAGATATCCTATTGTGTATGCTTCCAGTACTAACCCTTAAAGCCATTAGGCTTGCGTTTTTAACATTCCTCATTGCCTTGGCATTATTTTGCACTGTGGCCCTGTTTTTCTTTTTTGGCCCTTAATTTCTCCATCTTCCACTTTTGCCTCTCCCTTTCTTTCTTTTGTGTCTATCCTGTTTCACATTCCTCATTTTGCATAGATTGCAAAATGCCTGAACTTGAAACTAAACCCTCCCCAACAGTACTGGGAAGGACATTTGTCCCAGTCATTCCCAGTACAGTTCATCAAGCCTGTGTTGGCCCCATGTCCCATAAAATCAGTGCCAATATCATTCTTTTTCTTAAAATACACCTTAGAATCTGTAGAACCAGCTTGAGGACCCTGACTATTATCTTCCTATATCGTTCCTGTGCCTCGACAGATTTTGCTAAGTTAAAGACGTTTTATAAATATTAAGTTGTTCTTCACAAATGGCACTTGCATTGACACCATGCATAGCTTGAAAGCTACATGAACCTTTGGCAGCCTTCGCCTCTGCCTCAGTGTTCGCATCCAAGAAACACACATTAGTCATTCCATCTGATGGCAGAAAATACGAATCAACAGTAAACTGTGATTGACCAAGCATGAGACAACAAATAACAAGGACTTTGGCCTTAAACAAACAGGTGTCATTCAAAGCAACTTTCTCTCAGTAGCTGTATAGTACACCGAGTTTTCCTCCATTCACTGAGTCCTGTGGAATAGCAGCAAAAAAAACCGACAAAGTCAACAATAATGCTCCATTTTCTCCCTCACTAGTTTATCCTGTATAAAATCTAACTGAGGATCTGTCCTCCCATCTCTTTTCTCATGCAACTCCCAATACACATTCTTTAGGACAGCCTGCTAGAAAGTGATTGGTGGCTTCCAGAGATAGGGGGGCAATAAGAATTATTAATATC
The DNA here is from genome assembly GCF_030028105.1 of Mobula birostris. Classification (NCBI taxonomy): domain Eukaryota; kingdom Metazoa; phylum Chordata; class Chondrichthyes; order Myliobatiformes; family Myliobatidae; genus Mobula; species Mobula birostris. The sequence continues at coordinate 61,281,506 of NC_092385.1, forward strand.
CTCTGGAAGACTTTAATGGAGACATCCCCTATCTCCTAGATGCTTTCAGATACCTAGCTAAGGTTTGTAGATCCTAACTTTTTATGGGCTGCTGTTGTCCTATGACAGTAACTAGAGTGGCTTTGTCAGGCTCTCTGTGGTATCAAATAGTATCAACACAAGTCCAACCGGCAAAGGTAATAACCTCCGACTGGATTTTCAATTCCATAGGCAGGATCCCCGACTGGATTTTCAATTCCATAGGCAGGATCTCCGACTGGATTTTCAATTCCATAGGCAGGATAGCACCAAAAAGAATACCCAAGTCTTTACATTATGTGTTATAGTGACATGATTGTGAAACTGTCTAATGCAAATTATCACTTTGCCATAAGATATGGGCTAAAATCCACAATATAAAGAGAAAAGTTAACATAGCATGGTTGTCTAACTGCTCTTTACCAGAATCAAATATCCATTGATCAATTGAACAGAGAACAGTATAGCACAGTACAGGCTCATTAGCCCATGGTGTTGAATAATGTAAGTCTACCCTCCGCACATAGGCCTCCATTTTTCTTTCATCCATGCGCCTATCTAAAAGTCTCTTCAATGTCCCTAACGTATCACCCTGTTGCCAGCCCGGCAACACATTCCATGCACCTACCCCTCTCTGTGTAAAAAAAACTACCTCTGACATCCAAGTCATCTATAAAAATCACTAAGAGCAGGGATCCCAGAAAAACTGCTTTCCCTTTGCGGAACACTGCTGATTTCCAACCTGCAGGCAGAATATGCTCCATCTGCTACTACCCTCTGCCTTTTGTGGGCAAGCCAGTTGCCAACATTTTACTTACCAACCACAACTTTGCCGCTTAAAATGAAGATCAGTACATACAGAGACTTCATTTTGTTCAGTTTAACAATCGTTGATGTGGTTGCCCCCCTGGACACTGATACTCTGCTGTTTACACTGGACTTAGAAATGAGATATCAACGAAGACCTCTTTTCACAATTCCCTTGCGACATTTCTTTAATATTTATCTGTGGTTTATTTATTAACTGCTTCCTTTTCAAGGATATATTGATTTTGCTAACTCTGTTAGCTTCTCATTCTGTAAATGCCCTGTCTCAACCCCTTCGCCCCCACTCAGCACCCCCATGTTCTCAACATTTCAGACTACCTAAGGTCAGAACGATCACGACCAAACTTTATCTCATAAGTCAACAGAGAAGCACCACTACCTGGCTCCAATCTGCTAGAAGTCCGAAGCACGATTGTGAAGGGATCATTTGCTTGTGAAGTTGATTATAAATGCTTTATTTTTCATGAGCCTTCAAAGGTGAGGGTTGTTATGGGGCTCTAGCAGATTTTATTATGCTGAGTTCCTACACAGAATCTATTGCGGTTAAACCCTTTCACATGATCAACAGACAGGATCCATTATGCTGGTTCTATTAATCTTACTTTATCGATTTGGGTCTGTTACATTAGATTCAAGTTACAACTTGAAAGAGGAGTACAAGATGATAAGAGGCATAAATCAAGTGGATGGTTAGACACTACTTCCCAGGGTGGAAATGGCTCATACCAGGGTACATAATTTCAAGGTGATTGGAGAAAAGTATGCGGGGGGATGCCAGAGGTAAGTGTTTTACACAGAGAGTGGTGAGTGCATGAGACACGCTGCCAGGGTTGGGCACAGGTAGATACATTAGGGTAATTTAAAAACTCTTAGATACAACAAGGACAATGGAAAATGGATGGGAAGGGTTAGATTGATCTTAGAGTAGGTTTAAAGGTCAGCACAACATTGTGGGCCAAAGGGCCTGTACTATGCTGCAGTGTTCTATGTTCTATTTATTGTACAGGTACTATTACACAAGATCCATCATATTTTGAGATATTAAACAATCTTGATCATTTTTTGCACCTGTCCAGTTTTCCAGTATTATGGCCTCCTTAGACATGTTCAGCCGGACAGATTACATGTAAAAGAAAAAAATATGGCAGACAAATATGGCCAGCTCTCTTACAACCAGAAGGAAATAATAAATAATCTAATGATGGTTAGGGTCCTGCAATAATGTGATGCTATTTCTCAAGCATGCAATGAGTCTTGTTGTAATAGTACAGGAGGTCACAGACACACAGATCAGAGTGGGAGAGGAATAGTGAATTAAAGTGGCAGGAAATCAGCTCAGGGTCATCTCCCTGGACAGGCACTGGTGCTGCGCAAAGCGACCATGCAGTTTGCATTAAGTTTCTCCAGTACAGATGAAGACCACATCGTGAACACCAAATGCATCACACTAGACTGAAAGAAGTGCAAGTGAATCACGGCTTCATTTGGAAAACCTGTATGGGTCCCTGACTGATGAGAAGAAGTGAAAGGATAGGTGTCACACCTCCTATGGTTATAATGACGTACAACGGGGAATGGCGGGCAGCGGTCAGAGTGTGAATTAGGGAATCACCAAAGGACCAATCCTTCTGAAATGCTGAAAGAGGAGGACAAGAGAATATGTGTTTATAGATGTTCCTTCAACATCTGTGTGTGTTACTGCAGAATCTCTTGTGTTTAACATTTCAGCACAGAAGTCAGGAAATATCCCACTAATGACCCAACTCCAGAAATTCCCTCCACTTGGATTCCCTTCTGGCCTTATACTCTCTGTGGCTGTCATCTTTTGGATGAAACCAAAGCAAGTCCTGTTTTCTCTCAGATGGACTTGAAAGATTCAAAAGAACTGTTTCAAAGAAGAAAAAAAGAAAGTTATTCTCTGATAACCTACCAATATTTAGTCTCTCAATCAACATCAGCAATATAGCTCAACTGATATTCACAATGCTATTTGTGAGAACTTGTAATATACAAAATGGTAATTATATTATCTGGATTACAACAGACTATAATGCAAAATGATAGACTTGGTGCCAAGAAATGAGTCATTATTCTGATTTTACAAGAGTGTAGAAAGGCAAAAATGATCTAGACAAGATCCAATTTATGATGACAAGAGACTGCAGATGCTGGATTCTAGAACAAATAAATATAGTACTGGAAGAATTCAGCAGGTCACATCTGTGGAGATAAAAGTCAACCACATGGGGATGAGATGGGGGACAAATGTGTGGGATAGAGGCTGAAATGTAATAGATAGAACCAACTGGGAAAAAGCAGGGAATGGGGAGATTTCTTGCATTCCAATAGCCCACCCCATGCCCCCTATTCTCTTCCCCTCATCTGATCCCATGCCTCACTCCTGCTCTAAGCCCTGCTGTGTTTTTAATCATCCCCACACCTTAGTGATGTCTAAACCAGATGCTGAGCTCTTCTTCTATAGCATTTGTCTCCATGCTCACTTCTTCAGCAACGAATCTCCTTTGCCACTCCCTGCTTCACTAATTACGCATCATCTGTAATCCCCTCCAGTTGGACTCTATACATCTTTTGATCATTTCATTTCCAACTGATGATGAGGCATTGATTGCCTTGACTTCTTCAATGCCCTCACCCACTCCAATCTCACTTCCATTGAACACATACTACTCCTCTCACTTCAGACCAAACCCAATCCCACAGAAGGCCGGTACTGTTGTCATCTAGTGCATTAACCTCTACCATGCATAACTCCCTCTAGACCACAATCCTACTAATGAACATCAGTCGCTATCTACAGGCCATTACAGATCTCATTACATCGGGAGATCTCCCTTCCACAAATTTGAATAACAACATCACATATTCATGGGTAGCTTCCAACTCAAAATGTAATACCTGTATTGAATTTTCCAATTTCATGTAACCCATGCCTTTGGTGCTCTTCTTTTACACATTTCCTTGTTCACCCTGTTTTATTCTCTTTGTTTGTCCTCCTTCACCCTGGTTCCATTTTCCCATCATCTCCTCGTTATCTGGATTCAAAAAGCGTTAATCAGCCTCTGTCCTACACTCACTCCTCCACTTGGTTCCATCTGTCCATCTGGTTCCACCTATGGCTTCCAAGACTCAATCCCACACATTTCATACTGCTAATTACTGAAACTCTTTACTGTTCCCTCTGTTCTGATGCAACCCCAAAATGTAGGTTTATGCCTCTGATGCTGGTTCCCCTGCAGTTTTTTTTGTTCAAGATTCAATTAGATACGTAACTGTACATATTAAGCCTAGAATTTCATTTGTGAGAAGTTTATTTATTTTGGCATTAAAGCATAAAACATTGATTTGTATTCTGTTGTAACATGATTTTTGCATGTTTTGTACAATGTTGATAACTCAAATACCTAACAATTGGAGTAATAACAAAAGGAATAGGAAAAGGTGTTGGAGTTTAATTCATTACAATAGTCCAAGATGCTCCTTAAAACAGATGCATCAATCACCTCTGTTCAATATCAATTTCCCCTGATCCAGTGAGAAATTTCCTCATCACCATTTTAAATGGTCAACCTCTTATTCTGACACTATGTTCCCTAGTTCCAGGTACCTAGAAGAAATACCCTCTCATTACCATCCTATCGATCTCCCTCAGAATCTTGTATCGTTTAAAAAATATTATCTATCATACTGCTAAACTCCAACATTTAGGCCAATTCTAATGAACCCATACGTCACAAAAATGAACCTAGTGCAACTTCTATGCACAGTCTTCTAAAGGAAGTACAGTACAGTAAAATTCTTTCTGTTTTGGAAACCCCAGAGGTTTAGCATCTGATCATTCCTAAGTTCACATTAACATATCAGATTCTGGTTGCTACATTCCCTTTCCAACAGGGGACCCAGTTCCCATGCTCCCTTTGGCATGTGGGTGCACACACTGCCTTTAACACATATAACTCTGGTTTTCTCACTTCCTTTAACACAGCTGGACCCTAGCAGCCTTTAAACTTATCAAGGCTACAGGACCTTTCTTCCTGAAGTTCACTCGATTCTGTTTCCTACAGTCCCTTGAAACTAACTGGGGCTCTGTTGCCCATGTTCCCTTTAAACTTGCTGGAAACTTTATTATTTTACTGTGTAATATCTGAAATTGTGTTGTCGGTTGATACAGGAATAACAACCAACAAACTACAAAGTCTATTAGTCTATCACCGCCAAAGTCCTGAGCATGCCAGATTAACAATTTTACTCTACACCTTCCTTAAACATTGAGACCAAAGCTACATGCAGTACACCAAGTAGGGTTTACCAACATGCTGTAAAACTGCATTAAGACATTCCTGGTTTTTTTGTATCCTATATCCCTTGCAATCAAGGGCAACATTTCATCAGCCCTCCTGATGTAATTGTATGCCAATCCTTTCTGTTTCATGCAGCAGGGCTCCAAGGTAAACAGAGAGAAGTTTTTTCTGAAAGAATGATTGATAACCATTCATCAAAATTGGCCACTTTTAACATAAACTGAAAAGGCTTGGTTGCCTGAATATTTAAGCATCTGGTTCATATTGTGGTGTTATGGTTAAAAGGTTTAATAAATAAATATATAATTACTAATACTTGGTAAAGGTACGGTATACACAGTGTGTGTAAATTGTTTAATTCCTTATAGAATGTAGTCAATTGATATGTTATTTAACTTGCAAGTAGCTAAAGTTATGGTTTGTTATGGAGATAGCACTTTAATAAACATTGAATGTCTTCTTCTCAGGTAGTCCCTTGGGATTGAGGACAACTTGCTCCCAATCCATTCTTTGGATTCTGAAGTGACTGATGAGGTCATTGTGGAACTCTATCACAAGTGGAGCTGGAGGTGCCTGATGGCACAGGTAGAGAGTAAATTTGTGAGCTCCTTCTGCTTTTAATACTAGGCTTCTGTGTACTTTCAATGCATGGTCTTGAAGTTCCCAGTTTCAGCCCAAGTACTGTTTTGACTAGCCATGGACCAGGGATTTCAAAGAATCAACAGGAACGTTACATCTGTTTTGAGACCTTTCTTGAAACTTTCCCTCCACTTTGTAAACTCTCTCTCTCTCTCTGTGTTAGAGCTCTAAATAAAGTTTCAAGAGTTGGACATGTACACAATGCTCCTTGCTCAGTAGATACATCCAACAATAATTAGAGTCTCAATAGTGCCCTAGGAGAAAACACGAATATTGATTTGCTTATTTTGCCACTAGATTTGGAAAGTTTAGTGGAGACAGCGATTGTGGTATTTCTTCAGTACTTTGAGGTGCCCGTCATCAATGGGGATAGATGATGAAGCACCATCTTCAAATTTTGTTGCCCATAAGAATGCTTCCTTCTTGCATTTGCTTCATGATCTGCCACCCAAAATCTAAGGTCTACAACAAAACCAATCTCAAAGCCTAGCGATTAGCATGATACTATTACAATACGGGGCATGGACTTCAGAGTTCAATTCCAGTGCCCTTTGTAAGCCAGTTTGTACCTTCCTTCCTGTGTGAATGTGGGTTTCCTCCAGGGCAGAAGCCAGTTAGTAGGTTAATTAATCATTGTAAACTGTCCAGTGATTAGGCTCGAGTTAAATCGATGAGTTGCTGGGTGACACAGCTTGAAGGACCTGTTCTGCACTCTATCTCTAAATAAATAAAATGAAAAAGACTGGTGACTAGTAAGGCAAGTCAATACCATTGCAATTTTTTAATCTTTCTCACCTCAAGTTCACATCTCACCTCTGAAAAGTTTCTACGTGGAGAGGAACTTAGAGGAAAGTATCCAACTTACATCACCTCCACTACTAACCAGCACTTATCTCTGGCCATTTTCAGTCAAGTTACCATCAGCCTGTACACCAGAATATGCAAAAGGTCAGCATTCAACATCGGCAAAACAAGATCTTCAACCAAACTGCCTCCACTGTGGCACACTGCCTGCTGACAGCAATGATCCACATCAAGACCTTGAGAATGTAGTCCATTTCCTGAATGTAGTACATTTCAGCAGACTTTGGCCACTTTAGCAGAAGTGTTTGTAATTGTACTTATGGCAAAGGTGTATGGGTATAGAGGGAATTAAGGAAGACTTTTATTTTACCCAGCTATTTGGAGCGCACTGCCCGAGAAAGTGGTCAACAACAATGAAGTATCTAGGCCAGCATTTGAATTGGTCAGGTTTGCCAGGCCTCTAGAACAATCTCAAGCATACCATCAGTTTGAGACACCTATACCCGAGGTAGCGCGCCTTCCATCATCTACTCCTCGCTCAACTTGTTCACGTGCCCTACTTCGCAGTTGTTTGGTTTCCGGCATGGTTCGCCTCCAACCGAAAGCCAGCCTCGGGGCATTATCCTATCAGGAGCTCCGTTCCTTTACTCCGCTTTGGGCTGTCCAATGAAAAGTAGAATCCTTGTTCATCTCGGCCTATCATACGACAACATAGCGTCACCAGGTGAGCGCGCGGGTTTTCTGTTGACAGCGTCAAGCTGCTTTAGCTAGATGACGACCAGCGCGAAGGCCGGAACTTCTGGGCTTCTGTCCCACTCCAGGACACTCTTCCTGAGAAGCGACGGCGTACCGCTGCGCTTTTATATCAGGCCAGGGGCTACTAAGAGTTCGCTACTGCCGCTAATATTGCACGGGGGTGGTGTGATGTGCCGAGTGCAGGAGCCGGGCGCCATTCTATTAATGGAGTCGGCGGAACGGGAGGAGATGCCGCGTGGCTACCTTCAGACACAGTACGTGCTAGACTGCGTGGAGAGGAACCAGCAGTTACCAATGGAGGATTACATGGCAGTCGGGATACCACCCCAGCGAAAGCGGCGACCGAGCGCCGCCGGCAGGGTTCCCTACTCCAAGTCGGAAGACGTGGCTATCCTGATGTACGTGCGCGACCACGGCGGCGCGAGCTCGGCGTGCGGCAACGCGCTCTGGCGCGAGATGGAGCGCGTGCAGCTGACACGTCATAGCTGGCAGTCCATGCGGACCCGCTACCTCCAGCATCTCCGCGGCCACGAGCATCTCTACCAGATCGACAGCCGCTCCGTCATCCCCACCGTCATCATCCACCGAATGCTCGACCGGCCACCGCCCGAACCAGAAGCGGGTAAGGGAGAGGGCGGGGAGGGGGGGCTGTGGTGGTACGGTGGGGAGAGCAGCCACTGCGCAGCCTCCGAAACCACATGGTCTTGCGCCTGCGCAGATCCCGCTCGCACAATAATACGAGATTTTTCTGTTATCTTGGTCTTTTTTTGATCGCCACTATTCCTTTTTATTTTTAAAGAAAGTACTTAATGTCATTCTGTTCCATATTTGCTGTGAATTCCATAGTTTCAGACGATTGATTGAAGTGTCAATTCATAGGAGAGCAGGGTCTGAAAATAGTGTGGAGGATCACTGTATTTTCTAATTACTAAATAATCTAACCGCTAACATAATTGTATTAATGTGCTATACTGTACTATGATTGTCTACCCTCTTACAAAAAATATCTGTAGATCATTGGTTCTCTCAACCATTTATTGTAAGCTGGCTCAAAGTTTGAAAGGAAAATATCACTGAAAAGAAGACCTTGCTCAAGTCTTTTCTTTCTGCTGTAGGGTCTGATGGTAATGGAAGCAATTAGCTGTTAAATTTTCCAAGTTCCTTGTATAAATTGCACGTTGCAAAGATAGTCTACTAAGGCATATTCATGAGTAGAGACTGCATATGTTGGGAGTCTGGAGCAACAATCAAGCCCTTTCCTCCGATAAATGCTGCTTAACCTGCTGAATTCCTACAGCAGATTGTTGGTTGCTTCACAATGATATTGTCATTATGACCTATGTAAGGAGTTGTTTCAAACTGAGTTGGTGATAGTTTGCAATACTGAGGTGCTAGAATAAAATTTGGCAAGTCTTCATTGATAACAGTAAGTAGAATTTTTTTTTTATCCTGTGGAGATAAGTTCCCATTTTGTCAATTTCACAAAAATCATTCGCCCTCTTTTCATTGCCCAGTGAAATTCTATGTGGGTGTTTGTGTAGATAAGGGGACAGTTGATCTTTTGGGTCAAGATACAGAGTGAGATGCGCTGGCAGGTGGGAAGGAGGAAGTGATGGGGGTGGAGCTGGGACACTGGTCAGTGAGTGATAGGTAGAGAAGGAGACGGGACAGGGAAGGGAGAGGCAGAGCCTGGGAGGTGATTTGGAGGCAAGAGTCTGGAATCTGATGAGTGATAAGTGAACCGTGCTGAACCCAATCTTGTCTATTGCATTTGGTGTTCTCAGTGTGGTTTCACTAACATAGAGTAGAAACAGTTTTGCTGAACTATGCTTTGTCTATAATAGTCTAATGAGCTGCAGTGGCATGCTGTTTCAACTTCCTTTCCTATTCTCATACCAAATTCTGCCCTCAGCCTTCATCTTATTCAACATCAGATTCCAGCTTCCACCTGTTTACCTCCATCCCCCTCCCGTACTCCAGTCTGGCTGTACCTGAGCCTTTTCCTTTCTCACCTGTCTCTACTTATTAAACACCTGCAGCTGTCTCCTGATTCCAGCCCTCCTCACCTGGTTCCAGCTGTTGTCTGCCAGCTCCCGACTTGCCCTTTCCCCTTTGTGCCTCTCCTTCACACTCTTGTCTGATGCAGGGTCTCAGCCTGACCGCCAGTTGTTTTTCTCGTTCCAGACTTCAGCATCGGCAATCTTGTATGTTGTGGGTATTGGATCATTTGTTCATGTCTCCAACTTTGGGGTCATATGCTCTCCAGGAACTCCTACCTCAGAGTGGTGAATGTGTGGAATTCTTACCACAGGAGGCAGTTGAAGCCAAATGATTAAACATATTAAAATAGTTACAAGTAGTTCTAGGTTTAAATGAATCAAAGAGTATAGTGAGAAAGGGGAATCTGTACGATAAACTTGAACATATTGAATTGTGGAATGGGTTTGAAGGGGCAAATGGCCTATCCCAGCTTCTGTATTTCTTCTCATCTCTTAGCTGTACATACAACTGGTTTCCTACACAGAACTGTTTGTAAAATTGAAAGTGAGAATCCCCCTCCCAGGACTTGTGACCCTCATATCCTCACTTCTGGATTTCCCCACCATGGGAATTCCTTGCATCTCTAGGCTGTCCAATTCTATCATAATTTTAAGTTTTAGTGAGGTCCCTTATCATTCTTCAAAAAACTGGCAAATGCAAAGTCATCCCAGTCTATATGTGCTATAGATGTACATTATCTATAGATATAGATTACATCACCTGAATGCTTGCTTTCATTGGCTTTTCTTAATCCCTCACTGCCCAGGGAATTTGTCTAGTTTGGTATGCCACTGAGGTAGAAAGCTTCCATCATTTATCCGTGTTATATTGCATGTGTGCTGGAGCCTTTCTGCTCTCACCTTCTAACTCTCCTTCCAACTCTCACATTTATAGTTTAATGCTGTCTGGAGATAATTTCACTTAATTTGTTTTTGTAAATCAGCAATATATTGTAAAGAGCTGAATCCAAAAACTGAATGCTGTGGCACCTATTGATCACTGCTTACCACTTTTGGCAGTCCCTATGTCAAGCAAGCTCGTCTATTGCTTCCATTTCTGAGATACAGATGACATCTAGGAAAAGTATTTGTCGGACATTCTGTAGCACAAGCTGATTCTGGGCGTGCAGCTTGCAGGCTATGGAATTCTGAAACTAGAAGTTTTTTTATTTACCCTAGCTCAGAGGCAAGTTCAGCCAGGGGAATGGGAAATGTATTTCAAAAAACTCATTATTAAAACAAGGTAGCTTTTCCTTTGTTACTGCACAGATAGCATACTTCAACTAAAGAATCAACTAGAATATTTCAATTTAATACATTGACATTTATTTTCTGTAAAATAATCCCACTCTTTTTGAAAGTCTTGTAATTATAACAAGACTTATTTAGATTTTTGAATCAAATGAGCAAAACCAGAAAAATTGCAGTGATACTGCAGTTGATACTGATAACAGCTGACACTGGATTAAGATACATGAATGTGGCAGAGAAGAAAGTTTCCTTATTTACTTTCTATTGCTATTTGCTAGTCAATTAGAAGATGTTTTGTCAGACTGGACCCTAGCATTGCCATATCAAATACTCTTGTGTATTTCATTGAAGTCACCTCTTTTAAATGCTGAAGATAGGCTCTCATTTATGACTTCAGTGACCAGTTAATTATACTTTGTGGAGCTGCAGGACCTACAGTAGGTACAGATTACCTACATCTCATTCTAAAAGCACTACCTCTATACAGTTTAAGCCTGAATTATTTACCTTTGGATGTCTGAAGTGGGACTTGAAGAGTGCTTTACTATCAAATTGTGCTTATGCTTATCTCTGTGCAGTGGTTAGAGGCCACATTTCCTGCTCACACTGGGTCATCCAAGGTGGGAAGATTTATTAAAGATTGCCTTAGACTTACTTGTTAAGCAACTGGAAACAGGCCCTTCAATGCAACTTGATTTTGCTGAGCCTATGATGCCTACCTGAGCTAGTCCTAGTTGCTTGTGTTTGGCCTATATCCCTTAAGCCATTTCTATTTGTGTACCTATGTATTTTAAACATTACCATTTACCCGCCTCTGCCTTTGGCAGCTCATTCCACATTTCACTGTATGTCTGTGTGTGCTTGCTTATAAGCATCAGATGTAAGTTTGTATTTGTCAAAAATTGCAGTGACTTCTAAAGATCTAAGTAAACCCATTGGGGTGCTATTTCAATGATTATTGAATTAGCATTATACCACTTGTCTTTAATAGTTTCTCCTGTGGTTGAATGCATCTGATAGGTAAAAAGAATACTGACAGTCTCCAACATGCTGACCCAAAGTCGATTGAGGGTGCATCTTTCCCAGATGAGCAGGCATGTGATGGTGTAAATTCAGAGGAGGAATGCTTCAACATATTTCCAGTTGCTATTCGGGAATTTGAGGTAGGCTTGTTATCCTGTTAATGCATACTTTGTTTTTATTGAGGTTTGAAAGCTTTTCTTAGGATACAAAGCAACCAAGCATTCCAGGCTGAAGATTATGCTTCACTTGTCTCCTCAAATTTTTCATCATAGATAAAGGAGCAGAAATGGGCCATTCAGACCATCTTGTCTGGCTGATTTTTTTTTTCCCCACCCCATTCTCCCACCTTCTCCCTGGAAATGTTAACCCCTTTACCAATCAAAAACCTATCAATCTCTGCCTAAACTACATCAAATGACCTGGCCTCCACAGCTCTGTGGCAATGAATTTCAGATTCACCAATCTCTTGCTGAAAAAATTCCTCTTCATCTCAGTTCTAAAGAGGTGTCCCTTTATTCTGAGGCAGTGGCCTCAGATCCTCTCTTGGCCACTCTATCTAGGATTAGAAAGTTTTAGTGAGACCTCCTGATTTTTTTCTGAACGGGTACAGGCCCAGAACCATCAAATGTAAAGCCTTTCATTTTCAAGATCACTTTTATGAACCCTTTTCTAAGAACAACACATTTTCTTGGATATGGACTCCAGAACTGTTCACAGTATTCCACATGTGGCTTAACCAATGCCTTGTAAAGCCTCAGCGGTATATCCTTGCTTTTATATTCTAGATCTCTCAAAATGAACGCTATCATTGCATTTGTCTCCCTTAACAATCTGCAAATAATCTTAAGGGAATCCTGAACTGAGTCTCCCTGTCCCTTTGCACCTCTGATTTCTGAACTTTCTCCCCACTTAAGAAAAAATAGTTTACACCTTCATTCTTCCTATTAAAGAGCATAACCCAATACATCCTACACTATATTCCATCTGCCACTTCCTACCCATTCTAAGCTTTAAGTCCTGCACTCTCTCTGCCTCTGCGATGCTATCTGTCCCTCCACCTATCTTTGTATTGTTGTAAACTTGGCTACAATGCCATCAATTCCTTCATCCAGATCATAATCATATAGAGTGAAAATTTAAGCTTCCCAACACTGACTCTTGTAGAACTTCACTAGTCATCGGCAGCCAGCCTGAAAAGAACCCTTCCTTTATCTCCACTCTGCCTCTTACCAGTTGGAGAATCTTCTGTCATGCTAGTGTCTTACCTCTAACACCACGAGCTCTTATCTTGTTTAGCGGATTTGTGTATGGCACCTTGTCAAAGGACTAATGAAAGTCCAATTAAATTGTCTACTGATTGTTTACTTTCTCAAATAATTTTAACCGACTTGTCAGACTTCAATTTAACTTCTCTCTTTAATCAAACTATGCTGACTTTGTCCTGTTTTATCATGTACTTCCAAATACTCTAAAATTTCATCCTTAATGTTGGATTCTAGAATCTTGGCAACCACTAAGGTAACATTTTCCCTTGTTCCACCTACATCCTTGGTACCTACGTAGACCATGTCAATTGGAGCTTTCCCCTCCCATTCCCAAGTTCCTCTGCAAGCCGCATGAGATATCCTGTACCAGGCAGGCAACGCAGCCGTTGGGACTCTGTGTTTGGCTATCGATAACTGTGTGTATTCTCCTGACTAATATTAAAACTCTCTTCCCCACCTCTTGAACAGCACACTGCACCCTGTTAGAATGCTTGTCTTTCTTACGGACACTGCTCTTGTCCACATAGAGCAAGAACCTCAAACCTGTTAGAAAAGCTCAAGAACTAAGGTGGCTCCTTCAACACTATCTTCTGGATCACCCTAGCTGCTCAGTAATGCTCACACCCTTCTGTCCCTGAGCACTGATCAAGTTCGACATGGTTAATCTCAGAGGCTTCCTGAAACACATTGTCCAGGTAATTCTCCTCCTCCCTGATGGGTTACAGCGTTTGAAGCTCAGATTCCTGCTCATCAACTTTGAACCAGAGTTCCTCAAGAAACCAACAACAGGGACCACAATGGGGTACATGCTCCCACATCATGCAGCTGTAACACATTACCTGCATCTCCACTTAATTTAGTTATGATCTTTTTTAATAACAAAATACTTTGTTTTTATCTCATTTATGTTTAAATTACAGTAAGAGGTTTGCTAAGTTCAAGAAAGGGAAGTTAATGAACCTCATGCACTCTTACCAAAGCCTGATACCCGCCCTCTTCTTGCCAAACCTTCCCTGCTCAGTCAATAACTGTTCTGCTGGAGTATGCCATTTATTGACTGTTTTGTCTCCCAATTAGCCAATCCTGTTGATGGAATGCTTTGTTCCCTTCTCACTATATCCTTGTTCAGCCTCAAGCACTTCCTGTGAATTGAGTTCCTCATTCGCTCCACACTATAGTTTCTTGAGTTTCCTCTTAGTTTTTTTAGTGATTACCCTGTGATGATGGCCTTTGCTCTGGAAACATGCTTTCTGTATCCACTCGTCTCAGAGTCATTCACAGTTATACAAGCCTCTTACTAGGTTACCCCTCTTTTTCTTTTAGAGAGAAGTCCCAATATGTTTATTTTCTTGATTATGGATAGCTTTTTATTTTTGGTATCATCTTTGTTAGTCTTCTATACATCATAATTATTGCTTCTTGCATTGGACAAACAGGACTGTATTCAGCATTGAAGAACAGTGTACAAGTTTAGCAAGATGAAATGTTAACAAGCTTGCAGAGACCTCTGATGCTTTATTTTGACATGTGTAAACCATTTGTAGAGTAGGAAGGACATATCATTTCCTGCATTGTGGCCTCCTTGACCCTCAAAAGTGGCTGGAAAGAACCCATGTCATAAATGAATTTAAGTGATATTGAGATTGAGGAATGCAGGTGTAACCCTCTCACCATAGGCTCATAAAGAGTTAACTATTACTGTGAATACATGCTAACAGCAACATAATTTGACAATGCATGGGAATAATGATGAGAAAGCCTTTTTCAATAAATAAACACACCTAGGGTAAATACAAAATATAAAGGTTTGAATGTTCCTTTAAGGGAAAAGAGGATTGATACTTGTATGAACACTGACACACCCATGCAAATTTATTGTTCGCCAGAAAGCAATAATTTAATTCACACCATGAATTAGCGTTACATTGACAAAATATTTTAAACTCTAACAAAGTAAAGAAAAAGGCCCATTACACATATGTTAGCTTAAAGTGTGCACATAATCGTTGGAGCTCATTGTTGCGTAGTCAATCCAGGTTTGCTTCATTCCATTCACTGCTTGAAACACGGTCCAAGTGGAACATAAATAAATATCCAACAAGGCGTCTCAAACATTCTCCAAAGTCATGTGATAAGTAGCTAATTAATGTATTTGTACTTTCTCCGTGAGACTGTTGTCTGCATGAGGACTTTGTGACAGCAGTATCTGTCCTTCCAAATGGGTTCTGTGCGCACTTCACCATGTTCTTCACTCATGTTTGTCACTCCTCTCCATTCTTTCGTCTCCCTCTTGCTTCCTTCAGCTCTCTCCAGAAAAATGGCTAACCCTGATCCCTGTAGAATGTTCTGCAGCATATTATTGGACAAAATGTTAATGAAATAAATCCTACTGGCTATTACGACAAGCCTAACTTAATCAACTGAATTATTAATTTAAATATTAAAAAACTTGTTTTTACAATGTAATTAAAGGAACACATTGCATTTTGAGAAAATATGCAAAAATAAAATGCCCAACAGCATAACTGTATTGATACAATAAAGCATGGTTTAAATGAGGATATTACATGAGAAAAGCGTTTAACAGTGTGGGCACAGGAACACCTTGCCAGTATTTTGACACGTGTAAAGATAAAAGATTTTACACAAACTGTACATATAACTTGCCAGAACTTGAGTACCTGAGCTATAAGGAAAGGCTGAATAAGTTAGGACTTTATTCTTTAGAGTACGGGAGAATGAGGGGAGATTTGATAGAGGTCTAAATAGGCTAATTGCAAGTAGGCTTTTTCACTGAGGTTTGTTGAGACTACAACTGGAGGTCATGGGTTAAGGGTGAAAGATGAAATGTTTAAGGGGAACTTCTTCACTGAAGGTGTGGAATGGGCTGCCAGTAGAAGTGGTGAATGCTGGTTTGATTTCAGCATTTAATAGAAATCTGGATAGTTCATGGATGGGAGGGGTATGGAACTCCAGGTGCAGGGCGATGAAAATAGGTATATTAATATGCAAACACGAGGAAATCTGCAGATGCTGGAATTTCAAGCAACACACATAAAAATTGCTGGTGAATGCAGCAGGCCAGGCAGCATCTATAAGAAGAGGTACTATCGACGTTTCGCGCCAAGACCCTTTGTCTTAATAGTTTTACATGGACTAGATGGGCTGTAGTGCTCTGACTCAGCGACTGACTAATGCTGGCCACTGACTTTATTTTTTAAAAAAAGTTGGTGGCACCTTATTTAATGTCATTTGTAATTGCTATCTGTACATAGCACACTTGGCCTAGATTGGTATTTTAACCAACAATTGTCTGAAGCAGTATTTCCCAATCTTTTTTGTTTCGTCCAACACCCCTCCAAAGCACCTTCATGCTTGCCAATACACCTCTTAGGCTCAAAATACTTTCTGGCAGCCCCATACTGTAAAAACGTGTCTACCATATGCTAACATGAGAAAAATTATTCTGCTTTATTTGTCTTTAAACCTAGCTTACACAGTACCTGTGTACTGTACAGCAACTTTGATATCAATGTGATCCTTGACCTTGATGGTTTTTAGCAAGTGTTAAAATATCTGGTTCAAGTTGTGGCAGCAAAAGCCTTAAGTCCCCACTCGTAAAAATGTCCAAGTGGTGTCTGTTTTTTGTGTGTGCGGTTCACTGCACTGAAGCCTCTTTCAACGAGGCAGGAGGATGGAAATGTAATGAAGAGCAGTTTGCCTCTTCTCCAAAGACCAGGAGATTTTGTATGACAGTGTAGCCACATACCACAAAAGCCAACATTTTTTGAAAAGCATTTTTGCTTCATCATCATTCTAAATTTCTTATTGCAAGCTTTTTTCCTGTTTTTCCATCTTGCAGAGAAATGGTTTAATTAAGCAGTCAGGAATTTCCAGATTATTCAAATCCGTGAATTGAATCTGAAAATCCTCCAGTGACTACAGATGTAAGCAGTACTCTTGCAAATCTCTGTCTGTGAAAGATATGCAACAGAATGTATAAATGAAGCCACCAGAGAAAAGTACTGGTAGATACAAAGCAGCTTCTTTATTTGAAAAAACAAGGTACAATAGGCATCATATGGAGATGCTTTCGGTCGAAAGGTTTTGCTGGCCCAACATGGGGCTTGGTATTTTATGTACTAAATATTAAAGTACAATTCCATTATTTTTTGCTTTCACTGTTTTCCCTCCTACATCCATAATATAAATAGCCTGTCTAGTTGTTGGCAAGGGTAGGTCAGTTATTGATACCAATGCCCCTGTGTCAACTAATGTCGCATTGCTGGACCCCTAAGAATGCTGTTGTGTACATTCGTGGGTTACCAGTGCTGGCAGTGGGGGCTGCCACCACATCATCTTCTGACCTAGAAGCCGTATTCACTAGCTCTATGATCTGACCAATAGATAAAATGGTCAGACTGGGCATCAATGGGGTGAGAGATTGCGTGTCTGCTGTGATGTTCACCTGTTTTTCTTCTCTCTGTTTTTGGACATTGCCTTCAACCATGTCCAGATAGGCCACACCTGTAGCATATCAACTGCTTTGCCCTCCCACATCTATTCCAGCAGTGCCTTGCTTTGTGTCCTGGCTGCCGGCAAGCGAAACAAACCCTCAGGGACATCACAGCAGCTGCATCCACCATAGCCATTTTACAATTTCTCTTGCACTTTCTTTGGTCTATCTCACTGGCCCATGAAAGTATTGCAGGGTAGGTCGATCCCACCGTTATCCCTAAATCTAAAATTTCCTGGTGGGCTGAGCTCAGGCCTTCCTTTATCATTTTCAGGAAGACTGAACCGTCCCTCCCTGGATTATCCAACTCAGAATACTCCTCATGCGCTCAGTATTTGCGTTCTGCATAATCTGTGACTGCCTCATCAGCTCTTTGAATCACTGCCATTATCATTCCCCAGTTACTCTCACCCCTCCCCAGTTACTGCTTCACATCCCCTTTAAAAGAGAGATATCTATCTTCATTTCTGGTGTTCCTGGTAGTTGCCCATGTACCATTGTGCATCCTCTAGGCCATACTGTCCCACATATTCCTTGGGCACTTTGCTTTTCCCAACATGTGTATATCTTTAGGGTGCATCAGATGAATGTCAACCATTTCCTTGAGGTAGTGCCACAATTCTGAATTCCCACATGCAGCTTTAAGTGAGGACAACTCTGATAAAATGCTTTGTTTCTCCTTGGGGGTGAAGGGCTTATGAATTGTTGTAATCAGAGTCACAGGCTGGCTTGAATCACCAGGGTTCTCGGCCTGATGTTGCCTGACCTCAATAGGTGCCATCCTAACAGATGTATCTGGGTAAAACCTCTCCCTCAATTATCTCCACACTAATTCCCACACTATGCAAAATATAAATGATGGGTACCAGTTAAACAGCCCATACCTAAAACTGCAGGGTATGTACTCTGCAATCTTCCTCTTTTGAGCATCTGAACTCCTGATGCCTGTTGTATACCTTTTGCATTACACTTGCAAAACGCGAATGCTGGAATGCAGCTCCCTGAATGAGTATACATGCCCCCATTGTGGTGTCCCGAACCGTCAAAAACCACCCTTCACAATTGGCGGCTCAGTCTCACCAAATTAACAGGTGAAGTTTCATCTCGTACATAAACACACATGCACACACACACACCACCTTTGTATCTACCAGCTAAGCTCTCCATGTTCATGATATCTCGTGTACCACTGACCTGAATAGATCCAAGTGTGAGTGCTGATTTTTTAAAAAATACTCACCCATTTAGACTGCTAAGATCGCTGGTCACACGATAGGTCACAAAGGTATCCCACTCCTGACACCAAATGTTGTTGTCGTGAATGCAGCCACCAGAGAAAAATACTGGTAGATACAAAGCAGCTTCGTTACCCAAGAAAACAAGGCATATGGAGACACTTTTGGTCGAAAGGTCTTGCTGGTCCAATGTGGGGCTCAGTATTTTATGTGCTAAGCATCAAAGTACAATTCCATATTTACGAAGTATGCACAATGCTTTCTTTGAAACTACGCAGAAACTTCACACCTCCATATTCTCACACATAGAACAGACATTCAAATGAATTTTATCAGCATTGTCTGGTTTGAGTTTCATGACTTTTAGGAACCTGTTGTTCAGAGTTGCATTCCAAATTAAATCCACAATACATATTCAGATGTGAAGACTGGTGATTTGATGAAAGTAAATGTGCTAACCCCAAAGATTGTTCTAACACTTTCCATGCAGGGAAACTGAGAACATTCTTCTCCCAATGTTTTGCTTTATATATTTTTAATTCTCCATTAAAAGTGGACACTACACTTCTTGCCTGGATAAAAGTGAAATTTGCAATCTGCAGTTTCATTTTCAGACTGTTCATTTTGTCATACTGATCAGCTAGGTATGCCACATCTCTACATAGAAGTTCAGTCTTGTTTCCCAAGCTCTTGTCAACTTTGAGCAAAAATTTGACCACAATGTCAAAAAGATCAAAGAAATGTTTTAAGCAGCAGCCTTTTGACAGCCGCCTTCAGTGTGAAGAAGCAGCATTTCAAGCCTGCCATCGTTATCTTAATAACTGGCAAAATAATCCATTTTATGGATGAGCTTTAATTTTGTTCATAGCAGATATTACAAGAATTATGCTTGAAAAAAGTTGCTGGCTGAGATTTTTGGCTGCAAGATGTTAATGATGAATTAAACAAAGGATTGCAAACAGACTTGGAATTTCTTTTTATCATAAATGCCACTAACGACCTGTCATATATGATGCTCAAGAAATCACGTTCCTAATCAGAATACTTTTTATCCTCTATATACATTTTGAGCTCATCATAGACTGATTCTCTGTTGATATTTGTTTTTAACTTTTTACAAAAGAGAATCTCTTCATAAACTTTTTCATTTTTGATAAACCGTACATATGGCATTAGCAATTCCTTATTGTCTTGCACAGTTGATGCATCCAATTGTGTCCCAAAGTCTGATTTTTGTAGCTCTGTGCATAGTTGATACTCAGTGTCTTCACTCGTTTTGTTAATACGACGAGCTATAGAGTTATTACTCAGAGGAATTAATTTTAAAATACTGGTATCCATTTTGAAAACAGTGGTGAGTACTTCTAATTTAGCAGGCATTATTAATCTTTAGCCAACTGTATGAGATTTTCCACACTTTGCTATCACTTTGGAAATGTTATAAGAAACAATGAGACCACTATCAAGGTCACTTTTAGCTTTCTTGGCAAATAACTCAAGTGTGCAACGCTTTCCAAATGCTTCTTTCATCTTCTGGAACAGAGTAATAACATAAGTAGCCTGTTCAGGGTGGCTTTTACAGAAGTATTCCTGCAATCTTGATGGCTTCATTAGACCGTGCAGTATTTGAAATAAGAGACATGGGGTGTCACTGCTGTGATGCCAAGCAAAGGTATCGGATGATTGATGCTAGTCAGAGAGATAAGAAAGACAATGGAGAAATATTCAAAATGCTAATAAGAGAGAAGAGAGGGATTAACGGAAAAGAAACACAATTCAGAATATTGACAGACCGGTTGCTTTGAACCTGAACTGTTTGAAGTTTGATGGACAGGGGATACCCCAGCAGGGGGATAAAAAGAGCAGGTTTGCTAAGACACGCAACACACCACGAGACTACGAGACCCTGGGAAGAGCAGTGTGCCCCCACATGTTGGTGGGAGTTTGGCGGTCCGGTTCGCGGGAACCGACCAGAGGCTCACAGGGTGTAAAGGTACGATCGGTGGGAACCTGGGGTGTGTGTCCACCCTTGCCTGGGTGCCCGGTTCACCTTGGAACAATCATATCTGGAACGGAGGGGTCACAGCGGGAAGGAAGACATCAAAGGGTCTGCCCAAAACCAACTGCGAAGACATCAAAAAAAAGTCTGCCGAAACCAAATTGCTTATCTCCCTCCCCCCTCCCCCAAACAGTACAACAACAGCGATTACTGCGAACTGCACTAAACTGAACTGAACTCTGCTTCACTTAAGATTGATCATTTTACCCCTAGACTGCAATAGAGCTTGGTTGATTCCTATTACCCTATTTCTGTGTATATGTGTGTATTA
This sequence comes from Mobula birostris, assembly GCF_030028105.1. Classification (NCBI taxonomy): domain Eukaryota; kingdom Metazoa; phylum Chordata; class Chondrichthyes; order Myliobatiformes; family Myliobatidae; genus Mobula; species Mobula birostris. The sequence goes on from NC_092385.1 coordinate 61,302,529, forward strand.
TCATTGCTAACCTGTTACATTAGAGTACTGTATTACTTATGTTACGTACCCCGTAACTGGGTTGCCAAACCAGCAGAAATGGATCACTCAGCTGGAGTCTGGATTACTAGAACTAAGAAAGTTTTATTAAAGAAACAAGCAACACAGTACTCTAATCAAAAGGATAATAAATGCAACAGTTCAGCAATGATAAACACATGTACACAGAATTAAGATAACAGGATCAATCAAGCTCTATCATTGTCTAGGGGTAAATGACCAGTTTCAAAGTGACGCAAAGTTCAGTTCAATTTAGTTCAGTTCAGTTCGCAGTAATCGCTGCCGTGGGAGATGGACAGTGGGGGGAAGGAGAGAGAAAGCAAAACGAATGAATATTCAAACGGCTTCCACACACAGACCTTCGATATTCTTCGCAGTCAGCTTTCGTGCGAGCCCTTTGTGATGTCATCTGAGGTCACCGACCGTGACCCCTCTGTTTCCAGATACGATCGTTTCTCTGCGGTGAACCTGGCACCCAGGTAAGGGCGGACACACACCAGGTTCCCGCTGATCGTGCCTTTCCACCCTGTGCTTCTATGGCTTGGTCCCCCGACCAGCCTTCCAAAACTTCCCACCGACTTGTGGGAGACGCACCGCTTCCAGGGTCTCGTTACCTCGGGGTGTCGTGTGTGTCTTGCCTTAGCGAACCTGTCCCTTTTTATTCCCCTGCTGGGGTATCGCCTGTCCATCACTTCAAACAGTTCAGGGTTCAAAGGGGGAGCCGATCTTGACAGCTCTCCTTCCGTTAAACTCTCCCGTCCCTTCATTAACATCTCCAAATGCTGCTCCATTGTTTTCCTTATCTCTCTTTCTCCTGAAGACAGGTGGCAGACCAACTCTTGATCCCACTAGTGCCAGCACAGGCCAGCTAACATCTTAATCTATGTGTATTCTTGTCACACTTATGTCTTCAATAAAACTTCATTAGTTCCTAGTAATCCAGACTCCAATGAGCGTTCCATTTCTGCTGGTTTGGCAACCCAGTTACAGGGTACGTAACACTGCTCTGACAGGAATGGAATAAAACCATATTCCAGGTATGTTACATTGTACTGGTGTTCCCTGCTTTTTGAACATTCGCTTTACGAAACCTCACTGTTACGAAAAAAAAAGCAGCGCGCGATAAAAGGCACCGCGCACCCCGAGCAGCCGCTCTCCCCCGGATTCGGAACGGCATTCTCGCCAGCATTGCTTTAACGCATGCCTGTGAGCAGCCGTTAGCGAGATGAGTTCTATGCTATCGGAAAAGCCTAAAAGAGCTCATAAGGGTGTTACACTTAGCGTAAAACTAGACATAATTAAGCGTTTCGATCATGGTGAATGAAGCAAGGACGAAGTGAGCTTGGCTTGTGGAAGCTGACGAAGATGATGTTGAAGAGGTTTTGGCATCCCATGACCAAGAACTGATAGATGAAGAGCTGATGCAATTGGAAGAAGAAAGGATAACAATTGAAACCGAATGCAGTAGCGAACTGGAAGTGAAGCAACTGCGTGAGATTTTCACTGCAATGATAAAGTACGACTTTAATTTTGAAAGGGTACGTAGGTTTAGGGGATATTTGCAAGATGGTTTGAGTCTTTACAAAGAACTGTATGATAGAAAAATGCGCGAGGCTCAGCAGTCAAGCAAGCCAGCCTTCCACATCAGCCACAGCAGATGACGAACCTTGACCTTTGACATTGAGGCAGGCAGTCATAGGAGAAGATGAGCTGCCTGCCCTAATGGAAATAGACGACGAGATGACACTTCAGTGTCCCTCCACCCCAACACCCAGGCAGCAGACAGATACCGATTCGCGGAGAATGCAGCAGTAGCCAGGAGACACACAGCACATCTTTTAAAAAAAAAGCCGAAATAAACATGCTAATTAATTACATGCCAGGCGGCACTAATTAATTAGCATGTTTATTTTGGCTTTTTTTTTAAAAGATGTGCTGTGTGCCTCCCGGCTACCACTGCACCCCTGCGTGCTTTGTGGCAATATATCGGTCGGTGGCCTGGAGGGTGGGGGCCACTGCACCACCCCAACCTGTGACGACTCAGTCTAACACACCATCATCAGTGTGCTCGGTGCTGAATCAATTCCGGTAAGTGATACTACACTGTACATACATTATTTCTACTTTATATAGGCTGTGTATTTTTACGTGTTATTTGGTATGATTTGGCAGTTTCATAGCTCAAAGGTTACTGGAGAGCGCTTGCGCCGTGTTTTTGCCAATAGCGCTTGCGTGAGATTTTCTGCCGACGGCGCTTGAGTGAGATTTTTGCTACGGAGAACAGTGCAGTAATGATTGTGGAAAAGTATTTCTACTTTATAAAGGCTGTGTATTTATCATATCATTCCTGCTTTTACTATATGTTACTGATACTTCAGGTTTTATGTGGTATTTGGCATGATTTGGTAGGTTATTTTAGGGTCTGCGAACGCTCACAAAATTTTCCCATATAAATAAATGATATTGCTTCTTTGCTTTACGACGTTTCGGCTTGCGAACTGTTTCATAGGAACACTCTACCTTCGGATGGCGGGGGAAACCTGTATTGCTGCACTTTCTGTAGTTCGTTTCTTAGCAGGATTAAAATTCAAGATTCACCACATTCAGACTCAGAAATTGCACTGTACATCATTAATGGGGCTAAATTAAAACAAAGAATTAACACAAACTGGGAATGCCTATTGGATGTTGACGGGGTCAGTGAGTTGAGACGGATGAAACAACAGTAGCAGCCCACAAAAAAACAGCAAGGTGAAGATGATGATTACAGCAGTGAAAATTATGTTGACAAGAATTCAGATTGGAATCTGAATATTAGTCGGAATAGAGCTGATGTTTGGCAAGCTACCTTTATTCCAGTTAATGTGATTGACCAATGATGTAAGATCTCATAATCCCCAAAGATGGTTCTTGACAATACATATGAAGCCGAGGTCGCTTTGAACACCTCAAGAGGAAACCTCAAGTTGGCGGGCTAACTGGCTCTATTTCACCATTGGTTCCAGCTAGTGCTGTACTGTTGCGTGACTTGTTTTCCAAAGGTCTGTAAAGAAAGTTGAGAGGGCGTACTTACCAACTGTTAAATTGCATGAACTCGTTCTGTGCCGTGAGTCAAGGGGAACTGTTGGGCACCCTAGTTGCTAATTTGTGCATCCCCAATAATGTCTGCTTGGTTGGTAAGGTTGAGATTGCCAAGTTTCAGACACATTGTGGTGATGAGTGCTTATCGCCTACAGGGCTATGGTTCTTCCTGTGTTGCAGTGCCTCTTCCAAAAAAAAAGGATATGCCTGTCTCATGTCTCAAGTTGGGTACCATTTACTGCCTCTCTTTCCCCCCACCCCACCCCCAAGAACCTTGAACACCCCCTGATGACTTCTATTTCCCCTAATGCTCCCTTAGGACACATTACCATCCCAATTGGGAATTACTGCTCTAGAGTGCTGTTATCCAAATTGTTATGATTGTTACCATCAGCAAAGGACATTATGATTTATATTTTGTAAGGTTTTGATTACCCTTGCTATTTCATACATACCTGATTCAACTGAACATGCTTTGTTGTTCAGATGTGAGAGATGCTGGAAAGCTGTTTGTTACTGATCCTGGAGGTAGTGAGTCTGAGTCCCATGGATCAAAATGGAATTGATGGGCGTGAGAGAATATGGTGTCAGGGTGTAGGATAATAACAGTTTTTGTCCCTTGCAGCTGGTATGGACTGAATAGCTTATTCTGTGTCATTGTAAGTATAAAATGACATTCTTGAACTGTTGTGCATACTTATTGGCTTTTTTTAAAAAAGCATCTTAATTTTCTTAATCCTAGATTGATGAGACATCTGAACAGCTGAAGGAGACTAGTGATGTGTCAGAGGTAAAAAATATCTCTCAAGAGCAACAGATGGAAACAGACAAACCACCAGAAGTGAGCATTGATGAAAATTATCCTAAAAGGAAAGGAACCATGGAAGAATTAAGTGCAGACAGTGACCAAATGGAAACAGACACACCAAAAGAAGTTAGCCTTGATCAGCCTTGTACTAAAGTGAAAAGACCTACAGCAAGATCAATTGTGGACAATAAGCAGATGGAAACTGCCGATCCTCCACACATGGGCATTGGGGAGCACTGTACTAAGGAGAAAGCGTTGTCAGAATTTGTCATGAACAACAACAAGCAGTCAGACTCAGGCGCTCAAGCATCAGTAGATGAGTTGTCCTTGCCCACAACTTCACAGGATGAAGTGGAATGTGCAACCATGGCTATCAGTACACTGATGCAGACTCATAATTTAGATCTTTCTACAACCACACAGTTGCTACTGAAAAACAATGGAGAACTGGCAGCGGCATTACATTTCATGGAAACTGGCCACCGTCCAGATGGTTATCCTATCTGGACACACCAAGATGACCTTGACCTTGAGAATGTTGATAGAAAAGTGCAGGAGAAGCTAACCCAAAAGTTTGGCTCTGAGAACCTTGCAAAACGCATTGCCTTTAGAAAAAGTTAACAATAAAGGGAGATGGGATTTGAGGAGTGACTATATCGTTGAGTCCTGCCTCTTCTGTTTCCTTAGACTTGAATTTACAGTTGCATTGCTGAATAAAAATTCGTAAGTTATAAAAATCAATTAATTTGGAGTCTCATCTTGGTATATAAAACTGATTCTAATTTGCCACAAATGTGGACAGAAGGTCAAGCTTGTATGAGCAATAGAAATGAGAGTTAAAGGCCATGGAATTCTTCCCATACTCCCATCAGCTTCCTCCAGATTCTGCACTTGTACACCAGAGGCAATTTGCAGTGGCTAGCTTGTCTACCAAACTGCATACCGGTGATGTGGAAGGAAACCAGAGCACCTGAGGTCACAGGGAGAAAAACAGACTCTGTGCATTAACACCAGATGTTGAGCCTGAGGACAGATCATTGGAGCTGTGAGGTAGCACCACTGCTGCCCCATATTAGCTGTTTAATTTAGATGAAGTTTTGCTGAAATTTAAATTTACTGTGCCCAATCAAAAATGCAGTTTTGGAAAATAATCCCTGAATGAATTTTTTTTTAAGCAGTGGGCTTGAGTGGAATAAGTGCTTATGACACAAGTAAGGGAAACATTTGGGGGCATTGATCATTAATTAAAATATGAATTACAGAAATAAGCTAAAATTTGCAAATCATTTATATGTATAACTCAAACACTGATCTCTACAACAATATCCAAATCTTGCTTTTGTAAATTTAATGAGATGCTAAAGTGTACTTGGATAATATCTTTACCTTTTTTTCAGTGAGTTCCCTGCATGTTGTTCACCCTACTGTTGCTATCTGATATAGTACTTGTTCTGTTTTAACACTGTTTTGAAGTACTGATAATTTTCCTAGCCTGTTATTGGAATAAGTGGTCTCGATACAATGGACTGATAATGAGAAAAGTTCCAGTACTTTCCAGTGATGCCTCATGAAGACTTTTGCTGTTGACGTGGATAAGATTGCATTTGCCTGCAGTTCCTTCCAGTCTTTTCTATAATAATGCTCATTGGTCAGAATGTTGATAGAAAAGTATGGGAGAGGCTGATCCTAAAACTTGGAAAAATGAAGGAAGTAATACAGTGAAGCTACCCCTGTCTATCTTGGTGTGTACACACGTCCTCTGTTACAGAGGATTTGCATTCCTAGAGAACTGCCCGTATTGCTGCAGGATTTTTTTATTCTCTGATATTAAGCCAATTTGTTGGTGAAGACAAAATGACTTTTTGCCATTATTTCATTGCCAAGGCTAATATTAAATTTGAGATGCACAAGGCTCATGTGGAAGATGCAACAAATTGTGCCTTTATATTTTGTCCAGTCCCTTAAGATTTGGATGTCACGTCAATATGGTTGGCGTGCAGAGCAGATTCCCTCATTTGCCACACACTCTTAGCCACATGTTTGAGTGCAAGTGGACTGGTATCTCTGCAGCACTGCTGCTCTCCTTATCTGCAAGGCGTTTTGTCTTGACCTGCAAAGCTTGTAGACTTGGAAAAGGTTGATGAAATGGGGATTCAAAGAAAGGAGTGGGATTTGGGATTGAGGTCCTGTTATCACTGATGTATGTAGTAAAAGCTGTTGCTTTGCAGTCACAGTAGAGTGCAGTACTTAAACCCTACAGCACAATTCAACAAGAAATTTTTTTTTAAAGTGCAAAAAGAGAACAAAATAGTGAGTTCATGGGCCATTCAGAAATCTGGTAGAGGCAAAGGAACATAAGAAATAGGAGCAGAAGTAGGCCATCTGACCTGTCAAGTCTGCTCTGCCACTCAATAAGATCATGGCTGATCTGGCCATGGACTGATCTTCCTACCTGCCTTTTTCCCATAGCCCTTAATTCCCCTACTATGCAAAATCTTCCAATGTTGTCTTAAATATATTTACTAAGGTAGCCTCCACTGCTTCATTGGGCAGAGAATTCCACAGATTCACCTGTCTGGGAAAAGCAGTTCCTTCTCATCTCTGTCCTAAATCTACTTCCCTGAATCTTGAGGCTATTCCCCCTAGCTCTAGTCTCATCTACTAGTGAAAATAACTTTCCTGTCCCTATCTTATCTATCCCTTTCATAATTTTATATGTTTCCATAAGATCTCCCCTCATTCTTCTGAATTTCAGCAAGTACAGTACCAGATTACTCAATCTCTCCTTACAGTCTAACCCCCTCATCTCTGGAGTCAACCTGGTGAATCTCCTCTGCAACACCTCCAAAGGTAGTAAGTATATCCTTACTCAAGTAAGAAGACAAGAACTGCACGCAGTACTCCAGGTGCGGCCTCACTAGTGCCCTGTACAATTGCAGCACAACTTCCCTGCTCATAAATTCAGTCCCTCTAGCAATATTGATAGCCTGCTGCACGTGCAAACCAACCTTTTACGATTCAGGCACAACTACTCCCAAGTCCCTCTGCACAGCAGCATACTGCAGTTTTTTACCATTTAAATAATAACCTATTTATATCTCTCTGCAGACTTCCAGTGTTTTCTGCTTAATTTGCTTTTCCATTCAATTTAGTATAATCAGCAAACTTAGATGCACTACACTCAGTCCCCTCTTCCGGATTGTTCATATATATCATGAACTGTTGTGGGCCCAGCACCAATCCCTGCAGCTATTCTCTAACAAAAGTAACATCTGTGTAACCCAACTCACTATTTTCTATTAGTTAACCAATCCTCTATCCATGCTAATACATCACCCCCAACTGTATGCATCCTTATCTTATGGATTAGTCTTTCATACGGAAACTTATCAAATGCCTTCTGGAAATCCAAGTAAGTAACGTCCATCTGTTCCCCTCTATCCACTACGCTCGTTATATCCTCAAAGAGCTCCAGTAAGTTTGTCAGAGGACCTGCCTTTGCTGAATACATGCTGCATCTGCCCGATGGATCTGTTTCTCTCCAGATGCCTTGCTACTTCTTTAATAATAGCTCAAGCATTTTCCCAACTACATATGTTAAACTAACCTGCCTTTTGCCTGCATCTTTTTTTGAACAGTGGCGCGACATTCACCATCTTCCAATCCGCTGGGACCTGCCCAGAGTCCAAAGAATTTTGGTAAATTATCGCCAATGCCTCTACCATAACTTCTGCCATTTCTTTCAGTACTCTGGGATGCATTCCATCAGGGCCAGAGGACTTGTCTATCTTCAGGCCCACAATTTGCTCAGCACTACCTCTTTAGTGATAGCTATTGTATCGAGGTCCTCACCTCCCATCGCATCCTCAGCATCTCTTTGGCATGAAGACGTGTCCTCCACCATTAAGACCAACACAAAATAGTCATTTAAAGCCTCAGCCATTTCCTCACTACCCAATATCAATTCCCCCTTCTCGTCCTCCAAGGGACCTACATTCACTTTAGCCACCCTTCTCTGCTTTATATATAAAAAGTTTTCTATCAGTTTTTGTATTTTGTGCCAGTTTATTTTCAAAATCCAAATTCCCTTTCTTCATTGCTTGTTTAGTGGTTCTTTTTTGCTTTTTAAAGATCTCCCATTCGTCCAGTTTCCCACTACTCTTGATGGCTTTGTATGCACATGCTTTTAGTTTGATGCCGCCTTTATTTCCGTAGTTATCCAAGGCTGGCTGTCCCCACCCTTACTGTCCTTGCTTTTAACTGGAATATACTTTTGTTGGACACTGTGAAAAATGTCTTTGAAAGTCTCCCACCATATAGCCTGTGTTCCCAGTCTACATTAACCAAATCCTCCCTCTTCCCATTGTAGTCTCTGTTGTTTAGGCATAATACCAAAACACTATTATTGCACCCTCCATTTCTATGAGAAATTTGAGATCACTCTTTCTAAGAGAATCCCTAACTACAAGATCACTGATTTTACCTGTCTCATTTCACAGGACCAGATCTAAGATACCGCGTTCCCTTGTGCGTTCAGTAACACACTGTTCAAGAAAGTCGTCATGGATGCATTCTATGAAGTTCTCAAGACGGCCTTGACCAATTTGGTTCACCCAATATATGTGCAATTTAAAGTCCCTTAAAATAACTGCTGCTCCATTCTTGTATGCCTCAAATATTTCTGTTTATTGTCTATGCCACTGTAATGTTATTATTCGGTGGCCGATAGACAACCTCACCAGTGATTTTTTTTTTTCCCTTTACTATTCCTAATCTCACCCTAGATGGATTCAACATTCTGCTCCCTAGATCTTATATCGTGACTCACCATTGCCCTGATCTCACCTTTAATGCCTTGTGCTACCCCACCTACCTTACCTTCATAGAAACATAGAAAATCTACAGCACAATACAGGCCCTTCGGCCCACTAAGCTGTGCCAAACATGTCCTTAGAAATTTCCTAGGGTTACCCATGTCCCTCTATTTTTCAAAGCTCCATGTACCTATCGAGCCTCTTAAGAGACCCTATAGTACCTGCCTCCACCACTATCACCGGCAGCCTATTCCACGCATTCACCACTCTGTGTTTAAAAAAAACAACAACAAACAAACAAAACAAACTTACCCCTGACTTCTCTGTGCACCTTAAAACTGTGCCCTCTCATGCTAGCCATTTCAGCCCTAGGAAAAAGCCTCTGACTATCTACACGATCAATGCCTCTCATAATCTTGTACACATCTATCAGGTCACCTCTCATCCTCCATCGCTCCAAGGAGAAAAGGCCAAGTTCACTCAACCTATTCTCATAAGGCATGCTCCCCAATGCAGGCAACAGCCTTGTAAATCTCCTCTGCACCCTTTCTATGGTTTCCACCTCCTTCCTGTAGTGAGGCAACCATAACTGAGTGCAGTACTCCAAGTGGGGTCTGACCATGGTCCTATGTAGCTGCAACATTGCCTCTTGCCTCTTAAACTCCATCAATCATGGGATTAAGGACAATGCATTGTATGCCTTCCTAACCACAGAGTCAACCTGCGCAGCAGCTTTGAGTGTCCTATGGACTCGGACCCCCAAGATCCCTCTGATTCTCCACATTGCCAAGAAACTTGCCATTAATACTATATTCTGCCATTACATTTGACCTACCGAAATGAACCACCTCACACTTATCTGGGTTGAACTCCATCTGCCACTTCTCAACCCAGTTTTGCATCACATGTCCTGCTGTAACCTCTGGCAGCTCTCTACACATTCCACAACACTCCCAACCTTTGTGTCATCAGCAAATTTACTAATCCATCCCTCCACTTCCTCATCCAGGCCATTTATAAGAACCACGAAGGGAAGGGGTCCCAGAACAGATCCCTGAGGCACACCACTGGTCGCTGACCTCCATGGGCAAGCCAGTTCTGGATCCACAAAACAAGGTCCCCTGGATCCCATGCCTCCTTACTTTCTCAATAAGCCTTGCATGGGGTACCTTAGCAAATGCCTTGCTGAAATCTATATACAACATACCTACTGTCCTATCTTCATCAATATGTTTAGTCACATCCTCAAAAAATTCAAATGGGGCTCATAAGGCACGACCTGCCTTTGACAAAGCCATGCTGACTATTCCTAATCATATTATGCCTCTCCAAATATTCATAAATCCTGCTTCTCAGGATCTTTTCCATCAACTTACCGACCACTGAAGTAAGACTCATTGGTCTGTAATTTCCTGGGCTATCTCTACTCCCTTTCTTAAATAAAGGAAAAACATCCGCAGCCCTCCAGTCCTCCAGAACCTCTCCCGTCCTCATTGATGAAAAGATCACTGAGGCTCAGAAATCTCCTTCCTCACCACCTACAGTAGTCTGGAGTACATCTTGTCCAGTCCTGGTAACTTATCCAACTTGGTGCTTTCCAAAAGCTCCAGTACATCCTATTCCTTAATATCTACATGCTCAAGCTTTTCAGTCTGCTGTAAGTCATCCCTACATCGCTAAGATCCTTTTCCGTAGTGAATACTGAAGCAAAGTATTCATTAAGTACCTCTGCTATCTCCTCTAGTTCCATACACACTTTTCTACTGTCACACTTGATTGGTCCTATTCACTTACATCTTATCCTCTTGCTCTTCACATACTTGTAGAATGCCTTGGGTTTTTCCTTAATCCTGTCTGCCAAGGCCTTCTCATGGCTGCTTCTGGCTCCTAATTTCATTCTCAAGCTCCTTCCTGGTAGCCTTATAATCTTCTAGGTCTCTCTCATTACCTAGTTTTTTGAACCTTTCGTAAGCTCTTCTTCTTGACCAGATCTACAACAGCCTTTATACACCACAGGTCCTGTACCCACCATCCTTTCCCTGTCTCATAGAAGTGTACCTATGCAGAACCCCGCGCAAATATCCCCTGAACATTTGCCACATTTCTTCCATACATTTCCCTGAGAACTATTGTTTCTAACCTATGCTTCCAAGTTCGTGCCTGATAGCCTCATATTTCCCCTTACTCCAATTAAACGCTTTCCTAACTTGTCTGTTTCTATCCCTCTCCAAAGCTATGGTAAAGGAGATAGAATTGTGATCACTATCTCCAACTTGCTCTCCCACTGAGAGATCTGACACCTGACCAGGTTCATTTCCCAGTATCAGATCGAGTACAGCCTCTCTTGTAGGCTTATCTACATATTGTGTCAAGAAACCTTCCTGAACACACCTAACAAACACCACCCCATTCAAACCCCTCGCTCTAGGGAGATGCCAATTGATATTTGGGAAATTAAAATCTCCACCACAACAACCCTGTTATTATTACACCTTTCCAGAATCTCTCTCCCTATCCACTCCTCAATGTCCCTGTTGCTATTGGGTGGTCTATTTTTTAAAAAAAACATCCAGTGTTGACCCCTTCCTGTTCCTAACGTCCACCCTCAATAGACAATTCATCCATGTCTTCCTCCTTTTCTGCAGCAGTGACACTATCTCTGATCAGCAGTGCCATGCCCCCACCTCTTTTGCCTTCCTCCCTGTCCTTTCTGAAACTTCTAAAGCCTGGCACTCAAAGTAACCATTCCTGCCCGTGAGCTATCCAAGTCTCCGTAATGGCCACAACATCATAGCTCCAAGTACTGATCCATGCTCTAAGCTCATCCACTTTGTTCATAGTATTCCTTGCATTAAAATAGACACATCTCAAACCATCAATCTGAGCCTTCTCTATCACCTGCCTATCCTCCGTCTCACACTGTCTCCAAGCTTTCTCTATTTGTGAGCCAACTGCATCTTCCTGCGTCTCTTCAGTTTGGTCCCCACCCTCCAGCAATTCTAGTTTAAACTCTCCCCAATAACCTTAGCAAACCTTCCTGCCAAGATATTGGCCCCCCTTAGATTCAAGTGCAACCCATCCTTTTTGTACAGGTTACACCTGCCCCAAAAGAGGTCCCAATGATCTAGAAATCTGAATCCCTGCCCTCTGCTCCAATCCCTCAGCCATGCATTTATCCTCCACCTCATTCTATTCCTATACTCACTGTCACGTAGCACAGGCAGTAATCCCGGGTGACATAGCAAATCTTCTCAAACTCCTAATGAAATTTAGCTGCTGTTATGCCTTCTTCATGATTGCATCAATATGTTCGGCCCAGGATGTTGACACAGAGGAACTTGAAACTTCATTCTTTCCACTAGTGACCCGTTTGAGTGTATGTTCCCTCAACTTCCTTTCCCAAAGGTCACAATCATTTCCATGGTCTTAGTGAAGGTTCTTCGTATTGAGTGACTTAAATTTTGCCAGTTCTTTCACATTTGTTTGTTTATTTCCACATCAATTATTATTTCTTACCTCAAATTTTTGGGTAGTGATTTCTGAATTTCGTAAGGGTGGATTTCTGTCGTCTGAATGGCTATAATGTGACAGTTGCCTGTACGTTGAATGTAATTTTTTACTCTAAAGCTAATTATTGGTGATGGCATATGGCTGCACAATGAAGCCTGTGGGATTATGTACCACCTATTAACTGCCAACACTATATTTATCAGACTAGTATATTGTGGTACACTCAGATGATGTTCAATAAAAAGGGAAGGCTCTAACTAATACACAAGGAAATAAAATTTAATTTGTAAGTGAAAGTCCTTGGAATTCCATCCTTCACTTATATTCTTCAGCACTTTTTTTCCCCCAGAACACATGAATAAAAAGTTTTTAAGAATTACACATGCTTTGGGATTTGCAGCTTTTGCTCCACTTTGGAGCGTAAGTTCCTGCAACAATCACGGGCAAATATTCCTGAGGTGCTTAACAGTAAAACTGTCGCTGAGGCTCGAAGAATTTTATTAGGATAGGTGATCAAAAACAGTTTTTTTTTAAAAAGTCTTATTTCAAGAAGGGAAAATGGTGGAAAGGTGTTACAAAGCCTTGGCAATTGTGCTTCAGCTGGCAACAGCGGGGTGTTTGCAGTCTGGAATGAGTAGGCGAATAGAATTTGAGATTCTTTTACATGTGACAGTTATAAGATTGGAGAAAAGCAGGTTGTGGAAGTTAATAGAGAGATTTGAAAATGTTTTGTTTTTCAATAGCCTTTGCCTAACTAGGAGCCTGTGGAAGTAACTATGTTCACTTAAGAGATTTGATTCACTTGTCTGCAACCACATATATCCAACTGTGACTGCCAGAGACGAACATCCCAGAAGTGTTTGCCATTTCAGTCTTTTACTATTGAAGTATCTCCTGCACACTGTCCATGTTATCCATTTTGATAATTGTGTGAGAAATGGAGTGAAAAGTTAAAAGTAATTCCATTTATTTAAGCAGGTCTTCAATGGCTTGCTGTATTGCCCAGTTCCTTCATAATTTTCATCCTCCCCTAAAAAGACTTCCCATCTTTTGATTTTGTAATATAATGAAGCAAACTAGGTAGTTATTGAAAGTAAATAAGTTATTTCCAGTTACTACTGCCCTAATCCCAGTCCCCGCCCCCAGGCTCAAAAGAACTAACCAAGGACAATGACCCTTGATTAAAGGTTAATCACTGTTTCACAAGCTGTTCAGTATATGTGTTCCATCTTATAAAACATTGAGTATTATTTACTGGAATGAATATTACAAAAATATTACCCCTCTAATTTTTAAGATGAACTGAAACTTCTGGAAATCTTGATACCAAAGTCCAAGGACAGAATAGGTATTCATTCAATGTTTCGTCTGTTATTAAATCTACATTTTGAAGCGGTAATGTCACTGACTGTATTTTTTCAGTTACAGTTTAGCCTAGAAGTATGAATCATTGTTACTTCTGCAATAGAACATAGAATAGTGCAACACAGTACAGGCCCTTCGCCCTACAATGTTGTGTCAACCCTCAAACCCTGCCTCCCATATAACCCCCCACCTTAAATTCCTCCATATACCTGTCTAGTTGTCTCTTAAATTTCTTCACCTCTTCATTCCCGGAATCATCCTCATGAACCTCCTCTGAATGGTGAGACAAAACAACCTTAATGCCTTTTTGTTTAAAGAAAAAGCAGTCTGTTTGTAAACTCGGCCTTTTAACCATTATGTAAATTTGTTTCCTGGGCAAATGATAAAGTGTGCATCCTTTATCAAAATAGAATTTAATGCAGACAAGTGAGGTTTTGCATTTTGGTAGGACCAACCAGGGTAGGTCTTACAGTTAATGGTAGGGGACTGAAGAGTATGGTAGAACAAAGGGATCTGGGAATACAGGTACATAATTTGTTGAAAGTGGTGTCACAGATAGATAGGGTCATAAAGAACGCTTCTGGCACGTTGGCCTCCGTAAATCAATGTATTGAGTACAGGAGGTGGGATGCTATGTTGAAGCCGTATAAGATGTTGGTAAGGCCTGATTTGGAACATTGCTTACATCTTTCCTGTAGGTAGGTGACCAAGGTTGAAAGAGTATTGAGAAAATTCACAAGGATATTGCCAGGTCTGGAGGACCTGAGTTATAAGGAAATGTTGAATAGGTTAGGACTGTATTCTTTAGAACATAGAAGATTGACAGGAGATTTGATCGAGGTATAGAATGGGTAAATGCAAGCAGGCTTTTTCCACTGAGGTTGGGTGAGACTGCAACCAGAGGTCATGGGTTAAGTGTGAAAGGACAGAAATTTACGGGGAACATGAGGGGAAACTTCACTCAGAGGGTTGTGAGTGTGTAAATGAGCTGCCTGCACAAGTGGTGCATGCAATTTCTTGAATCTGATCTTTAGTTCTAGGCTCTCTGGCCAAGGGAAACAACTTTAGTCCCTCCGACCTATTTGTCCATAGGTAAATTGGTTTGTTACTCTCACATTCACGGAGGTACTGTTCATACAGATCAATTCATTCGAACAGTACATTGAGGTAGTACAAGAGAAAATAGTGTTACACTTACATAGAAAGTGCAGTTTTGAGCAAGCCGCAAGGACGTAATGAGGTAGATTGAGGTCAACAGTCAATTTCATCCTTGGGAATTGCTCAGTATAATGGGGATTGAAGCTGTCCTTGAGCCTGCTGCTACGTGCTTTCAGGCTTTTGTATCTTTATTTTTGGTGGTGGGGGGAATATCGTTGGTTATGCTGGCTGCTTTTTGGAGAGAATCCATGGAGGGGAGGTCGGTTTCTGTGATGTGCTGAGCTGCATCCAGAATTCTGCAGCTTCTTGTGGTTACGGATAGAGCAATTGCCATACCAAGGCATGATGCATCTGGATAAGTGTTTTCTAGGGTTTGTAGGAGTCATGTATTTATTTTCTATCTGTATTGTATTTTGTGCTGTTTTATTAAGGTGATCTGTTAAGTCGGTTGGGGCATGGTAGAAGTAAATGAGCAGAGTTACGTATTCACGCTTTGCTAATTGTTAAGTGAATAAGCCACAAGGAATGATATTTCTTGTTGACCGTTAATTGGAACGTTATTAAACCACTTAAAGATGCTAACTTCACTAACTGGAATGATAATTTAATTTGACTGCTAATTACACTTAGTTATGTTGCTAATTAGAAGGCTTAGTTACACTACTTTGAGCGCTAAAATAGCTATATTGTTGATCTAGTTTTGTTAGTTTTTTTTAAAATCGCTACAAGATTGTTTTGCTTTGGTTTCATAATAAAGGATTGAACATACCTTTCTCAAATTGGAAGCACATCATACAGTGAGTACCCTGGCTTAGTCTCTCAGCGGTTTTGGTTTGTTTTCAAGTACAGTAACTGCTATATTTTGGCAAAAAAAAGTTATACCAACACCAGTTAAGGATTGCCACGGACCTGTTGGCAAAATTGGAATTGCAACATTGACGACAACAACACATCAGAAACCTGAGCAGTTTGTGGTAGCGTAATCTCCGACCCTTTTTTATTCATGTGTGTTTGTAGTTTGAGCACAGTTTTGAATGGTCAGCACTGCTCATCCATGGGGGACTGTTGCTCAATCGAGTAGTGTTTGCCTAGGGTTTTGTTGCTTTGTTTTATTGAAGTGCTGAAATATTTCTGTTGCTGATATTTTGAATTGAAGGCTGTTTGTACGATCTGGTTTAAGCCCTGTGGATGCATGGATAGTTTGTTTGCTGACTACTTTTATTGAACTAAATATCGGCGGTGCTGCAGGTGAACAAAGAGTTGATTGCAAATCGCGCAACTAGAGAAAGTAATATGAATGTTACTATTCTGGCTGGCTGCGGTGACCAGTGGAGTTCTACAGGGGTCGGTGTTGGGACCGCTGCTTTTTACGATGTGGACTATGGGATTAATGGATCTGAGGCTAAATTTGCTGATGATACAATAATAGGTGGAGGAGCGGGTAGCGTTGAGGAAACGGAGAGCCTGCAGAAAGACTTAGACAGTTTAAGGGAATGGGCAAAGAAGAGGCAATGAAATATAATGTTGTAAATTGTATGGTCATGCACTTTGGTGGAAGAAATAAACGGGCAGCCTATTATTTAGATGGGGAGAGAATTCAAAATGCAGAGGTGCAAAGGGACTTGGGAGTCCTTGTGTGGGATACCCTAAAGGTTAACCTCCAGGTTGAGTCGGTGGTGAAGAAGGCAAATGCAATGTTGGCATTAATTTCTAGAGGTATAGAAGAGCAGGGATGTGATCTTGAGGCTCTATAAGGCACTCCTGAGACCACACTTGGAGTATTGTGGGCAGTTTTGGGCTCCTTATTTTAGAAAGGATATACTGACATTGGAGAGGGTTCAGAGAAGATTCACAAGAATGATTCCAGGAATGAAAGGATTACTGTATGAGGAACATCTGGCAGCTCTTGGGGTGTATTCCCTGGAGTTCAGGAGAATGAGGGGGGAGGGGGAATCTCATAGAAACATTCCGAATGTTAAAAGGCCTGAACAGATTAGATATGGCAAAGTTATTTCCCATGGTAGGGGATTCTTGGACAAGAGGACACGACTTCAGGATTGAAGAATGTCCATTTAGAACAGAGATGCAGAGAAATTACATTAGTCAGAGAGTGGTAAATCTGGAATTAGTTGCCACGAGCGGTTGTGGAGGCCAAGTCATTGGGTGCATTTAAGGCAGAGATAGATAGGTTTTTTGATTAGCCAGGGCATCAAAGGGTATGGGGAGAAGGCAGGGGAGTGGGGATGACTGGAAGAATTGAATCAGCCCATGATTGAATGGTAGAGCAGACTCGATGGGCCGAATGGCTTACTTCTCCTATATCTTATGGTATCAAAGTGTGCAATTGGCACCTATGACCCTGCAGTTGGGGCTTGTAAAGTACAAATTAAAGCTGGAGCTGAGGCTAATCTACTTTTTAAAGTATGAAAAAAATGTAAACAAAATTAGAGGTTTAATACTATTAATTCATGATCTTATGAAAATTAAAAGAAAGTGCCTTATAAGTGCATATTCCCAGAAGATGGCGCCAGGTACAGCAGTTGTGTAGTGTGCTGCAAATCGGCATTGTAGTTTTTTGCCTATTCTCTTTTTTTTTTGGCACTTTTCATACAAGAAGCTGAAATTCACATCAGGTACGATTGACTGACTCTACTGAACATCGGAAAGACAGCATTCATTTACAACGAGCCGCATTTCTTCCACATGGACTGCCTGCTCTCACAAACTATGGGAGGTTTATTCATTACAACAACGCCGCTTCTGTGGTAGCGTTGGAGGCAAGGAAGAAGATCCAGCAGGTCACTGCTCCCTAGCATACTCCTGGCTAATGTACAGTACCTGGACATCAAGCTGTGTTGGCTGAGAGCCGGAATCTCCTACCAGCAGGAAACAAAGGACTGCAATAGAAAACTAGAAACCATAGAAACTACAGCACAGAAACAGGCCTTTTGGCCCTTCTTGGCTGTGCCGAACCATTTTTTGCCTAGTCCCACTGACCTGCACACGGACCATATCCCTCCATACACCTCCCATCCATGTATCTATCCAATTTATTCTTTCTTTTTCTTTTTCAATCTTTTTATTAATTTCAAAATATAGAAACAAAACATAGCAATAATACAAATAGTAGGAGCTATATTGTTACACTTAAAAAAAAAAGTAATTGCCAAACCAAGTAGTGTAAATTAACAAAGCTCCCAAACATGTAGAACTAACCACAGATAATACAAAGCAAAAAAAAACTGGAAAAAAAAATCATGAAAAAGAAAAAAAACAAAACAAAAAAAAATGCAAACCCCATCCCCAAAGAAAAACAAAATTAATCAACTAAACTAAAAGACTTGGGCAAAACTAACAACTTAAAAATGGAAAAGAAGAAAACCTCAGTGTCGACGACTCCATTCCCCTCCAACAACAGTACAGAGAGATAAAGCAAGTTTGGAAATGATCAAATTACATCAAATGAAAATGCTGAATGAATGGCCTCCAAGTTTTTTCAAACTTAATGGAAGGGTCATAAACTGCACTTCTAATTTTCTCCAAATTCAAACACACCATAGTTTGTGAAAACCAATGAAATACAGTAGGAGGATTAATCTCTTTCCAATGCAACAAAATGGACCTTCTAGCTATTAAAGTAAGAAATGCAATCATCCTTCGTGATGAAGAGGTTAAATTATTTAAGTCTATCATTGGTAGTCCAAAGATAGCAGTAATTGGATGAGGTTGTAAGTCTATATTTAGGACCGTTGAAATAATATCAAAAATATCTTTCCAATATTTCTCCAACAAGGGACATGACCAAAACATGTGGGTTAAAGAAGCTGTCTCAGAATGACATCTGTCACATATTGGATTAATATGAGTAATAACGAGATAGTTTATCTTTAGACATATGAGCCCTGTGCACTACTTTAAACTGTATCAACCTATGCTTAGCACATACAAAGGATGAATTCACCAACTGAAGAATTTTTTCCCATTTTTCAGTCAGTATATTAATCTCAAGTTCTCTTTCCCAGTCAGCTTTAATTTTATTAGAAGCATCAGGACATAGATTCATAATTATATTATATATAATTGCTACTACATTTTTCTGAGAGAGATTTAAATCTAAGATTTTTTCCAAAGTGTCCATTGGATATGGGTGTGGAAAATTAGGGGAGACAGTAATTAAAAAGTTTCTAATCTGTAGATATCTAAAAAAGTGAGATCTGGGTAAGTTATATTTATTAGAGAGTTGATCAAAAGACATAAAACAATTATCCAAAAATAAATCGCGAAAAGATATTATACCTTTGGTTTTCCAATCAAAATAAGCTTGTTCCATCGTGGAAGGTTGAAAAAGAAAATTTGATATAATGGGACTTGCTAGAATAAATTGATTAAACCCAAAAAATCTTCGGAATTGAAACCATATACGTAAAGTATGCTTAACTATTGGGTTGTTCATTTGTTTATATGATTTAAAAGAAGTAAAAGGAAGTAAAGTTCCTAAAACCGAACCCAAGGAAAACCCTTGTAATGAATTAGATTCAAGATTTACCCAATGAGGGTTTAAAGATGCATCCAAATCTTGTAACCAAAATTTTAAATATCGAACACTAATTGCCCAATAATAGAATCTAAAATTCGGGAGGGTGAGCCCCCCCTCCTTTTTAGATTTCTGTAGATACCTTTTACCTAGCCTAGGATTTTTATTCTGCCAAATATATGAGGAAATTTTTGAATCTATGTTATCAAAAAAAGATTTTGGGATAAAAATTGGAACCGATTGGAATATTTACAAAAATTTGGGCAAAATGATCATCTTAATAGCATTAATCCGACCAAACAAAGACAAAGAGATTGGGGACCATTTGGTAAATAAAAGATTAATCTGATCAATTAAAGATAAAAAATTAGCTTTAAATAAATCTTTATATTTTTTCGTAATTGTTATCCCTAAATATATAAATGAATCAGTAACCAATTTAAATGGTAAACGTCCATAAATAGGTACATGCTTATTTAAAGGGAATAATTCACTCTTACTAAGATTCAATTTGTAACCAGAGAAGTTACTAAATTGAGCTAACAGATCTAGGATAGCAGGAATTGACTTCTCCGGGTTCAAGATGTATAACAACAAATCATCTGCATATAATGATAATTTATGTATTTCGTTTCCACGGGTAATACCAACAATATTTGGCGAGTCACGAATAGCAATTGCTAAAGGTTCAAGAGCAATATTAAATAGTAGAGGACTAAGAGGGCAACCTTGCCTAGTACCACGAAAAAGACGAAAAAAAGGAGATCTATAATTATTTGTACAAACCGAGGCTACCGGGAAATTTATTCTTAAATGTTAAAAAAAGAACCCGCATTTACCACCTCATCTGGCAGCTCATTCCATACTCCCACCATTCTCTGTGTGAAGAAGCCCCCCCCCAATGTTCCCTTTAAACTTTTCCCCCCTCACCCTTAACCCATGTCCTCTGGTTTTTTTCTCCCCTTGCCTCAGTGGAAAAAGCCTGCTTGCATTCACTCTATCTATACCCATCATAATTTTATATACCTCTATCAAATCTCCCCTCATTCTTCTACGCTCCAGGGAATAAAGTCCTAACCTATTTCATCTTTCTCTGTAACTGAGTTTCTCAAGTCCTGGCAGCATCCTTGTAAACCTTCTTTGCACTCTTTCAACCTTATTTATATAAGGGGGTTTTGACTTTTATGTTACTGCAGAGGTTAATTAAAATGGCGTCTTTGTTATGTTAATGTGGGGAATGCGGCTTTGTTGTGTTAAATGCTGAGAAAGTTTGCGCTAGCAGCTTGTTTTGGTTTAGAGGGTGATAAGAGGGTGCTATTAACCAATTGGGATAGTTGTTATGGTTTTGGTGTATTTGAAGATACTGTATGCGCGGGGTTTTGGGGCAGAAGGCGGGAGAGCGAGACAGAGGATGGACGATGTGCTGTGATGTCCGCTAACGGGGTCGGACCCCAAGGAGGGCGTTCAACGAGGAGACGGAGACGGACTCGTGGGGAACGTCTGGTTGACCACCGTTGTTGGTCCCAGGCGGCCGGTCGAGGTGGTCCGAGGGGGTCGCAGGGTGAAGAAGAAGGTCCTTGAGCTCCAACGGTTTTGTGCACGAAGAGATTGAACTTTGATAAGTGTGGCACCTTTTATTTTCCTTTTGTATTTTATCCTCTCTTAATTATATAGTTCCAGTAATATCTATAAACTGTAAATCATTTAATTGCATCTGGTGTATTGTCTGTTATTTGGGCGGGGTGGGGTACATCACCCAGCATCCACACAAATGAATTATCCAGTTTGGCGGGGCCGAGGGCTGTTTCTCTAGATGACAGCGAGCCGAACGAACCTGAGGGTGGCCGGCGGGGCTACATTTATATCCTTCCTGTAATTTGGTGACCAAAACTGAACACAATACTCCAGATTCGTCCTCACCAATGCCTTATACAACCTCATCATAACATTCCAGCTCTCATACTCAATACTTTGATTAATAAAGGCCAATGTACCAAAAGCTCTCTTTATGACCCTATCCACCTGTGACGCCACTTTTAGGGAATTTTGTATCTGTATTCCCAGATCCCTCTGTTCTACTGCACTCCTCAGTGCCTTACCATTAACCCTGTATGTTCTACCTTGGTTTGTCCTTCCAACGTGCAATACCTCACACTTGTCTGTATTATACTCCATCTGCCAATTTTCAGCCCATTTTTCCAGTTGGTCCAAGTCCCTCTGCAGGCTCTGAAAACCTTCCTCACTGTCTACTACACCTCCAATCTTTGTATCATCAGCAAATTTGCTGATCCAGTTTACCACATTATCATCCAGATCACTGATATAGATGACAAATAACAAGAGGACCCAGCACTGATCCCTGTGGCACACCACTAGTCACAGGCCTCCACTCGGAGAAGCAATTCTCTACTACCACTGCTTGGCTTCTTCCATTGAGCCAATGTCTAATCCAATTTACCACCTCTCCATGTATACCTAGCGACTGAATTTTCCTAACTAACCTCCCATGCAGGACCTTGTCAAAGGCCTTACTGAAGTCCATGTAGACAATATCCACTGCCTTCCCTCCATCCACTTTCCTGGTGACCTCCTCGAAAAACTCCAATAGATTGGTCAAACATGACCTACCACGCACAAAGCCATGTTGACTCTCCCTAATAAGTCCCTGTCTATCCAAATGCTTGTAGATTCTGTCTCGTAGTACTCCCTCCAATAACTTACCTACTACCAACGTTAAACGTACCGGCCTATAATTTCCTGGATTACTTTTCGATCCTTTTTTAAACAACGGAACAACATGAGCCACTCTCCAATCCTCCGGCACCTCACCTGTAGACAGCGACATTTTAAATATTTTTGCCAGGGCCCCCGCAATTTCAACACTAGTCTCCTTCAAGGTCCGAGGGAACACCCTGTCAGGTCCCGGGGATTTATCCACTTAAATTTTCCTCAAGACAGCAAGCACCTCCTCCTTTTCGATCTGTAAGTTTCCATGATCTCACTACTTGTTTCCCTTCATTCCACAGACTTCATGCCAGTTTCCTTAGTAAATACAGACGCAAAAAACCTATTTAAGATCTCCGCCATTTCCTTTGGTTCCGCACATAGCCGATCACTCTGATCTTCAAGAGGACGAATTTTATCCCTTACAATCCTTTTGCTCTTAAAATACCTGTAAAAGCTCTTTGGATTATCCTTCACTTTGACTGCCAAGGCAACCTCATGTCTTCTTTTAGCCCTCCTGATTTCTTTCTTAAGTATTTTCTTGCACCACTTATACTCCTCAAGCACCTTATTTACTCCCTGTTTCCTACACATGTCATACAACTCCCTCTTCTTCTTTATCAGAGTTGCAATATCCCTTGAGAACTAAGGTTCTTTATTCCTATTCACTTTGCCTTTAATCCTGACAGGAACGTACAAACTCTGAACTCTCAAAATTTCTCCTTTGAAGGCTTCCCACCAACCGATCAGATCTTTGCCAGAGAACAACCTGTCCCAATCCACGCTTTTTAGATCCTTTCTCATTTCTTCAAATTTGGCCGCCTTCCAGTTCAGAACCTCAACCCTGGGACCAGATCTATCCTTGTCCATGATCAAGTTGAAACTAATGGTGTTATGATCACTGGAACCAAAGTGCTCCCCTACACACACTTCCGTCACTTGTCCTAACTCGTTTTCTAACAGGAGATCCAATATTGCATCCCCTCTAGTTGGTCCCTCTATATATTGATTTAGAAAACTTTCCTGGACACATTTTACAAACTCTAAACCATCTAGACCCCTAACAGTATGGGAGTCCCAATCAACATATGGAAAATTAAAATCCCCTACCACCACAACTTTATGGTTCCTGCAGTTGCCTGCTATCTCTCTGCAGATTTGCTCTTCCAAGTCTCGTTGACTATTGGGTGGTCTGTAATACAATCCCACTAATGTGGCCATACCTTTCCTGTTTCTCAGCTCCACCCATAAGGACTCAGTAGACAAGCCCTCTAATCTGTCCTGCCTGAGCACTGCTGTAATATTTTCTCTAACAAGCAATGCTACCCCCCCCCCCCCCACCTTTCATTCCTCTGCCTCGATCACATCTGAAACATCGGAACCCTGGAATATTAAGCTGCCAGTCCTGCCCCTCCTGTAGCCAATTTTCACTAATTGCTATAACATCATAATTCCACATGTCAATCCATGCCGTCAACTCGTCCGCCTTCCCCGCAATACTCCTAGCATTGAAATATATACACCTCAGAAGATTTTTACCACCACTCACAACCTGTCTATTAGCGGATTTGCTTGAACTTTTAACATCATTTATTTTCACCCCAGCCACACTGTCAGCTCTGGCACTCTGCTTCCCATCCCCCTGCAAATCTAGCTTAAAGCCTCCCCCAATAGCACTAACAAACCTCCCTGAAGGGATATTGGTCCCCCTGTAGTTCAAGTGTAACCCGTCTCTCTTGTACAGGTCCCATCTGCCCCAGAAGAGGTCCCAATGATTCTGAAATCTGAAACCCTGCCCCCTACACCAGTTCCTCAGCCACTTGTTCATCCTCCAGAGCATCCTATTCCTACCCTCACTGGCACGTAGCACAGGTAGCAATCCTGAGATTCCCACCCTCGAGGTCCTGCTTTTCAACTTCCTACCAAGCTCTCTATACTCACTCTGCAGGACTTCCTCACTCTTCCTTGCTATGTCATTGGTACCGATGTGCACCACGACATCTGGCTGATCACCCTCCCACTTCAGAATGTCATGCAATCGATCAGAGACATCCTTGACCCTGGCACCCGGGAAGCAACAAACCATCGTGGATTCTCTGTCACGACAACAGAACCTCCTATCTGTACCTCTAACTATCGAGTCCCCTATCACTACCGCTCTCCTCTTTTTCCACCCTCCCTTCTGCACTGCAGAGCCAGACTCAGTGCCAGAGATCCGGCTACTGCAGCTTGTCCCAGGTAAGTCATCCCCCCCCAACAGTATCCAATACGGTATACTTGTTGAGGGGAATGGCCACAGGGGAACCCTGCTCTGCCTGCCCGTACCTCTTCCCTCGCCTGACAGTGACCCAATTTCCTGTCCTCTGCTTCTTTGGCATAACTACCTCCCTGTAGCTACTATCTATACTCTCCTCATTCTCCCGAATGATCCACAGGTCATCCAGCTCCTGCTCCAGTTCCCTAACGCGGTTTGTTAGGAGCTGCAGCTGGATGCACTTCTTGCAGGTGTCGTTGTCAGGGACACCGGAGGGCTCCCTGACCTCCCACATCCTGCAAGAGGAGCTTTCCAACATCCTGCCTTACATTCTCGCTATTCTAAACAATCTGAACAAAAAACTTACCAGAACCTACCCTGGCCTCTGCCTGTTCTCACTGAAGCCTGTTGAGCCAAAGCCGTCCCACTCCGACGATGGGCGCTGTATATGGTGGTCTGCTTTTAAACCTTGGCGCGCTACGTCACACGCCTGCGCAGTGCAGACCCTTCTCCCCGAGCGGTGTTTAAAAAAAAAGGTGCAGGAGTAGGCCATTCGGCCCTTTGAGCCTGCACCGCCATTTATTATGATCTTGGCTGATCATCCAACTCAGAACCCCGCCCCAGCCTTCCCTCCATACCCCCTGATCCCCGTAACCACAAGGGCCATATCTAACTCCCTCTTAAATATAGCCAATGAACTGGCCTCAACTGTTTCCTGTGGCAGAGAATTCCACAGATTCACCACTCTCTGTGTGAAGAAGTTTTTCCTAATCTCAGTCCTAAAAGGCTTCCCCTTTATCCTCAAACTGTGACCCCTTGTTCTGGACTTCCCCAACATCGGGAACAATCTTCCTGCATCTAGCCTGTCCAATCCCTTTAGGATTTTATACATTTCAATCAGATCTCCCCTCAATCTTCTAAATTCCAACAAGTACAAGCCCAGTTCATCCAGTCTTTCTTCATATGAAAGTCCTGCCATCCCAGGAATCAATCTGGTGAACCTTCTTTGTACTCCCTCTATGGTAAGGATGTCTTTCCTCAGATTAGGGGACCAAAACTGCACACAATACTCCAGGTGTGGTCTCACCAAGGCCTTGTACAACTGCAGTAGTACCTCCCTGCTCCAGCACTCGAATCCTCTCGCTATAAATGCCAGCATACCATTCGCCTTTTTCACTGCCTGCTGTACCTGCATGCCCACTTTCAATGACTGGTGTATAATGACACCCAGGTCTCGTTGCACCTCCCCTTTTCCTAATTGGCCACCGTTCAGATAATAATCTGTTTTCCTATTTTTGCCACCAAAGTGGATAACTTCACATTTATCCACATTAAATTGCATCTGCCATGAATTTGCCCACTCACCCAACCTATCCAAGTCACTCTGCATCCTTTTAGCATCCTCCTCACAGCTAACACTGCCACCCAGCTTCGTGTCATCCGCAAACTTGGAGCTAAAAAAGGAGGGAGAGAGAAACCGGGGAATTATAGACCGGTTAGCCTAACGTCGGTGGTGGGGAAACTGCTGGAGTCAGTTATCAAAGATGTGATAACAGCACATTTGGAAAGCGGTGCATTTAATTCCCTCATCCAAGTCATTAATATATATTGTAAACAACTGGGGTCCCAGCACTGAGCCTTGCGGTACCCCACTAGTCACCGCCTGCCATTCTGAAAAGGTCAATCCTTTAAGTGTCATTTGCCAGTCTATCTTAGCTAATTCACGTCTCATACCTTCAAAGTTACCCCTCTTTAAGTTCAGAACCTTTGTTTCTGAATTAACTATGTCACTCTCCATCTTAATGAAGAATTCCACCATATTATGGTCACCCTTACCCAAGGGGCCTCTCACGACAAGATCGCTAATTAACCCTTCCTCATTGCTCAAAACCCAGTCCAGAATAGCCTGCTCTCTAGTTGGTTCAAAAAACCATCCCGCATACATTCCAAGAAATCCTCTTCCTCAGCACTTTTACCAATTTGGTTCACCCAATCTACATGTAGATTGAAGTCACCCATTATAACTGCTGTTCCTTTATTGCACACATTTCTAATTTCCTGTTTAATACCATCTCCGACCTCACTACTACTGTTAGGTGGCCTGTACCCAACTCCCACCAGTGTCTTCTGCCCCTTAGTGTTACGCAGCTCTACCCATATCGATTCCACATCTTCCCGGCTTATGTCCTTCCTTTCTATTGTGTTAATTTCTTCTTTAACCAGCAACGCCACCCCACCTGTGCTTGATGCAACCCACATTTAATGTGCATACCCTCAAATCATTTTGCTTCCTGGAGTACTTTATGCTGCTATATTGGTCATTCTGGCTACCTAGAGAATTCATGGCTGTTATTATCACAGCCTGTGTACATTCTGCCACTGGCCGATACTGACCTGGCTCTCGAACTATACAGGGCTATCTGCATCCAGGAAACTGCACATCCGGAGGCTGCTTTCATCATCACCGGAGACTTTAATCAAACATCGCTGACTAAAGCTTATCCAAAGATCTGCCAACACATCCAGATGAACACACAGGGAGAAAACGTACTCGACCACTGCTACTCTCCCTAATACAACACCTACAAAGTGCTCCTTTATCTGACATTTGGGAAGTCTGATCACTCCTCCGTCTTGCTTCTGCCCATGTATAGGCAGAAGTTGAAACAGGCAGAAGCCATAGTGGTCTGACCAATCAGACTCAGTGTTACAGGACTGCTTTGATGACATCAGCTGGGATGTGTTCTGAGTTGAGGACGTCTCCGAGTACACGTAAGTGTTCACAGGCTTCATCCGGAAGTGCACTGAGAATGTTGTTCCCCAATAATTGGTCCAGGTCTACACAAAGCGGAAACCTTGGATTGATAGTTCTGTGCGCGCTGCACTCACCGTGCAAGGCAAAACTGTTGCCCCTGAAAACTGATGAGCTCAAGAAAGGTCACTATGATTTACAAAGAGCCATCAAGACAGCAAAACGTCAAAAGGTTCAGAAAACTAGGGGCCATGAGAAGGCATTGGTGGACAGGATTAAGGAAAACCCCAAGGCATTCTACAAGTATGTGAAGAGCAAGAGGATAAGATGTTAGAGGATAGGACTAATCAAGTGTGACAGTGGAAAAGTGTGTATGGAACCGGCGGAGACAGCGGAGGTACTTCATGAATACTTTGCTTCAGTATTCACTTCAGAAAAGCATCTTGGCGATTGGAGGGATGACTTGCAGTGGACTGAAAAGCTCGAGCATGTAGATACAGTATTAAGGAAGAGGATGTACTGGAGCTTTTGGAAAGCATCAAGTTGGATAAGTCACTGGGACCGGACGGGATGTACCCCAGGCTATTGTAGGAAGCGAGGGAAGAGATTGCTGAGCCTCTGGCGATGATCTTTGCATCATCAATGAGGACGGGAGAGGTTCTGGAGGATTGGAGAGTTGCGGATGTTGTTCCCTTATTCAGGAAAGGGAGTAGGGATAGCCCAGGAAATTATAGGCCAGTGAAGTGAGTCTTACTTCAGTGGTTGGTAAGTTGATGGAGAAGATCCTGAGAGGCAGGATTTATGAACATTTGGAGAGGCATTATATGATTAGGAATAGTCAGCATGGCTTTGTCAAAGGCAGGTTGTGCCTTACGAGCCTGATTGAATTTTTTGCGGATGTGACTAAACACATTGATGAAGGTAGAGCCGTAGATGTAGTGTATATGGATTTTAGCAAGGAATTTGATAAGGTACCCCATGCGAGACTTATTGAGAAAGTAAGGGGGCATTGGATCCTAGGGGACATTGCTTTGTGGATCCAGAACTGGCTTACCCACAGAAGGCAAAGAGTGGTTGTAGGTGGGTCATATTCTGCATGGAGGCCAGTGACAAGTGGTGTGCCTCAGGGATCTGTTCTGGGACCCCTACTTTTCATGATTTTTATAATTGGCCTGGATGAGGAAGTGGAGGGATGTGTTAGTAAATTTGCTGATGACATAAAGGTTGGGGGTGTTGTGCATTGTGTGGAGGGCTGTCAGAGGTTACAACGGGACATTGATAGGATGCAAAACTGGGCTGAGAAGTGGCAGATGGAGTTCAACCCAGATAAGCGTGATGTGGTTCATTTTGGTAGGTCAAATATAATGGCAGAATATAGCATTAATGGTAAGACCCTTGGCAGTGTGGAGGATCAGAGGGATCTTGGGGTCCGAGTCCATAGGACACTCAAAGCTGCTATGCAGGTTGACTCTGTGGTTAAGAAGGCATATGGTGCATTGGCCTTCATCAATTGTGGGATTGAGTTTAGGAGCCTAGAGGTAATGTTGCAGCTATATAGGACCCTGGTCAGAGCCCACTTGGAGTATTGTGCACAGTTCTGGTCACCTCACTACAGGAAGGATGTGGAAATGATAGAAAGGGTGCAGAGGAGATTTACAAGGATGTTGCCTGCATTGGGGAGCATGCCTTATGTAGGTTGAGTGAACTCGGCCTTTTCTCCTTGGAGAAACGGAGGATGAGAGATGACCTGATAGAGGTGTACAAGATAATGAGAAGCATTGATCATGTGGATAATCAAAGGCTTTTCCCCAGGGCTGAAATGGCTAGCACAAAAGGGCATAGTTTTAAGATATTTGGAAGCAGGTACAGAGGAAATGTCAGGGGTAAGTTTTTTTTTACGTAGAGAGTGGTGAGTGCGTGGAATGGGCTGCTGGTGGCTGTGGTGGAGGCGGAAACAATAGGGCCTTTTAAGAGACTCCTGGATGGCTACAAGGGCTATGGGTAAAGCCTAGGTAGTTCTAAGGTAGGGACATGTTCGGCACAGCTTTGTGGGCTGAAGGGCCTGTATTGTGCTGTATGTTTTCTATGTTCTATGTTTTCCAGTTCGCCAGAACCATGCTGGAATCTATTGATTCTTGAAAGATCATTACTAATGCCTGCACAATCTTTTCAGTTACCTCTTTTAGAACCCTGGGATGTAGAGTCCAGTGGAACCAGTATTATGTATGTGCTCCCTAAATTATAGAAGTTACATTCAGTAGTATGACCAATTGCACAGAATAGAGGTTTTGCGTTTTCAGAACAAAAGGCATAGGATTCCAGTTTCCAGGTAAATGCTATGAGTTAAGCTGTTGTAAACATTGTTATTTTATGTACCAGGTATAGGTCCAAGTGACTTATCTACCTTCAGACCTTTGTTTCCCAAACACCATCTCCCTAGTAATAGCAATTGCACTCGCTTCTGCCCCCTTGACACTCTTGAACTTCTGGCACACTACTGGTGTCTTTCACAGTGAAAAGTGATGCAAAATACTATTCAGTTTGTCCGCCATTTCCTCATCCCCCATTACGTTCTTTCCAGCATCATTTTCTGAAGAAACTTCTGGCATCCTGTTTAACATTATAGGCTAATTTGCCTTCATATTTTGTCTTTTCACCCTATATGACTTTTTAGTTGCTTTCTGTTGGTTTTTTAAAAATTCCCAATCCTCTTAACTTCCTGCTAATTTTTGCTTTATTATATGCCCTCTGTTTAGCTTTTATGTTAGCTTTGACTTCCCTTGTCAGCCACAGCTACATCATTCTGCCTTTAAAGTACTTCCTCTTTTTTGGGATTTATCCTTTGCCTTCTGAATTGCTCCCAGAAACTCCAGCCACTGCTGTTCTGCCATCGTATCTGCTGGTGTCCCCTTCCAATCAACTTTGGCCAGTTTCTCTCTCATGCCTCTGTAATTCCCTTCACTCCACTGTATTACTGATACATCTGACTTTAGCTTCTCCCTTTCAAATTGCATGGTGAATTCTAACATTTCAACTGTTTCCTGAGGGTTCCATTACCTTAAGTTCCCTAATCATGTCTCGTTCATTACACAACACCCATGCCAGAGTAGCTGATCCCAGAGTAGGTTCAAACAGAGCAAAGTTGCTGGTGAACACAGCAGGCCAGGCAGCATCTCTAGGAAGAGGTACAGTCGACGTTTTGGGCTGAGACCCTTCGTCAGGACTAACTGAAGGAAGAGCTAGTAAGAGATTTGAAAGTGGGAGGGGGAGGGGGAGATCCAAAATGATAGAAGACAGGAGGGGGAGGGATGGAGCCAAGAGCTGGACAGGTGATTGGCAAAAGGGATAGGAGAGGATCATGGGCCGGGAGGCCCAGGGAGAAGGAAAAGGCGGGGGCGGGGGAGAAACCCAGAGGATGGGCAAGGGGTATAGCCAGAGGGACAGAGGGAGAAAAAGGAGAGAGACAGAAAGAATGTGTGTATATAAATAAATAATGGATGGGGTAAAAGGCTTTATCTAACGAATATAATATTAAACACACAGTGCATATTTTCCCCGCATGAATATAGCGATAAGTCAGTTATCAGGGGAGGACAGGGGAGCTTGAAGTAAGTGTTGAACGAACCTGCAGTAGAAGTGTCAGAAGCAGGTTCGATATTATCATTTAAAGTTAAATTGGATAGGTATATGGACAGGAAAGTAATGGAGGGTTATGGGCTGAGTGCAGGTCGGTGGGACGAGGTGAGAGTAGCGTTCGACACGGACTAGAAGGGCAGAGATGGCCTGTTTCCGTTCTGTAATTGTTATATGGTTATATAAGTCAATAGCATCATAACATTTTAAGTAACGTTTGGATATTAAACACAGCATGTATTTTCCTCATATGAACATATAAAATCATTGCAACGCACCAATATCGCTGAATCAGTGGGAGCCCTGGGCTTGTTTTCCTGCAACAAGATGGTCCTATCAAGGGGTGATGGGAGACAGCGATACTCGAAGGGGGTTCCTTATGTCCAGTCTAATCCGCAATTTAGTTTTTGTTACATTCATCGCAGGGATATGTTGGAAATGGAAGCAACGTTTTCGGTGCTTCTGTGGCTTTCTCAGGATATTGAGCCATGACTTTGATCCAGAATGCCAACAGAGATGTTATGCCAAACATACATTTCAGCCTGCCGTCATTTGCAAGCTCGAGGAGTTGATCTCCTTCCCGCGCTGACATGGACGACGCGTGCATAATGGCTCAACAGTGGGCATGACAGGGAATGAGGAAAGGTGCAGCTGACAAGGAAAGGTGCCACCCGTGACAGGGAATGAGGAAAGGTGCAGCTGACAAGGAAAGGTGCCACCCGTGACAGGGAATGAGGAAAGGTGCAGCTGACAAGGAAAGGTGCCACCCGTGACAGGGAATGAGGAAAGGTGCAGCTGACAAGGAAAGGTGCCACCCGTGACAGGGAATGAGGAAAGGTGCAGCTGACAAGGAAAGGTGCCACCCGTGACAGGGAATGAGGAAAGGTGCAGCTGACTCATCGCCAAATCATATCGTTTCCTCGCAGCCCGGTCGCGCATGCTCTGCGGCCCGGTGGTTGGGGACCGCTGATCAACGGGATCTAGCTGCCAATTAGCCTCTGAATTCTGTACGTTCATTGGCCAACAGGCAATCCCTATATTACATCACTGATTGAGGTCCTCCAATTCATTCTTCAGACTTGCTATTGTTTTTTACTGACGTCTTACAATGTCTTGCTGCAAACAGCCAGGAAACAGCCTGCTGGCTATCCTTTCTCCTGGGAAAACCCAGTGATTTAAGTATGGAAACAATGCGGTGTCCCATTTCAACCATGGAGAAATCTGACTGGTCCAGTCAATCTATTGGCCTCCTGTAATCCATCCGTAGGTTAGCGAGATTCCAAAGCCCTCACTATTATTTGTCCACTCTGGGATTCTGCATCTCTCAAACAGAGTGCCGCCCTTTTAAATTTTCTATAAAGAAATGCATTTCTGCTCAAAAAGCCATACCCTGCTCGCAGCACCAAATGTAATGCTGTATCAGGTTTGCAGGTTTGCCGAGTAAGACAGTAAATGCACTGACTTCAAATAGGTATATTAATCATTTATTTACAAACATTAAAAATTCAACCTAACATTCATGTTCCCTAAGTTACAAACACTACAAAGCTGAATATTCAACGAATATATGTACTTAGTTAAAACTGTGCACAGAGCATATCTTCATACATACAGTATTGGACATTTTGACCCTAGAAAGAAGATGCCAGCTGTTCCTCTAGCCTCTCATAAACTTATATAAGGTCTCCATCTCTACAGAGATAACAAATCTGGTTGGTCCAATCTTCTTCACCCTCTCCAGAGCCTCCATATCCTTTCTATAACAGGGTGATCAGAAATGAATGCAATACTCCAGACATAGCCTAGCCAGTTTTATGAAGCTGCAACGTAAATCCAGTACTCAACCAATATCCCCCATTTTATCCCCCCTTGTTCAATCCCTTCCTACCTACGTTCGTGACACTTCTCACGCTCTTAAACTTTTCGATGATTTTAAGTTCCCTGGCCCCCACCGCTTTATTTTCACCATGGATGTCCAGTCCCTATATACTTCCATCCCCCATCAGGAAGGTCTCAAAGCTCTACACTTCTTTTTGGATTCCAGACCTAATCAGTTCCCCTCTACCACCACTCTGCTCCATCTAGCGGAATTAGTCCTTACTCTTAATAATTTCTCCTTTGGCTCCTCCCACTTCCTCCAAACTAAAGGTGTAGCTATGGGCACCCGTATGGGTCCTAGCTATGCCTGCCTTTTTGTTGGCTTTGTGGAACAATCTATGTTCCGTGCCTATTCTGGTATCTGTCCCCCACTTTTCCTTCGCTACATCGATGACTGCATTGGCGCTGCTTCCTGCACGCATGCAGAGCTCGTTGACTTTATTAACTTTGCCTCCAACTTTCACCCTGCCCTCAAGTTTACCTGGTCCATTTCCGACACCTCCCTCCCCTTTCTAGATCTTTCTGTCTCTGTCTCTGGAGACAGCTTATCCACTGATGTCTACTATAAGCCTACTGACTCTCACAGCTATCTGGACTATTCTTCTTCTCACCCTGTCTCTTGCAAAAACGCCATCCCCTTCTCGCAATTCCTCCGTCTCCGCCGCATCTGCTCTCAGGATGAGGCTTTTCATTCCAGGACGAGGGAGATGTCTTCCTTTTTTAAAGAAAGGGGCTTCCCTTCCTCCACTATCAACTCTGCTCTTAAATGCATCTCCCCCATTTCACGTATATCTGCTCTCACTCCATCCTCCCGCCACCCCACTAGGAATAGGGTTCCCCTGGTCCTCACCTACCACCCCACCAGCCTCCGGGTCCAACATATTATTCTCCATAACTTCCGCCACCTCCAACGGGATCCCACCACTAAGCACATCTTTCCCTCCCCTCCTCTCTCTGCATTCTGCAAGGATCGCTCCCTACGCAACTCCCTTGTCCATTCGTCCCCCCCATCCCTCCCCACTGATCTCCCTCCTGGCACTTATCCATGTAAGCGGAACAAGTGCTGCACATCCCCTTACACTTCCTCCCTTACCACCATTCAGGGCTCCAAACAGTCCTTCCAGGTGAGGCAACACTTCACCTGTGAGTCGGCTGGGGTGATATACTGCGTCCGGTGCTCCCGATGTGGCCTTTTATATATTGGCGAGACCCGACGTAGACTGGGAGACCACTTTGCTGAACACCTACGCTCTGTCCACCAGAGAAAGCAGGATCTCCCAGTGGCCACACATTTTAATTCCACATCCCATTCCCATTCTGACATGTCTATCCATGGCCTCCTCTACTGTAAAGATGAAGCCACACTCAGGTTGGAGGAACAACACCTTATATTCCGTCTGGGTAGCCTCCAACCTGATGGCATGAACATTGACTTCTCTAACTTCCGCTAATGCCTCACCTCCCCCTCGTACCCCATCTGTTACTTATTTTTATACACACATTCTTTCTCTCACTCTCCTTTTTCTCCCTCTGTCCCTCTGAATATACCTCTTGCCCATCCTCTGGGTCCCCCCCCCTTGTCTTTCTTCCCTGACCTCCTGTCCCATGATCCTCTCATATCCCTTTTGCCTATCACCTGTCCAGCTCTTGGCTCCATCCCTTCCCCTCCTGTCTTCTCCTATCATTTTGGATCTCTCCCTCCCCCTCCAACTTTCAAATCCTTACTCACTCTTCCTTCAGTTAGTCCTTCAGTTAGTTTCAGGTCTCGGCCTGAAACGTCGACTGCACCTCTTCCTAGAGATGCTGCCTGGCCTGCTGCGTTCACCAGCAACTTTTATGTGTGTTGCTCAACCAATAAAGACAAGATTACCATATGTCATCTTTACCACCCTATCAACATATCACCCTGGCCATTAATATTTTGATGTATGTGCAGAAGCACAGGAATGTGGTGGTGCCTTTAAACTCACTATACCCAATGACTTGGCTTCCACAACTATTGGTGGCAATGAATTACACAGATTCACCACCCTCTGGCTAAAGAAATTCCAATCTAGAGTGGTCTTTGAATTGGAATAGCTGGGGTGTTGTCCTTTGAAAAGATTAAAGGGAGAGTTCTTTTCCCAGGTTGAAAATATCGAACACTAGAGTGCATAGGTTTAAGGCGAGAAGGGGAGGTTTCAAGGAGAATGTGCAAAGCAAGTCTTTTTTTTACAGAGATTGTTAGGTATCGGGGACGTGGTAGAAGCAGATATGATAATGATGTTTAAGCATTTAGGCTGACATATGAACAGGGACTGAATGGAAAGTCATGGACCATGAGGTGGCTGATGGGATTAATTTAAAGTGGTGTCACTGATATAGACCTGGCTGGTGGCGTAGTGGCATCAGTGCCGGACTTTGGGATGAAAGGTCCCGAGTTCGAATCCAACCGGTTCCCTTGCATGCTTTCCATCTGTGCTGGATTACGAGCTGGTGATCTCTTTGGAAACTCACCCAGCAGAAGGCAATAGCAAACCTGGCCTTGTAACTTGTAACTGTAACTTGCCTTGTACGTGGTTCTCCACTATGTCAGAGAGGTGTGGAGGGAAATCGTCCGCTACCTGGAGAAACTCGGGATGCGACGTACCTTTCCTTTCCTTCACTGATATAGTAGACCAACAGGCCTTTTCCTGTGCTGCATGTGTTCATTGTTCTTTGAGAAGTTCATTTAATTGTCATTCAAAAACAATACACAAATACAGTGTTCCTCCAGGGCCAAGGTGCAAAACACAGTTACAGCAGTCATACACACCGCAAAGCACAAATAAGATAGCAGTAAGTATGCAATTGCACAAGAAATACAAACATTTGTATAATAAAGCCTAAGCCCCTGAGTTGTTGGCAAGATCAAACCTGCAGCAGTCTGCAGATGAACACAATCCAGCTCCTCTTCCACCGAGCAAACACTGGAGAGCAGCATCAGCGCCAGCGTGGACGCTGCACCACATCGCCTCCAGCATCACCTCTCCTGGGCACCTGCCATGGACGTCACTGCAGCGTGAGGCATAGCCAGTGCTACAACTGAGGCCAGGCAAGCTCCCCTGCCATCGGTCCCACCAATAAAACAGTGAACCAGAGCTCCATTACCAGTGTCCAACAGGGTCTTGCGATCACAAGAAAAACAACTATGACAATCACCCACTGTTCGGCTGCACACTGCATTCAGGCATCGACTCTGACAGTCACACTCAGTCCAGCTTTGCCACTATTGAGCAACTCTCTGATGGGGTAGACCTGAAGTTCTTAATGTCCAACAGCATCTTGTGATCATAAAAAAGACATTTACAAAAGACAATATCATCTGTAGTTGGCCCCATAGAGGCCGCTGCAGACATCCCACCTCTCCCGGAAGTTCTGGGAGTCTCCCGCATATTGATAGTGGCTCCCTGACGCCCAGAAATTACATACAATATCCCGGAAATAGATTTTTTTGAGAGGAAGAGGGAGAGGGAGAGCGAGCATCCTGATTGGTCTCTCTTCGTGCTAACAGTGGTCCCCAACCACCGGGCCGCGAGGAAACAATATGATTTGGCGATATGAAACGATATGAGTCAGCTGCATTTTTCCTCATTCTCTGTCACGCACTGTTGAATTTTAACGCTTGCGAGGTCATCAGTGACCCAAGACGTGCAAAGGATTGGGTCCGTGACCCATTTGTGAATGTTCCCGGTGAATCATCCATGTCAACGCGGGAAAATGATCAACTCCTCGAACTTGCAGATGACGGTGGGCTGAAAAGTATGTTTGACATAACATCTCTGCCGGCATTCCGAATCAAAGTCAAGGCTAAATATCCTGAGATAGCCACGAAAGCACTGAAAACGTTGCTTCTATTTCCAACATATTTCTGAGAAGCGGAGTTTTCTGCAATGAATGCAACGAAAACTAAATTGCGGAATAGACTGGACATAAGGAACCCCCTTCGAGTATCGCTGTCTCCCATCACCCCTCGATTGGACCATATTGTTGCAGGAAAACAAGCCCAAGGCTCCCACTGATTCAGCGATATTGGCATGTTGCAATGATTTTGTATGTTCATGCGAGGAAAATATGCGCTGTGTATTTAATATTAAATTCGTTAGATAATCCCCTTTAGAAACGAAATTGAGTGTATTAGCTACTTACAAGTGACTTATAGTTGGCGTATCACCTATATTCCGGTCGCGTTTAACAACCCCCCCCCCCCACCCCACCCCACCCCACCCCCGGGGTCGGCCGGTCCGCAAGAATATTGTCAATATTAAACCGGTCCGCGGTGCAAGTTGGGGACCCCTGATTTAAACTAGCTGGCTAGCTGCCAAGGAGCTGCGCTATTGATGTTCTACGTGATGAGGCCAAACTCCCTGTAGACTTGCTTAAAGTTGTAATAGAATAAACATGATAATATAAGTACATATTTTAATGTCACATTTGCTGCATATACCCAACTTGGTTTACAGATTAGACAAAATCACTAAACAAAGTACAGTATTACATACACCCTTGGAGGTCGACCGGCGGGGGGGTGGAATATGGGGTTGCGGGGAGGCGGGGGTGCTACCTCCCTGAAATGAATTTTTGCAGGGTGGGATGTCTGCCGCTGTGTCCGAGTGTACCGCCATTTTATGGGAACTTCTCAAAATCACGGGAAGTTTGGAGTAGAGCGAACTATCTAAAATCATGAAAAGTGTGGAATTGGGAGAATTTGTTTCCTGTGATTTGTGAATCAGAAAATATAGTTTTAAAGCAATTGCCAAAAAAATACATATTCTTCCTGAGGCTTCTGGATCACACAGGATGAAACGGTGGCTAAAATCTCTAAACGGTAAGTAATTTGCGCGGGAAGAGCAAACTCTCTCCATTGCTTCCTCTGCAGGGTAAACATTGAAATCCCAGCAGTGCTGATCGCGAGCAGTAGAGGGCGCTGACGATGGATTTCCTCATTCCTGGTCCCGGAGTGAGCTGGCGATCCGGAAGAACGTAAGTCTATGCCGAGTGGGCAACTTTAAAAGCTTCACTCAAAGGACATAGGTTGGTGCAACCTCTTCCTCACGACTCTAGTCTCTCTGTCACTTAAGCATTCCAAATAGTTCCTTTCCTTTGTCTTTTCGCTATAAACTTGCAATTTGTGGGGATATAGCATGCGTGTCGGCCCTCGGTTTTTGAAAGGAAGCTGTTGCAGCCATTACGCCCTATTGAAGCCTCGGTTTCTGAGAATTATACCACGTCGCCTCGGGTCTGGACTGGTTATAGGTAAACGTAATCCAGCTAGTCCCACTCCTATGCTCCCTCCCCGAAATTCTCCAAATTCCCATACTTTTCCGGATTACATATCTAACCTGTGTATGTGTGTGTGTGAACTTTATCTAACCTGTGTGTGTGTGAGAGAGAGACTTTATGCACTTTCTAACCTGTGTGTGTGTAATGTTATGTACTAGCTAACCTGTGTGTGTTTGTGTGTGTGTAACCTTATGCACTTTCTAACCTGTGTGTCTGTAACTTTATGCACTTTCTAAACTGTTTGTGAACTTTATACATTATCTAACCTGTGTGTGTGTAACTTTATGCAATACCTAACTGTGTGTGTGAACCTTATGCACTATCTAAGCTGTGTGTGTGAACTTTATGCTCTTTCTAACCTGTGTGTGTGTAACTTTATGCACTTTCTAATGTGTGTGTACTTTTATACACTATCTAACTTGTTTGTGTAACTTTATGTACTATCTAACCTGTGCGCATGTGTGTGTGAAATGTATGCACTTCCTAATATGTTTGTAATTTTATGCACTATGTAACCTGTGTTTGTGTAACTTTATGCACTATTTAACCTGTGTGTGTGTGTAATGTTATGTACTAGCTAACTTGTGTGTGTGTGTGTAACCTTATGCACTTACTAACCTGTGTGTGTATGAGTAACTTTATGTACTATCTAACCTGTGTGTGTGTGTGTAACTTTATGCAATAGCTGACCTGTGTGTGTGTATTAACATTTGCTTGATAAGCCTCAGATCATAAGACATAGGAGGACAATCAGCCCATTGAGACTGCTCTGCCATTCCATCGTGGCTGATCCTGGATCCCACTCAACCCTATACACCTGCTTTCTCGCCATATCCTTTGAGCCCTGACTGATCTGGAAACGATCAACTTTCGCCTTAAATATACCCACAGACCTGGCTTCCACCGCAGTCAAAGGCAGCGCATTCCACAGATTTACCACTTCTGGCTAAAAAAGTTCCTCCTTACCTCTGTTCTAAAGGGTCGCTCCTCAGTTTTGAGGCTGTGCCCTCTAGTTGTGGATACCCTGACCAGAGGAAGCATCCTCTCCACTTCCACCCTATCTAGTCTTTCAACATTTGGTAGGGTTTCAATGAGATCCCCCCCGCATTCTTTTAAATTCCAGTGACTACAGGCCCAAAGCTACCAAACACACTTCATATGTTAACCCCTTTATTCCCGGAATCATCCTTGTGAATCTGCTCTGGACTCTCTTCAATGACAACACAACACATATGGGGCCTAAAACTATTGACAATACTTCAAGAGTGGCCTGACTAGTGTCTTATAAAGGCTCAGAATTATCTTTGATTTTATATTCTATTCCCTTTAAATGCCAACATTGCATTTGCCTTCTTTACCACAGAGTCAACCTGTAAATTAACCTTCTGGGAGTCTTGCATGAGGACTGCTAAGTCCTTCTGCACCCTGATGTTTGAACTTTCTCCCCATCTAGATAATAGTCTGCACTGTTGTTTTTATTACCAAAATGCATTATCATATATTTTCCAACACTGTATTCCATCTGCCACTTTTTTGCCCATTCTTCCAATTTGTCCAAGTCCTATCGTAATCACATTGCTTCCTTAGCACTACCTGTCTGCCTATCTTCGTTTCATCTGTAAACTTTGCTACAAAGACATCAATTCCATTATCTAAATCATTGACAAACAATGTGAAAAGCAACAGTCCCAATACTGACCCCTGAGGAACACCACTAGTCACCAGTGGCCAATCAGAAAGGACCACTTTTATTCCCATTCACTGCCCCCTGCCTGTCAACCAATCCGCTATCCATGCCAGTACCTTTCCTGTAACACCATAGTATTTTGTTAAACAGCCTCATGTGTGGGACCTTATCAAACACCTTATGAAAATCCAAGTAAATGAATCCACTGTTTTTTCTTTGTCCACCCTGCTTGTTACTTCCTCGAAGAACTCTGATAGATTTGTCCGGCAAGATTTCCCTTCACAGAAACCATGCTGACTTTTTTTTTATCATTAGTCTCCAAGTACCTTGAAACCTCATCCTTAGTAATAGTCCAACTCTCTCCCAACCACTGAGGTTAGGCTAACTGTCCAATAATTTTCTTTTTTTTTTGCCTTCTTAAGGAGTGGAGTGACATTTGTAATCCTCCAGTCCTCCAGGACCATGCCGGAATCAAATGATGCTTGAAAGATCATGACCATTGCATCCATTATCTCTTCAGCAACATCTCTCAGGACTCTGGGCTGTAGTCCATCTGGCCCAGGTGACTTATCCACCTTAGGACCTTTGAGTTTGTCTAGCACTTTTTGCTTTGTAATAGCAATGGCCCCCTGACACTCACGGACCTCTGGCACACTACTAGTGTCTTCTACAGTGAAAACAGATGCAAAGTAGCCATTCAGTTCATCTGCCATTTGTTCCCCATTACTACCTCACCAGCATCATTTTCCAGTGGTCCAATATCAACTCTCACTATTATATAACTGAAAAACTTTTGGTATCTTGCTTTATATTATTGGCACGTCTTCCCTCGAATTTTAAAAGCTTCCCAATCATCCAACTTCTCACTCACTTTTACTACCTTATATGCCCTTTCCTTGGCTTTTATGCAGTCCTTAACTTCCTTTGTCAGCCACGGTTGCCTACCTCTGCTATTTGAGAACTTGTTCCTCTGTGGGACATATCAATCCTGCATCTTGTGAACTATTCCTAGAAACTTCAGCCATCTCGGCTCTGCCGTCAATTCCTGCCAGTACCCTCCTTCAATCCACCTGGGCAAGCTCCTCTGTCATGCCCCTGTAGTTTCTTTATTCCATTATGATATTGATACATGTGAGTTATGCTTTTCCCTCTCAAATTGCAGTATGAATTCAATCATATTATGATCACTGTCTCCTGAGGGTTCCTTTATGTTAAGCTCCCTAATAAGATCTGGGTTATTACACAACACCCAATCTAGGATAGCCTTTCTCCGAGTAGGCTCAATCACAAGCTGCTCTAAAAAGCCATCTTGTAGGCATTCAACAAATTCCTTCCTCTTGCAATCTGACACCAACCTGATTTTCCCAATCCCCTTGCATATTGAAGTCTTCCATTACAATTGTCCTTATTACATCCCATTTCCAGCTCCCTTTGCAATCTTAACCCCACATCCTGGCTACTATTTGGAGGCCCCTATATGATTCCCATAATGTTTTTATTTTAACTCTCACAATTTCTTAACTCAATTCACAAAGATTCAACATTCTCTGACCCTATGTCACCTCTTTCTAAACATGTAATTCCATCTCTTACCAACAGAGCCACACCATTGCCTATGCCTTCCGACTTGTCCTTTCCATACAAAGTATATCCTTTGATATTAAGCTCCCAACTATGACGTTCTTTCAGCCACGATGTCAACATCATACCGACCAATCTCTAAATGCACCACGGGTTCATCCACCTTACTCTGAATGCTCTGTGCCTTTAAATACAGCACCTTCAAGCCTACATTCTTCACCCTTTGAATTTTGCCTCTGTGGTACAATTTAATGCTTTACTCTGACTACATTTGTAGCCAATCATTGACTTTTTCTTCCTTACATTCATGTTACACCCATCATCTACTTGTAAACCTGCTGGTTCATCCTCAGCTCTTTCATCCTGATTCCAATCCCCTGCCTTGTTCTGCATCTAATCTGTGTAAATATATGAATTATTTAACTGGGTATATTGAAGGAGCTTTAGTAACTCCTACAAACAGAGCAGTATGGTAGCGTAGTGGTTAGTACAGTGCTTTACAGTAGGGTTCCATTCCTGCCGCTCCCTGTTTGTACGTTCTCCCGGTGACCACATGGGTTTTCTCTCTTAGTCCAAAGTGGTCTGTTAATTGGTGATTGTAAATTGTCCTGTGATTAGGCTAGAATTAAATCGGGTTTGCTGGCTCAAAGGGCCAGGAGGGCCTTCTCCGCACTGTGTCTCAATAAATAAATAAATCCCAGGCAGATTTTAAATGGAAATGTAAATATGGATTAAATCTCAACTCAGCTTTGCTGCTTCAGGTTATGTTTGAACTTTCTTAGTATCAGTTCTGCTGATCTTCTGTTAGATCCTGATGCTTTTGCTATCCAAAGGTTCTTGGGAAGTCGCGAATGGTGCATAAATCTTCTTTCTTTCTTTTTCAATCTTTTTATTAGTTTCATAAAAATAACATAACATGGTAGTAGTACAAAGTTATTGGGAATACATTGTTATAATTAGCATAAGTGATTATAAAGCCAGATAATACTTAAATATTAAACTCCCAATCATATAGGGTACAAATGAATAATATAAAACAAAGAAAAATATCTAAAAAAAATGAAAAAGGAAAAACAAAATAACCTCCAAAAAAACTAATCTAAACAGAATTAATCAACTAAACTAAAAAAAAAAAGACATGGGTTGTTTTGTAGCATCGTAAAAGAAAGGAGAAAAAAGAAAACCTTAGTGTCGACGACTCCATTCCTCTCAACCAATGTTATAGAGAAAGTTTGGAAATAGTCAACTTACATCATATGAAAATGTTGAATAAATGGCCTCCAAGTCTTTTTGAATTTAATAGAGGGGTCATAAACAACACGTCTAATTCTTTCCAAATTTAAACACAGCATAGTTTGAGAAAACCAATGAAATGGGGTAAGAGGATTAATCTCTTTCCAATTCAGCAAAATGGATCTTCTACCCATTAAAGTAAGAAATGCAGTCATCCGACGAGCTGAAGAGGTTAAATGATTTGAGTCTATTATTGGTAACCTAAAAATAG
The DNA here is from genome assembly GCF_030028105.1 of Mobula birostris. Taxonomy (NCBI): domain Eukaryota; kingdom Metazoa; phylum Chordata; class Chondrichthyes; order Myliobatiformes; family Myliobatidae; genus Mobula; species Mobula birostris. Next base: position 61,345,152 of record NC_092385.1, read on the forward strand.
CAGTAATTGGGTGAGGTTGTAAGTCTATATTCAAAACCGTTGAAATAATATCAAAAATATCTTTCCAATAGTTTTTCAACAAAGGACATGACCAAAACATGGGAGTTAAAGAAGCTATCTCGGAGTGACATCTATCACTTATAGGATTTATATAAGAGTAATAACGAGATAATTTATCTTTGGACATAAGAGCCCTGTGCGCTACTTTAAACTGTATCAATGCATGTTTAGCACATGTAGAGGATGAGTTAACTAATTGAAGAATTTTTTTCCCATTTTTCAATTGGTACAGTGAGCTTAAGTTCTCTTTCCCAATCAGTTTTAATTTTATTAGATACATCAGGACATAAATTCATAATTATAAATAATTGCTACAACACCTTTCTGAAAAAGATTTAAATCTAAAATTTTTTCTAAAACATCCATTGGATATAAACGTGGAAAATTAGGAGAAACAAAAATTAAAAAGTTTCTAACCTGTAGGTATCTAAAAAAGTGAGATCTAGGTAAATTATATTTATTAGATAGTTGTCCGAAGGACATAAAACAATTATCCAAAAATAAATCACGAAATCGTATTATACCTGTGATTTTCCAACCTAAATAAGCTTGATCCATAGTGGAAGGTTGAAAAAAGAAATTAGATATAATAGGACTTGCTAAAATAAATTGGTTCAACCCAAAAAATTTTTGAAATTGAAACCATATACGTAAAGTATGTTTAACTATTGGGTTATTCATTTGTTTATACAATTTAGAAAGAATAAAAGGAAGCGAAGTCCCTTGTAAAGAATTACATTCAAGATTTACCCAATGTGGACTTGTTGATAATTTTATGAAGTGTTACAAGAGTGGAAAATGAACAAGAACGAGGAGTGAGAAAACAAAGTAAAGAAAAGGGAGAAACAGCCGCTGCCATGACTAGAGATAACAAAATTTACAGTGATTACAGTTAACCTGTAAAATACCCAGATTCAAGCGATGCCACAGAAAACTAACAAGTTTCTAGAAAACTACAGAAGCAACTGTACCATAATTACTAGAAAATTCACTGAACAATTACACGTATATTGGTGATTATATAAAAAATACAAGCAAGTATTGGGAAGATAAACTACAAGGAAAATATCAATTCTATACCCAGTCCAAAACGTGTGAATCAGAAGGTTCCAGGTTTGAACACACTCCAGATATGAGCACAAAACCCTAACACCACTGCACTGCTGTTTCTTTCAGCTGAGACTTTAAACCAAAGCCGCACCTACACACAGGCGGATCTAAATGATGCTAATGTACTATTTTCAAGGTCAAGGCAGCTGTCCAGATGCCCTGGCCAATCTTTATTCCTGGTATACCTTTTCTGTGATGAGGTATCCGGTGTTATGACCTTGGTGCTAATGCTGATGGGAGACTGTTGGTTGCAAACAAGCTATTGGCCTTCTTAAAGCAATGGCTACATTTGAAACACAAGAATCTCTGCAGATGCTGGAAATTCAGAGCAATGCACACAAAATGCTGCAGGGACTCAGCAGGGCAGCAGCATCATGGAGGGGAACCAACTGTTGAGGTCTTCATCAGGACTGGAAAGAGGAAAGAAGCCAGAATAAGAAGGTGGTGGGGGAGGAAAAGGAGCATACGCTGGCATGTGATAGGTGAAAGCATGTGGGGGGGAGGGTAGGTGGGTGGGGATGAAGTGAGAAGCCAGGAGGTGATGGATGGAGAATAGATGGATTCCTTATTGATCCCAAAGGAAATTACAGTATCATAGAAATCACAGTAGCATTACAAGTGCACAGATATAAATATTAGAAGAGAACGTAGAACACAGAAATCTACAGCACATTACAGGCCCTTTGGCCCACAATGTTGTGCTGACCATGTAACCTACTCTAGAAACTACCTAGAATTACCCTACCGCACAGCCCTCTATTCTTCTAAACTCCATGTGGTAAGAGTCTCTCAGGAGACCCTATTGTATCCCCCTCCACCCACATACCCACTGTTAAAAAACTTATCACTGATATGCCCTCTGTACCTACTTCCAAGCGCCTTTAAACTATGCCCCCTCGTGTTAGCCATTTCAGCCCTGAGAAAAAGCCACTGGCCATCCACACAATCAATGCCTCTCGTCATCTTATACACCTCCATTAGGTCACCTCTCATCCTCCGTCACTCCAAGGAGAAAAGGCCAAGTTAGTTGAAAGAACGAAAAATAAGTTACTACAAACAGTCTAATGGGGGGCGGGGGTGCGGTCATCACTTCCCTGGCTATAGGTTGACTTATTATAGAGCCTAATGGCCGAGGGTAAGAATGACCTTGTATAGCGCTCTTTGGAGCAGCACAGTTGTCTTAGTCTATTACTGAAAGTGCTCCTCTGTTCAGCCAAGGTGGCAAAAACATTGTCCAGATTTGCCAGGATTTTCTGTAGGGTCCTTTGTTCTACCACGGCCTTCAGTGTGTCCAGCTTGTCTCCTACAACAGAGCCAGCCTTTCTAATCAGTCTGCCATCTAGATGCACCCCAGGTACTCCTCGCCACATCCATGTCTTCACCATCAATAGTAACAGGGAGAAATGCGGGGTTAGTCTTCCTAAAGTCCATCACCATCTCCTTTGTCTTACTGATGTTGAGCTGCAGGTGACTCAGCTTGTATCATTTGATAAAGTCCTCCATCAGGGTCCTGTATTCCTGTCCTCCCAACTATTGCTGAGTCATCAGAGAATTTCTGCAGATGATATGACTGTGTTGTATCTAAAGTCCAAGGTCCACAGAGTAAACAGGAGGGGCGCCACTACAGTCCCCCATGGGGCCCTGATGCTGATCACACAGCTCTGAAGCTGTACATACCGTGGTCTGCCAGTCTCTTATCCAGGATACAATGGAAGCGCCATTGTTAGGGGGAACAGCTTTTCCCCCTAACAATGAAGAAGAAATCTGATTGGAGAGGAGAGTGGATCATGGGTTATATTTTCAAGAAATTAAGAAGCGTTTCATTGGTTGTGAAGTGTTTTGAGGTGATTTTTTACTGTTTCACTAAGTTTCAATGTACATGTGACAAATAAAGCTAATCTTATAACCACTATCGAGATGGGAGGAGTACCAGATAGCTATCTTTCAAAGTTCACTTTACACTTTACAATTAGACTAGTGCAATCCAGGTTAGGTTCTGATTAAAGTATTCCCCAGAGTGCCATGCCATTAAAGTTTCCTCTACGTTGCCAAATCACGCACTTATGGCAATGGGTGGCTGTAGTTAAAACAAAAATAGATGGACCTGCACTTATATGATACCCTTCATGCAACATTCAGAACTTTTGTGTCAAATTAAGTCAGTGAGGATTGTGCTGGCTATCATGACTTGCAGAGTCATGTGCCAAAATAGCATGCCCATGACTCTGCAAGTCATGATAGCCTTCCTCACTGTTCACAACACCCCCCAATCTTGGTGTCATTAACAAGTTTGCTGATCTGGTTAATCACATTATCATCCAGATCATTGATATATCTGTAGATGACAAACAGGAATGTAATGACACAATTGTAATGGGGGACTTCAATATGCAAGGGGATTGGGAAAATCAGGTTGTTGTTGGATCGCAAGAGAGGAAATTTGATGAATGCCTATGAAATGGCTTTTTGGAACATCTTGTGCTTGGGCCTACTCTTGAAAAGTCTATCCTAGATTGGGTGTTGTGTAATAACCCAGATCGTATAAGGGAGCTTCACGTAAAGGAACCCTTAGGTGGCAATGATCATAATATGATTGAATTCTTACTGCAATTTGAGAGGGAGAAGCATAACTCACATGTATCATTATCACAATGGAATAAAGGGAATTACAGGGGCATGAGTGAAGAGCTTGACCAGGTGGATTGGAAGAGAATACTGGCAGAAATGACGGCAGAGCAGAGTTGGCTGAAGTCTCTGGGAAAAGTTCACAAGATGCAGGATAGGTAATGTCCCACAGAGGAAGAAGTTCTCAAATGGCAGAGGTAGGTCACCATGGCTGACAAAGGAAGTTAAGGACCGCATAAAAGCCAAGGAAATGACATATAAGGTAGCAAAAGTGAGTAGGAAGTTGGATGATTGGGAAGCTTTTAAAATCCAACAAAAGGCAACTGAAAAAGTTATAGAAGGGAAAAGATGAAATATGAGGGCAGACTAGCCAATAGTATAAAGCAGGATACCAAAAGTTTTATCAGTTATATAAAGAATGAAAGGGAGGTTAGAGTTGATATTGGACCACTGGAAAAAGATGATGGTGAGGTAGTAATGGGGGACAAAGAAATGGCAGATGAATTTAATGGATACTTTGCATTTGTCTCACTGTGGAAGCCACTAGCAGTGTGCCAGAGGTCCACGAGTGTCAGAGAGCAGGAGTGAGTGCCATTCCTATTACAAAATGAAAAATTGCTAGGCAAACTCAAAGCTCTTCAGGTGGGTAAGTCACCTAGGCTAGATGGACTACATCTCAGAGTCCTGAGAGAGGTTGCTGAATAGATAACGGATGCATTGGTCATGATCTTTAAAGAATCACTTGATTCTGGCATGGTCTCAGAGGACTGGAAGATTGCAAATGTCACTCCACTTTTTAAGAAGAGAGGACGGCAAACAAAAGGAAATTATTGGCCAGTTAGCCCAACCTCAGTGGTTGGGAAAGTGCTGGAGTCTATTATTAAGGACGAGGTTTTGAGGTACTTGGAGACTAATGATAAAATAAGGCAAAGTCAGCATGGTTTCTGTCAAGGGAAATCTTGCCTGACAAATCTGTTAGAGTTCTTCGAGGAAGTAACAAGCAAGGTGGACAAAGGAGAGGCAGTAGATGTCATTTACTTGGGATTTTCATAAGGTGTTTGACAAGGTGCTACACATGAGGCTGCTTAATAAGATAAAATTCTATGGCGTTACAGGAAAGATACTGGCATGGATAGTAGAATGGCTATCATAGCAGGAGTAGCTAGTGGAAATAAAAGGGGCCTTTTCTGGTTGACTGCCAATGCCAGTGGTGTTCCTCAGGGGTCAGTATCAGGACCGCTACTTGTCACGTTGTTTGTCAGTGATTTAGATAATGAAATTGATGTCTTTGTAGTAAAGTTTGTAGATGATATGAAGATAGGTGGAGGGGTAGGTGCAGCAGGACAGACAAATTGGAAGAATGGGCAAAAAAGTGGCAGATGGAATACAGTGTTGGGAAATGATAATGCATTTTGGTAAAAGGAACAATAATGTGGGCTATTGTCTAAATGGGGAGAAGGTTCTAAAATCAGATGCAGAGGGACTTAGGAGTCCTTGTGCAAGGCTCCCAGAAGCTTACTTCACAGGTTGAGTCTGTGGTAAAGAAGGCAAATGCAATGTTAGCATTTATTTCAAGGGGAATAGAATATAAAAGCAAGGAGATAATGTTGAGCTACTTCACTAGTCTGGCCACACTTCCAACCTTGTCAACAGTTTTGGGCACCGTATCTCAGAAAGGATGTGTTGTCATTGGAGTCCAGAGGAGGTTCATGAGGATGAACCTAGGAATGAAGGGGTTAACATATGAGGAGCGTTTGGCAGCTTTGGGCCTGTACTCACTGGAATTTAGAAGAATGCGGGGGGGATCTCATTAAAACCTATCGAATATTGAAAGGACTAGCTAGGTTGGATGTGGAGAAGATGTTCCCTATGATGGGGGTGTCCAGAACTAGAGGGCACAGCCTCAAAATTGAGGGGTGAACCTTTAGGACAGAGGAAAGGAGCAATTTTTTTAGCTGGAGGGTAGTAAATCTTTGGAATGCTCTGCCACAGACTCTGGTGGAGGCCAAATCCAAGCAAGTATTTAAAGTGGAAGTTGATTATTTCCGGATCAGTTGGTGCATCAAAGGATATGGCAAGAAAGTAGGTGTATGGGGTTTAGTGGGATGCGGGATCAACCATGATGGAATGGTGGAGCTGACTTGATGGGCTGAATGACCTAATTCTGCTCCTATGTCTTGTGGTCTTACGGACCCAGCACCGATCCCTGCGGCAAACTGCTAGTCATGTGCCTGCAGTCAGAGAGGCAACCCTCCACTACCACTCTCTGGCTTCTCCCACAAAGCCAATGTCTAATCCAGTTTACCACCTCATCTTGAATGTCAGGCGACTGAACCTTCTTGACCAGTTGCAAAGAGAGGTATGAAGGCCCTAGTCCTGAAGCTTTGCAGTGTATTTGGATGGAATAATGATGCTGAAAACCAAGCTGTAGTGGATGAACAACAGCCTGTCATACAAGTTCCTGGTGTCCAGTTGATCCAGAGCAGAGTGAAGGGCCAGATAAATCACATCTGCTATTGACCTGTTGTGGCAGTAGGCAATTTGGAGCCAATCTGAGGCAGGAGCTGATTTGCACCACAACCAAGCTCTTCTTGGGCATTAGTGCAGTACCTACCTTTTTTTTAGCAGGTGGGAAATTTTGACTGCAGACACGAGAGGTTGAATATGTCTGTAAGTATCATTTTACTCTAACGTTCATGGAGATTTCTTCTCGAATTTCTGGAATTCTCTGCCCAGAGAGTTGTGGACATCAGCTCATTAGAAGTACTGAAAATGGCGGTGGATATGTTTTTGAAGGATTGAGAGTGATGTGGATCTGGCATAGAGAAAGACTTGTGGTCTGCGGTGTTATCATCCATGATTACGTTGAATGATGGGGCAGGCTTTAGAGACCTAGTAGCCTAATCCTGCTCCTATCTTCTTCTCTTGAGAGTTGTACAGAACAAAAGCGGGCCTTCTGGCCCAACTCATCCATGCCAACCATGTTGCCCATCTACCATATCACATCTCCCCGCATTAGTTCCTCTCCAAATGCCTATTTAAACATTTTAATTGTATCTGCCTGTACCAGCTCCTGTGTGGCCTGTTTGAGATAACTATCTTCCTCTTTTAGAAAAACTTCTCTCAAATCTTATGTCTTCTGAGTTAAGGCTAAGTGAGCTAAGGTTTTTCTCTTTGGAGTGAAAGAGGATGAGAGGTGGCTTTTAGAATGGTATAAGATGATAAGAGGCATAGATTGAGCGGATAGGCGAAGACTTTTTCCCAGGGCAGAAATGGCTAATACAAAGGTGAATAATTTTAAGGTGATTGGAGGAAAGTATAGGGGGGATGTCAGAAGTAAGTTATTTACATAGAGAGGGTGAGTGTATGGAACACCCTGCCAGGGACGGTGGTAGAGACAGATAAATTTGGGACATTTAAGAAACTCTTAGGCACATGGATAATAGAAAAATGGAGGGCTACGTTGGAGGGGAGGTTTGGATTGTTCTTAGAGTGGGTTAAAAGGTCAGCACAACATTGAGGGCCGAAGGACCTGACTGTGTTCTGTGTTCTGGAACTACTTCACGTTTCTCCCCTCCCATTTTAAACCTGTGCCTTCTGCCTATTTTTGGAAAAAGACTCTTGACTGTCTGACTAAGAGACTTAGTTTGGCATTGTGTTCAGTACAGGCATTGTGGGTTGAAGGGCCTGTTCCTGTGATGTGCTGGTTTATATGTTCTGTGTAGTGCACTGACCAGGATTGTGCCTAGCAGTGCTGCAGTAAGACATCCCAACTCAATGACTTGATCCATGAGGGAAAGCATGCCAGTTGCCATCTTCACTACCCTGCCATCCGTGTCACTATTTTCCTTGTATTCTGTTCAGGTTCAAATTCAAGTTTATTGTCATTCAGCCATACACATGTATACAGCTCAACAAAACACCATTCTGGGGCCAAGTTGCAAAACACGATCCAGCCACCAAATAATACTATCACAAGTCTCTGAGTGGAATGGCTTGAGGATTGACAGGTTGACAGAAAGTGTGACGTGCTTTTTTAGTGTTACTTGCACTATTATAATAATGTCTAACGGGGTCTTGCATTCATAAGAAAATGTGTAAGACAAACATTTGCACCATTTGTGCAGCCCAGAGAGGTCACTGCAACTAAGCACAGAACTATTTAAATTTTCCCTTATTAATTTAGATGATAATTATAGAGAGAGCTCAATTTTGCATCAAACCCATGATATTGCCTGACCTGGAACTGTTGGAATAGGATGTGTGGAAGGACATTTCCATATTAACACTACCTGCCATGAACGGTTTAGCAGAAGCTGGAGTCTGTATCATGTCAGTACTCAATCTGATTGTTCCATGATTTACTTGTATACTTTCCCCAAAATCCTAGGATGTGTTGTGTCCATTGTGGCCTTGATGACTTCCTTACTTCAAGTTCAACCAGCTTTCCTAATCCTCTATTCTATCCATATTTATCGTATCCAGTATCACAGCTGTTAATTTGGAAGCACCGTCTCCCTGGTGAAGATACACAATGTACTCATTTACTACCCAAACTCTGCCCTCAGTGTCCATGTGCAAGTTCCTGTCATTGTCTTGAGTGGGCTCACTCTTTCACATAGAAAGCTTTTGTTATTTATATGTTGGTCAAACAGTTTGGACTCTCCTCCTACATTTCAGCTAATCTTTACTTGCTCCTCTCTTAATTTTGTTTACTTCTAAACTGGATCTTTTATGGTCTGCTTGGTTCACGATGCTACTGACAACCCAACATCTACATAATTTAACCTTGCCTTACCTTCTACCAGTTAGTATCTCACATCAATGACCCTTCATCAATGTGGAGGGAGTCTCTCTTTATTTCCATCTATAATCCATGCTATAATGAACTAACCCACGAACACCACTACCTCAGAATTTTGCTTTCTTTTTGCACTACTTCATTTTTTTAATATGTACTCCTTATTGTAATTTACAGTTTTTAGATATCGCATTGTACTGTCGCAAAGCAGCAAATTTCACAACAAATTGTGAAAGTGGCCAGTGAGTGAGTGGGCCAGTGAAGGAGTGGAGCTTTGAGGCTTTGACTCGAGAGATTCTGGCAGTTTTGGCAGTTGGTCTGTGCAATCAAGTCAATCAAGATTTGAATAGATCAGCAGAAAGCCGTTGATTAGACAATCAAGATTTGAATAGCTCAGACTCAGCAGAAAGCAGCTGATTGGGCAGTCGAGGTCAGGTGACCAAACATTTTGAAAAGCTCAAACAGATAAATAGAGGGATAGTTCAAGCGAAGCAGCCTCTGGAAAGCGGCCAGTGAAGGAGTGGAGCTTTGAGGCTTTGACTCGAGAGGCTTCGACGAGAAGAGGCGGAGGACAAGCTTGCTCGCAGTTAGTCTTTACAATGTCTCCTGAGACGGTGATGTGCCTCTCATGTGAGATGTGGCAGTCTTGGCGGAATGCCCCTCTCCCGCAGAGTCACATCTGCCAGAAGTGCATACGGCTGGGCGATCTGGAAGACCGTGTAAGGAATCTGGAGCAGCAGCTGGATGACCTTCGACTCATAAGGGAGAATGAAGCAGTCATAGATGAGAGCTACAGGGAGGTAGTCACACCGAGGCTGTCGGAAGCAGGTCATTGGGTGACAGCCAGAGGAGGGAAAGCGAAGGTGAGCAGACAGGTAGTGCAGAGCACCCCCGTACCCATTACCCTGAATAATAAGTTTACCGTCCTGGATACTGTTGGCGGGGATGACTGACCAGGTGTGAGCTACGGTGGCAGGGCCTCCGGCACTGAGTCTGACCCTGTGGTGCAGAAGGGTGGGACAGAGAAGAGGAGAGCTGTCGTCATTGGAGACTCTATAGTCAGGGGAGCAGACAGGAGATTTTGTGGACGTGAGAAGGACACCCGTATAGTTTGTTGCCTCCCGGGTGCCAGGGTCCGGGATGTCTCTGACCGGGTGCACGACATCCTGGTACGAGAGGGAAGGCAACCAGAAGTCGTTATACATGTTGGGACCAACGGCATAGGCAGGAAGAGGGATGAGGTCCTGAAGTGTAAGTTTCGGGAACTAGGCAGAAGGCTGAAGAACAGGACCTCAAGGGTGGCGTTCTCAGGATTGCTGCCAGTGCTACGTGACATTGATGGTAAGAATTGGAGGAGATGGCAGTTGAATGCGTGGCTGAGGAGTTGGTGCAGGGAGCAGGGTCTTAGATTTTTAGATCATTGGGATCTCTTCTAGGGAAGGTGGGACCTGTACAGATTGGATGGGTTGCACCTGAACTCCAGGGGGAGCAATATCCTTGCAGGTAGGTTTGCTAGCATGGTTCGGGAGGGTTTAAACTAATTTGCAAGGGGGATGGAACCCAGAGCGATAGAGCAGTGAAAGAAGTGCATGGAGTAAAGCCAGATCTAACATACAGAGAGACTTTGAGGAAAGAGAAGCAGAATAAACAGTGTAAAGACAGTAAGGTAGAAGGGCTGAAATGTGTGTACCTCAGTGCAAGAAGCATCAGGAACAAAGGTGATGAACTGAGAACTTGGATACATACATGGAATTATGTTGTAGTGGCCATTACAGAGACTTGGCTGGCGCCAGGGCAGGAATGGATTCTCAATATTCCTGGATTTCAGTGCTTTAAAAGGGATAGAGAGGGCAGAAAAAGGAGAGGAGGGGTGGCATTACTGGTCAGGGATACTATTACAGCTACAGAAAGGGTGGGTAATGTAGCAGGATCCTCTACATGACAGGAGTGAAGGTAGGACTGATTAGAGATAAAGGTGGGAAGATGTGCCTGGAGGCTGTGGAAGTGAGCAAGGTCCTCAGTGAATACTTCTCTTTGGTATTCCCCAATGAGAGGGAACTTGATGATGGTGAGGACAATAAGAGTGAGGTTGATGTTCTGGAGCATGTTGATATTAAGGGAGAGGAGGTGTTGGAGTTGTTAAAATACATTAGAACAGATAAGTCCCCGGGGCCTGACAGAATATTCCCCAGGCTGCTCCACGAGGCAAGAGAAGAGATTGCTGAGCCTCTGGCTAGGATCTTTATGTCCTCGTTGCCCACGGGAATGGTACTGGAGGATTGGAGGGAGGCGAATGTTGTCCCCTTGTTCAAAAAAGGTAGAAGGGATAGTCTGGGTAATTATGGACCAGTGAGCCTTACGTCTGTGGTGGGAAAGCTGTTGGAAAAGATTCTTAGAGATAAGATCTATAGGCATTTAGAGAATCATGGTCTGATCAGGGATCGTCAGCATGGCTTTGTGAAGGGCAGATCGTGTCTAACAAGCCTGATAGAGTTCTTTGAGGAGGTGACCAGGCATATAGATGAGGGTAGTGCTGTGGATGTGATCTATATGGATTTTAGTAAGGCATTTGACAAGGTTCCACACGGTAGGCTTATTCAGAAAGTTAGAAGGCATGGGATCTGGGGAAGTTTGGCCAGGTGGATTCAGAATTGGCTTGCCTGCAGAAGGCAGAGGGTGGTGGTGGAGGGAGTACATTCAGATTTAAGGATTGTGACTGGTGGTGTCCCACAAGGATCGGTTCTAGGACCTCTACTTTTCGTGATTTTTATTAACGACCTGGATGTGGGGTTAGAAGGGTGGGTTGGCAAGTTTGCAGGCGACACAAAGGTTGATGGTGTTGTAGATAGTGTAGAGGATTGTCAAAGATTGCAGAGAGACATTGATAGGATGCAGAAGTGGGCTGAGAAGTGGCAGATGGAGTTCAACTCGGAGAAGTGTGAGATGGTACAATTTGGAAGGACAAACTCCAAGGCGAGTACAAAGTAAATGCCAGGATACTTGGTAGTGTGGAGGAGCAGAGGGATCTCGGGGTATATGTCCACAGATCCCAGAAAGTTGCCTCACAGGTGGATAGGGTAGTTAAGAAAGCTTATGGAGTGTTGGCTTTCATAAGTTGAGGGATAGAGTTTAAGAGTCGTGATGTAATGATGCAGCTCTATAAAACTCTGGTTAGGCAGCACTTGGAGTACTGTGTCCATTTCTGGTCACCTCACTATAGGAAGGATGTGGAAGCATTGGAAAGGGTACAGAGGAGATTTACCAGGATGCTGCCTGGTTTAGAAAGTATGCATTATGATCAGAGATTAAGGGAGCTAGGGCTTTACTCTTTGGAGAGAAGGAGGATGAGAGGAAACATGATAGAGGTGTACAAGATACTAAGAGGAATAGATAGAGTGGATAGCCAGTGCCTCTTCCCCAGGCACCACTGCTCAATACAAGAGGACATGGCTTTAAGGTAAGGGGTGGGAAGTTCAAGGGGGATATTAGAGGAAGGTTTTTTACTCAGAGAGTGGTTGGTGCGTGGAATGCACTGCCTGAGTCAGTGGTGGAGGCAGATAGACTAGTGAAGTTTAAGAGACTACTAGACAGGTATATGGAGGAATTTAAGGTGGGGGCTTATATGGGAGGCAGGGTTTAAGGGTCAGCACAACATTGTGGGCTGTACTGTGCTGTGCTATTCTATGTTCTATGTTCTCTATGTTCTAAATGTTGGTGATATTAATTCTGATTCTGATTAAGATGGTGGAGACATGAGTCTAGGGGACAATGCTGAAAGGGGAGGGGAACAAAATGTTCCTGGTGGTGGGATCTTGTTGGAACTGCAAAAATTCAGGAGGATGATCTGTTAAATCCAGTGGCTGGTGTTATGGAGGGAGAGGACCAGGGGAACTCTGCTTTCACCCTCCTCCTCCTGGACAGAGCAAGAACAGAGATACAGGAAATAGATGAGATGGGGTCAAGGGCTGTGTTCATTGTGGCAGGTGTAGCACATTCAGCTACAGGGTCACTGAGGAACTGGAAGATCATCTCTGTTCCTCCCTTTGCAGATACCACTTGACCCTCTGAATGTTTGTAACATTTTTATGTTTTTATTTCAAACGAGAAAATCTGCAGATGCTGGAAATCCAAGCATCATACACAAAATGCTGGAGGACTCTTCATGATGAAGGATCTCATTGACTGTTTACTCTTCTCCATAAATGCTGCCTGGCCTGCTGAGTTCCTCCAGCATTTTGTGTGTTGCATATTTTTACTTCATTCTGTTTGTAGCTGGTGCCTATTGTTGCTGGGATGGATGGGTAGATGTGTATCAGCCCCATGAGAATGACACTCTAATGTAGTGGGCTCTTTACTCACTATCTAACCATGGTGCACCTGCTTGAAAATGTCTGAGCTGATCGAGAGGGAGCTGTGATGCTCTGGTTGAAGGCTGAGACAATGTAAGGGAAGCCAAGCACTATGCGTAACTTCCCCAAGAAGGCCTCTTCCTACGTCTATATCTGCTCTGGAATAGTTGGTTGAGATATGGGAGTTTTACCCATGTAGACCTCTCTTTAACATACCATGAAATTGTTTGCTTAAAGAAAGTGAAGGGAGTGTTACTGTGCTAAAAATTAGCTGCAGGGGGATCTCTGCACGTCAAGTAGCATCTGTGGAGGGGTAGGGATTGTTGACAGGTGAGAGGCAGAGGTGAGACAGGAGCTGGCAGGTGATAGGCAGATCCAGGTGAGAAGGGATTGATCAGCTGATGGACCTCTCCCCACCTGCTTCCACCCATCCGCTCTGAGAATCGAATGGAAGATTAGCTTTATTTGTTACATGTGCATCAAAACATATAGTGAAATGTGTCATTTGTGCCAAAGAGGTGTTGGGGGGCAGCCCACGAGTGTCACCATGCTTCCAGTGCCAACATTGCATGCCCATAACTTACTAACCCTAACCTGTACGTCTTTGGAACATGGGATGCAACTGGAGCATCCAGAGGAAACACACGCAATCACAGGGCGAAAGTGCAAACTCACCACAGACAGCAGTGGGGATCGGACCCCAATCTTTCGATCCCCTTCAATGAAAATTTGATTAATATAAAATCTTAATTACTGTCAAATGCATTGCTGGCTGGTAGCCCAATTCTCTGGATACAAATCCAGTTATGCTTAAATGAGAATAATTTGGTCCGGTTGTGGGTGTATGAATGTTGTGCAAGGTGGTCAGACCCAATCTGGCAGAGAGCGGATTGTGCTTCAGCCCTCAGTTTCATCTCTTTATACCAGCTGTCTCCACTTCATTACCTCAGTCCTGACGCCCGCCCCGCTGAGCTCCTCAAGCAGTTTGACTTTTTGCTCCAAATTCCAGAATCTGCAATTTCTAGTGTCTCCATTGTACCGTGGTAAGCCCACTTTGAGCCTTTTGTTTAGAGTGTGGAGGAGCTTTACTCCGCATTTACTTTCAGCCTTATTGTAGGAAGGATGTGGAAGCTTTAGAGAGGACACAGAGGAGATTTATCAGCATGCTGCCTGGATCGGAGGGCATGTCTTATGAGGATAGGCTCAGCGAGCTGGAGCGGAGGATGAGAGGTGACTCGACAGAGGTGTGCAACATGATAATGGGCATAGACTCAGTGGATTCTCAGAGCCAGGGTGGAAATGGCAAGTACGATGAGGCATCATTTTAAGGGAGATGTCGGATGTAAGAGCGTGGTGGGTGTGTGGAACACCCTGGCAGGAGTGGTGGTAGAGGAAGATACGTAAGGGGCATTTAATAAACTCTTAGGCACATGGCTGATGGAAAAATGGGCTATATAGGAGTAAAGGTTTAGATTCAGTTATAAGATAGACTAACAGGTCTATATGGTGCTGTAATGTTCTGTGTTCTAGCCTTTGGGCTGTTTAATAGTGCAGTCCAGTTTAATAGAACTTTACTCTGTACCTAATGGAAGATATTCCTGTATGGGATATACTGTAGTTCTCACAATTCGTCTACTGTGCTCCATCTGTCCTGTGTGTTTGATGGGATATTTGAGTGATGGGGAGGTGCAACATGGAACATGTTCTTCAGCCCATTATGTACCTACCAAACACCCATTTACTCTGTTTATACAAATCCCATCTTATTTTCCCCAAGTTCCTACCATTCAGCTACACATCTGGGACAAGTTACAGTGGCCCACGTCAAAGGTAAGAGGCTCTTGACAACTTACAGTGGCCAGTTAACCATAAAACTGACACGAGTCTGGATGTGAGAGCACCCAAGGAAACATGGAGGATGCAGCAAGTCCCCACAGTATGTCAGTATGAACCTCAGTCACTGGATCTGTGACGTAACCCCTCTAGCAACCTTGCAGCTGTGTGCTTTATATATCCAAGCATTGTTGACTGGGAGATCCAGTTGATATTTACTCTGTTTGTAACCTACATTCCACTTGTCCTGGGAGTGTTTGACCAAACACTACAGAGGTGTATCAAGGGCAAAAAAACACCAAACTGCTGGAGAAACTTTGCACGTCAAGCAGCATCTGTGGAGGCAAAGGGATAGTCATCATTTCAGGTTGAGGCTGTGCATCAGGACTGAGTGTGTAAAGGGGTGAAATTAGTATCAGGAGCTGAGGGGTAGGGATGAAGCAGGAGCTTGCAAGCAATAGGTGGAGCCACAGTGAGGAGGTAGAGGTTGGCAGGTGATTAGTAAGATAAAGGAGCTGGAGAAGAAAGTACTGAGGAAGGCCATGTGGTGGTGGTTGCGGGTTTGAGTGAGAACAAGGCTGAAGAGCAGTATAAATCATAGTGAGGGAACAATGTGAGAGAGTCTCACAGAACTCCCATCAGAGAGAGGAGGCAACCTGTCCCTAAATAGCCAATCACATATTGTTCTAATGTGGAGAGCGTTTCACTCAGTATCTTGAGCTCAGTTACACCTAGCCTACCATTACTTATTTCTGCAGTGAGGGGGGGATCTTTAATATTTAACCAGTGCTATAGCTGCCCCTGGAGTGGTTGATGGGTCAGGATAGAAGTTATTGAATGTGCATGCCTTCTATGTTGGGAGCATTTGTTGAGAGATGTCGAAGGAGATTACGGAGATCAGATCTTGCAGGCCAATCGAAAGTCTGGAAGTTGAAGCCCAATGACCAAATCCTGAAGACTGGAGGGTGGGATTTTTGTCCTGAAATCTGGGTACTATCCATAGGTGTGGGTGGGAGGGGGGAAAGCGGCTTGTTTTGTTGCTGAATGTATGTTGTTGTGATCAATGTGGGCATGCGATGTTGGCATTGGAGTGTTTGGCGACACTTGCACTTCCCTAGGTTGTGTTGGTTGTTAATGCAAATGACTAATTTCACTGTCTTTCAGTGTACAAGTGAAAAATAAATGTGACTCCTAGGTTGTACTGTATGGGGAGTTTGCTCTGTGCCCCGCCCTTGCTGTTCCATTTCACCCTTTTGTAGGATCTGTGTGTGTAGCTGGTGATCATGGCTGCTGCTGCTGAGATAAAAGAAGGCAAGCTGAAGCTTGAAGGACAGGAGCTGTTTTACAGACGGGCGATCCCCACCGAACAGCTCCCCAGGCTCTCTGTCCTGTTGCTCCATGGCATCCGTTTCTCCTCTGAGACCTGGCTGAACCTTGGAACACTCCAGAAGCTGGCAGAGGCAGGGTACCAGGCAGTGGCCATCGATCTACCAGGTAAGGTGGCTGGTCACTGTTAAACACGCACAGCATCGAAGGTTGGCTGCATATTGGGGGGGGGGGGCCTTTGGGGTTCTAACGTTTAACTGTCATTCATTCTTTGGGGCACTGCTCTGACTTTGTGGATGTTTGTGAAGAAAAAGAATTTCACAATGTACATTGTACATTTCTCTGACATTAAATGTACCTATTGAAACCTATTGAAGGCTGTCACACCCACTGCTCACTGTCTTCACTTCCACAGGCACTGGCGGCTTTTATTCCTTGATCAATTCTCAGGATGTTGACCGGTCCTCCTGTGTAACCATATGGCCACTTTAGGGAGCAGTTGAGAGTCTGAATTTGTATGAATAGTAGTTCTTTCCTGAAGGGCATTTGTTCCCCAGACGAGTCGTTACTGTAAGCCACAAACGAGAATATCTGCAGATGCTGGAAATTCGAGCAACACACACAAGATGCTGGAGGAACTCAGCAGGCCAGGCAGCAACTATGGAAAAGAGTAAACAGTTGACGTTTCAGGCTGAAACCCTTTGGCAGGACTCAGCCCAAAATGTCGACTGTACTGTTTTCCATAGATGCTGCCTGGTCTGCTGAGTTCCAACAGCATTTTGTGTGTGTTTCTGTAATCCAGTGGGTTTGCTATCACCCTTCATGACCCCAGATTATTAAACCAAATAAAGACTTTGAAATTGCTGTGGTGCTTTGAGAATTCATCCTTTTGGATAAAACATCCATCTGAATCATGAAAACAATTCCCCATGGAACAGTTTTGTGGGGTTCAACTGTTAACTCTGGAGAACCCAGCCTCCATGACCACCTATTTAGTTCTACTTCCGATTCCCATTCCAACATGGCCTCCTCGATTGCCACAACAAGGCCACTCTCAGTTTGGAAGAGCAACACTTCATTTTCCATCTGGGTAGCCTCCAACAACCTGATAGCACAGACATTGCTTTTTCTAACTTACGGTAATTTCTCCCTTTCTCAAGTTCCCATGCTTGCTCTCCTCTTAATCCTTCCCTTCTCCTTGCCTGCTCAACACCACCTTCTGGTGCCCCCTTCCCCTTCCATTTTCCCATAGTCCACTCTCCTGTCCTATCAGATTCCTTCTTCAATCCTTTACTCTTCCCACCTTTCACCTCCTACTTCCTCACTTCATCCCTCCTCACCCACCAAATCACCTTCCTCCTCACCTGATCACACCTATCACCTCCAGCTTGTACTACTACTCCTCACCCTACCTCTTATTCTGTCGTCTTCACCTTCCTTTCCAGTCCTGATGAAGGGTCTTGCCCCAAAAGGTTAACTGTTTATTCTTCTCCATAGATGCTGCCTGTCCTGCTGAATTCCTCCAGCATTTTGTGTGTGGTTCATCTGCTCCTGTATATTACTGACAATGCCTTTAGAAGCCTGTTGTTTTTTTTTAACCAGCTCTTTGCTAGAATAAGGTTCCACAACCTTTTAAAGCTCTTTGGTACCTTTACAAACCCAATTTCTTGTGAATTTTGGCAAAGCATTCAACTTACAATTTACAAATCGTCGGGTCATTGAGAAACAGAAAGGAGTCCTCTAGCCTACTGCACTCATTTACACTTTCCCTACACTAATGAACGTTATTCCCACCACTTTCTCATCAGTACTCCTCCAGATTCTACCACTCACCTACAAGCTAGGGGCAATTTTCAGCGGCCAATTAAACTACCGACCTGCATATCTCTGGGATGTGGCAGGATACCACAACTCGAAGAGTACTCCATTAGTATAATCCAGCCAGTGCAGTAGTACACTAGCAGAATGCAACTCAGTTACCAGCGTTAGTAGGTATTACTGATGTACGGCACTTCCATGCATAGGATTGAGGGTGCCACAGCAGGTATAGCCAGTAGAACCTTTGCCTCAAAGCTCCTGTGAGCCAGATTCGATCCTGACCTCCAGTGCTGTCTGTCCAGGGCTTGCACATTCTTCATGACCACGTGGGGTCGGACCAATTGTCATATTTTGTTTTGTTATTGTCACATGTATCAAAGTACAGTGAAAAACTTTGTTTTATATAATTTGATAGGTTTCAATGAGACCTCCCCTCATTCTTCTTGATTCTGGTGAGTACGGACCCAGAGTCATCAAACGCTCCTCATATAATAAGCCTTCTAATCCTGGAATCATTTTCGTAAACCTGCTTTGAACCCTCTCCAATGTCAGCACATCCTTTCTTAGATAAGGGGCCCAAAACTGCTCACAATACTCCAAATGAGGCCTCACCAACACCTTACAAAGCCTTAACATTACATCCTTGGTTTTACATTATAATCCTCTCAAAATGAATGCTAACATTGCATTTGCCTTCCTCACCATGGACTCAACCTGCAAATTTACCTTTAGGGAATCCTGCATGAGGACTCCCAAGTCCCTTTGCACCTCAGATTTTTTAATTTTCTTTCCATTTAGAAAATAGTTTATGCTTCTATTTCATCGACCAAGATGCGTAACCATACACTTCCTGATACTGTATTCTATCTGTCACTTCTTTGTCCATTCTCCTAATCAGTTTAAGTCCTTCTGTTGCATTTCTGCTTCCTACCCCTCCACCTATCTTTATAATGTTCCTCAAACTTGGCCACAAAGCCATCAATTCCTTCATCCATATCATTGACATATAATGTAAAAAGCGGTCCCAACATCGGTCCCTGTGGAACACCACTAATCACCAGGACTCAACTAGAAAAGGCTCCTTTTATTCCCAGTATTTACCTCCTGCCAGTCAGCCAATGCTCTGTCAATACTAGTATCTTTCCTGTAATACCATAGCCTCCTGTTAGGCTGCCTCATGTCTGGCACCTTGTCAAAGGCCTTCTGAAGATTCAAGATTCAAGTACACAACTGATTCTCCTTTGTCTATCCTGCTTGTTGCTTCTTCAAAGAATTCCAACAGATTTTGTCAGACAAAACTTTTCGTTAAGGAAACCATGCTGACTTTGGCCTATTTTATCATGTGTCTCCAAGTATCCCGAAACCACATCCTTAATAATCGACTCCAACAACTTCCCAACTACTGAGGTCAGATTAACTGGCCTGTAATTTCCTTTCTTCTGCCTCTCTTCCTTCTTGAAGTGAGGATTGACATTTTCAATTTTCCAGTGTTCTGGAACCATGCCAGAATCCATTGATTCTTGAAGAATCATTACTAATATCGCTACAATCTCTTCAGCCACCTTCTTCCGAACCCTGGGATGTAATCATTTGGTCCAGGTGACTTATCTACCTTCAGACCTTTCAGTTTCTCAAGCACCTTCTCCCTGGTAATGGCAACTTCACTCACTTCTGCCCCCTGACTCTCTCAAACTTCCAACATACTGCTAGTGTCTTCCACAGTGAAGAGTAACACAGGATACTTTCCTTGTCCCCCATTATTACCTCTCCAACATCATTTTCCAGCTGTCCGCCATCTACTCTCACCTCTCTTTTACACTTTATATATTTGAAGAAACTTTTGGTATCCTCTTTAGTGTTATTAGCCAGCTTACCTTTGTATTCCATCTTTTCTTTCTTAACATTTTTAGTTGCCTTCTGTTGGTTTTTAAAAGCTTCCCAATCCTTTAACTTCCCACTAATTTATCTATTATGTGCCCTCTCTTTGGCTTTTATGTTGGCCTTTACTTCTTTTGTCAGCCACGGTTGTGTCATCCTGCCTTTAGTATATTTCTCCTTTGGGATGTATCTATCCTGCACTTTATGAATTGCTCCCAGAAACTCTAGCCATTGCTGCTCCGCCATCATCCCTGCTAGTGTTCCCTTCCAGTCAATTATCTGCCAGTAGAAATGGTGGATGCAGGTTTGCTTTTCAGCATTTAAGAGAAATTTTGTGTTTTAGCACTCTATTTCTAGATTGCAGAGATGGTCAGAAATCATCGATATCAGTAGCACCTATAGAGGCTGGTAATTGAGTTGCATTATTCTGCTTTGTCTGATTGCGCTGGCTGAGTTGTTACTAATGGAGTACTCTTAGTGTTCTGGTGCAATGTGGTTTACTGATGAATATTTTCAGAGCTCTGGCCAATTTTCCTTCTGCTGTTTCTGCCCCTCTCAGGCCTGGGTAACTCTAAAGAATTCACTGCTCCAGCCAAAGTGGGGGAGCTTGCTCCTGACAGTTTCCTCTTGAACGTGCTGAAGGGTTTGCAGTTGGATGCAGTGGTGATAATCAGCCCATCACTGAGCGGAATGTATTCACTGCCGTTCCTGTTTGGCCACAGTGATGTGGTAAAAGGGTTCATCCCTGTGGCCCCCATCTGCACTGAGAAGTTCTCCGCTGAGCAGTACGGGAACATACAGGTAATCTGGCTCTATCACACCGATTGCGGCAGAGTGCTCTTAACATTCTCAGGACGCTCCAGCATGTGGGACAACCAGTGAAACACTGAGAAAGTTAGTCATATTATGCCATTTGCTACCACTGTTCAATGGTAGCATCCTCTTAAATGATACCAGTGATGTCTGCTCCTCCTGCCCTTGTACCTTTATTATAATGGAGCTAACAGCTCTGTACTGAGCCCAATTCTTCTCATCCACATTACTCTTGGTAAAGACATCTACGTTGAAGGGACTGACCCCACTCACTTTGAAACTCCACTCTACCCTTCTGCTTTATCTCTGTCTGGCACCCAGTTATCACATATCTCTAATTAACTCCACTTTGGCTCCCTGTCACAGACTCTTCACGTGCCATTAGTAGCCTCCAGGGCAAATGCCTGGGGTTGAACTAAAACTTTCCAGGAGGTAGAGGAGCCTCCAGGTTTAGGAACAGCTGGTATGGATAACTTCACTCACCTCAACAGTGAACTGATTTCACAACCTATGGACTCACTTTCAAAGAGTCTACATATCATGTTCTCAGTGTTATTTATTTATTTGTACGATTTGTCATCTTTTCTACACTGGTTGTTTTTCAGTCTTTGTTGATGTCTAGCTTTTCATAAATTCTGTTTCTTTATTTTCCTGTAAATGTCTGCAAGAAAATGAATCACAGGATAGTGTATGGTGATGTTATATCTACTTTGTTAATAGATTTACTTTGACTTAGATGTAATTTCACCCAAGCTGAGCTTTCAACTCTACTGAATCTCAAGGTTAAGAATTTTACATCTAAGGGGTTGGGAGATGTTGAGAACCAAGCAGTCAGCTAGGTAGAGTGTGGGCAGCAGAGGTTCAGTTAATTTTTTCAGAGCAGAGTAGGTGTCAGGTAAAGCAATGATATTAACAACCTGGAGGCTTTTTCCACTGAGATTGGGTGAGACTGGAACTATCGCCATGGGTTAAGGATGAAGAGTGAAATGTTGAAGGGGAGCTTCTTCACTCAGGGTAGTGTGAGTGTGGAACAAGCTGCCAGTGTATGTGGTGGATGCGGGTTTGATCTCAGCATTTAACAGAAGTTTGGATGGGAGTAGTGGGGTCCAGGAGCGAGTCAATGGGAGTAATCAGATTAATAGTTCAGCATGGACTAGGTGGTCGCAAAGCCTGTACTCTATGATTCTATGACCAAGATAGAAACAAACTGTGTTGCAGAGGTGGAACTGAGTAGTCTCCATGTTTAAAGATGACCAACATCTCAGATGTCCGGACAAGATATTCCCTAGGACCTTGAGGGAAGTTAGTGTGGAAATAACAGGGGCTCTGACAGAAACCTTTCAAATGTCATTAGAAACGGGGATGGTGCCGGAGGATTGGCGTATTGCTCATGTGGTTCCATTGTTCAAAAAGGTTTCTAAGAGTAAACCTAGCAATTATCGGCCTGTGAGTTTGACGTCAGTGGTGGGTAAATTGATGGAAAGTATTCTTAGAGATGGTATATATAGTTATCTGGATAGACAAGGTCTGATTAGGAACAGTCAACATGTATTTGTGCGTGGAATGTCATGTTTGACAAATCTTACTGAATTTTTTGATGAGGTTACTAGGAAAGTTGATGAGGGTAAAGTGGTGGATGTGTCTATATGGACTTCAGTAAGGCCTTTGACAAAGTTCCACACGGAAGGTTAGTTAGGAAGGTTCAATCATTAGGCATTAATATCAAAGTAGTAAAATGAATTCAGCAGTGGCTGGATGGGAGACGCCAGAGAGTAGTGGTGGATAACTGTGTGTCAGATTGGAGGACAGTGTGTAGCGGTGTGCCTCAGGGATCTGTACTGGGCCCAATGTTGCTTGTTATATATATTAATGATCCGGATGACGGGGTGGTAAATTGGATTAGTAAGTATGCAGATGATGCTAAGATAGGTGGTGTTGTGGATAATGAAGTAGGTTTTCAAAGCTTGCGGAGAGATTTAGGTCAGTTAGAAGAGTGGGCTGAAAAATGGCAGATGGGGTTTAATGCTGAAAAATGTGAGGTGCTACATTTTGGTAGGACTAATCAAAATAGGACATACATGGTAAATGGTAGGGCATTGAAGAATGCTGTAGAACAGAGGGATCTAGAAATAATGGTGCATAGTTCCCTGAAGGCGGAATCTCATGTGGATAGGGTGGTGAAGAAAGCTTTTCGTATGCTGGCCTTTATTAATCAGAGCATTGAGTATAGGAGTTGGGATGTAATGTTGAAATTGTATAAGGCATTGGTAAGGCCGAGTTTGGAGTATTGTGTACAGTTCTGGTCACCGAATTATAGGAAAGATGTCAATAAAATTGAGAGAGTACAGAGAAGATTTACTAAAATGTTGCCTGGGTTTCATCTCCTAAGTTACAGAGAAAGGTTGAACAAGTTAGGTCTTTATTCTTTGGAGCGTAGAAGGTTGAGGGGGGACTTGATAGAGGTGTTTAAAATTATGAGGGGGATTAATAGAGTTGACGTGTATAGGCTTTTTCCATTGAGAATGGGGGAGATTCAAACAAGAGGACATGAGTTGAGAGTTAAAGGGCAAAAGTTTTTGTGTACAGTTTTGGTCCCCTAATCTGAGGAAAGACATCCTTGCCATAGAGGGAGTACAAAGAAGGTTCACCAGATTGATTCCTGGGATGGCAGGACTTTCATATGAAGAAAGACTGGATAAACTGGGCTTGTACTCGTTGGAATTCAGAAGATTGAGGGGGGATCTGATTGAAACGTATAAGATCCTAAAGGGATTGGACAACCTAGATGCAGGAAGATTGTTCCCGATGTTGGGGAAGTCCAGAACGAGGGGCCACAGTTTGAGGATAGAGGGGAAGCCTTTTAGGACCGAGATTAGGAAAATCTTCTTCACACGGAGAGTGGTGAATCTGTGGAATTCTCTGCCACAGGACACAGTTGAGGCCAGTTTACTGGCTATATTTAAGAGGGAGTTAGATATGGCCCTTGTGGCTACGGGGGTCAGGGGGTATGGAGGGAAGGCTGGGGCGGAGTTCTGAGTTTGATGATCAGCCATGATCATAATAAATGGCGGTGCAGGCTTGAAGGGCCGAATGGCCTACTCCTGCACCTATTTTCTATGTATGTTTCTAGTTTAGGGGTAACATGAGGGGGAACTTTTTTACTCAGAGAGTGGTAGCTGTGTGGAACTAGCTTCCAGCAGAAGAGGTTGAGGCAGGTTCGATGTTGTCGTTTAAAGTTAAATTAGATAGATATATGGACAGGAAAGGAATGGAGGGTTATTGGCCGAGTGCAGGTCACTGGGACTAGGTGAGAGTAAGAGTTTGGCATGGACTAGAAGGGCCGAGATGGCCTGTTTCCGTACTGTAATTGTTAAATGGTTATATATGTCATATTCTTATCCTTGTGTTTTAAATAATTTCACAACTTCTCTCCACAACCCCCTTCCAAGCCACTTTCACTATCCTAACATCGCTGAAATCTCCAGTTCCTCACTTTATGTCAATAATCTCTCTCCCTTCCTTTTTCAATTTTTTTTTATTAGTTTCATAAAGATATAAACATGACATGGTAGTAGTACAAAGTTATTGGGAATACATTGTTATAATTAACATGAGTGATTATAAAGCCAAATAATACTTAAATGATAAAACTCCCAATCATATAGGATACCAATGAATAATACAAAACAAAGAAAAATATCTGAACAAAAATCATGAAAAAGGAAAAAAAATAATACCCCCCCCCCGCAAAAAAAATGAATCTAAACAGAATTAATCAACTAAACTAAAAAAAAAGACCTGGGCTGTTTTTTTAACATCATAAAAAATGAGAGAAAAGAAAACCTTAGTGTCGGCGACTCCGTTCCTCTCAACCAACATTACAGAGAAGTAAAACAAGTTTGGAAATGGTCAAATTACATCATATGAAAATGCTGAATAAATGGCCTCCAAGTCTTTTTGAATTTAATAGAGGGGTCATAAACAACACTTCTAATTTTTTCCAAATTTAAACACAATATAGTTTGTGAAAACCAATGAAATATGGTAGGAGGATTAATCTCTTTCCAATTCGCCATTAAAGTAAGAAATACAATCATCTGACGAGCTGAAGAGGTTAAATTATTTGATTCTATCATTGGTAACCCAAAAATAGCAGTAATTGGGTGAGGTTGTAAGTCTATGTTCAAAACCGTTGAAATAATATCAAAAATATCTTTCCAATATTTTTTCAACAAAGGACATGACCAAAACATGTGAGTTAAAGAAGCTATCTCGGAGTGACATCTATCACATATAGGAATTATATAAGAGTAATAACGAGGGAGCTAGGGCTTTACTCTTTGGAGAGAAGGAAGATGAGAGGAGACATGATAGAGGTGTACAAGATAATAAGAGGAATAGATAGAGTGGATAGCCAGCGCTTCTTCCCCAGGGCACCACTGCTCAATACAAGAGGACATGGCTTTAAGGTGGGAAGTTCAAGGGGGATATTAGAGGAAGGTTTTTTACTCAGAGAGTGGTTGGTGCGTGGAATGCACTGCCTGAGTCAGTGGTGGAGGCAGATAAACTAGTGAAGTTTAAGAAACTACTAGACAGGTATATGGAGGAATTTAAGGTGGGAGCTTATATGGGAGGCAGGGTTTGAGGGTCGGTACAACATTGTGGGCCAAAGGGCCTGTGCTGTGCTGTACTATTCTATGTTCTATGTTCTATGATTTATTTTTGGACATATGAGCCCTGTGCACTACTTTAAACTGTATCAACGCATATTTAGCACATATAGAAGATGAATTAACTAATTGAAGAATTTTTTCCCATTTTTCAATCGGTACAGTAATCTTACGTTCCCTTTCCCAATCAGTTTTAATTTTATTAGATACATCAGGACATAAATTCATAATTATATTATAAATAATTGCTACAACACCTTTCTGAGAAAGATTTAAATCTAAAATTTTTTCCAAAATATCCATTGGATATAAGTGTGGAAAATTAGGAGAAACAGTAATTAAAAAGTTTCTAACCTGTAGATATCTAAAAAAGTGAGATCTAGGTAAATTATATTTATTAGTTAGTTGATCAAAGGACATAAAACAATTATCCAAAAATAAATCACTAAATCGTACTATACCTTTGATTTTCCAATCTAAATAAGCTTGATCCACAGTGGAAGGTTGAAAAAAGAAATTAGATATAATAGGACTTGCTAAAATAAATTGGTTCAACCCCAAAAATTTTTAAGTCTTTTTCCTCTATTCTCTCTCCTTGGTTGTCTAGAACATTCAAAGAAGCAATCAGTTTAGGTAAATTACCACAATTGTTTTATGAAGCTTCTATTTCCCTAATTCTTAAAAAGAATAAAGATCCTACTGATTGTGCATCATATAGACCGATATCTCTATTGAATGTAGATTCAAAAATTTTAGCAACTAGATTAGAGAAGGTATTACCTCAAATTATATCTGTGGACCAAACAGGATTTATTAAAAACCATTATTCATCTTTTAATATTAGGAGGCTAATGAATATTGTTTTTACCCCCTCATTTAACACTCCAGAATGTATTATTTCATTAGATGCTGAGAAAGCCTTTGATAGAGTTGAATGGCTTTATTTATTTAGTGTGTTCGAGAAATTTAATTTTAGTCCGATATTTATATCCTGGATTAAATTGTTATATCATACTCCTGTAGCTTCGGTTTGTACTAATAATCAAAGATCTCCCTTTTTTCGTCTATCTCGTGGTACGAGGCAAGGATGCCCTCTTAGTCCTTTATTATTTAACATTGTCCTTGAACCTTTAGCAATTGCTATCCGTGACACGCCCAATATTTTTGGTATTACCTGCGGAAATGAAATACATAAATTATCACTATATGCAGATAATTTGTTATTATATATCTCTAATCCGCAGAAATCAATTCCTGTTATTTTAGCTTTGTTGGCTCAATTTAGTAATTTTTCTGGCTACAAATTAAACCTTAATAAAGAGTGAATTATTTCCCCTAAATAAGCTGGTTCCTATTTATGGATGTTTACCACTCTCTTATATATTTAGGGATTATAATCACGAAAAAGCATAAAGATTTATTTAAAGCTAATTTTTTACCTTTAATTGATCAGATTAAACTTTCTGTTTACTAAATATATATATATCAGAAAAAAAAAACCTAGGCTAGGTAAAAGGCATTTACAGAAATCTAAAAAAGAGGGGTGTTTGTGCTCCCGAATTTTCAATACTTAAAATTTTGGTTCAAATATTTATTTATCACACGTACATTGAAGTGTGGCATTTTTATTAACAACCAACACAACCTAAAGTATGCTGGGGCAGCCTCTTTGTGTTGACACACATTCCAGCGCCAACATAGCATGCCCACCATGCTCGGAACAACACAACATAACAAGCAACAAAACAGCAGCAAAAATTATCGCCTTTCCTCTCTTCCACCCACCCACTCACACCCATATATAGTCCTCCAAACCCAGGTCGTGCATCTTCCAAAAAGTCCCTTGCCCTTCCTTGTATATCCCCACCTTAAAACCATTGTAATTGAGAATTTGCTCACCTGTTCCCACCATCTCTTGCTTTGAGTTAAACTTGTGAAATGCTTTGATGTGTTTCTACATTCAACACCCAATATAGACACAAGATGTTGACACTGGTCCCTGTAGTCCAGTGAGTCAGGACCTCTTTATCAGCTATTGGAGATTTTTGTCAAACTAAACAGTGGACAACATATGAGTGATGTGGTGGACTTCACCAGCACTTTAGTTGAGTGACTGCACTGATCCAGTTACTGATCCCCGTTTTGTTTTTCACAGACCCCGACGTTGATAGTCTACGGTAGCGAGGATAAGCCGATGGGAGAGGAGTCGTTTAACAATCTGAGACACCTTTCTAACAACAAGGTGCATGTAATGAATGGGGCATCACATGCCTGCTACCTCAACAATCCCAACGAGTGGCATCAGACAGTGTTGGAATTTCTACAGAATCTGTCCTAAACCCCCTTGGACGTGGATCACAGCAAAAGAATATTTTACTATTGAACGAATCATTAGTGTTACAACAATCAATACAGCTTGTTTGATCCCTGATATCTTTTCCTCTAAAATAATGATTGACCAGCCCTCCCCACGCTCTTTGACAACACTTATGTAATGCTGTGGTTCATATTCTTACTGTTATGCTGTATGTCTTTCATTTTGGCAGTTCTGTATGAGCAGTCTGTTCTGTTTTCATGCTTGTTTGGGTTACTGTTGAAGATGAGAGAGAGGAGAAATGTGTGCCATCCAATTAGGATGGTCGGATTAATGGGAGGTTTCTCTGGTGAGGGACACTAAGGTTGGGGTTGGGCTTGGGCTTTTGTTTGAGAGGAGATGAAGAGAGAAGACGCTGGGGAGAACTGGTCATAGCATACCATCCGGTGGGAGACTTGTTTGTTCATGATGGATTGCGAACGACATTCGGAAGGTGGTGTGTGCTTTCATGTTGACTGAGGGGCCAGTGTGTGAGTGACAGTGAAGTTCAAAATGAGCGCGAACTTGTACGCATTTGACTGTTTAATTAGAATGGGCCCTTTTTGTAATTCTTTACTAACCCTTCAGTTAAGATTCATAAATATAATTCCTTTAATTGTAGACAGTGCACTGTCTCTTATTTCACGGCATTAATTTGTAACAGGGTAGCAAATGACACAGCATCCACACAAACCGGGGTTTGGGGTAGGATTGAGCATGTCTCAATCTCACGAGTTTGGCTGGGCCAGAAGTTGTCTTACACAGCCACGGAAACCAGGGTGTTTCACTTATGTCACATGGATTCACCTGCTACTCATCTTTGACATCCCCTTTGTTCTCCCCATACCCTTCTTGCAGCATTAAACACATTTAACCTCCTCCCTCACTCTTTGTAGTTCTGAATGATGATCATCCACCCAAAACGCAATATACAGTATCCTCTTTATAGTTTGTCTGCTGTGTTTCCAGCATTTCCCATTTTATTTCAGATTTGCAGATGATGGAAGATTTGTTTTTTGTACTTTTAGGGAGATCGCGATTTCCATTAGTTTCATGATAAGATGCCAGAAGTGTTTTTTACACTATAGTAATTTTTGTCTTGCTTTGTACTGCTGCTGCAACAAATTTCGTGATGTGTATCAATGATAATAAACCTGAATCCGATTCCAACAGCGTGCAAACAGAACTGCACACAATATTCCAACTATTGGAAGTGATTAGGATCAGAATATGGGTTACATCAACCAACTTGACTCACTGGTGAATGAATAAACCATTTATTCACTACATTTGTTCAAATCCATATTCCTTGGCCAAAAGAACAGAAATGACAACAATATCAAGGGAAATGGCTGAGATGAGAATGAATAATGTTGTTAATAGGACCAAAGCTAGTTCAGCAGATCAGAACATCCTTAACAGGGAGCCAAGATCAGATTGTTGGGAACTTGCTACAAACTATGTACCTGTATTCCCAGATCCCTTTGTTCTACCACACTCCTCAGTGCCCTACCATTCACTCTGTAAGACCCACCCTAGTTGGTCCTACCAAAGTGCAAAACCTTGTACTTATCTGCATTACATTCCATCTTTCATTTTTCTGCCTGATGCAGCTTCCTCTGCAAGCCATGATAGCCTTCCTTGCTGTCCACTACATCCCAAATCTTGGTGCCATTCACAAATTTGCTGATCCTGTTAACCACATTATCATCCAGAACATTGATGTAGATGACAAACAACAATGGACCCAGCACCATTCCCTGTTGCACACTAGTCACAGGCCTCCAGTCAGACAGGCAACCATCTACTACCACTCTCTGGCTTCTCCCACAAGGCCAATGTCTAATCCAATTTACTACCTCATCCTGAATGCTGAGCGACTGAATCTTCTTGCCCAGACTCCCATGCGGGACCTTGTCAAATGTCTTACTTAAGTCCACATAGACAATATCCACTGCCTTGCCTTCATCCACTTTCCTGGTAACATCCTCAAAGAACTCAGAAGATTGTTTAGACATGACCTACCAAGCATGAAGATATGCTGATTATCCTTAATCAGTCCATGCCTGTCCAAATACTTGTGTATTTGGTCCCTTAGAATACCTTACAATAACATTCCCATAAATGATGCTAGACTCACCAGCCTATAACTTCCTGTTTTCTGTTAAGAGCCTCTTTAAATGGAGGAACAACATTGGCTATCCTCCAATCCTCTGGTACCTCTTCTGTCGCTAAGAATGTTTTAAATATTTGCTAGGGCTTCAGCAGTTTCTGTGCTTGCCTCCTTAGGGTCCGGGGGGACACCTTATCAGGCCCTGGGGATTTATCCACCCTGATTTGCTTCAGGTACCAAACACCTCCTATCTGTACAGGGTCTATGTAGTTGATGCTGCTTTGCATCTCTTCTATAGACTCTATCCCTGTCAAGTATGCAAAGAAGATCTCACCCATCCGTTTTGGCTCCACACATGGATTACCATTCTGGTCTACTAGAGGACCAAGTTTGTTCCTTGAAATCCTTTGCTCTTAACAAACCTGTAGAATCCCTTAAGATTCTTCTTCACCTTGTCTGCTAGAGCAACTTCATGCCTTCTTCAGCCTTCCTGATTTCTTTCTTGTATTCCATTGGTAGCTCATTTGTTCCCACTTGCCTGTACTTGCTAGGCACCTCCTTTTTTCTCTTAACCAGAGCCTCAATATCTCTTGAAAACCAAGGTTCCCTACACTTGTTATCTTGACATCTTATTTTGACAAAAACAAGCTTTGTACTCTCAAAATTTTGTTTTTGAAGGCCTCCCACTGTCCAAGTACACTCTTACCAGAAAACAGCCTGTTCCAATTCACACTTGCATTTCTGATACCATCAGATTTGGCCTTTCTCCAATTCAGGATCTCAACCCACAGACCAGACCTAGCTTTTTGCATATTTACTTTGAAACTAACGGCATTGTGGTCACTGGATGCAAAGTGTTCCCCTACACAAACTTCTGTCACCTGTCCTGTCTCATTGCCTAATAGCAGATCCAGTATAGTCTGCTCTCTCATTGGGACCTCTATGTACTGATGAAGGGAACTTTCCTGAACACATTTGACAAACTCTATCCTTTTATAGTACGTGATTCCCAGTCAATATGTGGAAAGTTAAAATCATCTATTATGACAACCTTATGTTTCTTGCAACAGTCTGCAATCTCTTTACAAATATGTTCCTCTAAATCCCTAGGACTGTTGGGTAGTCTGTAACATAGCCCCATTAAAGTAGTCACACCTTTCTTATTTCTCAGTTCCACCCATAACATCTCACTAGTTGAATTCTCCAGTCTGTCCTGACAGAGCACTGCCGTGGCATTTTCCCTGACTACTAAAGTCACCCTCCTCCTTTAATCCCTCCCTCTCTGTCACATCTAAAACCCCAGAATACTGATCTGACAAACCTGCAACCAAGTCTCACTAATGCCCACATCATCATAATTCTAGAGTTGATCTATGCCCTGTACAAGATTTTGGTGAGACTGCAACGAGACTAGTGTGTACAGTTCTGGTTACACACTTTTGGAGTGAGAATCAGGTTTATTTTCATTAATGTACATTGTCTCGTGAAAGAACATATTTCACAAATTAATGTTATAAAAATAAATAGTACAAAAGACAAATAATGAGGTGATGTTCGTGGATCACTCAGAAATCCGATGATAGAGGGAAAGAAGCTGTTCTTAAAACGTTGAGTGAAGATCTTCTGGCTCCGGTACCTCCTTACGGATTTTAGTAATGCCAAGAGGGCATGTACAGATGGTCAGGATACTTCGAAATGGATGCTGCTTCTTGAGACACTACCTCTTGAAGATTACTTTGATGGTGTGGAGGGTGGTACCCACAATGGAACTGGCTGTGTCTACAACACTGTGCAGCCTCTAACAATTGTGAGCATTGGAGGCTCCATACCAGACTGATGCAACCAGTCAGAATGCTCTCCACAGTACATCTGTACAAACTTGCAAGAGTTTTGGTGACCTACCAAATTTCCTCAAACTCCTAATGAAGCAGAGATAATGCTGTGGCTTCGTATGGTTGTGTCAATGTGCTGGACACAAGTTAGATCCTCAAAGATGCTGATACCCAGGAACTTCTCATCTGTCCATTACCTCCCCCTTGTGGTCCTTCACCTTCCTTTTTAACCCCCCAATGGTCTGCTGTCCTCTCCTACTAGATTCCTTCTTCAGTCCTTTAACTCTTCCACATTTCCTCTCCCAGTAGTGTGTGTTCTCCTGACTTCCTGAAAGATGCAACTAAACTAGAGAGGGGTGAAGAAAAGATTTGCCATCTAAAAGTAGGAATAGGTTTAAGGTGAGAAGGGAAAGATTTAAAGGGGCTGAAGTGGAAGATTTCTCCCACACACAGGTGGTGGGTATATGTAATGAGCTGTCAATAGAGATAGTAAAGGCAGGGCCAATTATAAGGTTAAAAGACATTTGGATAGCTCTGTGAATAGCAAAAGTTTAGAGCAGGGGTTCCCAACACCCTTTATAGACCAATACCATTAACAGAGGAGTCTGTTAACCCTGGTTTAGAGCATATCAGAGGCCTTGATAATAGACCAGGACTTTAAGCCACGATTTTAATCACTGGAAACCAGAAGAACTAAGTTTGGTTCAACCTGAAAGGACAGCACAAACTCCAATTAAGTGCAAGTGTCATGCACCGGTTATAGAAGAATCTGGAGTTAATGATTAATTATATTAAAACATAGGCACAAAGTAAACTTGCTGCTGTAACAAGGAGATACAGAAGTGAACTCTAGTCTCACCCAGTCATATTCCAAAATCATTTACCCTCAGTCTATTCCTCATGACTGCTTTATTAAGAATTTTTGTAGAGCTGGTTTAAAGTTTTAGAAAGGGTGGCAGTGACTGGGTAATATCCCTTCTAGGGCAAGCTGAGAGAAGGTCCCGTTTCTTTTCTAGTGTCATTATGCTTAAAATCAGTGCCATGGATCAACTCTGCAATAGCACCTCCTGGTTTTATTTCAGGCATTAGCAGTTATTTTCTATTTTCAGTCACCTTTTCTGCAAGCAAATCTTAGGAGACCTGGTCTATGGTCAGCAGCTGCCATGAGCTCCTCTCACCCACCATTAATACAAGTGATTCTGCAGATGCTGGAAATCCAGAGCAACAGGTGTAAAATGCTGTTGGAACTCAGCAGGTTAGGCAGCATCTATGGAGGGGAATAAAAAGTCGATATTTTGGGCCCAGACCCCAAGAACGGTCCTTTGTTATTCAAATAACAAGCCATGGGTGAAAAAGGACATTAAGGACATCCTGAACGCTAAAGAGAGGACGTTTAGAGATGGAAATAGGGAGGAGCTGAGGGCAATAGAGAGGGACCTGAAAGCCAGGATCAGGGAGGCTAAAGACAGGTCCAGGAGGAAGCTTGAGTGGAAACCCCAGCAGAACAACATGAGAGAGGTCTGGAGGGGGATGAGGACCACCACTGAGTTCCGGCAAACTAGCAACAGAGGAGCTGAAGGCAGTGTGGACAGGGCCAATGAACTTAACCTGTTCTTTAACAGACTTGACATTGTGGCCCCTGCCCATCCCCCACATGAGCCATCTGTTGTCGGCCCCCAACCAACACATGTTCCACTCTCCCCTCCTACCCCTCCTCACAGTCCCCCACCCTGCTCTCATGACTATACCCCTTCCCCACACGAAACCACCATGGTGGGCTTCACAGCTGAAACGTCTCAACCCAAGCAAGGCTGCAGGACTGGATGGTGTCAACACCAGGGTGCTCAAAGCCTGTGCCCCTCAGCTATGTGGAGTACTTTGCCATGTATTCAACCCAAGCCTGAGGCTCCAGAGGGCTCCTGTACTGTGGAAGACATCCTGCCTCGTCCCTGTGCCAAAGATGCCACGCCCCAGCGGCCTCAATGACTACAGACCGGTGGCATTGACCTCCCACATCATGAAGACCCTGGACAGACTTATTCTGGAGCTGCTCCGGCCTATGGTCAGGCCACACTTAGATCCCCTCCAGTTCGCCTACCAGCCCCGACTAGGAGTTGAGGATGCCATCGTCTACCTGCTGAACCATGTCTATGCCCACCTGGACAAGCCAGCAGTTTTTTGACTTCTCCATTGCGCTCAACACCATCCGCCCTGCTCTGCTGGGGGAGAAGCTGACAGCGATGCAGGTGGATGCTCCCCTGGTATCATGGATTCTTGATTACCTGACTGGCAGACCACAGTACGTGTGCAGACAACACTGTGTGTCCGACAGAGTGATCAGCAGCACTGGGGCTCCACAGGGGACTGTCTTATCTCCCTTTCTCTTCACCATTTACACCTCAGACTTCAACTACTGCACAGAGTCTTGTCATCTTCAGAAGTTTTTCTGATGACCCTGCCATAGTTGGATGCATCAGCAAGGGAGATGAGGCTCAGTACAGGGGTACGGTAGGAAACTTTGTCACATGGTGTGAGCAGAATTATCTGCAGCTTAATGTGAAAAAGACTAAGGAGCTGGTGGTAGACCTGAGGAGAGCTAAGGCACCGGTGACCCCTGTTTCCATCCAGGGGGTCAGTGTGGACATGGTGGAGGATTACAAATACCTGGGGATACGAACTGACAATAAACTAGACTGGTCAAAGAACACTGAGGCTGTCTACAAGAAGGGTCAGAGTCATCTCTATTTCCTGAGGAGACTGAGGTCCTTTAACATCTGCTGGACGATGCTGAGGATATTCTACGAGTCTGTGGTGGCCAGTGCTATCATGTTTGCTGTTGTGTGCTGGGGCAGCAGGCTGAGGGTAGCAGACACCAGCAGAATCAACAAACTCATTTGTAAGGCCAGTGATGTTGTGGGGATGGAATTGGACTCTGTCACAGTGGTGTCTGAAAAGAGGATGCTGTCTAAGTTGCATGCCATCTTGGTCAATGTCTCCCATCCACTACATAGTGTACTGGTTGGGCACAGGAGTACATTCAGCCAGAGACTCATTCCACTGAGATGCAGCACAGAGCGTCATAGGAAGTCATTCCTGCCTGTGGCCATCAAACTTTACAACTCCTCCCTTGGAGGGTGAGACATCCTGAGCCAATAGGCTGGTCCTGGACTTATTTCATAATTTACTGGCATAATTTACATATTACCATTTAACTATTTATGGTTCTATTACTATTTATTATTTATGGTGCAACTGTAATGAAAATCAATTTCCCCCAGGATCAATAAAGTATGACTATGACTATGAAAGGTAGGGGTAAAAAAAATCATAATAAGGTGAGTGGTGGGAAAGGTGTACAAGCTGGTAGGTGAGAAATGAAACCAGGTGAAGGGGCGTAAAGTGAGAACCTGGGAGTGACAGGTAGCAGAGCGGGAATCTAACATGGGAGAAAGGGTACCAGATGGAGGTGATGGGCGAGTGGGGAAAAGAGGAATGCAAAGAGAGAGAAGGTACTACCGGAAGTTAGAGAATTCCATAGGTTGGAGGCGACCCAGACGGAATTGGAGAGAAGCCACAAACGGGAAGTAGACGAGCCCAAGCTGCTGGATGAAGCGGTTCCCCCAATCTACGTCGAATATCGAGTAGCCCCGCCATGAGCACCATGGCACACGATCGCAAGTCAAGTGTCGCCCACCACTCCCGCTGCTGCCCCGGGAGGCCAAGGCCTCCGTCCGAACTCCGCGCCTGACCCATCTTGTCTCCCGTGGCGCTACTTCCGAAAGCTGTTGTCGCTCCCTCATTGGTCGGTGCAGCCGTCCTCCTATTGGGCGCGGAGCTGGGGGGGGGGGAAGCCTCACGCTCCGCTTCTCATTGGCCGGCCGACACACCGCTATTGGCCGTTGCCACGCTACGGCGCGGCGGCAGTGCCACGTCTCGTGTGTTTGGGAGGCGGCGGCTGGGCTCAGGTATCGATTGTATTCCGTGTTCGTGAGGCGGCGGTGCGGCACAGTCAAGCGCGGGGCTTCGATCATCCGCAGGTGAGTCCCCAGGGTTGGTCCCCGACTCGAACTGACCGTTGCCAGGCACGGCCGCTGCTCCGTGCTTTGCTCCCAGGCCTTGACCCGCATGCCTGTTCCGGCTGTAAGGCCGCCAGGGACGTGGCGACAGGTGTGGCTGGCCATCAGGAGGCTCGTGGGTAGATAATAGGTGCTGTGAACTGGAGTCCATGGGTTCTAGTAGTTTCGGTTGGGGGGCGGGTTGAGGAATGAATGGGTGACTTCTCGGGTCGAGTTTCTGACAGTGTAGGGGGAGAGGCGGAGATCGCCTCTACTGAGGTAGGGTGAGAGGGAGCTGGGAGGTGGTAGGTGGAACCAGGTGAGGGTAGGATGGGTGCAGACAGGCTGAACTTTAGAATCGAGATGCTGGAATCTGAGGAGGCATTTCTTCAACCAAAGGCTGGTGAATGAATGGAATTCTTTAGGAGGAGGACCATTAAAGTGTGGGCTGCAGTGGGAAGCTGGGTGCTCAACAGTTTAATAGGAAGGAGTTGAGGATATGTATTCTTTGTGAGGCATCACTTGGTATATGGACGGTTATATTAGAGCGTTGTTGAGGCCAAATCATTGGGTGTATTTGAGGAAAAGATTGATAGATTCTTGTTCAGTCCTGCTGAAGGGTTTTGGCTGAACTGCCGACTGTACTTTTCTCCATAGATGTTGCCTGGCCTGCTGAGTTCCTCCAGCATTTTGTGTGTTTTGGTCTTGATTGGTAAGGTGGTTACAGGGAGAAATCTGGAAGTAGGGTTAAAAATAACGACCATGATTCAATGGTAGTGAAGACTTAATGGGCTAAATGTCCTAAGAGGAATGAGATAAGTGATGGGCAGATGAAAGCAATGGTGGGGCAACAGAAGGAGGGAGAAAAGAGCACAGGAGGTATGGGTTACCTGAAGCTGGAAGATTACACATTCGCCAGGCAGATTGTGAGGTTCTGGCACTGACATCCTAACAGTGGAGAGGGGTGACGGATACCTGAGCTGCTGCCGTTGAGTAGGTTGTGTCTAACCATGGCCGAATTTATATTCTGACATCAGACATAGCACTGAGTTGCTGCTGGACAGCGCAGATCTCTGAGGGCCTTGGCGTTTGGAAGTTGTTGCAGGTTAGGATTTGGCTAGCTGAGTTTTGGAGATGAAGTCAAGATTATGGAGACAGAAAGTTGGGTTTGGAGTGACGATAGGTTTGGAGATGGTTTGACTAATAGATGAGCTCGATTGGGAAAATGTGGTTCTGTCTTCCCCTTTGAATAACACAGTGTTGTGAACATTCTTTGTGGGTTGGGGAGAGTATAGAGACATTGACTAGGAAGTGGGAGTTGTTGATGGCAATACATTTGGTCTCCCTAGTGTTTATTTGGTGGAAATTATTGCCCATACATCATTCAAAGCCGGACAAGCAGTGTGACAGTGGATGACTTGAGAGGTGAGTATAACATTCAGAAGGAACCTTGGTCAGAAAATTTTACAAGAGCAATCTACATAACATATTGTATTGGTCATTTGAAATTTGGTTATGGTTCCCCTACACTCTTAGACCAGAGCCCTGCAGGTTGTTGCCTTTCAATGCATTTTCTAATTTTGTGGTGAAATTATTAAATCATCTCCTGTTACCTTTTCAGGGAATACATTCCAGATCATAGCTTGCAGTGATCCAGAAAACTGCTGTGATCTTTTTGCCAGTTAATGCACCTGTTAAAATCAGGTTAGTCTCTGACTTCAGTTGGTTCTCTCATTTTTTTTGTGATATAGGTTATGATGCTTCCATCAAGGAGAACATTAAATATGAGGTGCTTGGAATGGAATTCTCTAGAATGTAATTTGTGAGTCTGATACAGCACAGAAATGGGCCCTTTGCCTCATTAAGTCCATACCGGCCATCAGCCACCCATTTATACTAATCCTACATTATTCTCATTCTCCTTGCATTCTGTCAACTCCCTTCAGATCCAACCACTCGCCTACAAGTCAGGGGCATTGTGCAGCGGCTAATTAACCTTTGGGATGCAGCAGGGAACAGAGCACCTGGAAGATTACAGAGAGAACATTCAGACTCCACAC
Source organism: Mobula birostris (assembly GCF_030028105.1). Lineage (NCBI taxonomy): Eukaryota > Metazoa > Chordata > Chondrichthyes > Myliobatiformes > Myliobatidae > Mobula > Mobula birostris. The sequence continues at coordinate 61,382,848 of NC_092385.1, forward strand.
CAGAGGTCAGGATTAGATTCTGTTCGGTGTGGCACTGCTACACACAGGATAGATGTTCAGTGATAGTAACTGTGACAGTAGTAGAAACCTCAGTACATATGAAGACATGGGAAGCAATGTGTACAATGACTTGGTGCCACAATAGCATAGTGGATAGTATGACACGAGTACAGCTCAGGCCGTCAGAGCTCTGAGTTCACCTGTAAGGAGTCTGTGTCCTGCTTATGGAATGCATGGGTTTTCTCTGGGTGTTCTGGTTTTATCCCACAGTCCAAAACTACCAGTTGGTAGGTTATTGTAAGTTGTTCTGTGATCAGGCTCGGGTTAAGTCGCTGGGTGTTGGGCTGGAAGGGATTATTCCACACTGTGTCTCAATAAATTGATAAAGGTGGGGTGAATTTTGATGGATTTTGTTTTTGTGAATAATAATGAAGGATTTGAAGTGTGAAGAATAGTAACAAAGGAGAGCCATTAACATGTCACAATGGGAAGTTGGGTGCCCAACAGTCTGATGGGAAGGGGTTGAGGATATGTATTCCTAGGCATTTTTGTGGGGCAACACTTGGTATATGGGTTGCCATATACCTGTTGTTGCAGCTGTATTGCATCACTGTTACCGCAGTCACTTTCACCTCTGAAATAATGAGTGCGAGGTCAGATTTCCAATTTTGTTTTACAGGTGAAGATGAAAGCATTGATTTTGGTTGGAGGCTATGGTACGCGGTTACGACCTTTAACGCTTAGTGTTCCAAAACCACTGGTGGACTTTTGCAACAAGCCAATTCTTCTGCATCAAGTGGAGGCTTTAGTAAAGGTACACTCACCATCTCAATGGCAGGATGGAGACCCGAATGTGAGAGAACAGTGCACATTATTACCAAGGCATGAATTCAAGCATCCTACGGAAATGGGAGAGTGTAAAGTGATTGGTTGTCTATAGGGGAATTGTTCCCCAATTATCCTTTCATCATTTACCGCTTTCTTGCACAACCTTGCAAGCTTTCAGCATTGTACAAACTAATTCCCCTCTGCGGGTTCTAACACGTAACATGGATTATTAAAGATATTCCAATATAATATAGTGTCAGGTATTCCCGTTTCAAATCAATACTACAGGGACTGGTTAGAGTGATTGGTAACCTTGAATTGGAAATTGAGCAGCTCAGGTTGTTCATTTTAAGGAGTAACACATGTGTAATTAACATTTCACTCTTGGTCAGTATGATTATGTCTTTGCATTATATACACTGTATCCAGCAAAATCTGGAGTAATTGTGCACTTTTTTAAAATGGTGTAACATTCATGCCCCATTCGCTTATTTAATACCATGCCAGAAGAAATGTAGGTAGTAATTGATATTTGTTGCCATAATTGGTGCATGTGTTTATCATCAACACAAGAGATTCTGCAGATGCTGAAAATGATGAATGGTCTTAGCCTGAAATGTGACTTTTTATCTCTTTCCGTAGATGCTGCCTGACCTGCTGAGTTCCTCCCGCATTTTGTGTGTGTTGCATGTGTACTTCAGGAGTTTGGTACAGGTCCTCCCCACGTTACAAGCACCTGTCTTACAGACAGTATACCTGTACACATGAGCAAGTGTTTGAAATGGATTTTCCAGCTGCTGCAGAATAGCAGGCATCTTCTTTTTCCAGGAAATCTGGTTCAAAACTGCATTTCCAGCTTGAGAATGGTCCAAGTTCAAATAGTTCACAGGAACCTGGGGATGACCTGTATTATTCAGCCAAAAATACAACCAGTAAGAAGAATGTTTTCACAGTTCTTTCTTGTGTTTAACTGCGTATTTATTCTGCTCTGAATAGGCTGGAGTATCACATGTGATTCTTGCTGTCAGCTATATGTCCGAGATGCTGGAGAAGGAAATGAAGGAACAGGAACAGAGGGTAAGACCATGAAGATGAACAGGGGTGCTTCAGTACATTAACAGTCATTCCTGTGGTTATGATAGGCAGAACTGAAATCCCCTGCTTCAAAAAATATCTGATGGCCTAATTCTATGCAGGATATTTTGCTGCCCCTGAGAAACACTGTCTCATTCTGCCCTGCAGAGCTGATGTTTGGTTAGAATGACAATAAAGTTTTTTGAATCTTTGAATCTTGAATCTATTTGATTTGTCCATCAGCCTAAATCTAGTGCATACTTTTAAACAAAGTGGGTAGAAAATATTTGAGTTCAGGAGAATGACCAAGAACCATGTTGGAAATTGCTGCAGTGAAAAGTATAATATTCCGCAGCTAAAATCAATAAGGGAGCTGTGTTCCAATGAGTCACAAAACAGAAAAGATCCTCTGTTCACTTTTGTGTGTGAAAGAGAATTCATGAACTTGCAATCAGAAATTGCCTCTCACAACCTCAGTATGCATTCCTTTTAAGGACATTTATGCTGTAACATAGGAAAAGCACTTTGCCATATCCGCAAAACAGAATTGTGATATTTTCTGGGAAATCCTTTTATAATGTTGTTAAAGGGATCAAATGTTGGACGAACTTTTCTGTAAGAAATGTCTTAAATTTTCTCATGTCCAGCGGAGAGTACAAATGAGAACTCTGCTTAACACCTGAAATGAAGGAAGTAATTTTAATGGTGTAGCATGCTCCCAGTGTTGCCAGGAGTGTTCGTATGCATAATGTTCCCATGTGCCTTCCACCTCTGGTTGGATGAGCACCTGATCAGGTCAGATCGCTGATCATCTATCCAACCCACTCCCTCCAACTAGCTCAGTATACCTGAATAAAATGCCTCTAACAAGGTAGCAATGAAAGATCAGAGTCTTACAAGAGAAAAGGTGAAGTAACTGTATACTTCATTATTTCCTTTAGCTGAATATTCGTATCTCAATGTCTCATGAAAAGGAGCCCTTGGGAACAGGTAAGATATCTCTCTACATGTCGGTGGCCGCAACTCATGGTCCTATTATTTGTTTATCAGCACTATAATCCGGATTGAATTTAATATAATTAGATCCAATCAAACAAGTAACATTCTCTTCTGGAATGAAATATTTTGTTTCTTTTGTAGTTCTTAGTGTTTCATTTTGTCCACTAAATGTTTCAGGAAATAAGTTTCTAAAATTTCAATAATATTCCCTTCTGTTCAGAGATAGATAAAATGTACCCTTTGAAGGCTGTTTATATTGTGCTTGATTAGTTTTAGCAACAGGTATAGGCAACTTAGACTCTCGTGCCCATGATTAACTTAACTTCCTTTCCTCTGATATATCCTTTCTTCACAAAAAAATGTGTTTGTCTCTAAATTGCAGTTGGAAAGCTGGATCACAGATTGGCAGATTGCTATGTTTGATGTTAGCCTGTCTGTAGCAAGGGGGGAGAATGTAGGGTTCGGATAATTTTGAAAGAGCGTTGTTTTACAGGGCTGTCATTGACTGTACTCTAGTGGGTAGTAACACACTGCCATTCTTTCCTCACTCTTGTTTGTAGCTGGACCTCTGGCTCTGGCCCGTGAATTGTTCGCTGACAGTACGGAGCCTTTCTTTGTCCTAAATAGTGATGTCATCTGCGACTTTCCCTTCCAGGAGATGGTCCGCTTTCACAAGCATCACGGGAAGGAGGGTACCATAGTGGTAAGTATAATGCCCAGTAACACTGGGTTAGTAAGTAGTACATCAATTTTGCATCACAGCAGAGGAATAACCATCTCCAAGAAGGGAGAGTCAACCATTTTAGAGTCGCCCAGTTTCAACATGCTGGGGTCACCCCTGACTAGAAACTTGACTTGATGAGCCACATAAATACTGCAAAAAATGGATAGAGGCTAGGTATGCTGCAGTAAGTGACTCAACTCCTGACACAGGTCACCTGGGCAGACCTCCAAAACCAGTGACTTCTACCGGTAAGGAAAAGAAGGCAATGGGTGTCTGGGAGCACCACTACCTGCTGTTCCCCTGCAAATTCGCACATCAACTTGACTTCAAAATACAGCCCTGGTCTTTTATTATCGATGGATCTAGAACTCCCTCCCCAAACAGTACCTCAGAAGCACCTTCACCAATTAGAGAAGTTGCTTCTGAAGGGTGGTTAAGAAAGCCGATAAATGTTGCCTTTGACAAAGAATGCTCAGTTCACAAAAGATGAATAAAACCAAAAGGCTTTGTCTATGGTGTAATGATTGCTATAATATCCATTGAGGAATATACCTCCTCAATGTGGCCAAAGTTACTGCTTTAAGGCTAAGTATGTGTGTGTGTAGTACAAGATTACAAGCCTTCTTTCTCAGCCATCACTGCCACCAGTTCCATGACTGAGTGAGACTCCAATCTCCCTACCACCAGTTCCAGAACTGAGGGAAACAGGGATCTTCCTACCACACATAGAGTAGAGTGAGCTACCTTCTTGCAGTTGCGATAAATGAACTGAGAGGAAAATTTGTCTTTTAAAGATTCTTGCTGCCCTTGGAGTATTTTAATGACCATGTCATCTGCTCCTTTATTTGACAGGTTACTAAAGTGGAGGAACCTTCCAAATATGGGGTGGTCATATATGAAGCAGAGATTGGGCGGATACACCGATTTGTGGAGAAACCTCAGGTGTTTGTGTCAAACAAAATCAATGCGGGAATGTACATCTTCAGCCCCTCAGTTTTGAACAGGATACAGGTATGATCATCTTCACTAGAAGGAAAATCTCTGGTCCAAAGTGTAGTGGAGACTACAATGCTTTGTGTTCAAAGTCACTTGTATGATGAAGGTGATGTGAATTTGGGTCCTGTTACCAGATGGTCAAGACATCTGGGAAACCCTTGGTTTCTTCGTGAGAAACTTAATACTGATGAATGAACTTCAAATCATATCAGGACTCATGTTGTCATGATGGAAGGTGGAATAAGTCCTGTGAAGATCCCAGGGGAGGTACAGCAAGGATTAGATACAGCAGTTCACCATACTTTCCCAACTGTGAACATCACCCCCACCAGCCTGTTTCTGCACGGTTAGTGTGTACTGAATGACAAGACACTGTTACAGGAAGCTGTGTATTGTATCCTCAGTCTGAAAGCTGTCCTAGTGAGCTTTCAGCCTGGTCTGGAGTGCACTGGGGCCTATAATGCTTTGGTTTAGTTGCTGCTGGATATCACTTCTGTTAAGTATCTATTTGGTGTTCCACCAGATGACCCAGCAATAGGAAAATGGACATGGTTTGATTTTGCATTTAGCATGTAACACTTTGCCTACTGTCTGGTTCTAGGTATGGGTTGATGTACTAGTACTGGAGATGGGGGAATTTAAGATCCAAAGTTAGATTGGAATTGCTGGTATAAAGATGGTTAAGAGGAACTTAGGAGTTATACAGTATCATGATGGGTTTAGACAATGTAGCCATATGGGATCTGCTCCCCATTGCAGGTAGTTCAGGGATCAGGTTTAAAGTGATTAAAGGATGCAGTGAGATGCAAGGATAAATGTTTTTTTTTGGAGTATGATAATATGATAATGTATGGTACTGCCTGTAAGATTGATGGCTACAGAGTCAATATGGCATTTCAAAAGGGAATTTTTCTGTGCTCTTGCAAAATAATGTAGGCGGCTGCAGGAGAATGAAAGTATCTGGGAGCTGGTGTGGATATATTGGTTGTGATTGTAAGCTGCAATCTTAAAACTGGCATTTGTTCTCATGGATGAATAGCTGTCAAATGAAAATGTATTCACAAGACATCGTGCAATGAGGATATTTGGGCTCATAGATTAAGAGAGTGGTTAATTATTTGGAAATGTAGTTTAGTGTGGGTTAAGTGTGAGGAACCTAAAGCAGACTGATAAAGAGTGAGATTACAATGAGTGGAGTACAGAGAGATGTATGGAGTCACAAATCAGTTAGCAGGTTAGGAAGATAAGTTTGATGTTAGACATTGGATGCGGGAGTTTGGAAATAGGGAAATTCGTTACACCAATGCAGGATGTTGCTGGAATCACACTTAGTCTTAAGTCCATTATAAAGGCTATCCAAAAGAGATTGACTGGGTTAGTTCCTGAGTTGAGAGGATTGTCTTGTCACAAACAGGTAAATCATTTAGATTCTTTGGAGTTCAGAGGAATAAGGATTAAGGAATACTGGGTTCAGAGGAATACTGAAGCATAAAGATCCTTAGAGGTATACAACGTTTTCACAAGTGGGAGAGCCTTTAATGAGGGGACATAGTTTCAAGATTTGGGGTCGTCATTTAAAGATGAGGTATGGAGGAATTCCTTCCTGCAGAGGGTGGTGAATCTCTGGCATTCACTGCAATAGAGTGTTATGGATATGAGAAATTTAGAGGTTGGAAATAAGAGTTATCCAATGCTGAAACAGACTCTTCAGCTCAACAAGTCCAATCCGACCAAGATGCTCCACCCATTTGCCAGTGTTAGGCCCATAACCTTCTAAACCTTCCCTATCCATCCAACTGTCTTTTAAAATAGTTATTATTCCTTTCTTAACCATTTCCTTTGGCAGTTCATTCCACATACAAACAAGAGAAAATCGATTCTGCAAATCGAAAGCAAAACACACAAAATGCTGGAGGAACTCAGCAGGTCAGGCAGCATCTATGGAAAAGAGTACAGGTGACGTTTTGGGCTGAGACCCTTCAGCAGGACTGGGGGAAGAAGCTGAGGAGTAGGTTTAAGAGGTGCGGGGAGGGGAGAGAGAAACACAAGGTGATAGGTGAAACCTGGAGGAGGAGGACGTGAAGTAAATACGTGCCACTCTTTGAGTAATAAAGAAGTTAGATTAGATTAGATTAGATTCAACTTTATTGTCATTGTGCCGAGTACAGATACAAAGCCAATGAAATGCAGTTAGCATCTAACCAGAAATGCAAAGAATAGTGTTATTTACAAAATAACTGCGAATAATAGGTAAGTGCTACAGCACACAAATATAAAAGTACTGAGACAGTACAATATGGGTGCTGTGATATGAGGTTCAGCAGGGTCACAGCCTCAGGGAAGAAGCTCTTCCCGTGCCTGCTGGTGTGGGAGCGGAGGCTCCTGTAGCGCCTACCGGATGGGAGGAGAGTAAAAAGTCGATGGTTAGGGTGAGATGCATCCCTGATAATGCTTTTCGCCCTGCCCAGGCAGCGCTTATGGTAGATGTTCACAATGGTGGGCAATTGGGTGCCAATAATCCGCTGAGCAGTTTTCACCACACGCTGGAGTGCTTTGCGGTCCAATATGGGACAATTGCCATACCACACTGAGATGCAGTTGGTGAGTATGCTCTCAATGGTACAGCAGTAAAAGTCCGTCAGTATCCTGGGACAGAGGTGAGCTTTCTTGATGCTCCGCAGGAAATAAAGGCGCTGTTGTGCCTTTTTGATTGGGTTGGAGAAGTTCAGGGACCAGGTGAGATCCTTTGAAATGTGGACACCAAGGAATTTGAAGCTTGATACACGCTCCACTACAGCTCCGTTGATGTAGATGGGGACGTGAGTGTGGCTCCTAGCATGCCTGAAGTCCACAATGATCTCCTTGGTCTTCTGGGTGCTAAGGGCCAGGTTGTTGTCGGCACACCACGCGGCCAGGTGCTGGACCTTGTCCCTATAGGCCATCTCGTCATCCCCTTTGATCAGACCAACCTCTGTGGCTAGAACCGTGTACAGGAACGCAGTTATAGGTGAAAAGGGAGTACAGAAGAGGGCTCAGCACACAGCCTTGAGGCACGCTGGTGTTCAGGGTGAAAGTGGAGGAGGAGAGGTTGTCTAACTTAACTGATTGGAGTCTGTTAGTCAGAAAGTCCAAGGTCCAATTGTAGAGGGATGAGCTGATACCAAGCTGGTGAAGTTTGGCGATCAGCTTGGAGGGGATCACAATATTGAATACCGAACTAAAGTTAATGAACAGCATTCTGACGTAAGAGTTGGGGCTGTCCAGGTGGGTCAGGGCAGAGTGAGGTGCCGTGGAGATGTTATCCTCTGTTGACCTGTTGGTGCGATAGGCAAATTGATGTAACCCCTCAAACTCCTATTAAATCTTCCCCTCTCACCTTAAACCTATACCCTTATTTTCTTGATACCCCAACCCAGGGATAAAGACTGGTTGCATTCACCTTATCTATGCCTTTCCTCTCCTACACTACAAGGAATAAAGGCCTAGCCTGTCCACCCTCTCCCTTTAGTTCGATCCCCCAACACCTGGCAACGTCCTTGCAAATCCTTTCTGCACTCTTTACAGTGCAGAACCTTGCTGTAGCAGGGTGACCAAAACTGAATATAATACTCCCAAGTGCGGCCTCACCACCACACCTGGGATAGTGCACCTGCCTCCCAACTTCTATACTCAATGCTAGCGTGCCAATAGCCTTCTTCATCACCCAATAACTCCACTTTTATTGAATACTTGTATTCCAGGCCCTTCTGTTTTACAACACTTTCTGATCCCTACTGTTCATTATGAAAGTTCCAGCTTGTCTTGACTTTCAAAGTTAGAACACCTTGCACTTATCTGAATTAAACTCCATTTGCCATTTCTCTGCTCACTTGCTCAGCTGATCAAGATCCCCCTGTAATTTTTTATAACCTTCATCGTCCACTGTACCACCAATTTTTGTGCCATCTGAAGACCTAGTAACCATTTTGTACGTTCTTCCATCTGTGGACTCAGCACTGACACCTGGTGAATACTACTAGTCATGGGCCTCTAATGTGAACAGCAACCATCTTTACCCTCTGCTTCCTATCACCAAGCCAACTGTGTATTCAATTAGCCAGCTCTTTTTCCATGCCATCTAACCTTCTAGAGTAGAGTACCATGTGGAACCTTATTAGAAAAGCCTTACTGAATCCATATAAACCACATACATTGCCCTGTCCTCATTGACTTTCTTGGTCACATTACCAAAAACTCGAATCAAGTGCATAAGACCTGAACTGCTATGCATAAAGCTGTGCTAACTATCCTAATCAACCTGTCTTTCCAGATACATATTCCTTGGAATGCTCTAGTAACTTACCTATGACAGAGATTATACTTATTGATCTACAGTTCCTAGGTTTCTCTTTGCAGCCCTTCTTAAATAAAAGCACAACATTCACCAGCACGTCACCCGTGACTAATGATGATGCAAGTATCTCAGCCGGGACTTCCTGGAATTCCTTCTCCAGCCTCCCATAGTGTTCTTGGACAAACTTGGTAAAACCCTAGAATTTGTCCACCTTTATATCTTTTAAGACAACTAGCTCTGCACCTCCTGTACTGTAATGCTCACTATCCCAAGTCCTCTACATTTAGTCTTTTCTGAAATGTTCACTGTCTTCTTCTACAGTAAATAAAAGAAGAAATATTCTTTAATTACCTTGTCCATCTTGTGCAGCTTGATACAAAGGTGTTTTCTTTGGTCCTTGAGGGCCCCTATCCTCTCTCTGACAGTCAGTATAGCTTTGTTCATGAGAAGTCATATCTAAAAGATCTCTTGTTCTTTGAGGAAAATGAGGGTCGGGTGCTGGATGTTGACTGTATGGCCTTTGGTGAGGTGCCTCGTGGCAGGCTGGTTTGGAAGATAAGGTCACATGGGATCCAGAGAAGATCATGGATTGGATTCATAATTGGCTCAGAAGCAGCAGAGGTGATGGTCAAGAGTTGTTTCTCAGACTGGAGGCCTGTATCCAGTGGTGTGCCACAGGGGTCAGAACTGTGACTTCATTTTTTTTTATAAGTTATGGAAAGGATTTGGATTTTTTTTTGGCAAACTGCAATCGGCACGAGAGGTTCGTTGGTGACATAGCGCGAGGTTTAAAAAGAGCTTTGGTGCTTTTGCGACTTTTCATCGGGCTGCAGTCATAATGATCTATTAGACAGTCAGCAGGAGCCAATAGAAAGAAGCAAAGTGTGAGTGAGTGGTCAAATTTAGGCAGGCAGAGGGTTTCTGTAAGTTTCTAGTTTTTCTTTCTGTAAGTACATAGCTAATGTGCTGAGAATGTGGGTCCAGAGTTAGTGGTATGTTCCTTGTGTGATATGTGGGATAGTCACTCCTAAGTTGCAAAAAGCAGATACCTGGGTGACTGTCAGGAGAGGGAAAGAGAATACATAGCCATTGCAGAGTATCCCCATGGCTGTCCCCCTCAATAGTAAGTATAATTGGGATGGGGTTTGGGAGAGAAGGCCTTTGGTTGCTTGTCATTTTTAATTCTATTTTCCTATCACCATACCAACCTACCTGTCCTTGACCTTCAGCACTGCTAGGGAGAGGACAAATGTAAACTGGACGAGCCTCATCTTGTATTCTGCTTGGGTGATTGCAACCGAATGGTTAAATTTTCCATATTCAAATAACCCGCACCCAATATTCTCCTCCCACACATACTCACCTGTCCATATCATTTGGCATCTGCAGTCTCTCATGCCTGCAAACTGATGGTGTCTTTCTGATGCCTTTGATAAAGTGCAGACATGGAGGTAAGAACAAGGCATTCATAGATCCCTGGGGGACACCCAATATAATTGGGGATGTCTGGGTAGAAGCTGTTGCAACCTGGTTCTCTAGATTGGTAAGAATTGAATCAGGCGAGTTTGGTCCCATCACAGAGAAAGAATTGGAGGAGCATGGTCAACCATTCTATTTTGTGCCTCTGACGTGAGCCATTTCAGTACCATCATAGAGCGCTACAGCACAAAGAGAAGCACTTTGGCCTACCTAGTCCATGTCAACCTGGTCTTCAGCCTGGTCCCATCTGCTGTACCCAGACCACAGCCCTCCATACCTCTCCCACCCCTGTACTTATCCAAATTTCTCTTAAATGTTGAAATCGAAGCTGCATCTGCTGGCAGCTCATTCCATCCACACTTGCACCACCCTCTGAGTGAAGAACTTTCCCTTCGGATTCCCCATGTATACAGTAAACTATTACCTTTAACCTATTACCACAGGTTCCAGTCTCGCCCGACCTGAGAGTAAAATGTCATATTTATACTCCTCATAATTTAGTATGCCTCTGTAAGATCTCCCTTCATTATCCTGTGCTGCAAAGAATAAAGTCCTAACCTTCTCAAACCTTCCTTATAACTCAGGTCCGCAAGTCTCTGCTCTCTTTCAATTATTGATATTTTTTCTGTAGGTAGATGACCGGAACTGCACATAATACTTCATATTTGGCCTCACCAACATCCTGTACAACTTCAACATAACATCCCAGGTCCTGTACTCAGTACTCTGACTTATGAAGTCCCTTTATTTTACCACTCACCTTAGTGTGTAAATTTAATTCTGTTGGTTTTACCCTGGTTTGTCCTCCTGAAGTGCAACATGTCAGACTTGTCTGTATTGAATTCTATCTTCCATTTTTCAGCCTATTTCTGAAGTTGGTCCAGATCACTCTGTAAGCTTTGATAGTCTTCCTTGCTGCCCACTATGTACCCAATCTTGGTGTCATCTGGCAAACTTGGCGATCATGTTTTTCACATTATCAATAAATCATTAATATAAGTGGATGGCTCTTGATATGAGTTGGCAACAGCACATGACAAACGTTGAGCTCTATAACAACCTACGGATGCTCTCCACTAAAATCGAGGCAGGGAGACTGCAACTAGCGGGGCACTGTCTACGCCACCCCGAGCTATCTGCCAGCCTAGTCATCATATGGGAGCCCAAGCACGGGAGGATGAACCCTGGGCGCCCTCCCAAGACTATGGTCAACATGCTCCTAGAAGACAGCGGTGCGGCTAATGTAGATGAACTGAACACACTGATGTGGGAGTGGGAGAAGTGGAGAGTCCGTCATCATGTCTGACGCCGGCCCCCTAGGCCTGAGTCGACGTAGTAGTAGTAGTATTAATATGTGGTAAATAGCAGCACTGATCCCTGCCTCCAGTCTGAGAGACAACCATCTACTACCACTCTTGCTACCTTCTGCTAAGTCAATGTTGAATCCAGTTGAATATTCATCCCGTGTCATTTTGTGTCAGTCTTCATGGTAAAGGACATGCCCAAAATGCAAAGAGATGTTAGGAAAGCAATGGGAGGTGAGGAACTTGATACAATCACTGAAGAGCTAGGGGGGGAACGCCGACTCAGACCATGAGGGGCCTGCATTGGGCATTTTCATGCCTTACAAGGTGCAGATTGGAAGTCTATGTGGGGCGCCACTCCTCGCACAGACACTAGAGCAATGTGTGGTTAAGTGCCTTGCTCAAGGACACAAACATGCTGCCACAGCTGAGGCTTGAACTAGCGACCTTCAGATCACTAGACGAACGCCTTAACCACTTGGCCACGTGCCCAACACAAAGAGATAGTGCTAGGCAAACTAATGTGCTTCAAGGTAGTTAAATCTCCTGGTCCTGTTGGAATGTACATCTGGGTATTGGAAAAAAAATGGCAGAAGTTATAATAGTGGTATTTGTGATAATTTACCAAAGTATACTGGATTCTGGACAGGTCCCAGAATACAGAAAGACAGTATATGCCACTGCCCATGAAGAAGTGTGAGGCAAATTTAAAGTCAGTTGTTGAAAGTCACGGTTCCAATTGAGTTCATCAAGTCCAAAGGTTTGTCCCATAAATGCAAGTAGGTTGAGACCGGACCTTTGAACCATGTGGCAGTTGACTGGTTCCCAGCTGCCAATCTGAACTGACCCAAGTATTGGTATTTATTTTCTGTACGTTCCCAGTATCACTATTCCATCTAACACCAACTGTGTGAGCTTTTGTCAAACAATCTTTAATGTGGCATTTTATCAGAAATTCTTTGATAGTCTAAATATGCCACTTCTACTGCTTATTCTTTAGCTATTGAGGTACTTCTTTGATGCAAAACCTTTGTGGCAACTCCAAATTCCCTTTAATTAGGCCATAATGACTCTGTCCAATCAAGTTATGTTTTCCTAAGTGTCGTTATCACTTACTAAATAATTCTATATTCCATATTTCTTTGGAATGTAGAGGGGGTCACTTCATCTTGTTGCATCCATGTCAGATAACAGAACAATCTTATTTTCCCGATGATATTCCCTATAATGCATTCTCCCCACATTTCCATCAAATTCCCCATCCCATGATTCTACCACTTGCCTTGCATATTAAGGCCAATTAATAGTGGAACATTAACTTACCAACTCGCATATCTTTGGGACATAGGGGGAATCCAGAGTACCTGGGGGAAACCCACCATCACAGACAGAACATGCAAACTTCACACAAACAGCACCAGAGGTCAGAATGGAATCTAGGTCACTGGGGCTTTTAGAAAGCAGCTCTTTGCTACAGTAAGTGCCAGCAAATGCTGTCGGCCCCAGTTCTCTTTCCTCCTTCATTCCCTTATTTCTTGAATAGGGTGCTATATTTGTTGTTTCTTTAAATTGCTGGGGTCACTGGGGAATCTTTTTAGATCACCTACTTGCATTCACTGTCTGCACAATCTGCTGCCTAAACACAGACCTTCAGGTCAGGGAATTTGTTAGCTTTAAGCTGCATTCGTGTGAGGTGAAGTCAGTGGCATTGACTCTGCATGTTGTTTATTTTTCTGCAGCTCAGGCCAACATCAATAGAGAAGGAGATTTTTCCTGTCATGGCACAGGACGGGCAGCTGTATGCCATGGAGTTGCAAGGTGAGGAATTTGCCCAGAACAGGTCTGGAGTATGGCATCCAGATTCTTTATCACAATGCAAAATCACTGGGCTTCAAGTTGGGCCACTTTGTTCTGTTGTAATGACAATCCTTCTTTATTCCCACTAGTCAAGCTCATTGTCTCCGAAGTTGAGTGGTGAATGTCTGTGAACTGCTTGGCTTGGCAGAGGTTGTCCTCGTCCACTCTTGGGCACTCTCTTGCTAATTGGAGGACATGAGAGGAGAGGACATTTAGGGCAGGCCTTTTACCAAATCTACCATTTTAGTAGCTGCATCTCAGGATTGGCCAGGGGTTGAACTGGTAACTTCAGTCATTTTTTTAAGCAAGCATTCCTGAAGGATATTCATACATTGGATTCATGGAATCCTAATTATCTCTGTCTCCCTCATGCGCTTTCCCTCCACTGATTCATTCATAACCTGCATAGGAGTCACTTTCACTGTTACACTATCTTCTGTCATTTTCAGCAGCACACACATCAGTGATGCTTCTGGTCTGGCTGTGGAAAGTAGCATGGGAAACAGGCTGAGAGAGAAATCTTTAATAGAGCTGAATCTGGAAATCTCTTCCCAAAAATAAAGCTGAGTGTGTTTATTAATTGGAGCTTTCTTTTGGAGATTGAATTTTGGAAAAGGACAATGAAGGATGTGAATTAGTGGATTCAAACATGTATAAGCATGTATAAGATTCTTGGTGCAGATCTAAACACCATAGGGAAGTTGTCAAGGTGGTGGTGAGGATGCAGGGTTTTGCTGAACTGAGAAGATTGACAGAAGCATTTAAATCTGTCTATTTTCAATCTTTACCCACAGGCACACAAGTTATTCCATCTCGTGAATATTCAATTTTTAAGATACCAATTCTGTTCCTGTCAGCTACAGCCAGTAAATTTGAGAAGGTCATGCCTGTGCATAACAGAGAATGTGTTTCCTCTCGTGACTGCATCTTTTGTCCATGATTTTTAATCTAAGCACTCTGGTTGATTAAGTGGTAGCAATATCCCTTCTCATGCACCTCAGCAAAACTTCCTCTCATCTGCCTTTGTGCCAGGTTCTCTGATCTCAGATTCCTCAACCTCGGAACAACCCTGGTAAAGCTTTTCTGCATCCTGTCAAAGATCTTTGTAACCTTAGAGTTACTGGAACTGGATACAGTACCCCACTAGTGGACTAACCAAATATTAAACAGGTTATAGTCATAGTCATACTTTGTTGATCCCGGGATTGAGGATTTATATATCCTCAATTCTCTGCATTTGTACAGGTAGTTCTGCTATAATGTGAGTTACATTCCTGAGAATCCTCATGTTATAGAAAATTGTGGTACAACAGAACAGGCTGTAGTTGCCTTCAAAGCACAAATGTAAACAGTTTATTTTTATCACTATTGCACTATAACCAATGTGGTCCATTAATGCAAATAGTTTTCTATAATCCATCAATCCCATTATAACCAACATGTGTTATAGCAGAACTCTGTCTGCACTTATCATTCTTATGATTCTCTTTCCACCTGGCCTGCCTTTTTGCATAATTTAAACAGTGATGCTCAAGTGTCTCTGTTCCTGAACACAGCTTGATCAATGTTCTTTCTTATTCCACCTACCATCTACCACACATCTCCATGAGATTTCATTTACCACTTCTGCGAGTAGCTAATTTTGTACCTCTATTTACGAAGAGAACAAGGGCAAATCCTGGGAACTATAGACTGGTGAGTCTCACATCAGTTGTAGGGAAATTGCTGGAGAAGTTTCTTAGGGATTGGATGTATGAGCATTTGGAAATCCGTGGCCTAATTAGGGAGAGCCAGCATGGCTTTGTGTGGGCCAAGTCATGTCTTACCAACTTGATTTGAGTGCTTTGACAAGGTGACAAGAGAGATTAATGAGGGTAGGACAGTGGATGTTGTCTAATGGATTTTAGTAAGATGTTTGACAGAGTCCCTCATGGAAGGTCAATCCAAAAGATTAAGATGCACGGGATTGGCTGTTTGGATTCAGAACTGACTTGCACATAGAAGACAGGGTAATGGTCGAAGGGACGTAAGCTGGAGGTCTGTAATTAGTGGTATTCCACAGGGTCTCTGCTGTTTGTGATATATATAAATGACCTGGATGAAAATGTAGTTGGGTGGGGTAGTAAGTTTGTGGATGATACCAAACACGAGGAAATCTGCAGATGCTGGAATTTCAAGCAAAACACATAAAAGTTGCTGGTGAACGCAGCAGGCCAGGCAGCATCTCTAGGAAGAGGTACAGTCAACGTTTTGGGCCAAGACCCTTCGTCAGGATGATACCAAGATAGGTGGAGTTGTGGATAGTGTAGAAGACTGGCAAGGAATACTACGCGATATACAAACGTTTGCAGATCAGTTGCAGATATGGGCAGAAAAATGGCAGATAGAGTTTAACCTAGATAAAATATGAGGTGTTACACCTTGGTAGGGCAAATGCAAGGAGGCAGTACACTTAGGGGCAAGAACAGTGTTGCTGAGCAGAGAGATCAAATTCGGAGATCCACGAAAGTGGCTACATGGGTTGATGGAGTGGTTAAGAAGGCTTAAGGAATGCTTGCTTTTATTAGTTGAGGCATAGAGTTGCAACTTTATAAAACTCTAGTTAGGCCACTCTGGAGTATTAGATACAGTTCAGGTCGCCTCACCATAGGAAGGATATTGAGGCTTTTGAGAGGGTGCAGAAGAGGTTTACTAGGATGTTGCCTGTTTTAGAAGGCAGGTGCTATCATGAGAGGCTGGATAAACTTGAGGGGAAATCTGATGGAGGTTTATAAGATTATGAAGGCATAGATAGAGTAGACGGGAGTATCTTTTTCCCAGGGTAGGAATGTCTATACCAGAGGGCATGCGTTGAAGGTGAGAGGGAGTAGGTTCAAAGGAGCTGTGAGGAGTAAGTTTTCTTACTCAGAGAATGGTGGATAGTGGTGGAGGCAATACATTAGGCTTTTAAGAGACATTTAGATAGGTACATGAATAGGAGGAAGATGGTGGGATATGGACATGGTGTAGGTAGGAGGGATTAGTTTTTGGAGATTTTCGATTTACTTTTTAGCTGGTTCGGTACAACATTGTGTGTTGAAGGGCCTCTTCCTGTACTGTACTGTTCTGTATTCTAGCTTCCTTACCTGCTCATCTGCCAGCCTTTATGGCTTCTCACAGGCTCTCAGGAAGAAGGTGAGTGGAGAATGTTGGCAGTCACAGTCTCATAGGCTGTTCTGACCCAAATGTAATTCCTGCTGACCCCACTTGAAACCGTGGTCCTAAATCTCTGGCCTTGGCAGCTCATGCAAACATTTTTTTGTGTCTAGGATTCTGGATGGACATTGGGCAGCCCAAAGACTTCCTGACTGGGATGTGCATGTATTTGCAGTCCCTCCGACATAAGGCACCGGACAGATTGCACCAAGGTCCTGGTATTGTTGGAAACGTGCTGGTGGTAAGTTGCAGTCCTGGTGGGTTTCACACCTTTCACTCACATTTCTGAGCTTTGTTTCTTGGTTCTTGTGATGGGGGACTGGTCTTGTGCAAGCTTGTGACTTGTACCTTGCTCCCTGTCCAATCTTTACAGCAGCAGCAGCAGTCAGTGGTTTGGGCCTTTGGCAGCAGCATATTTGCTGTGTTTTGGGTTGGGTCAGATGTGGCCCCCAGGCAGAATGTTGGACCTTGTGCAAGGCCCAGTAAGTCCGTACAGCTTTTGTCTCCCTGTTATTAGAATCTTGAACAGACCTCTTGCACCATAAAGATGACCTCTTGATCTTTCAGTCTACATCCTCATGGTCCTTCACCTTATTTGTCTACCTGTATTCTGTTATTACTTGGACATAGGAGCTGGATCAGGGGTTCACTGCTTCATGTCTGCTCTGTCGTTCCATCATGGCTGATTTATTTTCCCTCTCAACCCCATTCTCTTGCCTTCTATTGTAACCTTTGACACCTTTACTAGTCAAGAACCTATCAACCTCAGTTTTAAGTAATACCCAATGACTTGGCCTCCAGTGATTAGCCACCCTCTGGCTAAAGAAATCCATCCCCACCTTTGTTTTAAAGAGACATCCTTCTACTCTGGTACTAGATTCTTGCACTATTAGAAACATTCTCTCTAAGTCCACTCTGTCTTGGCCTTTCAATTTTTGGTAGGGTTCAATAAGATTCCCTCTCATTCTTCTAAACTCCAGTGAGTACAGGCCCAGAGCCATCGAACACTTCTTAGACATTAACCCTATTATTCTCGTAAACCTCTCCTGGACCCTCTCCAATGCCAGCACATCCTTTCTTGGAAAAGGAGCCCAAAGTTACTCATAATACTCCCAAGTGTCGTTTGACCAATGCCTTGAAGTATTTACGTTTGGCATGATTCACTGTCTCTCGACACTTGTGATGATGATAAACCAATTACCAGTGATTTCACTAAACGCACCACTGCTTACTCTAACCCCAGGGCCTAGATCTCTCCAGCCTAGCCTTGCATGAAGGATAGCGAAGGGAGAACCACTGCCGTGTTAATACCAGTGTGGTAGTGGGCTGATTTCAGAAGTCACACTGAAACAGACCACAGAAGCCACTGCTCTGAGCTTGTAACTGCACTCACGGTCATAGAGCATTACTGCACAGAAACAGGCCCTTCAGCCCATCTAGTCCATGCCAAGCAATTATGCTGCCTAGTCCCATCGACCTGCACCCAGACTTCCAAACCCCTCCCATCCATGTACCTACTGAAGTTTCTCTGAAGTTTTGAAATTACCCTCCCAAAATGCAACATCTCACATTTACCTGTATTAAATTCCATCTGCCATTTTTCAGCCCATTTTTCCTGTTGGTCCAGATCCTGCTGCACGTTTTGATAGTACTGCTCGTTGTCCAGTGCGTCCCCATCTGCAAATTTACTTATCACCCTCCCGCCACCTTCTTTATAGGGCCTCTGCCCCTTCCCTCTTCAGTCCTGACGAAGGGTTCTGGCCCGAAACATTCACTGATCGTTTCCACAGATGCTGCCCAACCTGCTGAGTTCCTCCAGCGTGTTGTGAGTGTTACTTATCCTGCTTACCATATTATCATTCAGTTTGTCGATATAGATGACAAACAACAATGGACTCAGCACTGATCCCTGTGGCACCCCACTAGCCACAGGTCTCCAGTCAGAGAGGTAACCATCTACTACCGCCCTCTGGTTTCTCCCACAAAGCCAATGTTGAATCCAGTTTACTACCACTCCTGAATGCCAGGCAACTGAACCTTCTTGACCATCCTGCCATGTGGGATCTTGTCGCACACGTACATGGCGGACGTGCTCTCCAAAATGGGATTTGGGGAGGGAATCCGGAATTGGATCAGACTGCTCTACACAGACATCCGTAGTGCAGTCCAGGTCAACGGGTGGGAAACAGACAGCTTCCCCATCAGGTCTGGAGTCAGGCAGGGCTGTCCCCTCTCCCCTGTCTTGTTTGTCTGCTGCATAGAACCCTTTGTGGAAGCCATCAGGAGGGATGAGGGCATAAGAGGGGTGACGCTGCCAGGCAGTGGAGGGACCCAAGTGAAAACCTCCCTGTACATGGACGACGTCACCGTCTTCTGCTCTGATCCGAGGTCAGTTCGCAGGTTGATTGGCACCTGCGAACAGTTCGAGCTAGCATTGGGGGCCAGGGTCAACCGCACGAAGAGTGAAGCCATGCTCTTCGGCAACTGGCCAGACCGATCCAGCATCCCCTTCACCATCAGGTCTGACCACGTGAAGGTGTTGGGGATCTGGTTCGGAGGGGCTGAGGCGTGCAACAAGAACTGGCAGGAGCGGACTGCCAAGGTGAAACAGAAACTGGGACTGTGGGGAGGGCGCTCCCTGTCGATAACAGGCAAGAACCTGGTCATCAGGTGTGAGGTGCTCTCAGGGCTGCTGTACTTGGCGCAGGTCTGGCCCGTCCCCCGCTCCTACAGCTCGGAAATCACCCGGGCTGTCTTCAGATTCGTCTGGGGATCCAAGATGGAGCGGGTGAGACGGACCGCCATGCACAAGTCCCTGGACAACGGGGGCAAGAACGTCCCCAATGTCGCCCTCACCCTGATGGCCAGCTTCGTATGTGGCTGCATCAGGTTGTGTATAGAGCCCAGGTATGTGGGCACCAAGTACCACTATGTGCCCAGGTTCTACTTGTCGCCCTGGCTACGAAGGATGGGTCTGGCCCCACTCCCGCGCAACGCCCCAGTCAGCTGGTCGTTGCCGGCATACCTGTCCCACGTAGCAAAGTTCTTCCAGGAGAACGCCTTTGACCACAAGGCCATCAGGCAGTGGTCGGCACGAAGTGTCCTGCAGGCACTGCAGGAGAAGGACATGATGGACACAGTGGGGTGGTTCCCTGAGCAGACTGTCCAGTTCATCTGGCAAAATGCCTCATCGCCAGATCTCACCAACAGGCACCAAGACCTCGCCTGGCTGGCGGTGAGAGGGGCCCTCCCAGTCAGAGCCCTCCTGTACGCCCGGAATGTCGTCCCCGCACCCCACTGCCCACGGGAGGACTGCAGTGAGGAGGAGTCTGTGACCCACCTCTTTGCACACTGCCAGTTGGCAAAGAGGGTGTGAAGGAGGATGGACGGGCTAGTGTCACGTTTTATCCCCAGCAGCTGCGTAACAGAGGACTCTCGGATCTACGGGCTGTTCCCGGGGACGCACACGGAGACCAACATCCGGTGCTGCTGACAGATCATCAACTCGGTGAAAGGTGCTCTTTGGTCAGCCCGAAACTTGATGATCTACCAGCACATGGAGATGTCTGTGGGAGAATGCTGCCGACTGGCACACTCCCGGCTGCAGGAGTACGTGCTGAGGGACGCACTGAAACTCGGTGCAGCCACCGCAAGGGCCCGGTGGGGAAGGACCACAGTATAGGTTTCTCCACCCGTGGGAGTGGGAGGGGTCGGTGGGCGAGGAGTATACCCCTCAACAATGAGATGCTAAGCTGAACTACTGGAGTGCCACGTGGGTGGCTATAAACACGGATATTTTACTGAGTATAATGGAAACGTATGTAAAGGATGAAAAGTTATTGAATGGTTTATTGTATATATTTATTTTTGAATAAAGTATATTTTGAAATTAAAAAAAAAGGCCTTGCTAAACTAACTGGACTCTGGGGAAGAGGAGCCTTTACTGCAGAATGCAAGTTCCAGGCTACCCCAAGCTCAGTCACATTCCTACTCCAATTAAGGGGTTCCTTTGTGAGCATGTGATCACAGTGATCAATTGTGATTGGCCAGAAAGCCTAAAGTTATTCGTATTCTCTATAATTTCACTGCAAATTGATTAAGTTTGGTTAATTAGCCTTTCCTGTATAATTATAGCTAAATACAGGCAATCATGTTTCAGCCTGGGTCTTATTGGTTTTGCCCTGTTCTGTGTGATTTATGTGTGTTTGAGATGCTGGTATTGTAAACATTGAGTAACAGGATGGGGGTTACAGGTATTGGTTAATTGTGCCCTTCCCCAGCAGATGGCAGTATCTGACCAGTTTTAATAATGTAATGGACTAAAGCTGCAGTTTGGCCTGGGGTATTTCTCAGGGGCCTCGAGTCACACGTATGTTTGTGGGACTTGAGCAGATAAGGTCAGTGTTTTCTTTCCGTAGTGATAGCAATCAATTGGTTGGGTTTATAATCACAGTCTGAGTTTCGTGGTTCCATTGAGTGGTTGTGTTTCTTTAGGGTCACAGACACAGGCCTTTTAGCCCACCATGTTTATGTTGACCACTTGTACTGATCCTGTTTACCAGCTCCTTGTTCATAGTTTACTGTGCTTTGGCGATTCAAGTTCTCATCCAGAGATTTTATAAAACACTGTAAGGGTACCTGCATTCCAGTCTGCCTCTGTGGAAAAATTCTTCCTCGGATCCCTCCTAAGCCATTTATTCCTTACCTAGGACATCTGTTATTATATACTTTTAGACACCTCTGCTACAGGGAAAAGTTTCAAGCTACTTACCCCATCTCTCACTGTCACTACTTTCGTCACCTCGGGTTCTCCACCCCCCCACCACCACTCCAGTGAAAACAGACCCACTTAAGCAACATCTTTCCTGTGCCGTTACGTTCACTTTATCTGCATTGGGGTGGGGTGGGGATGTGAGGCTGGTTGAGGCAGGACTGCTGCACCTTTCAAATGCCAGACACTCCCCAAGCTAGTATAGTTAAACTAGATGCAGCATTAAGCACCATTCTCCTGCCTAAACTATCTATCTTCTGCCTCAGTTCTCCTCTGCCATATTCTCCCACATCCTCCTTGAGTCCCATTCAGGCCTCTCTGAGTGACATTGCTGCTAGATCTTGATATACAGACTTCAGAGTGAAGCAGAGTGGGAATAGGGTTGGGACAGACTAGTTATTTCACATAGATGTTTGAAGCTTAGAGACATGACAGTAGCATTGAGGTCAGATATGTGCTAGATTTTCTGTGTGATCCAGCCCCATCTACATACGTCTGCCTTTGCAGTGTTTGACTTTGTCTGTCACAGACTCCGAAACTTATCATCGATGTGTTATTCTGTCTTTCAGGACCCAAGTGCACGAATTGGAGAGAAGTGCTCCATTGGTCCCAATGTGACCATCGGCCCAGGAGTGGTAGTTGAGGATGGGGTGCGGATAAAGCGCTGTACAGTGCTGAAGGGCTCACGAATTCGCTCCCATTCCTGGCTGGAGTCCTGTATCATTGGCTGGAACTCTGATGTGGGTCAGTGGGTAAGTGAGGGGAGGGGAAAGGGTGGGGAAGAAAGAGGATTGTGAGGAGTAATTGAGGGAAAACAGAGGATTGAAGTGTTCTTCCCCTTCTCCGCCTGCACTCGCTGGTGTGAATGGGCAACACCTCCTGCCCAGTGTTTCAGGGCAATGCTCACTGTTGTGCTGTTCAGTCATGGACAGCTGGAGTACCTGCAGATGATTACCTTCTTTTAAGAAAAGCTCTAAAAATAAACCAGGAAATCATCAGTACTGGGAAAGTTATCAGTACTTGGATAGACAGGGACTGACTAGTATAGTCAGCATGACTTTGCGCATGGTAGATGGTATCTAACCAACCTTATTGAGTTGATCAAGGAAGTTACCAGGAAAGTTGATGAAGGCAAGGCAGCAGATGTTGTTCACGTGGTCTTTAGCAAAGAATTTGACAAGGTCCCACATGGGAGGTTGGTCAAGAAGTTTCAGTCACTTCACATTCAAGATGAGGTGGTAAATTGGATTAGACATTGATTTTGTGGGAGAAGCCAGAGAGTGGTAGTCTGACTGGAGGCCTTTGATTAGTGGCGTGCAGCAGGGAAGAATGCTGGGTCTGTTGCTGTTTGCCATCCATATCAAAGATCTGGATGATAATGTTGTTAACTGGATCAGCAAATTTGCAGATGACACCAAGATTGAGGGTGTAGTGGACAGCGAAGCAGACTATCAGAGCTTGCAGCGGGATCTAGACCGGCTGGAAAAATGGCAGATGGAATTTAATGTGTAACAAGTGTGAGATGTTGCACTTTGGTAGGACCAAATAGGGCAGGTCTTACACAGTGAACAGCAGGGCACTGAGGATTGTGGTGGAACAAAGGTCCATAATTCATTGAAAGTGGTGTCACAATTAGATAGGGTTGTAAAGAAAGCTTTTGACACATTGGCCTTCAGAGATCAAAGTATTGAGTTCAGGAGATGGAGGGTTACGTTGAAGTTGTATAAGACACTGGTAAGGCCTAATTTGGAGTATTGTGTGCAGTTTTGGTCAGCTACCTCCTTCAGGAAAGATGAAAATAAGGTTGAAAGAGTACAGTGAAAATTTCCAAGGATGTTGCCAGTTCTGGAGGAACTGAGTTATAAGAAAAGGTTGAATAGGTTAGGACTTTAGTCCTTGGAACATAGAAGATTGAGGGGAGATTTGATAGAGGTGTGCAAAATTGAGGTGTATAGATGGGGTAAATGCAAGCAAACTTTTTTCACTGAGGTTGGGTGGGACTACAGTTAGATATCATGGGTTAAGGGTGAAAGTTGAAAAGTTTAAGGGGGACATGAGGGAAACTTCACTGAGAGGGTTGTGAGAGTGTAGAGAGGGGTGACAGTGCAAGTGGTGCATGCAAGCTTGATTTCAACGTTTAAGAGAAGTTTGGATAAGTACATGGATGGCAGGGGTGTGGAGAACTATGGTCCCAGTACAGGCCAATGGGAGTAGATGGAAAATGGTTTGGTCCTGTCTACCTGTGCCACCACTTGCAATGAATTATGTACCTGCATTCCTAGATCCCTTTGTTCTACTTCAATCTTCAGTGCCCTTCCGTTCACTGTGTTAGACTTTCCCTGGTTGGTCCTGCCGAAGTGCAACACCTTGCACTTGTCCTCAGTGAATTCCATCGGCCATTGTTCAGCTCATTTTCCCAGCTGGTCCAGATCTAGCTGCAAACTCTGATGGCCTTCCTCACTGTCCACTACACCCCCAATCTCGGTGTCATCCGCAAATTTCCTATTCATTATTTCCTTAATGTTCACCAATGAAAGGGACCTTGATGAATCTAAGGAAAATGAACGTAAGGCTGATACGCTGGAACATGTTGATGTTAAGAAAGAAGTAGTGCTGAAAGTTTTAAAAAACAATAGGATAGATAAGACCCCAGGGCCAGATTAGATATATCCCAGGTTACTATGGGAAGCAAGGGAAGAGATTGCTGGGCCTTTGGTGATGATCCTTACGTCCTCTGGCCATAAGAGTAGTACTAGATGATTGGACGGTGGTAAAGGTTATTTGTTTATTCAAAAAGGGGAGTGGGGATAACCCGAGGAATTACAGAGCAGTAAATCTTACTTCAATGCTGCGTGAATTATTGCAGATTATTAGACTGGACTTGAGTATTTGGAGAAGCATCGTCTGATTAAGCACATTGATGAAAGTAGAGCAGTGGATGTGATGTATATGGATTTTCGTAAGATATTTGATAACCTTCTCCATGGTAGGCTCATTTGGAAAGTCAGGAGGCATGGGATTCAGGGAAACCTGGCTGCATGGATTCCGAATTGGCAGAGGCTGGTTGTAGATAGAGCATTTCCTACCTGGAGTTTGGTGACCAGTGATATTGCACAGGAACTTGATCTGGAACCCCTGTTCTTTGTAATTCTTATAAATGACTTTGATGAATAAGTGGAACTGTGGGTTGGTAGATTTGCAGGTGACATGAGGATTGATGGTGGTGTGGATGGTGTTCAAAGTTGTGATAGGATGCAGAGCTGGGCTGAGAAGTGGTAGATGGAGTTCAACCTGGAAAAGTGCAAAGTGATTTATTTCGGAAAGTTGAATCTGAAGACAGAATACAGGGTTAACGGCAAGATTCTTAGCAGTGTAGAGGCACAGAGAAATCTTATAGAGTTCGTATCCACAGATTCCTCAAAGTTGCTGTGTAAGTTGACAGGGTTGTTTAAAAAGGTGTATGGTCATTAGTTGGGAGATTGAGTTCAGAGCTGCAAAGTGATGTAGCAGCTCTGGTTAGACCACAAGTGAAATATTGTAATCTGTTCTGATCTGCTTTGGAACCTTCAGAGAGGGTGCAGAGGAGATTTACGAAAATGCTGCCTGAATTAGAGAAAATGTTTTATGAGGATAGGTTGAGCGAGCTAGGGCTTTTCTCTTTGGAGCAAAGGAGGATGAGAGGTGACTTGATTGAGGAACAGATGGAGTGGGTAGTCAGAGAGTCTTTCCCAGAGCAGAAATAGCAAATGCGAGAGGGCAGAATTTTAAGGTGTTTGGAGGAAAGTATAGGTGCTTGTTAATGTTGAGTTTTTTTACATAATGTTGGGGGGGTGTGACAGAGGCAGATACATTAGAGACATTTAAGAAACTCTTAGACAGGCACATGGGTGATAGAACAATAGACAATGTGGGAGAAAAGGGTTGGATTGATCTTAGAGCAGGTTAGAGTCAGCATAACATCGTGGGCTGAAGGGCCTGTACTGTACTGTCTCTGTTTCTCACAAGGATGCCTCAAATGCATACATTCCCTTTTACGTCAATAAAGAGTCCCAATTGATATAACCATATAACCATATAACAATTACAGCACAGAAGCAGGCCATCTCAGCCCTTCTAGTCCGTGCCGAACTCTTACTCTCACCTAGTCCCACCAACCTGCCCTCAGCCCATAACCCTCCATTCCTTTCCTGTCCATATAGCTGTCCAATTTAACTTTAAACGACAACATCGAACCTGCCTCAACCACTTCTGCTGGAAGCTCGTTCCACACAGCTACCACTCTCTGAGTAAAGAAGTTCCCCCTCATGTTACCCCTAAACTTTTGCCCTTTAACTCTCAACATTTCCTCTTGTTTGAATCTCCCCCACTCTCAATGGAAAAAGTCTATCACGTCAACTCTATCTATACCCCTTATAATTTTAAATACCTCTATCAAGTCTTCCCTCAACCTTCTACACTCCAAAGAATAAAGACCTAACTTGTTTTATATATATATTTTTGATATATTGATATATATTTTTGAGGACTCCTGCCAGGAAATGGCAACACTGGGCAGTCATCAGCTGTATGAGCCACTGCCAATGATCAATAACATTCTAATTAGGCACAGTTCAACAAAAGCTTTCAGTGATTTGGAGAGTTTGCTGGCTCAGGTGGTTAGAAGGGCTGGTTATTTGTGCATAATACATTTAAATGTTGAATGAGAAGGTGTTCGAGCTCTTTGCCTGTGCACTGGGATGCCTTCATTTCTTCCTTCCTGATTGTGTTGTGCCCAGTAAGGCTGTCACTTTTCTCCAACACAGGTGGTGAAGTATAGGTTTGCCACTGGCATTGTTGGGTTTGACTGGTGTCTATTTGTCTCCAGGTGCGGATGGAGAACGTGGCAGTCCTGGGAGAGGATGTGATTGTAAAAGATGAACTCTACTTGAATGGAGCTAACGTCCTACCTCACAAGTCTATCGCTGACTCTGTGCCAGAGCCCAAGATCATCATGTAGGTCATGGCTGTTACCTGCACCCAAGCTCAAGGGCAGAGCGTTCTAACCTGCCAATGGGTGGATCAGAGTAATGAATAAGGGTTGGGTACTTGGATAACTCCCCTTGCAGCACCTGAATTCAGACTGACAAATCACTAAAGATGCTGTTATTTAGGCTGCGTCATCCTACCAACTGTGTCAGAGGAGTTCAGCTTAAAATATGATTTGCCTTGAAGTACTTGCAGCTTGTAATTATTTCAGGTGGCTCTGTGAAGGGAGTAGCTCTTATGCAAGATTAGATCCAGTAAATCATTTCCTAGGGAGGGTGGCTTTTGAAATATTACATGGGAAAGATGGATCCCTAAAGGCAAAGCTCTATGTTAACTCTACAACATCTTACTAACAATATCTAGCCAGTCATCAAAATAAAGCAGGGCCTTTGGTCACTACGTGGGTAATTTATTGATGGGGTTCCACTCTTGTCCACTTGAAGTGAGTTCTACTGAGTTCTATAAAACAGCCTTGAAGACTATAGCCTTCATATGTTACAGAATTAAGACCAAGAGTCACACCCAGTTTTCTAGTTGTTCTGGCTGCGGGTGACAGCCGGAACCTTAACTGTAGTTCCACATAATGTGGGCTCTGACATTATTGCACTGTGCTGATTAATGAGAGATTAATGCAGTTTGCTCTGTACCCTGTAGCTTAAAGTTTATTTTCCCTACATGCATGTGCCTGTACAGGCTAGAATGTTTAGAAACGTAAGCATTTACCCAATGTGGTAAAACAAAGACCAATACTAATTGTGGGAGTTCCAATTTAATTCCTGATGGGTTTCTTATTGTGAATTATTTTTATTAATTTGTACACAGTTTCTATACAATGTCATTTATTTGGAAATGGGAGATTTCTTGCTATCAGAAGGCAACATTTAATTTCTTCAGTTGGAGTAGTTGTGAAATTGGCCATTGAAGTGCCTGTAAATGATTGGGGCCTCTTGTTCTATTTTAACATGATAAATTCTGAATTTTTGTGCAAATATACTTTAAAAGAATCATACCGGCTCTAGCAGTACTCTTATGTAGTCTGTGTTAAATGTAATCCAATCCAAAGGCTCTTATTATGTTAGTCTCATCATTAAGCATGGCCTATGGCCACAAATGTTGTACAAAACTGATTATTACAATCTTTGAAGATTAATTGAAAGTAGTTAATGGATAATCACAATGAATGAACGCAATATGTCCTTGCTGTATATTCAAGAGATAACATGATGACATTGTCATCAATTCCTGGTTGCACCTAATCATTTCTTTACCAAATAATTTTTGAATATTTTAAATGAAAAGTGAAAGTTATATCCACTTATTTGCTTTTGTCACATTTTCAAAAAAAAAGACTGTAGTGCCTATAGTGTTAATATTCCAAAACCTTTAATCAATTAAATTGCAGTTAAAGTAATAACATTCATTTAATTCTGGAAAGGAGTAATATTAACAGGGTTGTTGTGGTGGGAGATTTTAATTTCCCAAATATTGATTGGCATTTCCCTAGAGCAAGGGGTTTAGATGGGGTGGAGTTTGTTAGGTGTGTTCAGGAAGGTTTCCTGACACAATATGTAGGCTTATCTACATAGAGGTTGTACTTGATCTGGTATTGGGAAATGAACCTGGTCAGGTGTCAGGCCTCTCAATGGGAGAGCATTTTGGAGATTAGATTAGATTAGTTTGAGGACATGCAGTCCTCTTTTATTGTCATTTAGTAATGCATGAAATGATGCATTGTTCCTCCAGAAAGATATCACAGAAACACAAGACAAACCAAGACTAAAAATACTGACAAAAACCACATAATTATAACATATAGTTACAACAGTGCAAAGCAATACCGTAATTTGATGAAGAACAGACCATGGGCACAGTAAAAGAAAGTCTCAAAGTCTCTCAAAAGTCCCATCATCTCACGCAGACGGTAGAAGGAAGAAAAACTCTCCCTGCCATGAGCATCCAGCGCTGCAAACTTGCCGATGCAGCACACTGGAAGCACCCGATCACAGCCGACTCTTGAGTCCGTCCGAAAACTTCGAGCCTCCGACCAGCCCTCCGACACCAAGCACCATCTCTGCCGAGCGTTTCGACCCCTGCCCCGGCAATAGGCAAAGCGGAGGATTTGGGGCCTTCTCCGGAGATTCTGGATTGCACAGTAGCAGCAGCGAAGCAGGCATTTCAGAAGTTTCTCCAGATGTTCCTCTGTGCTTCTCACATCCGTCTCCATCAAATCAGGATTGTGCACGGTACCTATGTAACAAACACTGTGCATAATCTCTGGAGATCGCTGAGCTTCCAGCGATGATCTTTACTTTATCAATGAGGACGGGAGAGGTTCCGGAGGATTGGAGGGTTGCGGATGTTGTTCCATTATTCAATAGTGATCACAATTCTATCTCCTTTACCATAGCATTGGAGAGGGATAGGAACAGACAAGTTAGGGAAACGTTTAGGTGGAGTAAGGAGAAATATGAGGCTATCAGGTAGGAACTTGGAAGGATAAATTGGGAACAGATGTTCTCAGGGAAACGTACAGAAGAAATGTGGCAAATGTTCAGGGGATATTTGCATGAGGTTCTGCATAGTTACGTTCCAATGAGACGGAAAGGATGGTAGGGTACAGGAACCGTGGTGCACAAAGGCTGTTGTAAATCTAGTCAAGAAGAAACGAGCTTACAAAAGGTTCAAAAAACTAGGTAATAATAGAGATCTAGAAGATTATAAGGCTAGCAGGAAGGAGCTTAAAATGAAATTAGGAGTGCCAGAAGGGGCCATGAGAAGGCCTTGGTGGACAGGATTAAGGAAAACCCCAAGGCATTCTACAAGTATGTCAAGAACAAGAGGATAAGACATGAGAGAATAGAACCAATCAAGTGTGACAGTGGAAAAGTGTGTATGGAACTGAAGGAGATGGCAGAGGTACTTAATGAATACCTTGCTTCAGTATTCACTATGGAAAAGGAGCTTTGGCAATCGTCAGGATGACTTGCAGCAGACTAAAAAGCTTGAGCATGTAGATATTAAGGAAGAGGATATGTTGGAGCTTTTGGAAGGCATCAAATTGGATAAGGCACTGGGACCAGACAGGATGTACCTCAGGCTACTGTGGGAGGTGAGGGAGGAGACTGCTGAGCCTATGGCAATGATCTTTGCATCATCAATGAGGACGGGAGAGGTTCTGGAGGACTGGAGGGTTGCGGATGTTGTTCCATTATTCAAGAAAGGGAGTAGGGATAGCCCAGGAAATTATAGACCAGTGAGTCTTACTTCACTGGTTGGTAAGTAGATGGAGAAGATCCTAAGAAGCAGGATTTATGAACATTTGGAGAGGTATAATATGATTAGGAATAGTCAGCATGGCTTTGTCAAAAGCAGGTTGTGCCTTACGAGCTGATTGAATTTTTTGAGGATGTGACTAAACACATTGATGAAGGCCTTAGATGTAGTGTATATGGATTTTAGCAAGGCATTTGATAAGGTACCCCATGCAAGATTTATTGAGAAAGTAAGGAGGCATGGGATCCAAGGAGACATTGTTTTGTGGATCTAGAACTGGCTTGCCCACAGAAGGCAAAGGGTGGTTGTAGACGGGTCATATTCTGCATGGAGGTCGGTGACCAGTGGTGTGCCTCAGGGATCTGTTCTGGAACCCCCTTCTCTTTGTGATTTTTATAAATGACCTGGATGAAGAAGTGAAGGGATGGTTAGTAAATTTGCTGATAACACAAAGGTTGGGGGTGTTGTGGATATTGTGGAGGGCTGTCAGGGGTTACAGCGGGACATTGATAGGATGCAAAACTGGGCTGAGAAGTGGCAGATAGAGTTCAACCTAAATAAGTGTGAGGTGGTTCATTTTGGTAGGTCAAATATTAGAGCAGAATATAGCATTAATGGCAAGACTCTTGGCAGTGTGGAGGATCAGAGGGATCTTGGGGTCCGAGTCCATAGCTATAGTCCAAAGCTGCTATGCAGGTTGACTCTGTGGTTAAGAAGGCATACGGTGCATTGGCCTTTATGAGGCGAGAGGTAATGTTGCAGCTATATAGGACCTTGGTCAGACCCCACTTGGAGTACTGAGCTCAATTCTGGTCGCCTCACTACAGGAAGGACGTGGAAACCATAGAAAGGGTGCAGAGGAGATTTACAAGGATGTTGCCTGCATTGGGGAGCATGCCTTATGAGAATAGAAACCATAGAAAAACTAGAGCACAAAAACAGGCCTTTTGGCCCTTCTTGGCTGTGCAGAACCATTTTCTGCCTAGTCCCACTGACCTGCACACGGACCATATCCCTCCATACACCTCCCATCCATGTATCTGTCCAATTTATTCTTAAATGTTTAAAAAAAACCCGCATTTATTACGTCGTCTGGCAGCTCATTCCATACTCCCACCACTCTCTGTGTGAAGAAGCCCCCCCCCCAATGTTCCCTTTAAACTTTTCCCCCCTCACCCTTAACCCATGTCCTCTGGTTTTTTTTCTCCCCTTGCCTCAGTGGAAAAAGCCTGCTTGCATTCACTCTATCTATACCCATCATAATTTTATATACCTCTATCAAATCTCCCCTCATTCTTCTACGCTCCAGGGAATAAAGTCCTAACCTATTCAACCTTTCTCTGTAACTGAGTTTCTCAAGTCCTGGCAACATCCTTGTAAACCTTCTCTGCACTCTTTCAACCTTATTTATATCCTTCCTGTAATTTGGTGACCAAAACTGAACACAATACTCCAGAAACACACATCAAAGTTGCTGGTGAACGCAGCAGGCCATGCAGCATCTGTAGGAAGAGGTGCAGTCGACGTTTCAGGCTGAGACCCTTCGTCAGGACTAACTGAAGGAAGAGTAAGGGATTTGAAAGTTGGAGGGGGAGGGGGAGATCCAAAATGATAGGAGAAGAGAGGAGGGGGAGGGATGGAGCCAAGAGCTGGACAGGTGATAGGCAAAAGGGATATGAGAGGATCATGGGACAGGAGGTCCGGGAAGAAAGACAGGGGGGGGGGGAACCCAGAGGATGGGCAAGAGGTATATTCAGAGGGACAGAGGGAGAAAAAGGAGAGTGAGAGAAAGAATGTGTGCATAAAAATAAGTAACAGATGGGGTACGAGGGGGAGGTGGGGCCTTAGCCGAAGTTAGAGAAGTCGATGTTCATGCCATCAGGTTGGAGGCTACCCAAACGGAATATAAGGTGTTGTTCCTCCAACCTGAGTGTGGCTTCATCTTTACAGTAGAGGAGGCCGTGGATAGACATGTCAGAATGGGAATGGGATGTGGAATTAAAATGTGTGGCCACTGGGAGATCCTGCTTTCTCTGGCGGACAGAGCGTAGATGTTCAGCAAAGCGGTCTCCGAGTCTGCGTCGGGTCTCGCCAATATATAAAAGGCCACATCGGGAGCACCGGACGCAGTATATCACCCCAGTCGACTCACAGGTGAAGTGTTGCCTCACCTGGAAGGACTGTTTGGGGGCCTGAATGGTGGTAAGGGAGGAAGTGTAAGGGCATGTGTAGCACTTGTTCCGCTTACACGGATAAGTGCCAGGAGGGAGATCAGTGGGGAGGGATGGGGGGGACGAATGGACAAGGGAGTTGTGTAGGGAGCAATCCCTGCGGAATGCAGAGAGAGGGGGGGAGGGAAAGATGTGCTTAGTGGTGGGATCCCATTGGAGGTGGCGGAAGTTACGGAGAATAATATGTTGGACCCGGAGGCTAATACTCCAGATTCGGCCTCACCAATGCCTTATACAACCTCATCATAACATTCCAGCTCTTATACTCAATACTTTGATTAATAAAGGCCAATGTACCAAAGGCTCTCTTTACGACCCTATCTACCTGTGACGCCACTTTTAGGGAATTTTGTATCTGTATTCCCAGATCCCTCTGTTCTACTGCACTCCTCAGTGCCTTACCATTAACCCTGTATGTTCTACCTTGGTTTGTCCTTCCAACGTGCAATACTTCACACTTGTCTGTATTAAACTCCATCTGCCATTTTTCAGCTCATTTTTCCAGCTGGCCCAAGTCCCTCTGCAGGCTCTGAAAACCTTCCTCACTGTCCACTACACCTCCAATCTTTGTATCATCAGCAAATTTGCTGATCCAATTTACCACATTATCATCCAGATCATTGATATAGATGACAAATAACAATGGACCCAGCACCAATCCCTATGGCACACCACTAGTCACAGGCCTCCACTCGGGGAAGCAATTCTCTACTACCACTCTTTGGCTTCTTCCATTGAGCCAATGTCTAATCCAATTTACCACCTCTCCATGTATACCTAGCGACTGAATTTTCCTAACTAACCTCCCATGCGGGACCTTGTCAAAGGCCTTACTGAAGTCCATGTAGACAATATCCACTGCCTTCCTTTCATCCACTTTCCTGGTAACCTCCTCAAGAAACTCCAATAGATTGGTCAAACATGACCTACCACGCACAAAGCCATGTTGACTCTCCCTGATAAGTCCCTGCCTATCCAAATGCTTGTAGATTCTGTCTCCTAGTACTCCCTCCAATAACTTACTTACTACCAACGTTAAACTTACTGGCCTATAATTTCCCGGATTACTTTTCGATCCTTTTTTAAACAACGGAACAACATGAGCCACTCTTCAATCCTCCGGCACCTCACCTGTAGACAGCGACATTTTAAATATCTCTACCAGGGCCCCTGCAATTTCAACACTAGTCTCCTTCAAGGTCCGAGGGAACACCCTGTCAGGTCCCGGGGATTTATCCACTTTAATTTTCCTCAAGACAGCAAGGACCTCCTCCTTTTCAATCTGTACAGTTTCCATGATCTCACTACTTGTTTCCCTTCATTCCATAGACTTCAAGTTGAGTGAACTTGGCCTTTTCTCCTTGGAGTGACAGAGGGTGAGAGGTGACCTGATAGAGGTGTACAAGATAATGAGAGGCATTGATCGTGTGGAAAGTCAGAGGCTTTTTCCCAGGGCTGAAGTGGCTAGCATGAGAGGGCATAATTTTAAGGTGCTTGGCAGTAGGTGTAGAGTAGATGTCAGGGGTAGTATTTTTTTTTTACGCAGAGAGTGGTGAGTGCGTGGAATGGGCTGCTGGCAGCGGTTGTGGAGGCGGAAACGATAGGGTCATTTAAGAGACTCCTGGATAGGTACATGGAGCTTAGAAAAATAGATGGCTATGGGTAAGCCTAGGTAGTTCTAAGGTAAGGACATGTTAGGCACAGCTTTGTGGGCTGAAGGGCCTGTATTGTGCTGTATGTTTCTAACTTTGGAGACCTCAAAGCTGTGACCAGAGCAAGATTTAATGGTGGCACTTACTGGGTCTAAGAATTTTAGCATGTGACATCTGGGAATTATGTAGATAGAAAGGTAGCAGCTGCCTCTTGTGTTTAAATGCTCTGAATGCCAGTTTACATTTTAATTTGGGACTTTCGGTGGTATTTATTAAGTGCTGAGTTGGAGGTGGTGTTGCTAGTCAGGGTACTGGATGAGATGTAGAAGAGTTTCATGAAACAGCCCTCGGATGTGATGGGTAACTCATTTTTATTGTTCACGTCTGCAAGTAAACTCGCATGTAAGAACAGTCCATCAAATTCAATAACACAAGCAACAGTTTCTCACACACACTCCATTATCCCCAACAAAAGGGAATCCCAAAGAACTAAAAGCAGAAATTGGCAGCTCTCACTGCATGCAGCTTCCCAGTGGATAGACAAAGGTTCTCCACTGCTGCTAACCCCTCACCTTTAACATAGGGAACAGGGTCAGGGAACAGGTTGCTCTACCAACTGATTAGACCAGTCACTTATAATAATTGTGAAATACATTTTGCAAATATAAACCTGTAGTTCCGAACCTCCTTGGCAGGGACTATAATGATATATCAGGGCCAGAGAGCAAGTTACAATATTAATTTATAAATGCTAAATCTTCAGTTTTTAATATGTGTTAAGTTACAAGATCAGATAGTGAAAAACCAGCATCTTCACACATTCTTCATAGCAGCCAAGGGTTGAACAGTAACTCAGGCAGCAGAGGTTAGTACTTGACAACCAGAACTGGTGCGGTTGTAGGAAGATGATGATGGCACTAACCAGGTCACTAAGTTCCAGCTTTACACAAGCCCAGCAGCACTAGTTGCAATGTACATATGCTGGTGCACTGGCAGGTGATAGTTTTTGGCAAAATGCATGTTGTGCACTGATCACCAAGAATGAACAGTACTCAGGTACTGAGTTTAATTAGTGAAGAGAGGAAAAAAAAATTGAAATGCAAGATCAGCTTTCAAATGAAAACACATCTCACACAGAGCTGTAAGCAGAGAAAGGGACAAGTTAGCCAGTTCCTTGAGAACCGGATGCTGATTCTCTCTGTCTACTTTTCCCATGCCCTCTTTAAACTTTGGTAATTTGTTACTTCTCACTGGTTAAGTCTGATGGCCACCTCACAAACTCTGGACTCCTGCATCAAGCACCATTTTAGTGCAAGTCATATAGTAGATCTTTGAATCAGTAGTGCCATAACAACTCACAAGTGACATTAAATTGTCAGAAAGTGGATCATCTCACGACCGATGATATCGTTTTGTAGTGTGGTTTATAGTGTCAATGACCAACACAGTAACAGATTTTGAAAGTAGTATAGGAAATTGAGGACACAAAGGCACTAACTCATGCATTATGCAGTGTCATTACAGATAGAGACATGCGATTCTGCCTGGCATGGACATGTTGGCTGATTCATGTTTCATTTGAGGTACAGACTCATGGGATACTGGCTCATATTACCAGGTGGACAGTATGGTTTTGGCAATATTCAGCACGTGACAGGTGAATATATTAGTACCGTGATTTACACGTTAGACAGAGCCAGTGCTAGTACCAGTCCAGGCATGAGCAAGTTCACACCCAGCATCCTGATACAACAACAGATTCATGCCAAGCAGGTGTCATAGCATCAAAGCTCACATGGACTTGCTCTGCACATTATCTGGCATGTCTGGGTATAGACTCATGTAATCCAATGTCACAGAAGAACTGTCTCACAACATTGGTCAGGACGTGAACGTGAGAGTCAGATTCACAAAGGGCCGGTGTTTAACTATGGACAATGAACCCTAATTCTGCCTTCTCCAGCATCAGGCTGGCTGTGGCACACAGGATACTGAGTAGTATGTCTTCCAGTATTAAACCAGGTATGGACAGATATGATCTTGATTTGATTGTTATACAATGATAGTACCAATTAATGAATTAAGAGTTGGGAAAGTATCTTAGACTTAAAATTTAAGATTAGATAATTGGTAAGAAATACTCCTGATGCCTGGACATGAACCTGATGTGGGGGGAATTCGGGTATGGGTGAAGTACAACAAGTTGTTGTTCTCACCATGATAAACTGGAATCACTCTATTCTTCATTGTCAGTGGCTGCATTAGTTACTAGACATCAAGGGACATCAGTTCAATGGGGAAATGTTCAATGAAACCAGGCAATCAGACAGTAAGTGCACAAAAACACTGTTTCCAAGTAGGAGTCTTTAGAAAAGCTTTAGGACATTGGCAGGGCCTGTGGATTAGTAGAAAACGCTCCCATCATTTTGACATAGGTTGGTTTATAAAAGTCATGTCAAGGTGTAGGGTATCAGACAATCTGGCACTGTTCGAGTTCTGCTGTTGATTAAAATGTTCCCATTAAAAGTCTCAATGTATGGCAAAAAGGGATCCAGGTAGCTTTGAACAATTTCCACAGGAGCCTAAAACCACCTGCTGAAGACAAGTAGGTATCTTCTCATGGGTCGCTCCAAGCTCCTGCCAGACTCTAGTGCAAACAGCTGGAGTTACACAGATATACGCTTTCTTTCCCATTTCTGCAAACAGATTTTAAATCTCACTTGATGTCAGTTCGCAGCTCATAAATTAATAAAGGTAGGCTTTAGGACCCAAGAAGGGAATCACAGCCAAGACACAAGATTAGCGTGTCAGGGACAGGGCGAAATTCAATCTGTAAATTGCCCTTCAGAACGTGTTTGCCTCAGTCTAGGAATCAATATATGAAATTAAATAGCAATCTAACAAGTGCATCATTGCTTGATGAAGCACCAAGGATCATTCCCTTTTGTAAACATTGGATATTGAACATTCCAATCTCTGCATGTTACACAGTTGCTAATGTCCTGAAGAGTATCTTTTCCTTTACCCTATCTTTGGAAGCAGGGAAATTGCAAGGTTGGTGGATCAGTGACAACTAGGAGGAGGATGGTTTTGCGTAGTCATCCACGGCAGTGATAGTGGCCTTGCAGAAAAAGCAGTCCTTGTTGTTCATCAGGTGCTGGTTGATGCAGGCCCTGAAATGACAAGAGTAATAGTCAGTCCTCAAGCACGTCAACAAACAGAATCCCAATTCACTAATAATTTTGAAAAAATGAAAATGCTACATCAGCTCAGGAACTGTCTGCGGAAAGAATTCTGACATGAAATACTAACTCTGTTTCTTTCTCCACAGATGCTGCCTGACTGGCTGAGTGTTTCCAACATTATTGGTTCATAGTTCATATTTCCAGCATATGCAGTTTTTTTTTATTTTCAACTTTATCACACAGCTATTAAAGTGATCATCTTTCTGATCAGTTTATGCTGTTCCAACTGAAGGACTAGATACATCAATCAATACTTGGCATTCAAAAGGTGAAGGGGAGTAGAACAGGTTGAATGCTAACCTTAGGCGCTGTCAGTTGGGAGTCTGCACATTCTCTCTATGACCATGTGGGTTTCCACTGGGTGCTTCAGTTTCCTCCCACATCCCATGGTCAGTAAGTTAATTGGTCACTAATTTCCGCCATATAATCTGGGAAGAGGTGAGGGAGTATGTCTTATTGTAGGATGGGTGAACTAGGTCTTTTCTCTTTGGAGTGAAGGAGGATGAGAGGTGACTTGATAGAGGTGTACAAGAGACATGGATAGATTGGACAGTCAGATACTTCTTCCCAGGGCAGAAATGGCAAATATGAGGGGACAGAATTTTAAGGTGATTGGAGGAAAGTACGAGAGAGATTGCAAGTTTTTTTTACACTGAGAGTGGTGAGTGTGTGGAATGCCCTGCTAGGGGTGGTGGTAGTGACAGATACATTAGGGGTATTTAAGAAACTCTCACATAGGTACAGAGCTGATATAACATTTTAAAACAAAGTGAATCTGGGCAAGTGTGTCTGGGTAGGCGTGAGATACATTAATACATTAACGGAGGTGTTAGACATATCAATACAATATGCAGGGGTTTGTCTGTGTTGGGACTGCTTCTTTTCACGTTTTCTGGATGATGACAGAATTGATGACTTTGTGGCCATGTTTGTGGATGATAAGACAGGTGGAGGGGCATGTAGTGTTGAGGAAGCAGGGAGACTGCAGAGAGGCAAACAGGTTAGGAAAATGGGCAAAGGAAATACAATGTATGGAAGTGTATGGTGTTGCACTTTGGTAGAAGGAATAAAGATGCAGACTATTTTCTGAATGGAGAGAAAATTCAAAAATCAGAGCTGCCAAGGGACTTGGAAGTCCTTGTGCAGGATTCCCTAAAAGTTAACTTATAGGTTGAGTCCGTGAAATTTGTGGAGATAAAACATGACATCCAAAACTTTGTCAAACTTCTATAGATGTGTAGTGGAGAGTATATTGACTGGCCACAGCACAGCCTGGTATGGAAACACCAATGCCCTTGAACAGAAAATCCTACAACAAGTGGTGGAAATGGCTCAGGCCATCATGTGTAAAGCCCTTTCAACCATTGAGCACATCCACATGAAATGCTGTTGCAGGAAACAGCAGGGACACCCACCATCCAGGTCATGCTCTCTTCTCACTGATGTCATCAGGAAGAAGGTACTCACACCACCGGGTTCAGGAACAGTGACTGCCCCTCAACCGTCAGACTCTTGAACCAAGGGGATAACTGCACTCAACTTCACTTGCCCCATTCACAATCACATCACAATCACTTTCAAGGACTCTTCATCTCATGCTCTCAATATTTATTGCTTGCATGCTTATTTATTTATTCTTTTTGTATTTGCATTTTGTTGTTTCCTGCATTCTGGTTGAATTGAATTGA
Source organism: Mobula birostris (assembly GCF_030028105.1). Lineage (NCBI taxonomy): Eukaryota > Metazoa > Chordata > Chondrichthyes > Myliobatiformes > Myliobatidae > Mobula > Mobula birostris. The sequence continues at coordinate 61,421,522 of NC_092385.1, forward strand.
ATGATCTTTATTGTCATTATACATAGGTACAATGAAACTCGGTTTGGCTTCCTCTCAGGCAATTAAATAAAGCGGTAGATGAAAACAAGACAGTAATAGAAAAACAGTATTAAATAGACAAGTAGCAGCAGCACCAGAATATCACAGTGATGCACAAAGTGCCGTTAGTGCAAGTATTTGAGTCCTTGTGTGTGCATGTGTGTGCTCACAGTTTCAGTCATTGTTCTGTGCGAGTGGTGTGATGGAGGCCACAGCTCTGGGATAGAAGCTGTTCCTCAGTCTATTTGTTCTGGCTTTTAGTGTCCTGAACCTTTTGCTGGACGGCAGCGGGTCAGACAGGGAGTGGCCGGGGTGTGTGGTGTCTCTGGTTATGCTGATTGCTTTCCTCCTGAGTCTGCTGGAGTAGATGGTGTCCAGTCCTGGGAGCTCCATCCTGACAATTCACTGGGCCACTTTCACCACACGATGCAGGTCTTGTCGCTCAGCGGCTGTGCAGCTGGCATTGTACACTGTGGCGCTGTTGGTCAGGACGGTTTCAATTGTGCTTCTGTAGCAGTTAAGCAACAGCTTTTGTGGGAGTTTGGTCTGTTTTAGCTTTCTGAGGATGAAGAGTCTTTGTTGTGCCTTTTTTACAAGCAGCGAGGTGTTGGTAGTCCATGTCAGCTGTTTTGACAACATAACTCCAAGGAACTTCAGCTTTTCCACACTTTCCACTACCTCTCCATGTATATGGAGGGGGGTGTGTACTCTGTACTTTGATCTCCTGAAGTCAATGATCGTCTCTTTTGTTTTAGAAGTGTTAAGGACCAGGTCAATAAACAATAGGTGTGGGAATAGGCCATTCGGCCCTTCGAACCAGCACCACCATTCACTGTGATCATGGCTGATCATCCACAATCAGTACCCTTTTCCTGCCTTCTCCCCATATCCCTTGACTCCACTATCACTAAGAACTCTATCTAACTCTTTCTTGAAAGCATTCAGAGAATTGGCCTCCACTGCCTTCTGAGGCAGAGCATTCCACAGATCCACAGCTCTCTGGGTGAAAAAGTTCTTCCTCAACTCCGTTCTAATTGGCCTACCCCTTATTCTCAAATTGTGGCCTCTGGGTCTGGACTCCCCCAACATCAGGAACGTGTTTCCTGCCTCTAGCATGTCCAATCCCTTAATAATCTTATATGTTTCAATCAGATCCCCTCTCATCCTTCTAAATTCCAGTGTATACAAGCCCAGTCGCTCCAATCTTTCAACATATGATAGTCCCGCCATCCCGGGGAATTAACCTCGTGAACCTCCGCTGCACTCCCTCAATAGCAAGAATGTCCTTCCTCAAATTTGGAGACCAAAACTGTACACAATACTCCAGGTGTGGTCTCACCAGGGCCCTGTACAACTGCAGAAGGACCTCTTTGTTCCTATACTCAACTCCCCTTGTTATGAAGGCCAACATGCCATTAGCTTTCTTCACTGCCTGCTGTACCTGCATGCTTACTTTCAGTGACTGATGAACAAGGACACCAAGATCTCGTTGTACTTCCCCTTTTCCTAACTTGACTCCATTCAAATAGTAATCTGCCTTCCTGTTCTTGCCACCAAAGTGGATAACCTCACATTTATCCACATTAAACTGCATCTGCCCACTCACCCAACCTGTCCAAGTCATCCTGCGTTTTCTCAACATCCTCCGCACATTGCACACCGTCACCCAGCTTTGTGTCATCTGCAAATTTGCTAATGTTACTTTTAATCCCTTCATCTAAATCATTAATGTATATTGTAAATAGCTGCGGTCCCAGCACCGAGCCTTGCGGTACCCCACTAGTCACTGCCTGCCATTCTTAAAGGGACCCATTAATCCCTACTCTTTGTTTTCTGTCTGCCAACCAATTTACGATCCATGTCAATACCCTATCCCCAATACCATGTGCTCTAATTTTGCCCACTAACCTCCTATGTGGGACCTTATCAAAGGCTTTCTGAAAGTCCAGGTACACTACATCCACTGGCTGTCCCTTGTCCGTTTTCATAGTTACATCCTCAAAAAATTCCCTAAGATTAGTCAAGCATGATTTCCCCTTCGTAAATCCACGCTGACTTGGACCGATCCTGTTACTGCTATCCAAATGTGCCACTATTTCATCCTTTATAACTGACTCCAGCATCTTCCCCACCACTGATGTCAGGCTAACTGGTCTATAATTCCCTGTTTTCTCTCTCCCTTCTTTCTTAAAAAGTGAGATAACATTAGCTACCCTTCAGTCCTCAGGAACTGATCCTGAATCTATAGAACATTGGAAGATAATTACCAATGCCTCCACGATTTCTAGAGCCACCTTCTTAAGTACCCTGGGGTGCAGACCATCAGGCCCTGGGGATTTATCAGCCTTCAGTCCCATCAGTCTATCCAACACCATTTTCTGCCTAATGTGAATTTCCTTCAGTTCCTCCGTTACCCTGTGTCCTCTGGCCACTATTACATCTGGGAGATTGTTTGTGTCTTCCCTGGTGAAGACAGATCCAAAGTACCTGTTCAGCTTGTCTGCGATTTCCTTGTTCCCCAGAATAATTTCACCCGTTTCTGTCTTCAAGGGACCAACTTTGGTCTTAACTACTTTTTTCCTCTTCACATACCTAAAGAAGCTTTTACTATCCTCCTTTATATTCCTAGCTAGCTTGCCTTCGTATCTCATCTTTTCTCCCCGTATTGCCTTTTTAGTTATCCTTTGTTGCTCTTTAAAAGTCTCCCAATCCTCTGGCTTCCCGCTCATCCTTGCTATGTTATACTTCCTCTCTTTTATTTTTATACTGTTCTTGACTTCCCTTGTCAGCCATGGTCGCCCCTTACTCCCCTTAGAATCTTTCTTCCTCTTTGGAATGAACTGATCCTACACCTTCTGTATTATTCCCAGAAATACCTGCCATTGTTGTTCCACTGTCATCCCTGCCAGGGTATCTTTCCAGTCAACTTTGGCCGGCTCCTCCCTCATGGGTCCATAGTCCCCTTTGTTCAACTGTAATACTGACACTTCCGATTTTCCCCTCTCCCTCTCAAATTGTAGATTAAAACTTATCATATTATAGAAACATAGAAAATAGGTGCAGGAGCAGGCCATTCGGCCCTTCGAGCCTGCACCGCCATTTATTATGATCATGGCTGATCATCCAACTCAGAACCCCGCCCCAGCCTTCCCTCCATACCCCCTGACCCCCTTTAGCCACAAGGGCCATATCTAACTCCCTCTTAAATATAGCCAATGAACTGGCCTCAACTGTTTCCTGTGGCAGAGAATTCCACAGATTCACCACTCTCTGTGTGAAGAAGTTTTTCCTAATCTCGGTCCTAAAAGGCTTCCCCTCTATCCTCAAACTGTGGCCCCTCGTTCTGGACTTCCCCAACATCGGGAACAATCTTCCTGCATCTAGCCTGTCCAATCCCTTTAGGATCTTATACGTTTCAATCAGATCCCCCCTCAATCTTCTAAATTCCAACGAGTACAAGCCCAGTTCATCCAGTCTTTCTTCATATGAAAGTCCTGCCATCCCAGGAATCAATCTGGTGAACCTTCTTTGTACTCCCTCTATGGCAAGGATGTCTTTCCTCAGATTAGGGGACCAAAACTGCACACAATACTCCAGGTGTGGTCTCACCAAGGCCTTGTACAACTGCAGTAGTACCTCCCTGCTCCTGTACTCGAATCCTCTCGCTATAAATGCCAGCATACCATTCGCCTTTTTCACCGCCTGCTGTACCTGCATGCCTACTTTCAATGACTGGTGTATAATGACACCCAGGTCTCGTTGCACCTCACCTTTTCCTAATTGGCCACCATTCAGATAATAATCTGTTTTCCTACTTTTGCCACCAAAGTGGATAACTTCACATTTATCCACATTAAATTGCATCTGCCATGAATTTGCCCACTCACCCAACCTATCCAAGTCACCCTGCATCCTCTTAGCATCCTCCTCACAGCTAACACTGCCACCCAGCTTCGTGTCATCCGCAAACTTGGAGATGCTGCATTTAATTCCCTCATCCAAGTCATTAATATATATTGTAAACAACTGGGGTCCCAGCACTGAGCCTTGCGGTACCCCACTAGTCACCGCCTGCCATTCTGAAAAGGTCCCGTTTTTTCCCACTCTTTGCTTCCTGTCTGCTAACCAATTCTCCACTCACACCAATACCTTACCCCCAATACCGTGTGCTTTAAGTTTGCACACTAATCTCCTGTGTGGGACCTTGTCAAAAGCCTTTTGAAAATCCAAATATACCACATCCACTGGTTCTCCCCTATTCATTCTACAAGTTACATCCTCAAAAAATTCTATGAGATTCATCAGACATGATTTTCCTTTCACAAATCCATGCTGACTTTGTCCGATCATTTCACCGCTTTCCAAATGTGCTGTTATCACATCCTTGATAACTGACTCCAGCAGTTTCCCCACCACTGATGTTAGGCTAACCGGTCTATAATTCCCTGGTTTCTCTCTCCCTCCTTTTTTAAAAAGTGGAGTTACATTAGCCACCCTCCAATCCTCAGGAACTAGTCCAGAATCTAACGAGTTTTGAAAAATTATCACTAATGCATCCACTATTTCTTGGGCTACTTCCTTAAGCACTCTAGGATGCAGACCATCTGGCCCTGGGGATTTATCTGCCTTCAATCTCTTCAATTTACCTAACACCACTTCCCTACTAACATGTATTTCGCTCAGTTCCTCCATCTCACTGGACCCTCTGTCCCCTACTATTTCTGGAAGATTATTTATGTCCTCCTTAGTGAAGACAGAACCAAAGTAATTATTCAATTGGTCTGCCATGTCCTTGCTCCCCATAATCAATTCACCTGTTTCTGTCTGCAGGGGACCTACATTTGTCTTTACCAGTCTTTTCCTTTTTACATATCTATAAAAGCTTTTACAGTCCGTTTTTATGTTCCCTGCCAGTTTTCTCTCATAATCTTTTTTCCCCTTCCTAATTAAGCCCTTTGTCCTCCTTTGCTGAACTCTGAATTTCTCCCAGTCCTCAGGTGATCCACTTTCTCTGGCTAATTTGTATGCTTCTTCTTTGGAATTGATACTATCCCTAATTTCTCTTGTCAGCCACGGGTGCACTACCTTCCCTGATTTATTCTTTTGCCAAACTGGGATGAACAATTGTTGTAGTTCATCCATGCAACTTTTAAATGCTTGCCATTGCATATCCACCGTCAATCCTTTAAGTGTCATTTGCCAGTCTATCTTAGCTAATTCACGTCTCATACCTTCAAAGTTACCCCTCTTTAAGTTCAGAACCTTTGTTTCTGAATTAACTATGTCACTCTCCATCTTAATGAAGAATTCCACCATATTATGGTCACTCTTACCCAAGGGGCCTCTCACGACAAGATTGCTAATTAACCCTTCCTCATTGCTCAAAACCCAGTCCAGAATAGCCTGCTCTCTAGTTGGTTCCTCGACATGTTGGTTGAAAAAACCATCCCGCATACATTCCAAGAAATCCTCTTCCTCAGCACCTTTACCAATTTGGTTCACCCAATCTACATGTAGATTGAAGTCACCCATTATAACTGCTGTTCCTTTATTGCACACATTTCTAATTACCTCCTAATGGCTCCTTTACCTCGAGTTCCCTTATCAAATCCGGTTCATTACACAACACTAAATCTAGAATTGCCTTCTCCCTGGTGGGTTACAGTACAAGCTGCTCTAAGAATCCATCTTGGAGGCACTCCACAAACTCCCTTTCTTGGGGTCCAGTACCAACCTGATTTTCCCAGCCTACCTGCATGTTAAAATTCCCCATAACAAGCGTAGCATTACCTTTGCAACATGCCAATTTTACCTCTTGATTCAGCTAGCACCCTATATCCAGACTACTGTTTGGGGGCCTGTAGACAACTCCCATTAGAGTCTTTTTGCCCTTACAATTTCTCAGTTCTATCTATACTGACGCTACATCTCCTGATTCTATGTCCCCCTTGCAAGTGACCGAATTTCATTCCTCACCAACAGAGCCACCCCACCCCCTCTGCCCACCTGTCTGTCCTTTCGATAGGATGTATACCCTTGGCACGTGGCCAAGCGGTTAAGGCATTGGACTAGCAACCTGAAGGTCGTGAGTTCGAGCCCCAGCCGAGGCAACGTGTTGTGTCCTTGAGCAAGGCACTTAATCACATATTGCTCTGCAACGACATTGGTGCCATGCTGTATGGGTCCTAATGCCCTTCCCTTGGACAACATTGGTGTTGTGGAGAGGGGAGACTTGCAGCATGGGCAACTGCTGGTCTTCCATACAACCTCGCCCAGGCCTGTGCCCTGGAGAGTGAAGACTTTCCAGGCGCAGATCCGTGGTCTTGCAAGACTAATGGATGCTTTTACTTTACTATATCCTTGAATATTCATTTCCCTGCCCTGGTCCTCTTGCAGCCATGTCTCTGTTATTCGTACAACGTCATACTTGCCAATTTCCAACTGAGCCTCAAGCTCATCCACTTTATTTCTTATACTTCGTGCATTTATATATAATACTTTTAATCCATTACTCCCCCTCACCTTTCATATTGATTCCTATTGAACTTGACCATAATCTCAGATCCCTTCCTGAGCTTTCTGCCCCGTTAATTCTGTTGTCTTTCTTAACTTTCCTTATTCTCTCTTTCCCTTTAACTCCACCCTTATAGTTCCTCTCTTCCCCCCCCACTACTTAGTTTAAACACATCCATGTAGCAGTGGCAAACCTGCCTGTTAAGGTTGTTGTCTTTACACCACTCCATCAGATGATCCACCTCAAGCCTGTAAGCTGTTTCATCCTCGTCTGAGATCAGGCCAACCACTGTGGTATTGTCCACAAATTTAATTATGGAGTTGGAGGTGTAGATGGGGGTGCAGTCATGTGTGAAGAGTGTGTAGAGCATAGGCTCAGCAAACAGCCCTGCGGGGTGCCTATTTTTAAGATGTGGGTGGTGGAGGTGTGCTGACCAATTCTGACTTGCTGTGATCAGTTTGTGAGAAAGTCCATGACCCATGAGCACAGGGAGGAACCAAGGCCAAGAGTGTTCAGTTTGCTGACCAGTTTATGGGGGATGACTGTATTAAATACAGAACTGACGTTGAATGCCCTAGTTGGACAGACTTCCATTGATTAATTCTGTTATGGTTACTTTTCTATAGATTTATGGAGTATACCCACAAGAAAATGGATCTCAGGGTTGTGAGTGCTGATAATTATGTACTTCAATAATAAAATTTATTTTGAACTTTGGTAAGGAAGGCAAATGCAATGTTAGCGTTCATTTGGAATCAAATTGAACATAAAATTAAGGATATAGTTCTGTGGCTTTATAAGACATTGGTCAGACTGCACTTGGAGTATTGTGAGCAATTTTGGGCCCCTAACTAAGAAAGGACGTGCTGGCATTGAAGAGGGTGCAGAGGAAGTTCATGAGAGAGATCCCCGGAATGACAGGGTTAATGTATGAGGAGTATGATGGCTCTAGGACTGCACGCACTGAGGTTTAGGGGGGGGGCGGGGGGATCTTACCGAAACCTATCTAATATTGAAAGGTCTAGATTGAGTAGATGTGCAGAGGATGTTTCCTATAGTGAGGGAGTCTACGACCAGAGGGCACAGCCTCAGAATAGAAGGACGTCCCTTTAGAACAGAGGTGAAAAGTAATTTCTTTAGCGAGAGGGTGTTGAATCTGCAGAATTCAGCTGTGGAGACAGTCATTGGGTATAAAACTGAGGTTATTAGGTTCTTGATTAGTAAGAGTGTCAATGGTTACGGGAAAAAAGCAGAAGAATGGGGTTGAGTGTGATAATAAATCAGCCATGGTGGAATGGTGAAGCAAGATGCAAATACAAAAGAAGAATTAAATAATAATAAATAAATAAACAATAAATATGGACAACATGAGATGAAGTCTCCTTGATGGGCTGAGTGGCCTAATTCTGCTCCTTTGCCTTAAGGATGCAGTTCATAAGGTAACGATACTTTAGAGAGGAGCTTCAAGTTTGCAGAAAGTCTTGAAAAGGAAAGGATTCTAATGAATGAGGAACAGACCAATGCAGAAAGACTTCGAAAGTTTTAGTTAGGCTAATGAATACTGAACTTAATGATGAAAGAAGGTATTAAAATTAAAACAGTTATAACTGCTTTAAACAAACAAAATATCCCAGAAGTGTTTCACGGGGATGATGTCAGAGAGAAACTTAACACCGGGCATTTTAGTCAAATAACTGGTCAAGTGAATTTTTGAAATGTGCAAGTTTCAGTATAACTGAGGGCATAGCCATCCATGGGGAATTGAAAGAAAGTGGGAATGCACAAACGAGCACAATTTGAACTTGTTTCGAAATGGAGTTGGAGGAAATTACGCAACAGTCAATAAACAAGTGATATGAGCAAAATGGGATTACCGTACTGAATGGGAATACTGTGGATCCACTGCAGGAGATATTAGTACATTAAGTGACCTGTGGGTTTGATGCATTTAGGAGAAATAAAGAAAGAGGGGTGACAGGAAGTGCACAGAGCAGCGTGATTCTGAGACATTTGAGCTGTTAATGAGCTGAAAATTCTTGGTAAGGAATACAGATGAGACGAAGGCCACTGTGGCACAAGTCAAGTCGGACTTACTTGCAAGATTTGTGAGAACATGGCATGAAGATGGCAGAGATTGGATGTGCGTAACAGATGGGGCAGAGATCTTCCTCGCTGGTGGGCTGCAAGAAAACAAAGATATTATAACACGTAGGCTGCAGCAGTGCATACAGCCCCCACCCCAACACTCCCGTCAAAGCTTTTGCAATATTCGGGATGAAGTGAAACTCAAAATTCTTGAAGGATTTCCCTGGGAAAGATCTGCCAGTTTTGAGGAACCTCACTGTTAAAACTTGGTACTAACAACAAAAACTGTAATTTAAACTTATCGACCAGAGAGGAGATGCTAAAGTATGAGGTAAACTATAAAAATGGCAAAATGGCTTTAGGTTGATTTTCGAATCGCTACCAAACCCTTTTCATCACATGAAAGGTTGGAAGCTGCAGTTTCTGATCAGGACCCAAGATAAAGGGCATTGTGCCAAATTCTCTAGTCTATAGAGGCGAATAACAGTTACTGCCAACAAAAGGGTCTAACCACCTCCTTAATCTTCTATGGTAAGTGCTTTAACTGCTGCCTTCTGTCCGGTGAAGGTGCTGCTGGAAAGGAAGTTCCAATATTTAAATCCAGTTGCAATTTGTTTCCAAGACAGGAATCTGCACAAGATGGTGTTTCGATGGGCATGGCCCTTCTTGGTTGCATAGGTTGGTGTTTTTGGGAGGTGCTGTCAAAGTAGTCTGTGACTAACCCCGGCACATTGTGTAGATGGTGCACACTGCAGGCTCTGGTGGGTTGGCACGTGCACTGGGCGCCACTGAGCAGTTTCTGTTAAAGTCAGACAAGCCATCCTCGGAGAGTGAAAAAAGAATTTTTTTCAGATGTATGATCTGTCTTTGATTATCATAGGTGAGAAGCACTAGGATGGCCTTATTTGGTCTTCTGTGTAAGAAGACCATGAAGCATTTCTTCACGAAGAAGGGGTAAAGTGGAAGCTGAAGGACAGAGGGGACTAAAGTTGGAGGCGGAGGAAGCCACGAAGTCGAGCAAGTTCTTCATGCCCTTCATGCTGCATGGAGTCGCCTGCAACTGCTACAAGTTTGTTAGACTCCGAAGGTGGATCAAGTACAAATGTGTCACAAGCCGAGGAGGAAGTCAGGTCAGATAAATCCGAGTATGACGAGATTAAGAGTGAGGCTGCCACAGAGAACGTGGACATGGCAGGAGGGGAAGACAATGGTGGTGGTGGTGATGTTGAGTTTATTGATGAGATTGAACCTGACAACACTGAACCTGGTGAACTGGATGGTGTCAAAGAGCCTCAAACTGTCATACCAGAAGTGATCGAACAGCATGACGTTGGACTTCTGAAGTTCGACAAGGATACTGGAAAAGCAATTCTGCCTGATTCGTTGAGAACAGAAATAATAAAGCTGGGTTCAAAGTATTTCCAGAACTATGAGGGGCCTTTCCTACCAACAAATAACCGCTCAATGAACAAAACTTGGTTCAAGAGGAAATTGGACAATGGTCGTGGTGAGGAAGTGACTGGCTCATGGCTGGTCTATTCCCCTTCTAAAAAGTCTGCATTTTGTATCTGTTGTCTTCTCTATTCCCGGTCAGACCATCAATTCTCATTGGAAGCAGGAAAGTGGATTCAACCAGTGGAAAGCACCTGAAAGGATTAGTGTTCATGAAAATGCCAAGAATCATCGGGAATGCTTCACACAGTGGAAAGAAATGGAAAGAAACTTAGCTGGAAACAGAGGAGTTATTGACGCGGTATTTCAGTCACAGATTGAGAAGGAAAAGCAGAAGTAGCGCAATATCTTGACAAGAATCCTTCACTGCATAAAATTCCTTGTGACTCAGACCCTGGCTTTGAGAGTACACAGGGAGTCACTTCAGCTAGACGATGACTCCAATGTGGGAAATTTCCTTGGTTTACTGAAACTACTGGCTATCTTTGACTGTCATAAAAGAATACCACACTCATTTGGAAAGTCAACCTGGATCTACATCTTATCTTTCACTGGGTGTCCAGAACGAATTCATCCACATGATGGCATCCACTGTTAGCCAGAGTTTAGACACTAAAATACTACAGCACAGTACAGGCCCTTTGGCCCTCGATGTTGTGCTGACCCATATATTCCTTAAAAAAAGTAATAAACCCACACTACCCCGTAACCCTCTATTTTTCTTTCATCGATGTGCCTGTCCAAGAGGCTCTTAAATACCCCTAATGTTTTAGCCTCCACCACCATCCCTGGCAAGTCATTCCAGGCACCCACAACCCTCTGTGTAAAAAACTTACCCCTGATGTCTCTCCTAAACTTCCCTCCCTTAACTTTGTACATTTACATACGCCCTCTGATGTTTGCTATTCATTTGCTATTTACTGAGAAGCATTCGTAAAGCGAGTACTATGGCCTCATGTTCGACTCGACTCCTGATCAGGCACACCGTGAGCAGATGTCAGAAGTAGTTAGGTATGTGGAAGTTGTTAGAGAGTCCTTCCTTGGTTTTATCCAGAGAAGCCAGAAGGTGCTGAGAGCTTGGTCGAAGACATCTTGAAACAGCTAGAGAAGGACGAAATGGAGCTACAAGATTGTCGGTCACAGTGCTATGACCACGCTGCTGTGATGGCTGGACACAGAAGTGGTGTTCATCAAAGAGTAAGTAAAGAAAAACAATCTGGCAGTGTTGTGAATTGCGACAATCACTCACTCAACTTGGTGGGTGTACATGCAGCTAAGCAGGATACAATGATGGTCACGTTTTTTGGAACCATCGAAGCTCTCTACGTGCTTTTCTCTCATTCAACACAGCGCTGGGAGAAACTCAAAAAGACCGTGCCTATGGTTGTTAAGTCAGAGTCCGAAACCAGGTGGACTGCAAGGACAGAAGCAGTGAAACCCGTCAACAAGTACCTTGAGGAGATACTTCAAGTTGTCCAGGACATGACAGACAATGAAAACGAGACCAGTGAAACAAGATGTGATGCAAGGCAGCTGTACAACTACATGTTGAGTAAGAGTTATGACTTTCCGATTTTGCTAGGATTTTGGAACAAAGAGAAATCCATCCCGGCAGTTTTATCACTACTAGCTCAGTTTAGTAGTTTTTCTGGTTATAAACTAAATCTTAATAAGAATGAGCTTTTTCTATTAAATATGCAAGTTCCAATTTATAGACGATTACCATTTGAATTAATTACTGATTATTTCACTTATTTGGGTGTCAAGATTACTAAAAAATATAAAGATCTATTTAAAGTTAACTTTCTACCCTTAACTGACCATGTTAAACAATTGTTTACTAAATGGTCCCCACTGTTCTTATCACTGATTGGTCCAATTAATGCTATTAAAATGACTGTTTTACCTAAATTTCTGTATTTATTTCAAATGGTACCAAATTTTATCTCGAAATCGTTTTTTGATATTATTGATTCTAAAATTTCTTCATATATATGGCAGAATAAAAATCCTACACTGAGTAAGAAATATCTACAGAAATCAAAAAAGGACGGTGGTTTAGCATTGCCGAATTTTAGATTTTATTATTGGGCAATTAATATCTGATATTTAATGTTTTGGACGCAAGATTGGGATGAAACTCATTGTCCATGATGGGTGAACCTGGAGGGCGAGTCTGTGCAGGGGTTCTCATTAGCTTCTATTTTAGGAGCTTCGCTCCCCTTTGCGTTAACCAAACTGAATAAACAAATAATTAAACCAATAATTAAACATACAATACGAATATGGGTGTCAGATGTTTGGACAGGGGCGCAATTTCAGTGCTTGCCATAGGTGCTATTTTCCGTAGGTATGCCCCTGGCCAGAGTGGAAGGAATGAAAGTTTAGGATGGTTGTACAGGAGCCAATTAAGTGGGCTGATGTGTCCTGGATGATGTTAAGTTTCTTGAAAGTGGTTGGAGCTGGATTCATTGATCTTGTTCCTGGAATAGCCTGTAGTCAGTTCAAAGATTTTGGGAAATCAGGAGGTAAGTCATTTACTACAAAATATCCCTGACCTGCTGTCATAGCCTTGTTATTTATATCAGAGGCACCATCTTCACCCTGACACAAGGGCACTTGGTGATGGCAATAATGTCCTGGGGAGGTGATTAGACCATCTTCTTATTGACAGTCTCTAACTGTCTCACATTTTACAAATGTGAGATGGTCTCTCACTCTTGCATTATTCACCCTGATCAATCCAGGCCTGGATTTTTTCACCTTCAGTATCTTCATCTCCTGAGGCATTCCAAGTAGGGTTAGTAATCTGACCTTGTGATGAAAGGATGCTCCTGAGTTTTGGAAACAATAAATTCAATACCCAAAGTGGTGAGGGCTTAGAATGCCCTTTCTGGAAAGGTGAATGAGCTAATAAAACCTTCATCAGAATGGAGCAAAATCCTGATAAATACTCACCTATCATGTGCTACAAGGTGACAGACTGACTGCCCAAGTTTTGGCTTGAGTCAGCAGTTACTTTCTTTGGTCCAGGCAAGCTGATAGGGTGAATAGCCTTCTAGGTTTCTATTCTCCTTGTGACACCACTTCCAAGGAATTAAGGATCTGTATTTGCAGATCTTTCTGTTCTACCACACTCCCATGCAAGATTTATCCTCCCAACGTGCAACACCTCACACTTCAGATTCCGCTGCAAGCTTCGACAACCAACCTTGCTGTCCACTAAGCCCCCAATCTTGATGTCATCTGCAAATGTGTTGATCCAGTTTACTATCAGTTTACTTATCATCCTGATCATTGATATAGATGACAAACAACAACAGACCAGCCCCGATCCCTGTGGCTTCCAGTCAGAAGGCAACCATCTACTACCACTCAATGGCTTCTCCCACAAAGCCAATGTCTAATCCACTTTACTACCTCATCCTGAAAGCCAAGTGACTGAACCTTCTTGCCCAACTTCCCATGTGGGACCTTGCTAAAGTCCATGTAGACAATATCCACTGCCTTACCTTCATCAATTTTCCTGGCAACTTCCTCAAAAGTACTCTATAAGATTACTTAATCTTATTAAGATTGGTATAAGATCTACAAATCAGTGAACAGGAATGAGGCAAGGACAATAGAAGCACATAAAAGTCTCTGTTCTTGTCATGTGGTTGCAGGAATGGAGGCACCCATTTTGTGAGACAGTCTTTGCAGCCGTCATTTTGCAAACTATTTGGTGAACTCTTTGCTGCTCAGGGATAGCTTAATCAGAGCAACTGAACATGGCCACAATGAGTTTTCTGCTGATGATTTTTATTATGTAAATTGGCAATAATTATGTAATTTTCCAATAATTTACACATTAATGATGTCAGGCTTACTGGTCTATAATTTCCCAACGTATTCTTAGAGCCTTTCTTAAACAACGGAACAACATTAGCCATCTTCCAATCTTCTGGCCCCTCATCTGTTTTTAAGGACGTTTTAAATATCTCTACTAGACCCCTGCAATTTCTACACAAGGGGAACACCTTGTCAGGCCCTGGGGATATATCCACCCTAATGTGGATGCCCAGAGTTGTAATGGATTTAGTCAAGAAGAAAAAGTTCGGAAGTTAGGATCAAATGAAACATGAGGAGTATAAAGAAGCCAGAAAAGAACTAAGGAAGGGAATCAGGAGGGGCCATGAGAAGTCCCTGGCAAGTAGGATTAAGGTGAATCCTAAGGCACTCAGTACATACATCAAGAGCAAGAGGATAACTAGGGTGAGTATGGGACCACTCAAAGATAAAGGGGGGAACACTTGCTTGGACGCAGAGAATATGAGTGAGGTACTTTATGAGTTCTTTGTTTCAAGGAAAAGGATATGGAGGACTAGGAGATGAGTGCCAAGTGTATAAATACATTAGGGCATTTAGAGGTCAAGGAGGAGGAAGTGTTGGGCCCCCCTAATGAGTATCAAGGTGGGTAGTCCCCAAGGCCTGATGGGATTTACCTCAGGTTACTGAAGGAGGCAAGAGACAAAGTTGCTGGGCCCTTGACCAGTACTTTCATCTCCTCTCTAGCCACAGGTGAGGGCTCAGAGGACTGGTGAGTGGCTAATATTGTCCCCCTATTTAGGAAAGGAACAAGGGAAAATTCTGGGAACTATAGACCGGTGAGTCTCTTGCCAGTTGTAGGGGAATTGCTGGAGAAAATTCTTAGTGAAAGGATGTATGAGCATATGGAAACCCATGGCATAATTTTTGTCATGCCTTACCAACTTGTTAAGAGTTTTTTGACAGGCAAAGTTCCTCATGGAAGGCTAATCTATTGGCTGTTCAGAGTTAGAACTGGCTTGTGCATAGAAGACACAAGGTAGTGGCTGAAGTGACTCATTCGAGCTGGAGGTCTGCAATTAGTGGTGTTCCACAGGGATCTGTGCTGGGACCTCTGCTGCTTGTGATGTATATAAATGGTCTGGATGAAAATGTAGATGGGTGGGTTAGTAAATTTGTGGATGATATCAAGATTGGTGGAGTTGTGGATAGTGTAGAAGACTAGCAAAGAATACTACGCGATATAGATCAATTGTAGATATGGGCAGAGAAATGGCAGATGGAGTTTAACCTAGATAAATGTGAGGTGTTAGACCTTGGTAGGGCAAGTACAAGGAAGCAGTACACTGTTTAAGGGCAAGAACAGTGTTGCTGAGCAGAGAGATCTTGGGGTCCAAGTTCACAGCTCCACAAAAAAAGCTACATGGGGTCAACAGAGTGGTTAAGAAGGCTTATGGAATGCTTGCTTTTATTAGTCAAGGCATTGAGTTCAAAAGTCAAGAGGTTATATTGCAACTTTATAAAACTCTAGTTAGGCCATATCTGGAGTATTAGATACAGTTCTGTTCGCACAGGGCTTTGGAGAGGGTGCAGAAGAGGTTTACCAAGATGCTGCCTGTTTTAGAAGGCATGTGATATCATGAGAGGCTGGATAAACTTGGGTTGTTTTCTCTGGAGCAGCCAAGGCTGAGAGGAGGTCCGATAAAGGTTTACAAGATTATGAGAGGCACAGACAGGAGTGAACAGAGAGTATCTGTTTCCCAGGGTTGAAATGTCTAATACCAGAGGACAGGCATTGATGGTAAGAGGGGGTAAGTTCAAAGGGGATGTGAGGAGTAGGTTTTTTACTCAGATCCTTGGTATGGTGGTACACTGGAGACTTTTGGATAGGGACATAGGAGATGGAGGAATATGGACATGGTCTAGGTAGAAGGGATTAGTGTTTGCTTTTTAACATAGTGGGCCAAACGGCCTGTTCCTGTGGTGTCCTGATATGCCTCACATCAACAAAAAACTTCTCTGTAATCTGTATACGGTCCATGACCTTACTGCTGTGTTGCCTCGCTTCCATAGACTCTGTGTCCATGTCCCAAGTAAATACAGATGTGAAATCTTCATTTAAGATTTCCATGCACAGATGACCATACCAAGTGGCCATTTTATTAGGTACACCGGCCCATTTATTCAAATATCTGATCAGCAAATCAGTGGCAGCAACTCAATGCATAAAAGCATACATACATGGTCAAGAGGTTCATGGGTCGTTTAGACAAACATCAGAATGGGAAGAAATGTGATCGAAGTGATTCTGACTGTGGAATGATTGTTGGTGTCAGACGGGGTGGTTTGAGTATCTCAAAAACTGCTGAGTTCCTGGGATTTTCATGCACAACAGCCTCTAGGGTCTGTGGGTGAAAATGCCTTGTTAATGAGACAGGTCAGAGGAGAATGGCCAGACTGGTTCAATCTGACAGGAAGGCAACAGTAACTCAAATAACCACGTGTTACAAAAGTGGTATGCAGAAGAGCATGTCTGAATGCACACCACGTCGAACCTTGAAGTGGATGGGCTACAGTGGCAGAAGAGCACAAACTTACACTGAGTGGCCATTTTATTAAGTACTGGAGGTACCTAATCAAGTGGTCACTGCGTGTATCTTTGAAAGGATTACCTACCTGTGTTGATGGTCCATTTACAAAGTCACTTGCTGCAGCTATGTTCAGTGGTCAGAAACACACGATGGAGTGTATGATTATGTAGCTAAGTACAGTTCCAATGCTGTGTTTTAGGTTTGCTGAAGTCATCACTGTTGTTGGCAGAATCACAGGTGGTGATGAAACATCATATAGCAGGAGGGAGATTGAAAATCTGGCTGAAAGATGTCACAACAAAAACCTCTCACTCAATATAAAGTATCTGCACTCATTGCCAATAATAACTGATAATTTAGGACTAAACTCTGTAGACCATTTTTCAAATAGGGAGTTGAAGCCTAGAGCAGGGGTAATGTTTTGCATTTGATATGGTTGGGTTTGCACTGTAGAAAATTCCCCACAGAACTCACACCAAATTAATGGGATGGAAAATCTTGTGCTGAGTGTGAATTTGTCCTGAACAGCTATACTGAAGTACAGCCAACATTATATTAAAAAATATCAGATTAGCTTTAATTGTCATATGTATTCGGCACCATGGTAGCCTAGCAGTTAGCACAACACTTGCCGCTCAGGCCTTTTCGGAGTTCAATTGTAAGGAGTATGTATGTTCTCCCCATGGACAATGTGGGCCTTTTCCGAGTTCCATTTTGGTGGTATCTATAAGGAGTTTGTATGTTCTCCCCATGGACAATGTGGGCCTTTTCCGAGTTCCATTTTGGTGGTATCTATAAGGAGTTTGTATGTTCTCCCCATAGACAATGTGGGTTTCCTCACAGTGCTTTGGTTTTGTCCCATAGTCTAAAGATTGGTTAGTAGGTTGGTGATTGCTATTGGGCTAGTGTTAAATAGGGGGACTGCTGGGCACTGCAGCTCAATGGACCAATAGGGCCTGTTCTGTGCTGTATCTCTAAATAATAATATATCTAAGTAAATAATAACATCACCCGGGGCAGCTCGAGTAGCAGCAGATTCTGATCAGAAAAACTACAGAAAGAAGCAGCCAGAGATCAATGAGCCAGTCCTCATCAAGGGAACGGAGGCGGAGCAGGTCAGTAGCTTTAGATTCCTTAGCATTAACATATCAGAGCATCTATCCTGGGACCATCACAAAGAAGGTAGACTTTCTTAGAAGTTTGTGTAGATTCAGCATGACATGTAAAACTCTGACAAACTTCTATAGATGCACAGTGGAGAGTATCCAAACTGCTTGCATCATTGTCTGTTATGTGAACACCAATATCCAGGAATGGAAAAGGTTACAAAAAGTGGTGTATACAACCCATTCTATCACCAAATGAAGCCCTCACCCAGCACATCTACATTAAGTGCTGAGTGCTGCCGCAAGAAAGCAGCATCTGACATCAAACACAATCACCATGCAGGCTGTGCTCTCTTCTCACTACCACCATCTGGCAGGAGATACAGAAGCCAAACCATTAGGTTCAGGAACAATTACTACCCTACAACCATCAGATTTCTGAACTGGCATGGATAAGTTCACTCACTTCTGACTTGACTCTACAACCTAAAGACTCACTATCAAGGTAGTATGTATATTATAACACATACATAGTTTGATAATAAACTTACTTTGAACATGGGACACCATTTTGCTCTAAATCCACCAGCACATTCCCTGTACATAGAGAGAGATATTTTTTACTAAAAAAAAATGCATTGTGCCAAACCCTGTTCCTTCGGATCCCTGGCACAGCTTACATGACACCCTCAACATTGCAGTTAGACTAACACCACCAACAGATACAAAGGGGCAGCTTGGAAAGCTGCTGCCTCACAATGTCAGAGATCCAGCTTGAACTGTGACTTTTGGTGCTGTCTGTAGAATTTGCACGTTCTCCCTATGACCCCAAGGGCTTTCCTTGAGTGCTCCAGTTTCAATAAGACTACAAAACATAGGAGCTGAATTAGGCCATTCAGACCATTGAGCCTGCTCTGCCATTCCATCATGACTGATTTATTATCCCTCTCAATCCCGCTCTACTGCCTTCTCCCTGTAACCTTCGATGCCCTTACCAATCAAGATCATATCAACCTCCACTTTAAATATACCCAATGACAGAAACTACAGCCATTTGTCGCGATGAATTCCACAGACTCACCACCCTCTTGCTGAAGAAAGTTGTAACACTGAGGACATTGGAAAGTGTTTGAGTAGCCTGCAGACACATCTGAAGCTGGATGGGACGTTTCCACTGAAGCAGAGTGTCCCTCTACACCAGGGGTAGACAATCTACGGCCTGCGGGCCAGATCCAGCCTGCAAAGGTATTTCGACCGGCCCATGAGCGATTTTTCCTTATTCTGAGTGTTTCACGCGACCACACTGATGGACATGCATGGCATCTTGTTACACTGGCCCCAGGTTCCGTTTTGTTCCAAACCAAACACTGATATATACAAATGACGGGAAGGCAGACTACCTTATTAATATGCACACGCAGGTTTTCAGATGGGATCGTTCAAATTTGTAAACAGAAACAGCGTCACTGTGTTTTAACAAGAAATCCATGCTAAATATCCAGATATTTACATGTGATGGCATCATTGTTTGGCAGCACTTATCTGTGTGAACAATTATTTTCAAAAATGAAGCACACCAAGAACCATTTGCGAACAAGATTGACTGATGCCCATCTGGATAATGCCTTGCTCTTGGCATCAACAAGTCTGACACCCAATATTGAGAAGCTTTCAAGCAACAAACAGCATCAAGTTTCACATTAAAATTTTCTTTTTTATTATACTTAAATTACCACCATTCAATGCATCATGTTCATACGTTTTATGTTTAAAGATTCTTTGTGTCCTTTCAATAGATTCAAAAGATGCCTTGATTGAGATAAATTGCAACTAAACTGAGTTCTTTGATTCCTAATTGGCATCCTTGGTTAAACACAAACGGTTTTCTAGCATGCAGTATTCATTAATTTGAGGCAAAACATAACCAGATATATTTAACTGGATAATTCCCATATTTCAAGTTTTTTATGGTATTTATCTGGCCCACCATTCGCTCACTAATACGCGATCCAGCCCACAGAGGCAAAAAGGTTGCCGACCCCTGCTCTAAGCAAAGACAACACAACAAAGTGGGGTGATGTGTTCCCGTTCTGCTACAGCTTTGGATCCCAGAGCTCCAACGTGTGCTAATAGGGCCAGAAGAGAATGTATGATCAGTGATATCATTCCGTACTGATACTGCAAGAACATGAATGACAACTACTTCAATCAGAAATATCAAAATCAATAACTTGCATCGCTATTGTTTTACTGATGACATCAGTAAAGATTGAATAATTTGAAACAATCATTAAAGGATGAATTAATGAAGAAAGATTTAAAAATAACCTGGTCTGCTGGACAAACAGGAAATCTAACGTTACAGAGAATGACCCCATTGAGTAACCAGGAATTATGAGCACTCACACACAGTGAGTAATCCTTACCCCACCAACTTACCAGAACATTTGCACAGTGAGTGACTCCTACCTTATACATTCACAATGAGTTCATTTGCAAAGCTGCCTATAGACATAAGTCTGCCAAAACATAGTGGATTTGTGCTGCCTTAGAACTCTACTGACCTGGGTTCAACCCTACTGTTGGGTGCAGTCTCCCTGTGACTGCATGAGTTTCCTTTGGGTGCTCCACATCTCAGAGAAGGCCAGTGAGTTAAGCGGTTACTGTAAATGACCACAAGTGTAGGCTGGTGACAAAAAGAATCAAAGGGAGTGTGAGAAAGTAAGCAAGCTTCAGGAGGACAGTGATAAGGAGAGAAGGAATGGGAAAGTGATCACGGTTGCTCCACTGGTGTGGACACATGGGACTCGTGCATTGTTATAGGTGTGAGATGAGCTGGTGACTTGGATCAGAGACGTAATTAGGTTTTGCAGATGACAGTCTAGTGAGTCCTGTTGCATTTAATTTTTCAGTAAGGTAAGACTAAAACAGGAGCAGAAATCAGGTTGCATATGAGGGTAATCAGTGAATCTAGTGACTGGTAATGGCCAGGTCTAGGGGTCTAGGGAAGAGGAAGAATGTTCTCTAACCAGTCATTAAATAATTTAACATTGTGTGCAAATATTATCATTGTCCATCATTATTCCACCTATAATTCCATAAGATGGTGCCTGCATACAACACGCCCATCTGGATAGACCACAGAACTACTGACTTCATTTCTTTTATGTCTTTTAATTTGTTTTTCATCTTGAATATGTTTCTGGAACTGCTGGAGTCTGTGATTTGCAGTTTGGAGATCGTTTGGGTGATCCAGCACATTGCCGTCTCCGAGAGGATTCCAGGAGGCAGAGGCAGCTAGTATGGGCCTCGAGGCGAGGAGACTGCAGTGGGTGGGAGTAATGCTCACCTCCATTTCGCCAATTAAAGCTTCCCCTGTTCGCTGATTAAAGTGACAAGGGAGATTGAAACATCGAGGTGAATGTGGAGGGCAAGTGCCGGCTGTCTGCATTCTGATCCCTGGTGGGATCACTCTGTTGCCAGACAAGGGAGCCTGTGTGGCATGCCACCGTGGCCGGAGGACATTACCGAGGTTTTCTGCATTTCTGATAGCGATATGGATTTGGAGATGGACTTTTTTCCCCCCAGTTTTTTGGGGTTTTTTTATATTCTGTGTTTTTCGGCTGTTCTTTCTTGTTTTTATTGTGCAGGGAGGGGGATTTAGATTTGGGGGTGAATATCCTTGTGGTGTTTTGTGTGGGGAGAGGGGATGTCTGAGGGTCGATTTTGATTTTTGTTAGTTTCTTTGTGTGGAATGAGGAGGATTTGGAGGCTGGTGTTCTTTTTGCATTTTGTGCAGGTTTAACAGCATGTGCCTTCAGACTTGTGTACCTCCTTCCTGATGGTAACAGTGAGAAGAGAGCACGTCCTGAGTGGTGGGGGTCCTTAACCATGGATGCAGCCTTTCTGAGGCACCGCTCCTTGAAGATGTTTGGAAACTATGGAGGCTAGTACCCATCATGGAGCTGACTAATTTTGCAACTCTCTGCAGCTTACTTCGATCTTGTACAGTAGCCCCCCACCCCCCACATACCAGACCACGACAGAGCCAGTCAGAATGCCCTTCATGGTGCATCTGAATAGAGTGTTCTGAGTGTTTTAAGTGACAAACCAAATCTCCTTAAACTCCTAACGAAATATAGCCACTGTCTTGCCTTCTCTATAGCTGCATCGATATGTTAGGACCACATTAGGTTCTCAGAGATATTAACATCCAGGAACTTGAAATCACTTGCCCTTTCCAATTCTGATCCCTCTAAGGATTGGTGTGCCTACCCTCAATTTACCCTTTCTAAAGACCACAATCAGCTCTTTGGTCTTAATGACGTTGAGTGCAAGATTGTTGCTGTGACACCTCTGAACTAGCGGGTAAATCTTGCTCCTGTACACCCTCTTGTTACCATCTGAGATTCTACCAACAATGATTGTATCATCAGCAAATTTACAGATGGTATCTGAGCTGTGCCTAGCCACACAGTCATGCCCTCTTCTCATTATTACCATCAGGGAGGAGGTACAGGAGCCCGAAGGCACACATTCAACATTTTAGGAACAGCTTCATCCCCTCTGACTTCAGGCTCCTGTACCTCCTTCCTGATGGTAACAGTGAAGCCTGATTTCTGAACGGTCTTGAATCAGAATTAGGTTTATTATCACTGACATGTATCATGCAATTTGTTGTTTTGCAGCTGCAGTAGAGTGCAATAAATAAGTTACAATGAGAAATATATTAAAAATAAATAAGAAGTGAAGAAAGGGAGCAATAAAGTGAGGTAGTGGTCATGGACTGTTCAGAAATCTTCTGGCAGAGGGAAGAAGCTGTTCCTAAAGCATTGAGTGTGTGTCTTCAGGCACCTGTACCTCCTCCCTGATGACAGCAATGAGAAGACAGCATGAGCACTACCTCACTGTTTCACTCTCTTCTTGTGCTCTTCATTTATTGTTATATTTCCTATTGTAATCTATAGTAATCACTTTATGTATTGCACTGTCTTGCTGCCAGAAAACAAAAAACTTCACAACACACAGTATGTCAGTGCTAATAAACCTGATTCTAATCTTTGTTGGAAGTTGATCAAACATGGTCGACCTGACATTGTACTGATCCTTGATAGCAGGACATGTTAATGGAATCACTTGCTTGCATTTGAGGCATTAGCGCAAGCCCAAACACAGTGAGGCAGCCAGGACTCAGGCTGCAGTGGGACTAAGAGATGCTGACTCAGCGCCACTCAGAAATGTGGAAACCACTGAATGCCTGCTATGCTGTCAATTATTCATCAAACCAGCATCCTTCTAGGTCAGGCACTGCGCAGTTTGTGTGCACATCACTTCAAACTGCACTATCCCTTTCAGGCAAACCATGGGAAGGTGACTCACCTCTGTGCTATACAAAGACTGCGATATTCATCAAAAAAATTCAGAGTGCAAAATACTGCCGTGATTCAAGTGAGAAGGAGTGGGGATCACACAAATCAAGGGACCAGCTTAAAACAAAATTCACAGGAAAAACTGCTTCAGCTACTGAATCAGATATTGTCAGATACCAAGACAAAATCCAAAATACATTTTATCAGATACTAGAACACAGTGAGACACACTGCCTGTGTGAGGTAACCTGTGCCACACACTATGTGTCTGATGCCCACTGCAGTGTCCAGAGACTGTGAACTTCATTGAATAAGGGGGTAATTCACTTGTTTAATTTAATTTGTTTTCCTTAACCTTGCAGTTTTCATTTGCAGTGATAAATAGATGCTAGAAATTGTTAAACAGCTAACTACGAAATACCCAGCTGGAACTAGTTGACATCCTAAGGGCTTTGAAAGGGATGGCAATGAAGAGAGTTGATAGTTTGTCATCTTCCAAATGGTTCTAACAGAGTGGAGGGGAGTAAATTTAATTCAATTATTTGCGAAAGGAGTGAGAGGTAAACTGGGGGCTGGGGGCCAGTTAGACTGTCATCAATAGATGGGGATTGCTAGAGTTTGCCATTGAAGGAAATGGTAGCTGTGCACTTGGATAACTTTGAATAACTTCAAAACAGATTTGTCAAACTTGATTTAGCTTTTGTTAATGCATCTGGACTCTACCCGATCCTGTTATCCATGAGGGGAAAACCAGTGGGTGTGGTGTATTGGCAATTTCAGAAGTTTCTGATTAGGTATCTAACAAAATGACTGAAACAAAATTCGGGCACCTGGGTCAGGGCTTAAGGCACGAGGTTGCAAGAGATTGAGGTTGGTGTTCAGAGGGGAACTGGGTTCCTTGTACACAGATTACTGAAGATTAGTATTCAGGTAGCACAAGTAATGGGGAAAGAAAAGAAAATGTTAGCCTTTATTGCTATTGAGTAACTGCAGTAATGTACTATACTGCTGAGAACACATCTGGAATAGTATGTACAGGACTTGTTTCCCTACTGAAGCAAAGGTGTGAAGGTAGGCAAGTCACCTGGGCTGCTTCTTTTCACATTATATGTCAACAATTTGGATGATAGAATAGATAGCTTTGTGGCCAAGTTTGCAAACGATATGAAGATACGTGGCGGGGCAGGTAGTGTTTTTTTCTAACTGTGCAGAAAATTCAGAAAGTAGAGGTACAAAGGAACTTTGAAGTCTACATGTAGTATTCCCTAAAGGTTAAAATGCAGTTGAGTTGGTGGTAAGGGAGACAAATGCATTCATTTCGAGAGGACTAGAATATAAAAGCAAGGATGTAATCCTGAGGCTTTATAAGGCATTGGTCAGAGTGAACTTGGGAGTATTGCAAGCAGTTTTAAGATATAGGAGCAGAATAAGGCCACTTGGCCCATCAAGTCTGCTCTGCTATTTAATCATGGCTGATCTATTTCCTTCTCAGGCCCAGTCTCCTGTCTTCTTCCCCTATCCCTTCATACCCTGACTAATCAAGAATCTATCAACCTCTGCCTTAAATATATCCAATAACCTGGCTTTCACATCAGCCTGCGGCAATTAATTCCACAGTTTCACTACATTCTGGTTAAAGAAATTCATCTTCATCTCCATTCTAAATGGATGTCCCTCTATTCTGACACTGTGCCCTCTGATCTTAGACTCCCCAGCTATGGGAAGCATCTTCTCCACATCCATTCTATTGAGGCCTTTCAACATTTGATAGGCTCCAATGAGATCCTTCCTCGTTCTTCTGAATACCAGTGAGTATAGGCCTAGACCTGTCAAACACCCCTCATATGATAAGCTTTTGAATCCCGGAATCATTTTCGTGAACCTCCTTTGAACCCTCTCCAATGTCAGCACATCCTTTCTTAGATAAGGGGCCCCAAACTGCTCATAATACACCAAGTGAGGCCTTACCAGTGCCTTATAAAGCCTCAACATTACATCCTTGCTTTTACATTCTGGTCGTCTTGAAATAATGCCAACAATGCATTTGCCTTCCTCACCACTGACTCAAACTTCAAATTAACATTCAGGGAATCAAAATCAGAATCAGATTTACTATCACTGGCATATGCCAAGAAATTTGTTGTCTTTACAGCAGCAGTACAATGTAATACATAATAATAGAAAAAAATGTGAATTACAGTAAGTATATATATTAAATAGTTAAATTAAGTAAGTAGTGCAAAAATAAAAATAAAACCGTAGTGAGGTAGTGTTCATGGGTTCAATGTCCATTCAGAAAGGTGAAGAAGCAGTTCCTGAGTTGTTGTGTATGTGCCTTCAGTCTTCTGTACCTCCTCCCAGATGGTAGCAGTGAGAACAAGGCATGATCTGGGTGACGGGGGTCAATAATGATGGATTCTGCCTTTTTGAGGCACCGCTCCTTTAAGGTGTTCTGGATACTACGGAGTCCAGTGTCCATGATGCAGCTGACTAAGTTTACAACTCCTTGCAGCTTATTTCAATCCTGTGTAGTAGCTATCTCTCCATACCAGATGGTGATGCAGCCAATTAGAATGTTCTCCAAGGTACCTCTGAAGAAATTTGCAAATATCTTTGGTGACACACCAAATCTCCTCAAACATCAAATGAGTTATAGCTACTGACATGTCTTCTTTGTAACTACATCAATATGTTCGTCCCAGGATCGACCCTCAGAGATATCGACACCCAGGAACTTGAAATTGCTGCACGAGGACTCCCAAATCTCTTTGCACCTCAGATTTTTGAATTTTCTCTCCATTTAGAAAACAGTCTATGCTTTTTCTTCTTCTACCAAAGTGCATGACCATACACTTCCCAACACAGTATTCCATCTTCCACTTCTTTGCCTAGTCTCCTAATCTTTCCAAGTCCTTCTGTAGCCTCTTTGCTTCCTCAATACTACTTGACCCTCCATCTACCTTCGTATATCGCCTGCAAACTTGGCCACAAAGCCATCAATTCCATCATCCAAATCACTGACATTAAACATAAAAAGAAACGGACCCAACAAAGACGCCTGTAGAACACCACTGGTCACCAGCAGTCAACCAGAAAAGGCCCCCTTTATTCTCATTCTTTGCTTCCTGCCAATAACCAATGCTCTATCCATGCTAGTATCTTTCCTGTAATACCATGGGCTCTTAACTGGTTAAGTAGCTTCATGTGTGGCAGCTTGTCAAAGGCCTTCTGAAAATCCAAGTACACAACATCCACTGATTCTCCTTTGACTATTCTGCTTGTTTATTTCTTCAAAGGATTCCAACAGATTTGTCAGGCAAGGAAACCATACTGACTATGGAGTATTTATCCTGTGCCTCCAAGCACTCTGACACCACATATTTAACAATGAACTCCAACATTTTCCCAACCACTGAGGTTAGACTAACTGGTCTACAATTCCCTTTCTTCACCTCTACTCCTTCTTGAAGAGCGGAATGACATTTGCAATTTTCCAGTCCTCCAGAACTATGCCAGAATCCATTGATTCTTGAAAGATCATTATTAATGCCTCCACAATCTTTTCAGCTACCTCTTTCATAATCCTGGGGTGTAGACCATCTGACCAGGTGTCTTATCTACCTTCAGACCTTTCAGTTTCCCAAACATCTAGTAATGGCAACTTCACTCACCTCTGCCCCTTGACAATCTTGAACTTCCAGCACACTACTAGTCTTCCACAGTGAAGACTGCTGCAAAATACTTACTCAGTTCAGCCGCCATAATCTTGCACCCCAGTACTACCAAATTTTCTAAAGATCCGATATTGACTCTCGCCTCTCTTTTACCCTTTACATTGCTGAAGAAACTTTTGGTATCCTCTTTAATACTACTGGCTCACTTAATTTTGTATTCCATCTTTTCCTTCTTTATGACTTTTTTAATTGCTTTCTCTTGGTTTTTAAGTTTCTCAGTCCTCTAACCTCCCTCTAATTTTTGCTCTATTGCATGCCATCTCTTTGGTTTTTAATATAGTAAGGGAGTCTAGGACTAGAAGGCATATCCTCAGAATAAGGGATGCCCATTTAGAACAAAGATGAGGAGGAATTTCTTTGGCCAGATGGTGGTGAATCTATGGAATTCATTGCCACAGACATTGATTATATTTAAAGCAGAGGCTGATAGGTTCTTGATTAGATAAGGTGAATGGGCTTGAAAGGAATAATAAATCAGCCACAATAGAATGGCAAAACAGACTCAATAGGCCAACTGGCCCAGTTCTGCTCTGAAGCCTTATGGTTTTATACGTGGTCAAGGGAGTGTGGTTTAAATCCACTGGGATGGAGAACTTGATGAGAGATTCAGCACACTAAGGCCTTCTTAAGTTTAGGTGATCTTATTGAAATTCTTACAGGGTAGATGCAAATGTTATTTCTCCCAGGTTAGGATATCTGGGACCAGGGATCACAGAAGGAGCTCGTCACTGGACCAATTTGAGATCACAATTCTTCACCTTCAGAGGATAATGAGTTGTTGGAAATCTTTTCGCAAGAGATATGTGGATGGCAGGGTTCTGAGTTCTGGAGATTTTTGGAAATTAGAATCAGAAACAAGTTTAATATCACTGACATACTGTATGTTGAAAATTTGTTGTTGCAGCAGTACATTGCAATACGCAAGAATAAAAAAACTATAAATTATAATAAAAATTAAATTATATAAGTAGTGCCAAAACAAAAAAAAAGAAAAAAAATTGTGAGGTAGTGTCCTTTCAGGAAACTGATGACGGAGTGGAAGAAGCTGTTCCTGAATCGTTGAGTGTGTCTCCCCAAGCTCCTTTATGGTAGCAATGAGAAGAGGGTATGCCCTCAGTGACGAGGGTCCTTAATGATGGAAGGTGCCTTTTTGAGGTATCGCCTTTTGAAGGCTGTTGCTGGCTAGGTTAGTCCCTATGATAGAGCTGGCTGAGTTTGCAACTTACTACAGTTTTTTTTCCAAACCTATGCAGTAGCCCCTCCATACCAGACGGAGATGCTCTCACAGTACATCAGTAGAAATTTGAGAGAATGTCTGGTGACATACGAAGTCTCCTCTAACACCTAATGAAATATAGCTCCTGTTGTACCTTCTTTGTAATTGCATCATTATGTTGGGCCCAGGAGAGATGCTGATACCCAGTAACTTGAAACTGCCCTCCCTTTCCACAGCTGATCCCTCCATGAGGACTGGTGTGTGTTTCCTCGCCTTCCCCTTTCTGAAATCCACAATCAATTTCTTGGTCTTACCAATATCGATTGCAAGTTTGTTGCTGTCTCACTCCTGTACCATCTGAAATTCTATGAAAATAGTTGAGTTGTTGGCAAATTTATAGATTGCGTTGAGGTGTGCCTAGCCACGCAATCGTGGGTGTAGAGAGAAAAGAGCAATGGGCAAAGCACACATCCTTGAGCTGCGCCAGTGTTGATTGTCTGGGAGGAGGAAATATTATTTCCGATCCACACAGACTGTGGTCTCCCGATGAGGAAGTCAAGAATCCAATTTCAGAGGGAGGTACAAGAGCTGCAGATCTTAGAGCATGTTGATTAGAAATGAGGGTATGATTGTGTTGAATGATGAGCTATAGTCAATAAACAGCAGCCTGAGTAGGTATTCCTTTGTCCAGGTGATCCAAGCCGAGTGCAGAGCCAGTGATATTGCATCCACTGTAGACCTATTATGATGATAGGCAAATTGCATTGAGTCCAGTCTTTGCTTAGACAGGAATTGATTCTGGCCATGACCGACCTCTCAAAGCACTTCACCACAGTAGATGTGAGTGCAATGGGAAGATATTTGTTGAGGCAGCTCACCCTGCTCTTCTTGGGCACTAGCATGATTGTAGCCCTTTTGAAGCAGGTGGGAACCAATGACTGCAACAATGAGAGAGTGACCATGTCTTGAACACACCTGTCAGTTGATCCACATAGGTTTCCAGTGCTCTACCAGGTACACCATGAGGATTTCAGCTGTGGTAGTCCTAAAAGGGAATATTTGATGATTCCCATCAGAACTGCAGACAGAGTGGCCACTTATCGGTGCCATTCTGATTGTAGAAGGATTGATGAAGGAACAAGTTTCACGACCTTCTGCTTACCAGATACTCTAATTATGATAACTGGTCTGGAGAATTTCAGAGGTTCTTAGCACCTATCATCATTACGGTCCGAAGATAGGTTCAAGGGATAAAGGGATGTGGGTCAGGAAAGTGACACTAAGGTAAAAGATTAGCCATAATACAACCTATTGATTGCTTCTCAATGTCCTTCAGATGTGCATTTGACTCCTGAAACGTTACAACTAAAAAGATTCAAATTTAAGCTTTTCTGTTCACAGGACAGGGATGAAACAGAGGTGCAGGAAATGGAGAAGTCATGCATCTGTGATACTAGCTCAGCGTTTTTTAAAATTCTGTTTTCTCTCTCTGGGAGTGGAGGACACACCCAGCCTGGCCTGCCAAGCCTGTCTTCCTACTCTGTATTTCACAACTCCTCCATTCCTTTGTCTATGTTCTCGCCCTCAATCAGCAGGTTACGTTTTGAGTTTTTGAATTTCTCCATTCTGTGGTCAGGATTGTAGAAAGCACAGCAACAATGATCTCTGCCTTTGCTATTAAGCAGATTTTTAAAAAACAAAATAAACTTTAATCATAATAAATGATTTATAATAATAAATCATTCTTACATTCATAGTTAATACTTTGAATACTGTTCTGTAACTTTCCTTGAAACCAATGTGGCCCCCTGGGGTGCTACTCTACTACCTCCTCATCCAACCCAGCCGTTTCCTGTCCAGTGGCAGAAATATCCTATCCTGTGGTCCTTCTGCACCTAGCCTTTGCAGTGGCTGCACCAAACTCGAGTGCGTCCATCAGTTTGTACTCCTGCAGCCTGGACTGGCAGCATTCCTCCAGGGCCATCTAAAGCAGATACAGGTTGAGTATCCCTTATCTGAAAACTGCCAAAATCTTTTTAAGCGCTGAAATAACATCAGAAATGGAAATTACCATAAGGCAAAGATTCCCAGGCAATGCGCAGATCTCTGTGTACAACTGTCAATTCTGAGAAGTGATCTCACATATGTAATGAACAGTTAATGAAAAATAGAAAAACACTGCATAAAGTGAAATTTATTGAATTTATTGTGTATTAAAAGAGTGGATTCATCAGCATTGGAGTGAATATATATAGTACACTGATCATGAAACAACGAAGGATCTATCACAACAAACTGAAAATTGAAGGTAATTGTGAATATTCACCAGGCTAGTTGCAGAAATTTAAGAAAGGGCATGGCATTAAATTTTTAAAGATTAAAAAAACGTTAAAGATAAAGCATTTGCTAATCATGAAGTAACAGAGAAATACATTGATAAGCTTGCTGATGAAAATCTAACACCAGAACAAGCCCACAATGCTGATGGTTTTTATACCTTACATAAAACCTAAAAAAAAGTAAAATACAAATACAGTGTGCTGTAACCTTTAGTAAAAACACAGCATTGTAGGTGGATCCTGCTGTTGTTTGTTGTTGTTCAACAGCTGATTCAGGTGTTCTCCTGATGTTGCAGTGCTGCTTTTGTTACCCTACACACATTAACTTTCATTATATTAATGGTATGCAATTTTTACTAAATACAAATGAGTGATGAACAAGTGTAAGACAAAGACTACTTACTGGTAGCAGATAAATTCAGAATTGGAAATGATGGCAATCTCATTACATATTCAAACATCTGGAAAAAAACATGAAATCCGGAACACTTCCGGCCCCAAGAAAGGGTACTCAACCTGTATAATGAAAAGGCCCACACTCCCGATGCCAAAACAATAAAACAGTAATAGAAGCTGATAAAGAAGGGCAATGTTGTGGTGTGCTGCTGTCTGTGGTACTCACCAGCGCAGTGGCGGCAGCCTGCTTGGACTCACGCGTCAGATGAGAGAGTAAATTTTCAACCTTCATTTGCTCTTCCAGACTGATATAATCGGGGTCTTTACAGGAAGAATCAGAGGGACATACAGTCACACAAATAACCAAAATCAATTTATTTTAAATCAGCATAATTTTAATGTGATTGGAGGAAAGTACAGGCGGGATGTCAGAGGTCAGTTTTTATGCAGATCTCTGAATAATCTATGAAACCATGAACATTACCTTAAGGTTTCTGCTTTTTGCACTACTAATTATTAATATATATACTTCTTATTGTAATTTATGGTATATCTCATGTATTACACTGTACTGCTATCACATGACAAACATCATGACATATGTCAGTAATAGTAAATGTAATTCTGATTCAAGCAGAGGAAGCAATGGTATGATCAGTACCCTCTCTGAGTCTGGCATCCTACGCCTCAGAGCTGAAAGGCTAACCCCTGGAGATGACTTCACCTTCAGCAAAGAGAAACTGTTCATCCCAGGATATAAATGCAGGTCTCCTTGCACTAATGGAACCTTAAGCTCACACAGATATATAAAAAAAAACACTCATTGCTGTTCTAACTTTGCTATCATATTTCATAGAAGAGAATCAGAGTAACTTTAACAGCAATGATGTTCCCCAGAAGGAATTTCAGCATGACATAAACATACAGGCACCTTGACTGAAAATAGCCAAGTGTACATTGGTATTATGGGATGGTATAGCAATAACCACCCTCAAAGCCAGTTTCACCACTTCCTGATGATCACTCCATCACCCAACACACAACTGAATACCTCTGTCAAGTGGGGATGGGGGTGCAAATAATAAAGTTGATGTTGCTCTAAACTTAGCAAAGAGAATAGAACTAGTATGCACCATGCTCCATATGGTGTCAATTTATTGATTCCCCTTTTTCTGCTTAAAATCTCAAATATTTCTCACTGATTTGTCAAAAATTTTGGTTTATAAATCCATGTTGACTTTTCAAAATGCTGTTAGTATTTTCTAAGCACTCTTTACCACTTCATCAATAACCGATCTCGTATTTTCCCTGCTACTTAGTGTGGTTGTCTGCCTACTTCACTTTGCTCTCAAATTTTGACATTTCATCTTTTTCTAACACAATTGCTTCTTTCAGAATATCCATTGTTTCTTTCCTCTACTCATTTCATTATTCATTCTCCTTCTTGCTCTTTTGTCCCTATTCCATAAGATACAGGAACAGAATTGGGCCATTTGACCCATTGAGCCTGCTCTGCCATTCTATCACGGCAGATTTATTATTCCTCTTAACCCCATTCTCCTGCCTTCTCCCATAACCTTTGACACCTTTACTAATCTAGAACCTGTCAACCTCTCCTTTAAACCCTTTGCTTCTCTTCCTACTTATCTCTCATTTTGCATGCTATGTATAAGTACTTAGAGTGGCCACAGGCCACAGCTGGAGTACTATGTACATTTTCTGGGCTCTATGCCATAAGAGAGACATTGCAGAAACAGAGAACCATCAGACTTAGAAAATCAAAAAAACTACAGACGTTAGATATATAAAATACAAACAGAAAATGCTAGCAATCTTCAGGTAGCATCTGTACAGTGAGAAACGCTGTGCAGCCATTGACCTAAAATGCTAACTCTGTTTCTCTCTCTATAGATCTGTGACTATACCAGCATTTACTGTTCACTGGAACATTCCCTGGTGTAAAGAATTACAAATGAGAAAACACTTGAAAAATTGGAACCACTTTTATGAGGAAATTAGGTACCACGGATTGAAAGTGACTTGGAACCAAGATGATAAACTGATGAATTCTAGTAAGGACAGAGCAATACAGAAGGAGAGATTGAAAAAGAGACCAGGATGAATGAGAAGGAATGGAGATAAAAGCATATCGGATGAGCTGGGCCCATGGTATTTGGTACAGCTCACATGGAAAATGGTTGGGCTGTCAAGCCAGATTTGTGCCAATGTTTCCCTTTCATTCTAATAAACCACACAGTCAGAATCAGAATCAGGTTTATTATCACCGGCATGTGTCGTGAAATTTGTTAACTTAGCAGCAGCAGTACAATGCAATACATGTGAATATAGAAAGAAAGAAAGAAATAAATTACAGTAAGTATTTACAGGTGTCCCTCGCTTTATGAAAGTTCGCTTTACGCCACTTCGCTTTTATGAAAGATCTACATTAGTACCTGTTTTCGCTAATCAAAAGAAATCCGAAGAGGATTTTCGCTTTTACGAAAAAAGGCGTCCGCTTTAAACTTGTGTTTACCCTGAGAAAGGCTACCATGACTTTGAAGCCTTGCGTGGGCAGGTGTGTGCGCATGCGTGTATGTGCCGATTTTTTTTCTACAAATCGTTTTTTTGGCTAAATCCTCCCGATTCTTGTAAGTGAAACTACACTGTACATACATTATTTCTACTTTATATAGAAAAAAGGCGCCTGCTTTAAACTTGTATTTACCCCAAAAAAGACTACCATGACCGTGAAGCCTTGTGCGGGCAGGTGTGCGCGCATGCATGTGTGTGCCTTTTTTTTTAGGTTTTATGTGCTATTTGGTATGATTTGGTAGGTTATCTTTTGGATCTGGGAATGCTCAAATATTTTTCCCATATAAATTAATGGCAACTGCTTCTTCACTTTACTCCATTTCAGCTTACGAAAGGTTTCATAGGAACGCTCTTTCGGATAGCGGGGGAAACCTGTACCTGTACATTGAATAGATTAAAATAGTGCAAAAGCAGAAATAATATATATTTTTTAAAAAAGAGGTAGTGTTCATGGGTTCAAATCACAAACAAGAGAACATCTGCAGATACTGGAAATCCAGACAACACACGCAAAATGCTCGCAGAGCTCAGCAGGCCAGGCAGCATCTATGGAAGAGTACAGTCAACGTTTTGGGGTGAGACTGGAGAAAATAAAAGTTGAGGAGTCAGAGTTAGAAGGTGGGGGGAGGGGAGGGTGATACACAAGGTGATAGGTGAAAATGGGATGGGAGGGGTGAGGGGAAAACCCATCTGCCTTTCCCTCTCTCACCTTACCTCTTTGCCTGCCCATCACCTCCCTCAGGTGCTCCTCCCCCTTTTCTTTCTTCCATGGCCTTCTGTTGGATTTCCCCTTCCCGAACCTATCTCCCCATCTCTTTCACCAATCAACTTCCCAGCTCTTTACTTCACTCCTCTCTCCCCACCCCAGTTTCACCTGGTAACAATGAGCAGAGGGCATGTCCTGGCTAATGGGGGTCCTTAATAATGGACATTACCTTCCTGAGGCACTGTTCTTTGAAGATATCTTGGGTACTACAGAGGTTAGTACCCAAGATGGAGCTGACTAATTTTACAACTTTCAGTAGCTTCTTTCGATCCTGCGCAGTAGCCCCTGCGCCACTCCCCCCCCCCCCCCACACACACACACAGATGTATCCTGTCAGAAGGCTCTCCATGGTACATCTATAGAAATTTTCAAGTGTCTCAGTTGACACACCAAATCTCTTCAAACTCCTAATGAATTATAGTCGCTGTCTTGTCTTCTCTATAGTTACATTGTTATGTTAGGACCAGGGTTAGTTTCTCAGAGATCTTGACACCCAGGAACTTAAAATTGCTTACTCTCTCCACTTCTGATCCCTCTATGAGGATTGGTTTGTGTTCCCTTGTCTTACCCTTCCTGAAGTCCACAATCAGCTCTTTTGTCTTACTGACATTTAATGCAAGGTTTCTACTGCAACACCACTCAACAAGCTGGTGTATCTTGCTCCTGTACACCCTCTCATCTCCACCTGAGATTCTACCAACAACGGTTGCATCATCAGCAAATTGATGGATGGTATTTGAGCTATACTAGCCACACAGTCATGGGTATAGAGAGAGTAGAGCAGTGGGCTAAGCACACACCCCTGAGGTGCGCCAGTGTTGATTGTCAGTGGGGAGGAGATATTATCACCAATTCGTACAGATTGTGGTCTTCAGTCTAAACAATGATGAGCAGTGCACAATTGAAACACAGAAGAGATTTCATGGTAACAAGTTTAACATGGGGAGAAACTCTCCTTTTAACTCCCACATCTGATGAATCAGTGCTCCTTCATGCTGGATACCATTTGGAAGTTGTACTGAGCAAGGTGACAGCACAGATGCAGTGAGTGAGGAGACTTCAGACTCGTTACTGAGTGGTGCTTAGTGGGACAACCATGGGTTAAGCAGGCCAAATCCTGAAGGAGAATTTTGTATACCTCTATCAAATCTACCCTCGTTCTCCTATGCTCCAGGGCATTAAGTCCTAACGTATTCAACTTTTTCATATAACTCAGGTCCCCAATTTGTGGCAACAGCCTTGTGAATTTTCTCTGTACTCTTTCAATCTTAATTATATCTTTTCTGTTAGTGACTAGAAAGGCACAAAATATTCCAAATTAGGCCTCACCAACGTTTTACAGTCAGAAACAGGTGAATTGATCATGGGGAACAAGGACATGGCAGACCAATTGAATAACTACTTTGGTTCTGTCTTCACTGAGGAGGACATAATTAATCTTCCGGAAATAGTAGGGGACCGAGGGTCTTGTGAGATAGAGGAACTGAGGCATGTTAGTAGGGAAGTGGTGTTAGGTAAATTGAAGGGATTAAAGGCAGATAAATCCCCAG
This sequence comes from Mobula birostris, assembly GCF_030028105.1. Taxonomy (NCBI): domain Eukaryota; kingdom Metazoa; phylum Chordata; class Chondrichthyes; order Myliobatiformes; family Myliobatidae; genus Mobula; species Mobula birostris. The sequence continues at coordinate 61,457,078 of NC_092385.1, forward strand.
GGCCAGATGGTCTGCATCCCAGAGTGCTTAAGGAAGTAGCCCAAGAAATAGTGGATGCATTAGTGATAATTTTTCAAAACTCTTTAGATTCTGGATTAGTTCCTGAGGATTCGAGGGTGGATAATGTAACCCCACTTTTTAAAAAAGGAGGGAGAGAGAAACCGGGGAATTATAGACCAGTTAGCCTGACATCGGTGGTGGGGAAAATGCTAGAGTCAGTTATCAAAGATGTGAGAACAGCACATTTGGAAAGCGGTGAAATCATCGGACAAAGTCAGCATGGATTTGTGAAAGGAAAATCATGTCTGACGAATCTTACGGAATTTTTTGAGGATGTAACTTGTAGAGTGGATAGGGGAGAACCAGTGGATGTGGTATATTTGGATTTTCAAAAGGCTTTTGACAAGGTCCCACACAGGAGATTATTGTGCAAACTTAAAGCACACGGTATTGGGGGTATGGTATTGATGTGGATAGAGAATTGGTTGGCAGACAGGAAGCAAAGAGTGGGAATAAACGGGACCTTTTCAGAATGGCAGGCGGTGACTAGTGGGGTACCGCAGGGCTCAGTGCTGGGACCCCAGTTGTTTACAATATATATTAATGACTTAGATGAGGGAATTAAATGCAGCATCTCCAAGTTTGCGGATGACACGAAGCTGGGCGGCAGTGTTAGCGAGGAGGATGCTAAGAGGATGCAGGGTGACTTGGATAAGTTAGGTGAGTGGGCAAATTCACGGCAGATGCAATTTAATGTGGATAAATGTGAGGTTATCCACTTTGGTAGCAAGAACAGGAAAACATTATTATCTGAATAGTGGCCGATTAGGAAAAGGGGAGGTGCAACGAGACCTGGGTGTCATTATACACCAGTCATTGAAAGTGGGCATGCAGGTACAGCAGGCGGTGAAAAAGGCGAATGGTATGCTGGCATTTATAGCGAGAGGATTTGAATACAGGAGCAGGGAGGTAATACTGCAGTTGTACGAGGCCTTGGTGAGACCACACCTGGAGTATTGTGTGCAGTTTTGGTCCCCTAATCTGAGGAAAGACATTCTTGCCATAGAGGGAGTACAAAGAAGGTTCACCAGATTGATTCCTGGGATGGCAGGACTTTCAAATGAAGAAAGACTGGATCGACTAGGCTTAAACTCGCAGGAATTTAGAAGATTGAGGGGGGATCTTATTGAAACATATAAAATTCCAAAGGGATTGGACAGGCTAGATGCAGGAAGATTGTTCCCAATGTTGGGGAAGTCCAGAACGAGGGGTCACAGTTTAAGGATAAAGGGGAAGCCTTTTAGGACCGAGATGAGAAAAAACTTCTTCACACAGAGAGTGGTGAATCTGTGGAATTCTCTGCCACAGGAAACAGTTGAGGCCAGTTCATTGGCTATATTTAAGAGGGAGTTAGATATGGCCCTTGTGGCTAAAGGGATCGGGGGTATGGAGAGAAGGCAGGTACAGGGTTCTGAGTTAGATGATCAGCCATGATCATACTAAATGGCGGTGCAGGCTCGAAGGGCTGAATGGCCTATTCCTGCACCTATTTTCTATGTTTCTATGTTTATACAACTTCACAATAACGTCCCAACTCCTGTACTCAGTATTTTGATTTATGAGGGCCAATCTGGCAAAAGTTCTCTTTACAAGCCTGTCTACCTGTGACACCACTTTCAAGGAATTATGGATCTGTATTCCCAGATCCCCTTGTTCTACGCAGTCCTCAGTGTACTACCATTCACTGAAACCCCCATCATCATAGAAGCCAGTCTTTAACCTGTCCAGTTCACTCCAGGTGCAATAAAGGAACAGCTGGATGCAGCAAAGACCATGAGACCAGACAACATGCTAGCTGTACTACAGAACACCGTAAACATTGAAATTGAAACTATTTCCACTGGCAACTTGTTCCACACTCTCACCATCGTGCATCCAGGTGTGCCTTCAGCCAAGGCGTTCCAGTACAGTTACATCATGAGCATCTACTCAACAATGTATCAGAATTTGGGTATGCTTCGTCTACAAAATTTAATTTTGTAGAAAAAATTAAATGACACATTACCACCCAATCTGTATGTTTTTGAACACTGAAACAAATTCATACAAACTTGATACTAAATTCTTACAGGTTTGAACAGGCTAAGTGCAGGGAAGATGTTATCCTTGGCTGAGGAGTTTGGAGCTAACTTGGGTAGGCTACGTTTCTCACGCCAAAGATAATGGTTATCTGGTGGTAGAGGCAAATACAATAAGTGTTTAAAACAAATTTGGACATATACTATACTTGGATATGAAAGCTAAGGAGGGATACAAGCCTAATGCAGGAAAATGGGATCAGCATAGACTGGTAAAACCATTGGCACAACACAGACAAAGGTCCATTCCTGAGCAGATTGATTCTATGATTCTATAGCTTTCCTCTCATTTAGCTGGATAAGAGTGATCTTATTCTCAGGTTTACAGTGTAATCTGTCTGGTTTAACCACAGAATGACCTGCAATGGCATATCTTCACACATAACTGACTCTGGTGTCCCCGGAAATCTATTCTCAGGCCTGTCCTATTACTTTTCTAGATATGATTGCTCTGGAACATCAGCTAGCATCTCGAATTGGACACTCTTCTTGCTGACATTAACTCCAGATGAACAAGAATTTTCTCCAACCACACTTTCCATTCCCTAACCGTTGGCTCCATTGCTGTCAACAGCCTGATGTGGAATTAGATTGTTTATGACCCTGGTACCATAGCTGAGCCAAGGTGAGCCTCCAGCCACAGATCCATTTCATTCCTCAGAATGCCTTCTGTCCTCTGTACCATCTCTCTACCCTGACCTTGCCTCAGCTTATCACTGCTGAAATTTTATCCATGCCTTTACTTCCTCTCCTCCATTTCTGTACTCTCCTGGCTAGCCTTCCATCTTCCAAATTAGACAAACTGCTCTCCAAACTTTAACTGGCATAATGTCTTATTCATCTTTGCTTTCTGACACACACTGGCTCCATTTTAAAATCATCATCCTTATTTTCAAATACCTCTATGGCCCAATGACTACATTAAGCAGCCAATGTCTGACAAACTGTGGAGGCCTGATTAATCCTCTAGCACAGTCTTCTAGGCTTTTATTCCCAAGTGCTGGATTCCCAACATGCTCCTCCTGCCTCATTTCTCCTGTTTTAAGATCCCACGCAAAACCTAACTCTTTCACCAAGCTTATGTTCAGCTTTCCTAATAGATCCCTGTGGCTTGGCATCAATATTTGATTGGTAATACCCTTGATAAATGCTTGCATTTCTGCTGCCTCCTAGATGTCACGTAAACGCAAACTCCAGTTGCAGTTTATATTGTTATATTGTTCAGCTTTTGCCTCCTATCTTACCCCGATAAATCTTTAAACAGATGAAAAAAGTTTACTGAACTTGAGTGTTTCTTTTTATATGTAGCATTCTGACTCCTCCTTGCCCAATCCTGCTGAGCTCCAAGGTGGCTGTGAATCAGAGTGTCATGTGCAACATACAGAAATTCCTCCCGGAGCAAAAAATGCTGGGCACGGTTCTAACCTCAAACAAGAGAAAATTTGCAGATGCTGGAAATCTGAGCAACACACACAAAATGCTGGAGGAACTCAGCACGCCAGGCAGCATCTATGGAAAAGAGTACTGGTGATGTTTCAAGCCAAAATTCTTCGGCAGGACTGGACCGTTCTAGGGGCACAGTTCTAGGAGCATTTCCCAACAAAATTTGGAAATTAGTCAGCAGATACTGGCACATCCTATACCCCTGCATTTTCCTCACAACAAACTTAGAACACAGAACATTATAGCACAGTACAAGCATTTCAGCCCATGATGTTATACCAACTTTTCAGGATCAATCTAACCCTTCTCTCCTACATAACCCTCCATTATTCTATCATCCATGTGCCTGTCTAAAAGTTTATTAAATGCCCCTAATGCATCTGCCTCTACTACCCCCTCGGTAGAACAATTCACACATTCACCACTCTGTGTAAAAAAAACTTACCTCTGACATCTCCCCCCAATACTTTCCTCCAATCACCTTAAAATTATACTCCATTTAATCACTTCCACCCTGGGGAAAGGTCTCTGAATATTGATTTAATCTACAATATGCCTCTTATCATCTGGTCAGCTCTTATCCTCCTTTGCTCCAAAGAGAAAAGCCCTGGCTCGCTCAATCTATTCCTGCCCATTGAACAACACACAGAGAAAAATGAATATCGAGTGGCGCCTAAGGAATTTCACAAGCTAGCAACAGCCAGTATAGACATTTCAAAGAAGCTGCACACCTTTCTTCTTGCTCAGATAATACATGCAACATTTTTAAAATAATTTCTCATCCTTTCAAGACTTCTATGTCACAAATACAGGACATTCCAAACCATTCAAGTGAATTTTATGATCATTACTGTGATATATGATAAAGCACCCGATTTGAACAGAGCTAGGTACCTCAAAGAGAACTGAGAAAATTATCATCACACATGTTTTAGGTATTCAATGAGGGGTATCAACCAGGATACATTTTGCTCTTCAATGGAATCCTTCACAGCTACCAAACTGGCCCAGCAACAGTGGCAGTACAGCACATCTGTAGATCCTGAAAGGGAGCGTGAATTTGGATAATGACTTCAAGTCTTAAGATTAACTCCACAAACTTCTAAATCAAACACAAGAACATTGCCCAATAAGACATGGCAGGCACAAACTTCAGGGTGCTGTATCAGCCAGAGTGGTTTTGAGTATCCCAACAGGCACTGGGAGGGGAAGGGGAGAAATAGGAGGGTAGGGGGGAGAGGGGCTAGGATGAAGGGGGTTAGGGGGGAGGGGGAGAGGGATATGGTCAAAACCTGGTCAGTATCAACATGAAGAAACAGATTATGATAACCTTGCACTGGCACTTTGTGGAAGAGACTGCAAAGGCAGGAACTGACGGTTGAAGTAACTGAGGAATGATGCTAGCAAGAATTTTAGGAATCCTACAAAAAGTAGTGGATATGGCCCAGTCCATCATGGTTAAAGGCCTTCCCACCACTGAACACATCTAGATGAAGCGCTGTCATGGGAAAGCAGCATCCATCAAGGACCCAGGCCACACTTTCTTCTCTCTGCCATCATCAGGAAGGAGGTACAGGAGCCTCAGGATCTACACCACCAGGTTCAGGAACAGTTATTACCCCTCAACCGTCAGGCTCTTGAATCAGTGGGATAACTTCACTTGCCCCATCACTGAAATGTTCCCACTACCTGCAAATTCACTTTCAAGGACTCTTCATCACATGTTGTCAATTTTTTTTTATTATTATTACTGTGACGGGGTCCTGAATTACCCCTATAAACTGTGCTCGATTACCCCTATGAACTGTGCTTTTGAAAAGAGAGAGCGAGAGAGAGGTATTTAACACTGACATCTGGTTTTGAAAAGAGGGAGAGAGAAACGAAGACTAACTTTTGGGCTGTCACTTTAAGGCACCAGGAACTTTTGGATTTCTGCTGAGTTGGAGAGAGAAAGCACCGAGAAGTTCCTAAGTCGCTATGGTGACTGAGGGAGGTTGTTTATACTTTCTCCAAGGACATGGCTTGCTAGTGCATTCTTACACAGAGAAGGGAAGGAGGAGTTATTTGAGAGACAGTTGGTACTCAGTATGGTGAGATAAATAGGAGGTCAGATGATAGACCTCAGGCACATGTTTTTGGACACTGAATGAGCTTTGTTGTGCCCACAGAAAAAGTGGGGTATTTTTTTTGGAGGATCGATCAGGCGGGTTGATCAGTAGCTCTTGCAATGTGAAAAGGGAGTGACCGGTGGGGAGTTGTCCATGTGTCCACCCTTGCCTGGGTTGATGATTCCACCACAGAGAAATGGTCCCCTTTGTTCTGGTCACAGTCGGTGACTTTTAAAGGATTTCAGAGGACAACGAGAAGATCGATGGTGTCAGCTCAACTGAAGACTCAAATCTCTCCCTCTCTCTTTCTCTCTCTCTCCCTCCATCACTACTCAACTCAAAACCATGAACTGAACTGAACTTTATTCATCATCGTAAGATTGTATCAGACTTAAAGAAGCTTGGTTTTTCATATATTTCCACACTTACTGATTTACTTACTTATATATAATCATTGCTAACCTGTTTGATTTATCTACATTTATATTACTGTATTGTGTAGTTACTAATTAATATTATTAGTTAATAGCAATACTGGACTCCAAAGTAGTTTCCATCTCCGCTGGTTTGTTAACTCGTCATGGGGTACATGACATTACTTAGTTTTTCTTTTATATTTGCACAATTTGTTGACTTTTGCACATTTGCCGTTTGTCCGTCCTGTTTGGTCCTTCCTTTCATTAATTCTGTTAAGTTTCTTGGATTTACTGCGTATGCGCCGAAGAAAATTAATCTCAGGGTTTATGTTGTGACATATATGTACTTTTAGAATAATAAATTTACCTCACTTTTAGGCAGTTAGCAAAAGACAAATTTATATGGATAAAAATAAAATTATAATTGTATGATTGGCTATAAAGATTTAAGCAATTCTGGAAGGTATATGAGAAAATGTTTAAAAATCTGCTTTATGCGATAACAACGACTCCAGAGACCACCCCTCAGGAAGACCCAGAGTTAAGGACTCAGAGAAGAACTTGAGAAGACTGAGCCCTTGGCTAGTTCATCAAGAGTGAGTTATATCTGAATACAGGGAATAAGTTTTGTAAAGAGTTGTGTAACTGAAGATGCTGCCTGGCCTGCTGCGTTCACTAGCAACTTTGATGTGTGTTACTTGTGTAACTGAAGAGTTGAGTTTCAGGATTCTGAAACGAAAGAGTTAAAGAACTGAACACTAGTGACTCATTGTGTTGTTTAAACTAATCACAATTATTAAAGTAGTATTGATACTAGGCAAAGTGTGTTTTATCGTTGCTACATTTACATGGCAACAATGCTATAGATGATCATTTGCTCCTACTTGGTCAGGACAGTGCAGACATATACGAGCAGTCAGGCCTGGGATGAATGACTACAGGACAACATTTGTCCTATAGACATCTGAGCAACGACAGACACTTCCCTTCTACCAGCCCACTGAAGAACAGCACTGTGTCTGCAGCTGGCTCCTCGAACCAGGACTGGGGTGCAGGAGGTGGTGCAGAGGTCCCAAAAGCTGTGGTGGCCATGGAGCCATGGAGCCATGGAGGCAGTGGTAGTGGCTTGCAGGGGAGCCTGGATGAATCTTTACTGGATTAGGAAATGGAACCCTGAAGATGGCAGTGGCAGGAATGTGTACTGAATTCAGTACTCATGCTCTCCACTGAGCGAGAGCGTTTAAGAGAGGTTCACTACATTCTAGTCCAGTATCGGGTCAGGTTTAATGCAGTATTTCATAATCACAATGCATAAACATCCCTGTGTTGCCTTTTTGTTAATAGACAGAGCTGTTCTCAACTGCTGTAAAAAAAAAAGACTTGCATTTACATTGTGGTGCTGGTGGGGATGTGCAACGGGCTGGAGACTGCTGCAGTAAGAACAGAAGTCACAGGTTCCTTCATCAGCCAGCTCAGATCAACTGTAATTTCCTGTTTAAGTCTCCTGCCTGCTTTGATTAAGAGCTACTGTGCCCGACACTTGGCAATAGGTTTTCTGCCTGTCAAATGGCAGGGCCCATTCACTCATTACCAACACCAGGAACCAGGCCTGTAAAAACAGGAAACTTTTACTTGCAAGAATCAATAACTTCTTGTTAGAGAAAGCAGTCTAAACCGGGCTTGATCCTGAGGCAAAGGACCTTTCTGTTCTCACTACCTTCTATGTCAGAAAACCATCACACAGAGTCACAGTCATTGTTGTTCCTTTCCATGCCTTGAGGTGCATCGGGTGGCCACCTTGCTGTTCCTGGAGCAGTTTTGACGCTCAACCCAGCACGGATGGAAAGCATGTAAGGAGCCGGCTGGATTCGAACCTGCCGAAGTCCGGGGCGAGAGTCACAGTCATACAGCACAGAAACAGGTCCTTCAGCTCAATAGGTTCATGTCCATCCATTCCAACCTACCTCCATTTGCTCATGTTTAGCCCATAACCTTCTAAAACTTTTCCTATTCATGTACCTACCTATCTAAATGTCTTTTAAAAGTTGTTATTGTACCTGCCTCAGCTGCTTCCTCCGGCAGTTCATTCCACATACATATCACCCTTAGTATAAAAAAGCCGTCCCTCAAGTTCCTATAAAATCTTTCATCTCTCACCTTATAGTTGTTGATTCTTATCCTCGGGAAAAACACTGAGGGCATCCACCCTATCCAGGCACCTCATGATTCTTATGGACCTCTGTAAGATCACCTCTCAATCTCCCAGAAAAAAATCCCATACACAAGATTCAAACAAAACCGACTAGACAATGTTCTGCATTGTTTTAAATTGTTTATGCCTCACTTTTCCTCGAAAAAAATAGTGACATAAGGGTGACAAAAGCTTTTTCTAGTGGCTATCATTCCATCTTCGAGTGTTGGCAGTCATTCATCAAGCAAAATGCTTGATTATGGAAAGGCTGAGTCAGATGCTGTCTGACTCAAAATGCAGCGGGGAGATGCTGTCAGAGTGAGCGACATAATCCAATTTGTACCTGAGATACTCTTCAGCTATGGAGAACACTAGCTGGAATGAAGGTGGTAGATCAGGTGTCAATCAAGTGGGCTGTTCTGTGAGTGCTGCCAGAACTGTTCTCACCCAGCTAAGTGGAGACCATTTCATCACAATACAACATAAGACTATGCCATTCAGCCCCTCATTATCATTCTGAAAGATCATGGATGATGTTTTACCTCAACAGCACTCCTCTTGCTAACCCCTTGTCTTATGAGGATAGGTTGAGCAAGTTAGGAGGATGCAAGGTGACTTGATACGAGGTGTACAAGATGATAAGAGACATAGATCAAACAGATAGCTACAGGCCTTTTTCCCAGGGTGGAAATGGCTAATACCAGAAGGTATAATGTTAAGGAAATTAGAGGAAAGTATAGGGGGGTTGTCAGAGGTAAGATCTTTACACAGTAAGTGGTGAGTGTGTGGAATGCCTTGCCAGGGGTGATGGCAGATAAATTCAGGGCATTTAAGAAATTCAGATAGGTTAAAAGGTCGGCACAACATCATGGGCCAAAGAGTCTGTACTATACTGTAATGTTCTATGTTCTATATAATCCTACATCTCTTGATACCTTAATACATAAACATCCTGGTACTGAATATGCATAGCCATCAAGCCTCCACAGCTGCGTTGGGTGGTGAATGCTAATTCACTATCCTTTAGGTTAAGTAATCTCCTTTTATCTCTGTTCTCAATGGTTTATCCCTAATTCTAAGACTGAAGCCCCGGTTATGCAGAGATACCTCAACTTCATATCTACTCTGTTAATCACCATGACAATTTTCTACATTTCAATGAGATTGTCTCCCATTCTTCTAAACTCTAGACAGCGTCAGCACAGTCTGCTTACTTTCCACTGATATGACCAAGCCACCATCACTCGAGTCAATCTGGTGAATCTTTAATGAGAGTAAATCCTTAGGCAACAAGAACATGGCTATAAATAATATTCCAGATGTGCTCTCTCCTGAGCTTTATGTATCTGGTGTTGAGATGCTCTGGTTTAGATACTTGAATCCTCTTGCAGTAAAGACTGACATATTGTTTGCCCTCCTAACAATATGGTAGCTTTCAGAGATAGATGTGCAAGAAAAACAGGTCCCTCTGAACAGCAGCTTTCAATCTCCCACTACTTAAAATCTTAAAAGTTTTCTGACAAAGTGATTTTTTTCCCCCTAAATTATATCCCAAGTACCAGTTCCTGCCCATATTCCCCAGAAGCCTCTCAGCATCCAATTCACAATACAAAATGCCACCCCATTTTGTAAGGTCAATTAGCTATGTTACATCTTACTCATTATTAAGCCCCTACTCTGATATAGATGGTGAACAGCGCAAGCCCGAACACAGATTCCCAATGCACCTGATTGGTTACAGACTCTTAATCCACAAAAAAAATTTCTAATTTGTTTTATTATTACAAATTATTGCTAATTTGTTTTCAATGGATACCAATCCCACTTGTATTACCCCACTTGTGTGGCAATTTATCAAAGGTCTTTTGGAAGTCCAAAGATACTGTGTCAATTGGCTTATTCTCATCTATTCTGCTCATTACAACCAAATTAATAGGTTTGTCAGATGTGACTACCCTTTCATAGATTCATGTTGACCTTGCTTAATGTATTATTGTTGTTTTATAATTGCTCTGTAAACAATCTTTAATAATTGATTTCAGCACTTTCCCTAATCTTGATGTTGGGTTAACTGTCTACTGGTCTCCATTTTCTCTCTTTTGTTTTTTAAAATCATAAGATAACATCTGTTTTCCTCCAATTTGTAGGAACTAATCCAAACTCAATGACATTTTGAAAGATGACAATCAGTGAATCCAATAAAAAAAATTCCTTCAAAACCCAAGGATTCAGATAATCAGGACTTGAGGAATATAGCAACATTTAGTTCCATTAATTCTTTCACCTTCCATTCACTCTAAGCCTGCAGTATTTTATCAATTCTATTACATTTTCTTTGACACAAAATAATCATTTAATTTCTCTGGTATTCCTTTATTTCTCAATACAATTTCTCCTATGTCAGTCAATAAGAGACCTATAATATAATTAGTTTTTTTTTGTGTTAAGATATGCATTTGGTAAGCCTAAAGGCTGATTTATACTTGTGCGTCAAATGTACGCCATAGCCGCGAACCTTATGCTGTATCTATGTCGAACTCTACGCTGTAGCCTAACGCGACCTCTCCCAAAATGTAACTACGCGTCGCGGCGACGCAGACCGAAACAACTGTGATTGGTCCGCTTGGTAGCATCGCATTTCCTACTTCGCTGCAATAGCTTCCCATTGGGCGACTGAAGGGCAGGGAAGGAACTCTGGCTGCAATGCTTTCCATAAAGCTTTACAGACCTCCGAAATTATGGAGGACCCTGTGCTTAATGCCAGTTTGTAGCTAGCTGCTACAGCCTGTTGACTTCCACGTGAAGCTAAAACTTGAATGGTGATTGCCAGTTTCTGAGTATACTGTGCGTACACTGATGTGAAATAAGTGATTGGAGACGATGAACCAAATCGTCAAATCTACCTACCGACATCCGAAAATATTTGAAATGCATTTCCTCGTCCATGTCTCTCAGTGGCCGGACAAGCACAGAAAATTCACCATCCTTCAGTTTCAGACGCCATTGATTAAAGTTTGAGTTTCTTCGTGTTGAGTTTCAACACGAAGAAACTCAACACAGTGGCATAGAAACTCCACCGCCAACCAGCGTTTTGGCGGTGAATTGCAGAGCAACGCAGACACACCAACGTACAAAAGTATAAATGCTCACAACGGCAGAGGCCACTTGCGTAGGCTATGGCGGGAGCTAGTATGCACAAGTAGCCTTTAGTGTTTATTTGCATGTTCTGACATTTTCCCCAATCAGAGGTTCACTGTTTATTTTTGGCAACTTCATATAACTTTGATCTAATCCTCTGATAACTATGGCTGAACCACCTTTGCTGCCAATTGGTGTCTTGATGGTGATAGAAAGGTGTTTGGAAATCAACATCAAATGAAAATGCAAAGAATTTCCACATATCCTTTCTCAGACAGATAAACTGGAAATACCTACAGATTCTCCAGAAGGATATATGGAGCAGAACTTCTACTTTCTATGTTGTAACAAGTCTAGTTCTTATGCGCAAGAACTCATACTCACATGCTTGGAGTGAGAAGTGTTTCTTCACAGTTGGTGTTGCTCCCAGAGAGGAGAGCTCATTTTCTCCGAGGAGGTACTGTATTGATCGCAACTGAAAGCAAGGGTCAGCCAGGAGCACAGCTGTTCCTCGTTGGACCCTGGAAAGAAGCAAGAGATGAAACATTGTACAAGACCTTGAAATGATAAAAGAAGGAACAGACATCAACTATATTAGACACATCACTCCCCTTTCAAGAATTTCAGTTCAAACACATTAGCTGTCAAGTATGTAAAGGAAGCAAGCCAACAGGAGCATTTTGGCTCCTTAGTTGTCAGGGAGTATGTGATGGTCAGTATAGTGAGCTAAAATGTGAGGTAAAAATAGGATCAAAATCAATTAAGTGTATTCCTGGAGGGAGAAGAGATATGAAAGTGCGATTGATGACTTAGGTTTAGTGGGACTAATGGATTCTCAAGTATCATCTGTTTGTCATCAGCTCAAGGGAATGACAGCCTTGTGCTGACTAGGTACTGTTAGATTGCAGTGTAGAATTGTTATTTTTCTTATATTTTAACTTCGCTATGCTTGCTTATATTTTTATATAACCACCTATATATATGTAATTGTTCAGTCAATTTCTTAGTAATTAGGGTACAGTTGCTTCTGTAGTTTTCTAGAAGGCTACTTCAATCTAGCTATTTTATAGGATTAATAGTAATCACTAGAATTTCTGTTATATCTAGTCTGGTAGGAGAAGACCATGACTAGTTTTTAGTCTGGTCTTTTCTTTGTTCTCTCAACACTTCTTCTTGTTCTTCTTTGCTCTTGTAACATCTAATAAAATGAACATAAGTAACAAGTTCTATGTTTCATTCTTGGCTTCTGAAGAAACTCTGGATCTCAAAAACATCAGGATCCGGCAGTATTCAGTAAAGAGCAAAATGAGCAGCCATCCAGCATTGGTGTCATAAAACTACCCTGGTATTAGGAGCAAAAGTATTGTGATGGGTTCAATTTATATTTATATTAACATTGGGAATTGTTAAAAGTCCTCCAGTGATTTACAAGTGTTATTGACTATACCTCAAACCAGCAAAGAAGCAAATCCTTGGGAATGACAATGCAATTTTGGCCATTCATTTGTCCAAAATACTATAGGACACACATCACTGCTGATTTTTATGTGGTGATTACTGAATTTGAAGTTTAATGTCTATTCCTTCACTTAGCTTCAGCACAACCTCCTTAAAACACTTCAATCATTTAAACACTCATCCAATGAAGTGAATGGTTACACACCAAATGGATATGTTCGAAGTTTACTGATAAATTGTCTCTGGATCATGGCCTGGGATCTGGTTCCTTGTCCAATAATATAATCAGCATATTATTGTACCACTACTATGCTATACCGTATAAACTAAACCTGCAAGATTTTTGTGCAGTCCTGCCAAAGCGTCTTGGCCTGAAACATCAACTGTATTTCTTTTCCATAGATGCTGCCTGGCCGGCTGAGTTCCTCCGGCATTTTGTGTGCGTTGCTTGGATTTCCAACATTTGCAGATTTTCTCACATGTTTGTGTCAGAAGGTTTTAAGATCTGGGCTCTCTGAAACTTCAACAGTCTTGTAATTCAGATGAAGTGCTTGAGAGCAAAGGTGCCATCTTCTCACAGCCACTGTCAGGTAGCAGGTACAGCAGCCTGAAGTCTGACAAGTTCAAGAACAGCTACTTCCCTTCAACTACTCGATTCTTGAACCAACTGGCACAGCCATCATCACTAGAGTTTAGCAACACTGCGTTTTGTGTGTTAATTACTTTAACACACAAAAAGTGACGGAAGAACTGAGCAGGTCAGGCAGCATCTATGGGAAAGAATAAAGAGTTGAGACTTTTGGCCCAAAACACCGACACGTTATTTTTTTCCATTGATGCTGCCTGATCTGCTGAGTACCTGTAGCATTTTGTGTGCGTTACTCTGGATTTTCAGCATCTGCAGAATCTTTTGTGACTATAGCCACTTTGATTACTTAGCACAAATGGACATTTTTTTGTTTTAATTGTGCTCTTTACTGTAAAAATTGTGTTTACTCTGTATTTTGTTTTTTTTCTGGATGTTGCCTATATGATGCCCTGAGCCTGCGATAATGCTGCAAGTAAGATTTTCATTGCACCTGTGCATACATGTACTTCTGCATTTGACAGTAAATTCCAACCTGACTTTGAGAAGAAAGCCGAGGTAATGTATGGCTACTATAACACCACCCCAGACATCCCACCCTGCAAAAACTGATTTCAGGGAGGTAGCACCATCAATTTGCGGGAGACTTCCGGGAGAGGTGGGATGTCTGCAATAGAGTAGCTCCCTAGCAGTCAGCCAGCTAGTTTAAATAATGTTAGCTATGCTAATGAACAAATGACATCTGTTAAACTCACCTCAACATGTCTTTTACAGTCTTAACCAATCATGGGCAATAGAAAAGTCACTGTTGCAAACAGTGCAGCGAGCAACACTGTCATTATTTTTGACCCCTGTGAGGCAGGGGTACACTTTAGTGTAGTCTGGGGTGACGTACGTTTTATATTTTCTTTTTTTCTGGAACACTCTGCCACAGCACGCTCTCGCTCTCTCTCTCTCGTGGTCACTCGCACACTCTCGTTTGCTTTCTCTCTCGCGCTCTCGCTTGCTTTCTCTCTCGCGCTCTCGCTTTCAGAATCAACAAACTCATTCGTAAGGCCAGTGATGTTGTGGGGATGGAACTGGACTCTCTGACGGTGGTGTCTGAAAAGAGGATGCTGTCTAAGTTGCATGCCATCTTGGATAATGTCTCCCATCCACTACATAATGTACTGGGTGGGCACGGGAGTACATTCAGCCAGAGACTCATTCCACCGAGATGCAGCACAGAGCGTCATAGGAAGTCATTCCTGCCTGTGGCCATCAAACTTTACAACTCCTCCCTTGGAGGGTCAGACACCCTGAGCCAATAGGCTGGTCCTGGACTTATTTCCTGGCAGAATTTACATATTACTATTTAACTATTTATGGTTTTATAACTATTTAATTATTTATGGTGCAACTGTAACGAAAACCAATTTCACCTGGGATCAATAAAGTATGACTATGACTATTTCTCTCTTGCGCTCTCCCTCTCTCGCTCGTGCGCTCTCTCGCTCTCGCTTGCTCACTCTCAAAAAAAATTGATTTCCGTAATATTGTATATAATTTGCAGGCATCGGGGAGCCACTCTTCATATGCAGAGACTCCCGGAACTTCCGGGAGAGGTGGGATGTCTGCCACCACCCCCCCCACCCCACACACACACCTCCCATAATGGTAGATTTAACTTTCAAGTAACTGATGTCTGTTCCAATGAAGCACATGATATAAAGATTGTGCATGGAATTGAGGGAGACCATGACCGCTGGGCTCCTACTATGTGCTCTGCCCTAAATCCTGAAGGCCTAAGGCAGGCTATGAAACGGATTGCTTCCAAAACTTCATCTACCACAACTTTACGAAAGACTATGCCATGTGCAAACTTTACATTAGTCCCTGTGTGATCTTAGGTGCTCCCACAAGACATAAATAAGCAAAGCCATCGAACTTTAGTCAACTGCATAAGGTACTATACAGTACCTCATTACACCATGGTCAAACATAAACACAAATATCCATGAAACAACAGCATTTATCTTCTAGTTAGAATGGACTTAAACTTTATAGTAGAAAATCATGCAGCATCTTTACTAAAGCAACTGTGTAAAATCAGATTAATATACAAAATAACTGAAAATACTTATCGTTATGAGGTGAGAGCAATAAAACACAGAGCTAGGTCATGCCTCAGGGTCTGTAATGACAATTCTCACAAATATATAAAAATATGAAAGCTTATTCTGGCAAAATCAACAAGCATTTTTTGTAGGAAAGAATGAGCCACGAGAAACAAGACAAAATCAATGCAGCAGTTTCCAGAATTAGAACAAAGGTTAAGTGCAATTGATTAACAACATAAGATATTGGAAAAGGAATAGGCCCCATCATTCGTTAAGATCATGGCTGGTCCTCTACCCCAGTGCTATTTTCCTGCACTGTCATTCTATTGACATCCAGAAATTTATCGACCTAGTTTGAATGACTTAGCCAACCCTCAGGGTTAAAGAGTTCCATAGTTTCATCATCTTCTGTGGGAAGAAATATCTTCTCAATTCATTCCTAAAGTGCCTATCTTATTTCAGAGACTGCAAGCCCCAACTTTAGACTCTCCAGTGAGGAGACCTATACTCCCTGCACCCATATTGCCAAGCCCCATGAGAATTGTGCATGCTTCAAAGAAATCTCCTCTCATGCTTCTAAACGACAGAGAACATAGGCCCATCCTGCTAAATCTCGTTTCAAAATGCAAATTCTCCAACCTTGGAACGGGCATAGTGAACCTGATACTGAGCAGACCTAAATTCTATACCATGTCCTTCAGCCACATTAAATCATTATTTTTATTTCTATACTTGCCTTCCTAACTACTTATTGTATCTGCTTATTGGCATTCAGTGATGTGTGTTCAATGATATCCTGATCCTTCTGACCCAACCCCTCACCATTTAAAAACTATTGCACCAAATGGATAGCTTCACATTTTTCTGGTGACCTCTTTGGAAATTTATCCGGCAGAAGGAAATGGCAAACCACTGCTGTAACTTGCCTCGTACGCGGTTCCCCACTACGTCAGAAAGGTGTGGAGGGAAATTGTCTGCTAACCGGAGAAACTCCAGATGCGACGTGTCTTTCCCTTACTGCATCCACTATATTCTTGTCCACTCACTCAGTTTGTCTATATCACCTAGAAAGTCAAAGTCAATTTATTATCCAAGTACGTACACACAGTGGCCACTTTATTAGGTACCTCCTGTACTTCTTGGTTTGATGTGTTGTGTGTTTAGAGATGACTGTCTGCTCACCACTGTTGCAATGTGTGGTTATTTGAGTTACTGTTGCCTTCCTGCCAACTTGAACCAATCCTGCCATTAAACTCGAGATTAAACTCTAGAGACTAGTGTGCAAGAAAATCCCATGAGATCAGCAGTTTCTGAGATACTCAAACCACCGTGTTTGGCACCAAGAATCATTCCACAGTCAAAGTCACGTCGATCACATTTCTTGCCCTTTCTGATGTTGGGTCTTGACCATATTTGCATGGTTTTATGCATTGAGTTGCTCCCACACAATTGGCTGATTAGATATTTGTATTAGCAAGTCAGTGTACTGAGTATGTATGTTACCATATACCCCCTTAAGATTGATTTTCATGCAGGAAGATGAATTTAACAAAATTTATGAAGATCTATACAAAACAACCTAATGTCCAAATAAATAAATAAATCACACTGAGAACATGAGTTGTAGGGTCCTTTAAAATGAGTATGTCGGTTGTGGAATAAGTTCAGAGTTGAGGTGAGTGAAATTATCTCATACCCTACTCTCTGCTGACAGTCCCACCTGGCTTTGCACCATCAGCATTCTTGGAACTTCAGCCAGAGACTCATTCCACTGAGATGCAACACAGAGCGTCATAGGAAGTCATTCCTGCCTTTGGCCATCAAACTTTACAACTCCTCCCTTGGAGGGTCAGACACCCTGAGCCAATAGGCTGGTCCTGGACTTATTTCCTGGCATAATTTACATATTACTATTTAATTATTTATAGTTTTATTACTATTTAATTATTTTTGGTGCAACTGTAACGAAAATCAATTTCCCCAGGGATCAATAAAGTATGACTATGACTATGAAATTGACACTTGTTGCCTTGGCCAAAATGATGACATTGCTCATGAAAAGCACAGGCCTGAGCACTGATCCCTGTAGTATCATAATCATATCTTGCCAACCTAAGAACCATCCACTTATTCCCACTCTGTTTTCTGTCCAATAATCAATTCTCTGTTACTGATAACCAACCTCCTGATCAAAACCCTCTAAAAATCCAAATGAAACGGCACAATGATGTAGCTAATAGAGTAGCTGCCTCACAGTGCAAAAGGCACATCTTCAATCCTAATCTCATGCTTGCATGTTCTCCAGCGACTCTGTGCGTTTGTTTTCCTTTGGGTGCTCCAGTTTGCTTCCACATCCCAAAGACTCAAGGCCATATGGTTGGTAGATTAACTGACCACTGTAAATTGCTCCTAGTGTGTGGGTTAGAGGTAGAAACTGGGGACTGGGTGAACGTGGGGAGAATGCAGCAAAACTAGAAAAAGGTGAGTGCACGTGAGTAACACGTTATCCAGTCTCTTGCTTGGGTTGATTGTCGTGTCACACAAAATATGATTTCTACAGCTTGGTAGTGTTAAACTCTTCCATCTGAGCACCAAGAGGAAACTCACGTGATCATGGGGAGAATGAACGCATTTTTTAAAGACAGCGGTGGAACTTGAACCTTGATCGGTAATTGCCAACGCCATAGCCATGCTACGATGCCACCCTCTAAAGGGGGTGGGGGAGGCGTGAGGTGAGAGTGACAAGATATACCAATATCAAGATTGTCCAATCACAAACAAGAGAAAATCTGTAGATGCAACACACACAAAATGCTGGAGGAACTCCGCATCTATGGAAAGAGTAAACTTTGCCTGCTGAGTTCTTGCAGCATTGTGTGTGTGCTATCAAGCTGAGGCTTTATAAGGCACTGGTCAGACTGAACTTGAAAAATTGTGAGCTGTTTCAGGCCCGTTATCTAAGAAAAGATGAGCTGATTGATTCTGGGGAGGAAAGGGTTAATGTGTGAGGAGAATCACAAACACAAGAAAATCTGTAGATGCTGGTAATCCAAGCAACACACACAAAATGCTGGAGGAACTCAGCGGGACAAGAAGCATCTATGGTGAACAGCAAAGAGTCGACATTTTGGGCCGAGACCCTTCATCAGGACTGGAAAAAAGATGAGAAGTCAGAGTAAGAATGTGGGTAGGTGATGGTGAAATTGGGAGGGAGGAGGGATTAAGTAAAGAACTGGGAAGTTGATTGGTGAAAGAGACAAATGACTGGAGAAGGGGGAGTCTGATAGGAGAGGTCAGAAGGCCATGGAAGAGAGAAAAGGGGGAGGAGCACCAGAGGGAGGTGATGGGCAGGTGAGGAAACAAGGTAAGAGAGGGGAACAGGAATGGGGAGTGATGAAGGTTGGGGGGGGGGGTGGTGGGTGGCAATTACCGTAAGTTAGAGAAATCAAAGTTCACGCCATCAGGTTGGAGGCAGCCCAGGTGGAATACAAGGTGTCGCTGCTCCAACCTGAGTGTAGCCCCATCACGACAGTAGAGGAGGCCATGGACTGATTCGCTGGAATGGGAATGGGAAGTAGAATTGAAATGGGTGGCTACTGAGATATTCTGCTTTTTCTGGCAGATGGAGCATAGGTGCTCAGCAAAGCAGGCTCCTAATTTACGTCAGGTCTCTCCAGTATACAGGAGGCCACACCAAGAGCACCAGAGACCTCAACAGAATCACAGGTGAAGTGTCACCTCACCTGGAAGGACTGTTTGAGGCCCTGAATGGTAGTGAGGGAGAAGTTGTAGGGGCAGGTGTGGCACTTGTTCTTCTTTCGAGGCTAAGTACCAGGAGGGACGAATGGAGAAGGGAGTCGCATAGGTAGTGATCCTTTGAAAAGTGGAAAGTTGGGGGGAGAGAAAAATGTGCTTGCTGGTGGGATCCTGTTGGAGATGGCAGAAGTTGCAAAAAATTATGTGCTGGGCGTGGAACTAGTGGGGTGGTAGGTGAGGACAAGAGAAACTCTATCCCTGGTGGGGTGCAGGAAGGATAGCCCCTTTCTTTGAAGAAGGAGGACATCTTATTAGTTCTGGAATAAAAGCCTCATCTTGAGAGCAGATGCAGGGAGTAGGTAGAACTGAGAGAAGTGGATGGCCTTTTTACTATTGACAGGGTTGAAAGAGGTATAGGCCAGGTCGTTTTGAGAATCAGTGGGTTTATAAAAGATATCAGTAGGTAAACAATCTTCAGAGAAAGACAGAGAGATTGAGCAAGGGGAGGAAGGTGTCAGAAATGGACCAGGTAAACTTGACGGCAGGGTGGAAGTTGGAGGCAAAGTGGATGAAGTTGACGAGCTCAGCATGGGTGCAGGAAGCAGCACCAATGCAGTCACTGATGTAGCATAGGAGAAGTTAGGGAGTGATACTGCTGTAGGCTTGGATCATAGACTGCTCCACATAGCTGATAAAAAGGCAGGCAAAGCTGGAACCCATGTGAGTGCCCATGGTTACACCTTTGGTTTGAAGGAAGTGGGAAGAGCTGAAGGAGAAATTATTGAGAGTGAGGTCCAGTTCCGCCAGATGGAGGAAAGTAGTGGTGGAGGGGAACAGATGGGGTTTGTTTTCCAGAAAGAAATGGAGAACTTTATGGCCCTCCTGATGGGGGATGGCAGTGTAAAGGGACTGGGCATCCATGGTGAAAATGAGATGATCAGGACCACGGAACATGAAGTCATTGAAAAGATTCAGTGTGTGTGAAGTGTCACAGATGTAGATAGGAAGGGACTGAATCAGGGGAATAAAAAAAAAAGTTGAGGTATGCAGATATAAGTTCAGTGGAGCAAGAACAAGCAGAAACAATGGGTCCTACTGGACAGGCAGGTTTGTGGTTCTTGGGTTGGAGTTAGAAACAGGAGGTGCGGGGTAAGGGAACTATGGGGTTGGTCTCAGTAAATGGGAGATCCCAAGAGTTAATAAGCCAGTGATGGTGTGGGTGACAATGGCTTGGTGCTCCTTAGTGGAGTCCTGCTCGGGGGGTAAGAGGAGGTGTCTGAGAGTTATTGCCTGGCCTCAGCAAGGTAGAGGTCAGTCGGCCAGACTACTGCAGCACCCCTCTTTATCTACAGGTTTGATGGTGAGATCCTGTTAGTGTTGAGAGTGGAGAGCACATAATGCTCCACAACTTTCGCCATTTCCAATGGGATCCCACCACCAAGCACATCTTTCCCTCCTCACCCCCCACTTTCCACTTTGCGCAGGGATCGCTCCCTTCTCCATTCATCCCTCCCCACTAATCTCCCTCCTGGTACCTATCCTTGCAAGTGGAGTAAGTGCCACACCTGCCCTTACACCTCTTCCCTCACTACCATTTAGGGCCCCATAGAGTCCTTCCAGGTGAGGCGACACACCTTGAGCCATTTACTGTATTTGATGTTTCCGGTGTGGCCTCCTGTATATTGGCGAGACCTGACATAGATTAATAGACTGCTTTGCCGAGCACCTAAACGAGAAACAGGAGACCATTTTTGCCAGAAAAAGCAGGATCTCCCGGTGGCTACCCAATTCAATTCTACTTCTCATTCCCATTCTGACAGGTCAGTCCATGGCCTCCTCTGCTGCTGCAATGTGGCCACACTCAGGGTGGAGGAGCAACACCTTATATTCCGTCTACGTAGCCTCCAATCTGATAGCATGAACACTGATTTCTCTAACTTCTGGTAATTGCTGCCCTCTCCTTCACCATTCCTGTTTCTCTCTTACCTTATCTCCTTACCTGCCCATTGCCTCCCTCTGGTGCCCCGTCCCTTTCTTCTATTTTCTTATACCCTCTCCTACCAGATTCCTCCTTCTCCAGTCCTTTCTCTCTTCCACCAATCAACTTCCCAGCTCTTTACTTTACCCTGCCTCTCCGAGTTTCACCTATCACCTACTTCTTCCTCCCATCCTCCACCTTCTTACTGATGTCTCATCTTTTCTTCCAATCCAGATGAAGCGTCTCGGCCCAAAACATTAACTGTTTGCTTTTTCCATAGGTGCTGCCTGACCTCCTGAGTTCCTCCAGCATTTTGAATGTATGAGTAGAGTTTGATGGCTCTGAGTCTGTACTTGCTGGAGTTTCAAAGAATAAGGAGGGATCTCATTGAAACCTATGAATACTGCACAGGCGTGTTTCCTATAGAGGGACGTCCATTTAGAACAAAGATGAGGAGAAATTTCTTCAGCTAGAGGGTAGTGAATCTTTGGAATTCATTGCCACAGATGGCTGTGGAGGACAAGTCAATGGGTATATTTTAAGCAGAACTTGATAAGTTCTTAATTAGTCAGGGTGTCAAAGGCTACAGGGAGAAGACAGGAGAATGGGGTTGTGAGGAATAATAAATTAGCTATGAAGGAATGGCTCAACCACAATGAGGATTCATAAATTCCATGGAACCAACAAGTTGCTAATGCCAGTTAGAATGACTTCCCTGTTCACTGTGATAGGAAGGTGGGAAAAGCAATTCAATATTGTCTTTTCCCAGTTTAATAAAACATACCCTTGCTCAGTCATCACAGTGCAAGCAGCAGCTCCAGAAACATGGCCAAGTATTGCACAGAGGGAACTGGAGCTGGGGCTGTTTTAAGGATAGAGGTAAGTTTCCACAGGGGCAAATGCTCATGGAGTTGGAATAGCGTGTTTCAGAAAACTTAAACCTCAGTTCCAAATTCAAGAGGAAATTTTTATAAGCTTTGATAAGACATGTGGTACACATTTATTATTGGTATAAAATCATTTCCTCTTATGAAATTGGTTGCACAAAGAACGCTGTCTTGATCTTTTATAAAGTAGATCATTATTTATGCAAGTAATATTGAATGAACATCAAAGTTGAAGTGAGTAATCTGCTTCAAGTGTAAAGCTACTCAGGGTTGTTTTCACTACTTCCTCAACAATCGCTACATCAATTATTCAAAGATCTATTCCACAAATATTCAGGCTATGCTGTACATTCTGTTATATTAAAATACAGACACAATTAGCCTGCACGCGACTTCCCACCATCAGGATTATGAACAAGAAGCAACTCATAAGTCTGATATTATACTGTTGTAACAACAGAATTCTCATGTAAAATATATTAGAGATGAATGCTTATGTAAACTTTAAGGCTAGAAAGTTGATTTGTTATTAATTCTAGGTCAAAAATTAGAACATAGAACATTACAGCACAGATATTTTGCCGACCTTTTAATCTACTCTAAGCTCCAACTAACCATTCCCTCCTACGTAGCTCTTCACTTTTTCCTATCATCCATGTACTTAAGAGTCTCTTAAATGCCTTCATGTATCTGTCTCTAGTACCTTAGGCAGCGTGTTCCACGTATCCACCTCTCTGTGTAAAAAACATACCTCTGAGAATCCCACCCCTATACTTTCCTCCAATCACCTTAAAATTACACACCCTGTATTAGCAATTTCTACCATATATTATTAATTATATTCCAGCAAATGTCAGGTCCAGGACAGGAAGGGATAAAGTTTGTACTTTTCCCTTGATTATAACACATTGACATGATGGTGTCTCAAGTGGACCAGTTTATTGCATTTATTTGCAACCAACAGAAAGATATGCCAATAGAATAACGTCCTGTGAAGAACAGAATACAGCATTTCTTACAGTCTGTGTTGTTTCCTAACAACACATTTGTTAATCTGGCTCATTTACTATTTGCTCATCCTCAAATACATGAATAAATTAGCAATTTTATTTAATTAAATTTGTTCCTCAAAATAATAACAGTTTGCAGAATGACATGATAATGAATAAAGATTTGAAGACAAAAGGCAAATGGTCCTATGCACAAAGAGAGCAGTCAACAAGCTGTCAACTGGGAATAAATCAAAATCCATTTGTTCATCTCTCTCTCTATCCAATATATCTAAAAAGTTTATAATGAACACTCTGGCTGCATAGCACTCAGTGTATTTTGTCAGTATTATATTTATACCAATATGAAAATTGGTTTGTAGTTCAAGCACTAGAAGTTCACAGAACAGAGAGCATCTGCATTAGCACCTGAACATTCCCAACTAATGCCATAAGACCATAACACATTGGAGCAGAATTAAGTTTGCTCTGCCATTGGCTGATTTATTATTCCTCTCAACCCCTTTCTGTTGCCTTCTCCCAATAACCTTTGACGCAGTACTAATCAAGAACCTATTAACCTTGCGCTTTAAATATGCCCAATGACTCGGCCTCCACAGCCACCCGTGGCAAGGAGTTCCACAGATTCACCACCCTCTCTGGTTAAAGAAAATTCTCCTCTTCTCTGTTCTAAAGGGATGTCCTTGTATTCTAAGTCTGTGCCCTAATGTCCTAGACTCTCCCACAGTAGGAAACATCCTTTCCATGTCCACTCTAGATAGGTCTTTCAATATTCAATAGGTTTCAAAGAGATCCCCCTCATTCTTTCAAACTCCAGCAAGACCAGGCCCAGAGCCATTAAACACACCTCATATGCTGACCCTTTCATTCTCAGGATCATTCTCATGAACCTCCTCTGGACCCTCTCCAATGCCAGCACATCCTTTTTTAGATAGGGGGCTATAAACTGCTCACAATACTCCAAATGTGGTCTGACCAATTCCGTATTCCATCCTTGCTCTTATATTCTAGTCCTCTCGAAATGAATGCCAACATTGCATTGGCCTTTCTTACTACCAAATTAACCTGCAAGTTAGCCTTTAGGGAATTGTGCACATGGCTCTCAAGTCCCTTTGCACCTCCAATTTCTGCATTTGCTTGCCACTTAGAAAATAATCTATGCCTTTATTGCTTCTATCAAAGTGCATGACCATATACTTCCCTATACTATATTTCATCTGCTATCTTCTTGTACATTCTCCTAATCTGCCTGTCCTTCTGCAGTCACTACTTCTTCAAAATTGCCTACCCCTCCACCTATCTTTGTATCGTCGACAAACTTAACCACAAAGCCATCAATTCCATCATCCAGTTCACTGACATATAATGTGAAAAGAAACGGTCCCAACACCAACTCCTGCAAATCACTAGGAATCAACCAGAAAAGGTCCCCTTTATTCCCACTCTTAAACTCTTGCCAATCAGCCAACACTTGCATCTTCCCTGTATTAACATGGATTCTTATCCTGGCGGCCTCACACATGGCACCTTATCAAAGGTCTTCTTCAAATTAAAGTAGACAACATCCACTGACTCTCCTTCATCAATCCTGCTTGTTATTTCCGCAAAGAATTCCAACAGCATTATCAGGCAAGATTTCCCCCTAAGGAAACCACGCTGACTTCAGCCTATTTTGTCATGTGCCTCCAAGTACCCCAGGGAGACCAATATCCTGGCGGGGAGGTTTGCTAAGGCTACTGGGCAGAGTTTAAACTAGGATTGCTGGGGGGTGGGAACCGAACTGAAGTGACAGAGGAAATTGGCTCACAAATAGAGAAAGCTTGGAGACAGTGTGAGAGGGAGGTTAGGCAGGTGATAGAGAAGGGATGCGCTCAGACCCATGGTTTGAGATGTCTATTTTAATGCAAGGAGTATTATGAACAAAGTGGATGAGCTTAGAGCATGGATCAGTACTTGGAGCTATGATGTGGTGGCCATTACAGAGACTTGGATGGGGCAGGGGTAGGAATGGATACTTCGAGTGCCAGGCTTTAGATGTTTCAGAAAGGACAGGGAGGGAGGCAAAAGAGGTGGGGGCGTGGCACTGTTGATCAGAGATAATGTCACGGCTGTAGAAAAAGAGGAAGACATGGAGGGATTGTCTACGGAGTCTCTGTGGGAGGAAGTTAGAAACAGGAAGGGGTCAATAACTCTACTGGGTGTTTTTTTTTTATAGACTACCCAATAACAACAGGGACATCGAGGAGCAGATAGGGAGACAGATTCTGGAAAGGTGTAATAATAACAGGGTTGTCGTGGTGGGAGATTTTAATTTCCCAAATATCAATTGGCATGTTCCTAGAGCGAGGGGTTTAGATGGGGTGGAGTTTGTTAGGTCTGTTCAAGAAGATTTCTTGACACAGTATGTAGATAAGCCTACAAGAGGAGAGGCTGTACTTGATCTGGTATGGGGAAATGAACCTGGTCAGGTGTCAAATCTCTCAGTGGGAGAACACTTTGGAGATAGTGATCACAACTCTATCTCCTTTACCATAGCATTGGAGAGGGATAGGAACAGACAAGTTAGGAAAGCTTTTAATTGGAGTAAGGGAAAATATGAGGCTATCAGGCAGGAGCTTGGAAGCATAAATTGGGAACAGATGTTCTCAGGGGAATGTACGGCAGAAATGTGGCAAATATTCAGGAGATATTTGTGTGGAGTTCTGCATAGGTATATTCCAATGAGACAGGGAAAGGATGGCAGGGTACAGGAACTGTGGTGTACAAAGGCTATTGTAAATCTAGTCAAGAAGAAAAGAAAAGCTTACGAAAGGTTCAAAAAACTAGGTAATGATAGAGATCTAGAAGATTATAAGGCTAGCAGAAAGGAGCTTAAGAATGAAATTAGGACAGCTAGAAGGGGCCATGAGAAGGCCTTGACGGATAGGATTAAGGAAAACCCCAAGGCATTCTACAAATATGTGAAGAGCAAGAGGATAAGACGTGAGAGAATAGTGTGACAGTGGAAAAGAGTGTATGCAACCGGAGGAGATAGCAGAGGCACTGAATGAGTACTTTGCTTCAGTAGATATTAAGAAAGAGGATGTGCTGGAGCTTTTGGAAAGCATCAAGTTGGATAAGTCACTGGGACCGGACGAGCTGTACCCCAAGCTACTGAGGGAGGAGATTGCTGAGCCTCTGGCGGTGATCTTTGTTTCTATGTTTCTAAAACCACATCCTTA
The DNA here is from genome assembly GCF_030028105.1 of Mobula birostris. Classification (NCBI taxonomy): domain Eukaryota; kingdom Metazoa; phylum Chordata; class Chondrichthyes; order Myliobatiformes; family Myliobatidae; genus Mobula; species Mobula birostris. The sequence continues at coordinate 61,483,507 of NC_092385.1, forward strand.
ACAATTGACTCCAACATAGAAACATAGAAAACCTACAGCAAAATACAGGCCCTTCGGCCCACAAAGCTGTGCCAAACATGTCCTTACCTGAGAAGTTACCTAATGTTACATATAACCCTCTATTTTTCTGAGCTCGATATACCTGTCCAGGAGTCTCTTAAAAGACCCTATCCTATCTGCCTCCACCACCATCACCGGCAGCCCATTCCATGCTCTCACCACTCTCTGCATAAAAAACCTTGACATCCCCTCTGTACAGACTTCCAAGCACCACATCTTGCCAATCACTGAAGTCAGGCTAACTAGCCTATAATTTCCTGTCTTTTGCCTCCATAACTTGTTAAAGAGTGCAGTGCCAATTACAGTTCTGCAGGCCTCCAGAACCATTCCAGAATCTAATGCTTCTTTAAAGGTCATTAATAATGCATCCACAATCTCTTCAGCTACCCCTCTGCCAAGTAATTAACCACTCACTCAACCCATCTATATCTTGTTTTATAGTCCAAATAACCTCAATGCAATATCTTTTGAATGTGTTGTTTTCATTTGACAGGTACTTGTCCGTAAGAACAAATGTCACTTTTAAGGTTGCACCTTACAATCACAGCTGGCCATGTGCCCCAATATATCCACAACAGCTCTTGGTACCAAACTATTATGCCTGAAAACATAGTCCATGCAAGACATAAGAAAATATCCACACAACGTCCAAGGACAAGGTGTTGAACTTTCTCCAAGGTCATCTGATAACTAGTTTACTAAAAGTCATAGCACATTCTCTGTGAGACCAAAGTCTGCATGAGGTTTTCTGACAACAGTATTTGTCCTTTCAAATGAGTTCATGTTCTTCTGCTATGTTTGCTGTCTGTTTCCTTCTTTCTCCTTCTTCCCCCAAAACTCCTACACTCTCTCCAGAAAATGGCTACCACCCCCCACCCCCCGATCCCTCTAGAACGTTCTGGGGCATCTAATTGGACAAAATGTTAACAAGACAAATCATATTGATTACGACAACAAGCCTAACTCAATCAATTCAATCATTATTTTAAACACAGCAAAAAAAAACCCAGAAATACCATATTGTAATAATAGTGCGCAGCGCGCCGGTGAAAAATGATATCGTATCTGTTAAATAGCGGCCATGGACAATTCTGATTTGATGGAGAATGGACGTGAAAGCACAGAGGAACATCTGGAGAAATTTCTGGAACGCTCGTTCGCTGCTGTCGTTACTGCGTGGTCGGGAATCTTTCAGAGGGTAGGCCTCAAAATCCCCAGCTTTGCCTGCTGTTGGCCACCAAGGTTGAGGTCGAATCGTTTGGACAGAGATGGCGCTCAGTACTCGGTGTCGGAGAGCTGATCAAAGCTCGAAGTTTTCGGATGACTCAGAGTCGGATTGTGGTCGGCATGGCAGGGAGAGTTTTTCTTCCTTCTCCCGTCTACGTGAGATGTGGGACATTTCAGAGACTCTGAACTTTTACTGTGCTCATGGACCTCTTCATCAAGTTATGGTATTGTTGCACTGTTGTAACTATATGTTATAATTATGTGGTTTTGTCAGTTTTTCAGTCTTGGTCTGTCCTGTGTTTTGTGATATCACACCGGAGGAAATATTGTATCATTTCTTAATGCATGCATTACTAAATGACAATAAAAGAGGACTACGTGTTTTCATAATCTAATCTAAATTTAAAGGAGCACCTTGCATTTTCAGAAAATCTGCAGAAAATTAAATACTCAACAGCCTAATTATATTAATCCAATAAAGCATGGTCTTAAACCATAGTATTACAATTGTATATATACATACAATGGAGTCTGGTTAATTGGGTGGTCAGTTATTCGGGGCAGTCATTTATTTGGGACATCTTTTAAAGCTCAAAAACTTATTGAGAAAGTAGCTGGGAATCCCTTCATTTATCTGGGATACTATGATACTATGCATTTAATTGATGGCAGTTACAACTAGCATGAGTTGTATGCACTTGAGTGATTGTTAGACTTACACCATGCTTCGAACGGTTTTAAAATAGCCTTAGTTGCATGTGTTTGTGTTCAAAAAGGAGCAAGTTTTGTCACTGATAATTGGTGAGAATTAAACAGCTAGACAATTAAGAATTGTTTTTCTCACTGTAGTTTCAAGCATTCAGGTTTGGAGATGTCAGAACAGCCAGGAGCGAAAATGAAATAGTTTCACTATTTCATCAAGTTAGGAAATACAAAGAATTTGAAGGCATTGACAATTATCTTGAATGTTACATTGAAAATGAAGATTTGGAGGATGCATCATTGACAACATGAAGGCAGTCCACTATCTTCACTAGGTGCCTGTATTGATTTTGTTCACTTACATTCAAAAGAACATGATGTAGATGAATTCCTCCCTTTAAGTATAAGGAACTAATACACAGTTTTATAGTACAAAGAGTTGAACAGCACGTGCATGCAACGAGAGCATCTTGGACCTCCAAGTGGTTCACAGCAGGGGTGATTGATAAGTTCGTGGCCTAAGGTAGAAGGCGATGAGTTATACAGCTCTCATTACATGCACGTGCAGTTAAACTCTTTGAGTGATAATGCAGAAAGTTTGAAGTTAGTAATTCATCTCCTTCTACCTTGGGCCACAAACTTATCAACCACCCCTGCTGTGGACCACTTCTGGAGGTCCAAGACGCCGACTTCTACAAAGAAGGGATCCGTATGCTCCACGACCGCTGGACTAAGTGTGTAAATGTAGCAAAAAATAAATGTGCTAGGTTTTCTAAAATTGACTCCTTCTACTGTAGGCCACAAACTTATCAATCACCCCTCGTGAATGCTGTTTTTGGACTACAGTTTGGCATCCAACACCATAATTCCCTCCAGGCTCGACAAGAAGCTCAGAAACCTTGACCTTCATCCTGCCTTGTGCAGCTGAATCCTGGACTTCCTTAAGATCATCGTCAGATGGTAAGAGTGGGCTCCCTTACCTCTGCCCCCTGACCATCAACACAGGTGCCCTTCAGGGCTATGTCTTAAGCCTCCTCCTTTACTCTATGTATATCCATGTCTGTGTCGCCACCCACAGCTCCAATCTGCTATTTGCTGACGATACTATATTGATTGGCCTAATTGCAAATAATAGCAAGGAAGCCTACAGAGAAGAAGTCATCCCCCTGACATAGTTGTGTCAAGGAAACATCCTCTTCCTCAATGTCGCAGAAACAAAGGAGCTTGTTGTGGACTACAGGAGGAATGGAGATGGGCTAACCCCTATTGACATCAATGGATCTGGGGCTGAAGCGGTGAACAGCTTGAAGTTCCTCGGCATACATATCACCAAGGATCTCATGTGGTCTGTAAATACTGGTTGTATGGTGAAAAAAGCACAACAGTGCCTCTTTCACCTCAGATGGTTGAATAAGTTTGGTACTACTACTACTACTATGTCAACTCAGGCCTAGGGGGCCGGCGTCGGGCACGATGATGGACTCTCCACTTCTCCCTCATCAGTGTGTTCAGTTCTTCTACATTAGCTGTGCCGCTATCTTCTAGGAGCGTGTTGACCATAGTCTTGGGACGGCACCCAGGGTTCATCCTCCCATACTTGGGCTCCCATATGATGACTAGGCTGGCAGGTAGCTCGGGGTGGCGTAGACAGTGCCCCACTAGTTGTAGTCTTCTTGCCTCAATTTTAGTGGTGAGCATCGGTAGGTCGTCATAGAGCTCGACGTTCGTCATGTGTTGTTACCAACTCATGTCAAGAGCCATCCAGAGCATTCGTGTATAGCAACCATCTAGACTTTTGCATAGTCTTCGTGAGTGTTCACGTCTCGCATCCGTACGTGAGAATGGACTCTATGACTGCTATGAAGATCCTCTTTTTAAGCCCTCTGGTTAGGTTCAACTTCTATGACTCTATGACTGCTGTGAAGATCCTCTTTTTAAGCCCTCTGGTTAGGTTCAACTTCCAGATTTCCTTCATGTCGTTTGGTATGGGCCCCCAAATTCTAAGAACTTTTTATTGGGGCATAAATGAGAGCATCCTGACTGGCTGCATCACTGCCTGATATGAGCACTCTACTTCTCTCAATCGCAGGACTCTGCAGAGAGTGGTGCAGTCAGCCCAGCACATCTATAGTTGTGAACTTCCCATGATTCAGGACATTTACAGAAGCAGGTGTGTAAAAAGGGCCTGAAGGATCATTGAAGACCCGAGTCACCCCAACTACAAACTGTTCCAGCTGCTACCATCCAGGAAACGGTACTGCAGTATAAAAGCCAGGACCAACAGGCCCCAGGTCAGCTTCTTCCACCAGGCCATCAGACTGATTAATTCATGCTGATACAATTGTATTTCTATATTACACACTACGTTACTGTCCTGTGCTACATACTATTTATTACAAATGACTATAAATTGAACATTTAGACGGAGACGTAACTTAAATATTTTTATTTCCAGCTAAGCTGAAAGTGGGTGGCACAGTAACGCTTTACAGATCCAGCGACCAGGGTTCAATTCCCGCAGCTGCTTGTAAGGAGACTGTACACTTTCCCTATGACCCCAAGGGTTTCCTCTGGGTGGTCCAGGTTCAGTCCCACACCCCAAAGACACACCAGTTGTTAGGTTAATTGGTCATTGTAAATTAGGCTCGGATTAAATTGGGGATACTGAGCGGCGTGGCCTGCTCCTCACTGTATGTCAATAACTTGTAAGAACTAGGAGAGAACGATTGGAGAAGAATGGGGGGGGGAACTTTTTTCCCCACCAAAAAGTTGCTGGAGGTTTGAAATTGACTGTTTAATGAGTAACAAGAGGCAAAAACATTTGTTGCCTCTAATCAGTACTCAGATCAGATTGCCACAATTGGGAAGGCTGTGAACCAGAGTCTGGCAAATGGGATTAGACTGAGTAGTTATTGTTTTCATTTGGCATGGATACAATAGACAGAATGTGCTACAGATTCTCGCAACCCTCAAGGAAGTTCCTTGAAATCTATGATAAACAAGATTTTGGCCATCATGTCTTTATGTGTGCAGATCTGTCTCACATTTTGTTCAATAACGCTCTCATGAAACAGATTGGGATGCTTTGCAATCTTAAATATGCTATGTGGGTGCAAGTTGCTGTTCTTGCACACCTATCTTTCTTCTTGGAAGGTCACACATCATGCGGACCAACTTGAAGGGAGAGATAGTGGGAGGTGAAGAATTAAGGTGACCATAAACACGACAATGATGATGATATATTCTCGGATTCATCCATAACTTCAACTGGTAGACTTTGGGAGGGGGAAGGATTTATAAACCAAGTGGTCAGTGATTTGGAGATATGTATTACATAGTTCATGGACAAGTGGTAAATGTTGGCTTTATAAGCAAAACTATCATCTGCAGTTGAATAAAAAACAGAACCTTGGAAATGAATCTCAGTTTATATGTGAGCAAAGAGAATATACTCTAGATATATCATCAAACTGGTAAATTATTGGCTCAGAGAAAGTCTTTAATCAGACCAGGGAACTCTAATAAGAATGCAGCAGTGCAACACATACAAAGCCACCAGATGCCTGTTTATTACCTGCTGTCTGAGGAAAAGAAAATGTGCAATTATCTGGATGTGAAAGACAATGTAGCATCTTAGGGGTGTCATGACAAAGTAGTGGTTAATGAAAGATCACGGTTCAGTTCCCACTGTGTTCTGCATGGAGTTTGTATGTTCTCACATGACCGCGTGGGTTTCCTCCAGATGCTTCACTTTTCTCTCACATTTCAAAGATCTGCAGATTAGGGTTAGTGAGGTGTGGGCATGCTACGTTGGTGCTTGAAGTGCAGCATGAGACACAATCCTTGCTCAGTTGATTTGATGCAAACAACACATTTTGTGTGTTTTGATGTACATGTAACAAAGAAAGCTAATCTCTCTTTGTCACATTACATTTCAACAAATGTTTATATTTTTGCTGTCTTTTATCTCCAGGCACAATGATTCACTCTTCCGTTTCCAATAATAATTTACGCCATTCCCATAACACCTGCCTGTACAACCACAGGAGTTGCAAAAGCTGTCCTTTGAACTGCTCCCTTCCCACCAGCCAGGTACCCACACACTCCTTTCCAGATGAAGCAACTATGCCTCTTCCAATTTAGCACACAGTATCTACTCTGCAGAATGTTCTGGATCATCGGTCTTGAATACCACAGATCTAGCCCTCAGCAGACTATGAATATCCTTGTTTATCCACGGTTTTTGGCTTGGTATGTCTGGTATGTTCTCAAAGGCTCACACTCATCAACATAGGTCTTCATGTGTATTCAATCAGATTCAAAGATGAGTCCCTGGATATTGCCCAGTCCTGTAAATGCTCCTTTACCTCCCTTGACCATACTTTCTTGCTCCTCACCAGTGGTGTTGTGCTCTTTAGTCTCTGCCTAAACACTGGGAGCCAGGTTACTTGTCTGAGTGCTACTGGTACCATGGAACCCAGCACTACCTGTCGCATGGTTGGGTGGTCGGCGACTAAACCACTCACCCACCAGGCTTGCCTAGTGAGGACGGTGGCAAGACACCCTGCAGGACAAGAAACAAGACCTGTCAAAGGGTGGATGAACCCTCTCGTAGGGTCAACGGCCATCAAGCAAACACGTGCCGTGAAGCGCGGAAAGGGCATCGAAGCCTGGTCTGGTCATTCACTGCAACAGGACTTCCCCCAGCTGTCTTGGACCCCACCATGCCGCTGGATCCGGGAGGGGATGTCGAGAGGGTGGGTCTGGACCTGTGCAACCCCCTACTCACCTAAAATCCACTCACGCACACGCTGTTCCTTTCTGAGGAGTGGGGTATCCAAACCCCACTAACTGACTGAAAGGAACCATCATCATCCAATAGGATGGATAGCCAGAGATACACTGGGAGTAGAAGTACAGCCAGGTGTTCACACTTACCAAAGTATGGGTGAGGGATGGCACAAAGCATTCTTGATGGTGGTATAACAGTGGTCAAGTGTATTGGCTCCTCTGGTTCAGGAGCTTCTTCAAGGCATGAAAGCAAAGCTTAAGAGGGTTAATGGTGCCTAATGGCGACTCCTTTGCTTGCACCTTCAGAAACAGCTCTATTTCCATCTTTAAACATCTCTATTTTTCCCTTTCAGGGTTTTTTTGAAGACCATGACCTGGAGTCACAACAGGAGACCCGTGTATCGCTGGGGGAGTCAGAATATCTGCAGTTCTGTGCCCAGTATTTTGGGCACAGAGCTCAATAAAAGCGACGTGACAGACTTTTAACATCATAAACCAACGAGTTGTTGGTCAGGTCTCCCTTATTAGGGGGAGAGAGAGAGAACCTGTGGGTTGTCGAATGCTGGGTGAAATGCGAAGTCTTTGGGGTAACTGCATGTCTGTGTCTTTGCTATTACTTTGCTCACGCTTGAGTGCTTGGTAACTGTGCCGATGCCTTTTTTTTGCCAGTGGGGGAGGGGTTGTTGCTTGCTGCCGCTTACGTATGGGAGGGGGAAGCTGGGGGGGACTTTAGGGTTCTAACATTTAACTGTTGTTCATTGTTTGGGGCACTCCTCTGTTTTCGTGGATGGTTGCCAAGTAAAAGCATTTCAGGATGTATATTGTATACATTTCTCCGACATTAAATTGTACCTTTGAACTTTTGAAGTCTGGCTGACGTTGGCCTGAGGTGGAATGTACCGCTACCAGGACAATGGAGAAAAACTCCCTTAGCAGATAAAATGGATGACATTTGACCATTCAATGTTCCAGGTCAGGTTAGCTGGACTAAGGCAGAACCGTCACGTCTGTGCACCACAATGAATTAATCATAAAGCATACCCACCTCCTCTACCTTTAAAAGACCGAGCTGTCCTATATTTGTGGAGAATGGTGAAGCCATCGGGCTGCAGCGCTGTGTCTGAAATGGCAGGGGATAGCCATGTTTCCGTGAAGCAAAGTACAAAGCAGCCTCCGAGGTCTTGCTGGAGCAGCAATCTTGCTCCGGGGTCTTCAGTTTTATTTTCCCAAAGATGTACATTTGCTAACAGGATAGTCAGGTGTGGAGGGGTGCAGCGGGGGAGGGGTGTGTGTGAGATGTTTCAATCATACCTGCAAACCAGCGCGCTGTTCAAGCTTCCACTTCATTAAAGGGGAAAAGCACTCGCGACCTGAGTCTGCAAGCCGGGATCCATCAATTTAAAGTATTGATAGATTTAAAAAATACCTTAAAAGGATGCTGCTTACTGAAGTACCCATGGCTCGAACTATGGATTTCAGCTGTAGTAATCCTAAACGGGAATATTTGATGATTCCCAGAGAGTCAACACTTATCAGCGCCATCTTAACCAGAAGATCAACAATTCTCTAACAATAAAAATAACAGGAATTCTGCAGATGCTGGAAATTCAAGCAGCACACATCAAAGTTGCTGGTGAACGCAGCAGGCCAGGCAGCATCTGTAGGAAGAGGTGCAGTCGACATTTCAGGCTGAGACCCTTCGTCAGGACTAACTGAAGGAAGAGTGAGTAAGGGATTTGAAAGTTGGAGAGGGAGGGGGAGATCCAAAATGATAGGAGAAGACAGGAGGGGGAGGGATAGAGCCAACAGCTGGACAGGTGATAGGCAAAAGGGGATACGAGAGGATCATGGGACAGGAGGTCTGGGAAGAAAGACGGGGGGGGGGACCCAGAGGATGGGCAAGAGGTATATTCAGAGGGACAGAGGGAGAAACAGGAGAGTGAGAGAAAGAATGTGTGCATAAAAATAAGTAACAGATGGGGTACGAGGGGGAGGTGGGGCCTTAGCAGAAGTTAGAGAAGTCGATGTTCATGCCATCAGGTTGGAGGCTACCCAGACGGAATATAAGATGTTGTTCCTCCAACCTGAGTGTGGCTTCATCTTTACAGTAGAGGAGGCCGTGGATAGACATGTCAGAATGGGAATGGGATGTGGAATTAAAATGTGTGGCCACTGGGAGATCCTGCTTTCTCTGGCGGACAGAGCGTAGATGTTCAGCAAAGCAGTCTCCCAGTCTGCGTCGGGTCTCGCCAATATATAAAAGGCCACATTGGGAGCACCGGATGCAGTATATCACCCCAGTCGACTCACAGGTGAAGTGTTGCCTCACCTGGAAGGACTGTTTGGGGCCCTGAATTCTCTAACAATTCTCTTCTACTGTACCGAGAAAGCTCAATGTTAACTCAAGGAACAGTAGCTCATCTTCTAAAGAGACAAACTGCCTTCTGGAAGCAGCAATAAATTAAATAATTTCAAGTAATTAGCATTCTAAGTATTTTACTTTGGATTTCCAACATTCATAGAACTTTTTCTTGCTAATTTGGTTTGGATTCTCCTTTTTAAACCCTAAAAGGTTTACTCTGTGAATAGTGACGGTAGGAGGCATACAGGAGCATGACAGATCAGCTGATTGAGTGGTGCAACAACAACCTTGCACTCAACATCAGTAAGACCAAGGAACTGATCGTGGACATTAGGAAGGGGAAGTCAAAGGAACACAGACAAGTCCTCATTGAGGGATTAGCAGTGGAAAGAGTGGGCAGTTTCAAAGTCCTAAGTGTCAACAATTCTGAAGATCTATCCTGGGTCCAACATAATGATACAAATACAAAGAAAGCTTGGTGCGGCTATATTTCATTGGGAGTTTGGGAAGTCTTGGTATGTTACCAAGAGCTGGACAGGTGATAGGCAAAAGGGGGTACGAGAGGATCATGGGACAGGAAGTCCGGGAAGAAAGACAAGGAGGGCGGGGGGGGACCCAGAGGATGGGCAAGAGGTATATTCAGAGGGACAGAGGGAGAAAAAGGAGAGTGAGAGAAAGAATGTGTGCATAAAAATAAGTAACAGATGGGGTACGAGGGGGAGGTGGGGCCTTAGCGGAAGTTAGAGAAGTCCTGGGTCCAACATAATGATACAAATACAAAGAAAGCTTGGTGCGGCTATATTTCATTGAGAGTTTGAGAAGTCTTGGTATGTTACCAAGGACGCTCGCAAATTTCTACAGGTGCACCGTGGAGAGCATTCTATCTGGTTGCATTACTGTCTGCTATGGAGGGGCCTCTGCACAGGACCAGAAAGAGCTGCAGAAAGTTGTAAACCTAGCCAGCTCCATCATGAGCACTAGCCTCCCCAGCATCAAGGACACCTTCAAAAGAATATGCCTCATCATCGAGGGCCCCCATCATTCAGGGCATGCCCTCTTCTCATTGCTACCGTGAAGGAGGTGGTACTGGAGCCTGAAGACACACACTCAATACTTCAGGAACAGCTTCTTCTCCTCTGTCATCAGATTTTTTGAATGAACAATGAACCCAAGAACACTACCTCAATATTTTATTTTGCAATCTTTTTGCACTAAATTTAATTTTTAATATATATTTCTTATTGTAATTTATAGCTTTTTATTATTGTGTACTGCAATGTACTGCTGGCACACAAAACAACAAATTTCATGAAATACAGTATGCCAGGCTCTGTTGCATGGATACTAATGGCCCAAAATCCAAGCCCCACTGCAGAAAGCCAGGAACAGAGATGATTATCAAAGATAGAACGGCAGGCTGGAGTACTGCAGCTAGAAAGCAAAGTCAAATACAAGGAGGTTTCTTTTATTATTTAGATCAGGTTTAATGGCTGCAATTATGTACAAGTTTGTAGCTATTGTTTTAATCAGCACCCCTTCTGTTGTTTCTTAAAGCTGTGAGGACCAACCATGGCCTTGAGCAGGAAATTTTTAAACAACCTGAAAATTGTAAGCAATTTTTTTTTATAATAGGCATACAACTTAGAATGAAAATTGAAAAATTACATACTTTTGATTTTATTTATTAATTGGAGGGAGGAGAAGATGGCGGCACGACACAGCACACGCGGCCTCTCCAGTGAATGATATCGGTATTTGTAAGTAGGATGCCGTGCACAATTCTGATTTGATGGAGACAGACATGAGAAGCACGGAGGAACATCTGGAGAAACTTCTGAAATGCCCGGTTCACTGCCGCTGCTACCTTGCAATCGAGAATCTCCGGAGGGGAATGCTCCAAATCCTTGGCTTTGCTTATTGCTGGCGGCCGGGGCTGGGGTCGAAGTGCTCGGCAGAGATGGTGCTCGGTGCTCGGTGTTGGGAGGGCTGGTCGGAGTCTCGAAGTTTTCGGACGGACTGTGGTCGGGTGCTTCCAGGATGCTGCATTGGCAAGTTTGCGGTGCTGGAAGCTCGTGGCAGGGAGAGTTTTCTTTCTTCTACTGTCTTCCTGAGATGTTGGGACTTTCGAGAGACTTTGAGACTTTTGTTTTACCGTGCCCATGGTCTGTTCTTCTATCAAATTACGGTATTGCTTGCACTGTTGTAACTATATGTTATAATTATGTGGTTTTTGTCAGTTTTTCAGTCTTGGTCTATCTTGTGTTTCTGTGCTATCACACTGGAGGAACATTGTATCATTTCTTAATGCATGTATTACTAAATGACAATAAAAGAGGACTGCGTGTCCTCATAATCTAATCTAATCTAATCGAAGGGTGTAATGAAAAACAGCACAACAAAGGAAACCTTTCAAGCTTCATGAACTTTTTCTGGCTGCATCCAATTCCAGCTGTGCAGCAACAAAGGCTATAAGCACGGAAGCATTTCAGTTATGCACAGCTATGCAGCTTAGAGGGAACAGTGGTTTTAAGGTATTGATTTTTCATGTTTAAAAGCATTTACTGCATTTTAATAGGTTTTGAATATCTCTAAGTATTCAATAATAATTCTGGGTTTTATAGCTGCAAAGTATAGGTGTGGCTCTGCCAGAGGACAAAGCATTGAGGGACAGACTTGGTCAGTGTGCCACCAGAGACCCAGCTTTTTGAGCCTACATTCTGCAACGCTTTGGGTCAGCAAAGTACATGTGTGAAAGACGACAGGCAATGATCCCAGGCCAATAGTATTTACCCTATTTTATTTAAAAGAAAATTTACAAATATATTGCCAGGACCTGAGGGCCTGAGTTACAGGGAAAGGTTGAATAAGTTAGGATTTCTTTCCCTGGAGCACAGGACAATGAAGTGAGATTTGATAGAGGTATACAAAATTATGAGGGGTATAGATAGGGTAAATGCAATCAGGCTTTTTCCACTGAGTTGGTTGAAACCAGAACCAGTGGTCATAGCCTAAGGTTCAAAGGTGAAATGCTTAAGGGGAACATAAGGGGGAATTTCTTTACTCAGAGGGTGGTGAGAGTGTGGAACAAGTTGCTGGTGGAAGTGGTGGATGCGAGTTTGATTTCAACATTTAAGAGAAGCTTTGATAATTACATGGATGAGAGGGATGTGGAGGGCTATGGTCTGGGTGCAGGTCGATGGGAATAGACAGAATAGTTTGGCATGGATTATATGGGCTGAAGAGCCTATGGGACTCCATGACTCAATTCTGCTCAAACGAGCAAGAGAAAACAAACATTGATGAGATTCTATGGATGAGTAATAACAACTTGCAACTCTAAAGCAAGTTACAATTATCCGAAGTCCAAGGGAATATAGCAAAAGCATAATCAAAATTTGAAACAAAACCAAAAGGGAACATTACGGCATGTATCAAAGGCTTGATCAACGTGGTAGAACTTAAGGGGTGAGAAAGGTGTGGAGGAAGATAGGTTTCAGAAGAGAAATTCACAGCTTGCAGTCTTAGTGCGCAAGACCAGGAGTATCACCAACAGATTTGGAGCTGATCAAAGAGCTAGCATTAAGTGAGTGCAGAGAAAATTTTAGGAATGTAGTGGCACAAAGCACTCAAAACAGAACGTTGAGTTTAAGGAAGGGGATATAGGCTAAGTATTAAGAGCTTATCGAAATCTTACAGGTCCGGGTGAGGCCACAGCTGGGAACACATGGACAGATCTGCTCTCCTTACCCTAGGAAAATCAGATCTCGCGATAGAGGGAGTACAATAAAGCAGATTGATTCTTGGGATAATGTGGCGCGTGGTTAAGTGGTTCGGGCGTTGGACTAGCGATCTGAAGGTCGTGGGTTCGAGCCCTGGCCGAGGCAGTGTGTGTGTCCTTGAGCAAGGCACTTAACCACACAATGCTCCAGTCTACCCAGCTGAGAATGGGTACCGGCGAAAATGCTGGGGGTTATCCTCGCGATAGACTGGAGTCTTATCCGGGGGGGGGTGGGGGGGCCTCGTACTCGCAGTCGCTTCACGCCACGGAAACCGGCATAAGCACCGGCCTGATGGGCCACAAGGCTCGTGACAGACTTTAATCTTTAACCCTCGGTTGGTGCCCTTTGAGGAGAGAATAAGCAGACCGGGACAATACACCCTGGAGTTAAGAGAAATGAAATGGAATAGTGTGGAATATTTGGCCAACTGCCCAGTCTCTGAACTGCTTATTTTACACTATATGAAGAGCTAAGAAAAATTGTTAATGATAAAAAAAATCACAATCCTTACCCTGCTGAACAATCAGCAGTTTGATGTTAAAGAGAGAACCACAGTCTCAGGACTATCTCTGTGATTACAGCACAATACTTGAAATAACTAATAAGAAATAACAAAGAACTAATAACTAAGAATGATTTCAACATTTAAGAGAAGTTTGGATAAGTACACAGATGGGAAGGTATAGCCCAGGTGTGGATCAATGGAACTAGACAGAAAAATAGAACAGCATGGACTAGATGGGCTTGTTTCTATATTGTAATGCTCTAACCTTTGAATTTTTAACAAATTGGAAATGCTGTTAATCCATCTGCCTTGAACTGTTTCTATTAAAGTTTGTGAGGCCCAGTTTAGAGTAATGTGTGCAATCCTGGTCACCTACTTGCATATCTTGCATTGAAAGAATACAAAGAAAATTTAAGTACAAGTATGTTTCTAGGGCTTAAGGACCTGAGTTATAGGGAAAGGTTCCCTAATTCTTGTTACTGCCATGGGGCGGGAGGTGCAGTAGTCTTTGGTCCAACGCCACAAGGTTCAGGAACCGTCATTGCTCTTCAACCATTGGGCTCCTGGATTGACATGGGTTCACTTGCCTCGGCGCTGGACTGACTCCGCAGCCTGCGGACTTACTTTTGGAAACTCCGGAGCTCATGTTCTTAGAACTAATTTTTTTTTTTCCTTATTTGCCAGATTTGTCCTTTTTTTTGCACTTTTAGATGTTTGTTAGCCTTTGTTATGTGTGTTTTTTCATGGTTCTGTTGTATTTCTTTATTTTCCCGTGGGTGTCTGCACGAAAAAGATCTCAAGGTTGTATATGGTATAAGAGGAGTATATACAGGACAAATGCAAGCAGGCTTTTTCCACTATGGTTGGGTGAGGCTAGAATTAGACGCCATAAGTTAAGAGTGAAAGGTAAAATATTTAAGAGCCTAATGGGGAACTTTTTCACCCAAAGGGTGGTGAGAATGTGGAATGAGTCGCCAAGAGGAAGTGGATAAGTACATGGATGGGAGGGCTACAGTTCAGCTGCAGGTCAATGAGAATAGGCAGAATAACAGTTTGGCATGGACAAGATGGGCTGAAGTGCTGCTGTGCTCTATAACTTCATAAAATCTTAAAGACAGTTACATTCCTTTTTAAACATAGTTTTTTTTGTCAGCTGAGTAACTGTGCAAGGAAACATACTGCCTTATTCAAAAATCTCTTAACCAGTTTCCTGAAAAATACACATACCAGGTAGGAAAGAAAACACTGCATTAGTATGACATGTTTTTTTTCCATGTCAGGATGGACTTCAATGAAACACTTTTGAAATGCAACCAGTTGGTTACATTGGAAACAAGGCCGCCAGCTTGCACACAGCCAGGTACCACACACCCTGAGAGAAAGAAGATAACAACATGATAGCTGCTTTAGTGTTAATAGCTGAGGGATACCAGGGAAAACTGCTCTGCTCCTCTGTGATCATTACATTCAAACGATTAAGACAGATGGGACCTTTGTCCCTTACCTCATCCAGAAGTCAATGCAGTACTGAAATGTTAGCCTAGATGTTGTATTCAAAGCTCCAGATAGGACCTGAATCAACAACTGCCTGATTCGAAGCCGGACTGCTACAAATTACACCTGACAGTTTGTCGGTGTAATGTGGTGTGTGCATGTTTGCTTCCCCTAAAGGGTCATACAAATAAGAATAGCTAAGGATTATTGTTTGCTGCAGAGGTGTTACTGAGGTTTAACCACAGATTCCCAGTTGATTCAATACAAGCAAACAAGTTCAGAGCAGAAGTAGGCTACTCAGCCCTTTAAGCCTGCTCTGCTGTTCAAAGAAAAATCATGCCAGAGCTGACTATGATTTCAACTCTGCATTGCTTTCTGCCCCCGTGGCCCTGAATACTAAAAAGTATTCATTGTCTATATCTACATTGTCAAAACATCTCAGGATCTTAAATGTTTCAATGTTCTAAACTTCACTGAAAATCGGCTCAACATTGTAACATTTCCTCATAATTTACTCCATGCACTCAATATTAATTTAATAAATCTTCTCTGAACTGTTTCCAAAGTGAAGTTTAGAAATAACTATGAGTACAAAGTGTTAGTGAAGGCGCACTGGAATATCGCACAGTTTCAGTTCCCTTGCCTAAGAAAGGATATATTAGCTTTGGAAGCAGTCCAAAGGATATTCACCAGATTAATTACAGGGAAAATAAGATTGTTCTATTAGGAAAGGTTAATCAAAATTGGTCTGTATTCTTTTGAGCTTGAATGAATGGGGAGGGGGTGATCTTATGATCCTGAGGGACCTTGAGTGGGTAAATGCTAAGATGTTTAGTAGGAGAATCTCAAAGGGAGATAGATTCAGGACTAGAAGCCACTCATTTAAAATCAGAGTGCAGAGAAGTTATTTCCTTTTGGAGGTACTTGTATTGGAGGGGTCGTGACTGTCACGTGACAGCACTGCCCACCACCCGGTCGGAAGGCACGCCACCTGCCAATCAAGGTTTGACCCCGCCTCACCCATCAATGCACACCTAACTATTGGCCCCTTTAATTAGCCTTGTACTTGGCCTCGGGCAATTGGTCTTTGTAATCAGCTTAACTCTGCTGGCACCGAACCATTGGCCCCCTGTGAATTACCTGGGCTGGACCCTCCAGCCCTCCTGTACTAAAAGGGTGCCATGTGTGCTGGACTCATTCTTGTTGTCATCTCCGAAGGACCACCCTGCTTCACTCCAGACTGAGAACCGTGGAATGGCGCTGGAGAAACTGTTGGTGAGCTGTGTTGGGAGTGTTGATTATTGTCCCTAATAGCATAGAGCCATGCCTGCACAGAGTCAAGGGGTGGCAGGTATCGTATTGACTTTTCCCGGGGGGGGGGGTTGTGTGTGTGTGGTGTACTTTATTCCCAAGCCATTTTCCTACGTTAGTTATTAATTGTCTGTGTGTTTTATTGCCGATCTGACTTTACCCGTGACTGCTGTAAATTGTGCGCGTGTGCATGTTGCTTCTGTTGCCATTTTCCCACGTTTGCCTTCTGTAAATAAAATCCTTCACTACCAAACTGTGTGTCCAGAGTCCTTGCCATTGAGACCTATCAAATCTGCTTCCTCACTTACAACTGTACTGAACCTCTGTAATTCTCTAACCAAGAGAATGGTGGAGGCTAGATTAGTAGAAATGTTTAAAGCAAAAGTAGATTAATATTTTAATGACCAGGGAACTAGTACAGAAGAGGAGCTGAAGCCTGTACAGATGAGCCTAAATTATACTGATTGGTGGGGCAGGATTGAGGATCTAGTGACGTCCTCCTGCTCTATTTTATTGTGCTTTTATGCTTATAATATTTGATATGTAACTAACAACATGCAGTTTCATGCTTTTTGTCTTAAGGTTTTCTTTTTTCCAGTCTAAGGGAACATTACCTGAATCATGGGAATCTCATGAGCTATATTTCTGACGGCAGGACAAAATCCACCTGAAGTCGGGGTCCTGCCAGCCCAGAGCTCCAAATATTTGGTCATTCTTATTGCTCTGGTGATTGCAATCCTCCTGAGCTCTTCTTTCTTTCGAAGACCCGATCCACACCATTTCTGGAATGTTATTTGTAACACTGATGGGTAAATCTGTTTAATGGAACTGCCATCTTCTTGTACTCTGCTATCAAGTCTCCAGACTTACCTTAAATACAACCAGCACTTTCTTCAACCTCCTGATAAGAACAAACCACCCTATCTAACCAGCAAAAATCCAACAGCATCTGTCTATCTAGGTGGTACATGGTCTCAGTAGGTCCTGGGTAAAAGAACATCTGTTTCTCAAATATTGCCTCCTGCACCATCTTCAACAGATATCATTCCATGGCTCAGAACTTCCCCAGTAAGGATGAAATAATGCCCAGGATTTCAGCTCATTTGCAGGACATATAACAAGCAAAAAGGTACTTTTGAAAATTTCCAGTGCAGCAGATGTGGTGGTTCATTTGTGCACAGTTAATATTGTACTCAAAGCTTTAATGTGGGACATAAATCCAGAAACTTTTACTTCAGAGGTGAGAATGCTTTCAACCCTATTGGTAATAAAACCAAGCAATAAAAATTGTTATGTTGGCAGCATCCCTCTTTAAAAGTAAAACTTTCTGAAGGGCTCTTAGGCCTGTTGTAACAGAGGCATAAAAGCCTTTACTCAAGCTTGAATATAGCAATGGGGCTGGCATTGCTTAACAACTTAAAATCACATGGTTTTTGCTTTGTTTTCTGTGCCTTGGAAAGCAGAATCCAACTTCCAAGTTTCTATCGTCACTAACACCTCAGTTCTACTCCATTTCAATTAGTTGTTAACCTCTTACTCAGATTCTAATCCCCTGCTTCTTCTTTCTGAGTGTTTCCGATCATTATCCAGTTTCATTTCCTTATTAAATTCCAATCTTTATTCTTTGAAATCATTTCCATCTCCCTCTATACAACAATTGGGGCACATTTTTCTCAAACATCTGTTATGCATCTTTTCCCCTCCTTAGGTTAATGTTAAATTTTCTCCTTCCCTATAAAATTCCTAAGTGTGCTTTCCCCTACTCAGTTTTCTTTGAGGTCCAGCTTCCATCCTATCCACAACACCACAAGACTGTCAAAACCCTACCATCCTTTAGCCGGAAGGTGGTGAATCTGTGTTCATTACCACAGACAGCTGTGGAAAACAAATCACTGGGTATATTTAAAGGAGAGGTTGGTAGGTCCTTGATTAGGTAGGGCATCAAAGATTACAGGGAGAAGGCAGGAGCATGGGGTTAAGGGAGATAATAAATCAAAGATGATGGATTGGTGGAGCAGACTTGACAGGTCAAATGGCCTAATTCTGCTCCTATGTCTTATGGTCTTCATTTTATACACCCAAAGCCCCAATGCTAATGATAGAGAAATGTCCTAAATAAATGTATTTATAAAGGGTGCATAATGGTCTCACAAACAGAAGAAATCTGTTTTTAGTTCAAGGTAAATTGTGAGTATCTACACTTTGAAAGGATTGTTGAGTTTAACACGACTGATACCATGCAGACAGACTTTCAAAAGACTTTGACGAACAACCACAATCAATTGTCTGGCAAGAGTGAAATTAAGGGATTAAAGAGAAATAGGCTGCATGGATTATAAAAGGGGCCAAGGGATAGAAAGCAAATAGTAGTGGTGAACAACGCACCTTATACAAAGCAATACAAGTTTCCTATCTTGTATTTATAGTTGTTACTTGTTTAAGAAAGTTGTAGGTGCCACAAAACCCCAAAAATGAGAGGAAAGGCTAGTGGAAAGCACTGACATGTGGCAGATGACATTTGATACAAATGGAATGTTTTGGCAGAATGAACGAGAAGCAGCAATGTGAACCAAGTGATACTATTGTACAGGGGGTGGAGAAATAAAGATCAGAAACACAAGCACACAAATCTTAGAAAGAATAGGTGAGGAGGTTGTTAAGAGTACCAACATGTTTATAGAACACTTGATATATAAAATAGAAAGACTGAGATTCAGATGCTAAGGACATTATGTGTGGTTTTATGAGGACAACAAGCTGTTGGCAAACTGTTATTTTTCTCCTCACCACAATAATGTGTGGTCAGAGGAGGGAGACCCTCGGTCTCCATAACAAGCTCTTAAAACAGAACAAGATTCCAATAGCTGCTTTAACTGTACCCATGGAATTAAGAAACTTAATCCCCAAGGGCTCTGCAGGTAAGTCGAGACATTGTTCAAGCTGAGGTTGCATCAAACAGTCCGGCTCACAACAAAAAATATACAAGCAACACACACAAACTGCCAGAGGGGCCAGGGTGCATCTATGGAAAAAAGTACAGTTGACGTTTCGGGCCGAGACCCTTCAGCAAGACAAATGTTTGCAATTACTGAGCTGCTAGTAGAAAGTAATGTTGATTCTGGTCAGCACCAGCTTTAGTTTAAATAAAGAACAAATTTCACACAGCTGATCCTAACAAAAACGATAAAATAAAGAGGACAATCTTTTCTAAAATAATTACTAATTTAAAATGTACCCCTCTGTTGACAATTTGTATTTTATGCACAGGTGCATGCCCGGGTCAGGGAGAGAATGGTATTATTCTAACCCATTCACAAAGAACATTATTCCATTCTACAGCATTCAATACTTTCAGATATTCAGAGCTTGATGGTGAATAGAGGGGCACAAGGAGTAACTCTGGAAGTAAAAGTGGCCTTAGCAATGCTTTGAAGCTCAAATTCAAAATCAAAGTAAATTTATTATCGAAGTACATATATGTCACAAACAACAGGAATTCTGCAGATGCTGGAAATTCAAGCAACACACATAAAAGTTGCTGGCGAACGCAGCAGGCCAGGCAGCATCTCTAGGAAGAGGTGCATTCGACGTTACAGGGAAAGCAGGATCTCCCAGTGGCCACACATTTTAATTCCACATCCCATTCCCATTCTGACATGTCCATCCACGGCCTCCTCTACTGTAAAGATGAAGCCACACTCAGGTTGGAGGAACAACGTCTGGGTAGCCTCAAACCTGATGGCATGAACATCGACTTCTCTAACTCCCGCTAATGCCCCACCTCCCCCTCATACCCCATCCATTATTTATTTTTATACACACATTCTTTCTCTCACTCTCCTTTTTCTCCCTCTGTCCCTCTGAATATACCCCTTGCCCATCCTCTGGGTCCCCCCCTCCTCCTTGTCTTTCTTCCCGGACCTCCTGTCCCATGATCCTCTCGTATTCCTTTTGCCTATCACCTGTCCAGCTCTTGGCTCCATCCCTCCCCCTCCTGTCTTCTCCTATCATTTTGGATCTCCCCCTCCCCCTCCCCCTCCAACTTTCAAATCCCTTACTCACTCTTCCTTCAGTTAGTCCTGACGAAGGGTCTCGGCCTGAAACGTCGACTGCACCTCTTCCTACAGATGCTGCCTGGCCTGCTGCGTTCACCAGCAACTTTTATATATGTCACAATATACTACTTTGGGATTCAAGAATGCAGGCATTTACAGGAAAATAAAGAAATACAATAGAGTTTATGAAGATCTATATATAAATAAAGACTGACAAACAAATGAGCAAAAGAAAATGAATTTTGCAAGTAATATATAACTAAGTAATAATACTGAGACATGAGTTGCAGATTCCTTGAAAGTAAATCTGTAGTTTGTGGAATCAGTTCAGAGTTGACGTGAGTGAAGTTACTCACGTTGGTTCAGGAGCCCAAATAACTGTTCCTGAACCTGGTGGAGTCAGACTAAGGCTCCAGAATCTTATTCTGAATGGCAACAGCAAGCAGAGAACATGGCCAGATGGTGGCGGGCCTGGATAATGGATGCCGTTTTTGTGTGACAGTACTCTATGTAAATGAGCTCAATGGTGGGAGGGCTTTGCCTGTGTTAGACTGGACTATATCCATCACTTTCTGTAGACTTCTGTACTCCTGGGCATTGGTGTTTCCAGGCTGCAGGTGAACTGGACCAGAGAGAGCAAGTCGGGTAGACATTGTGTCATGGGCAATATTGAGGAGGTCTGGTTGGGAGCTGAAGAAAATTACTTCTGATTTCTCACGGTAAAGCTGGATGAATTTCTCAGCTATCCAGCCCTTAATCTCAGACCTATGCTGCACAACACAATTTTGCTCTTGGATCTTCTCCGTACTAGCTACCAAGCCATGAGAATATCAACAGTTGCATATGTGAAAGCAAATCTGAATGCTGTATTTGACGTTGACAGGGAAGCCATTTTTCCCTTCAAACTAACAGAAGCTGAGAGGAAAGGTGTGGAGACATGACGTACCAGTGTTAGAACTTAAACATCGTTCAGTAATTTAGTTGGTTAATCTACTATGTTATAAGTTAGAATTTAGAACATCATAAATTAAGAACCAAGAGCCCACGTTTTACTCAGGCTGATCTCCTTCGCCTAAGTGCTGATCCAAGAGCATATCTCATCCTAGATCTGGGATACCACATTGGAAAGTACAAACACTGTAAGAAAGTCACACTACAATATTTGACTACACAGTGTATGATGATGCACCTAGGTCTATCACTAAACATCAATAAATTGCAGATGCTGGAAATCTCCATCAGCATGGACCAGTTGCACCTAAAGACCTGTTTCCAAGATGCATGACTCTCTGAAATAAAAACAGAAAATTGTAGGAACACTCTGGAGGTTATGCAGCATCTCTAGGAGGAGTTACATTAGTCCGGATGAAGGTTCTCAGCCCGAAACATCGATTGTTCATTCTTTTCCATAGATGCTGCCCAGCCTGCTGAGTTCCTCCAGCACTTTGTGTGTGTTGCTTAGATTTCCAGGATCTGCAGATTTTCTCCATCTTTGATCTTCACTGTTTAACACGATGGTACTCTAATGTGGGTACTGATGTAAGCATAATGCTGCATGAACCCAAAACCTGTTAGCTTGCCCAATGCTGGTGCCAAGAAGAAATATCAAAGTTAATATCAGATAAAAGAAAAGGGCTGAAGATATTGCTAAAAGAAGCTGAGGAGTGGGATTATTTCAGAATTCAATAAAGGCAAAAGCATTATTGAGGAAAGAACAGGCAGAATATGGGAGCACACCAGCCATAAACATAGAAACAGAAACAAAGTTAAAGTTTTTTTTATAGATATTTATGAAGAGTAAGTTAATCTGGGTCATTAACAGAATGAGACAAGAGATATTATATTGGGAAATAAGTAAATAGCAAGGAAATTAAACAAATATTTTGTGTCCAGCTTTGAGGAAGATACAAAAAAAATCCAGAAAATGGAGGAAAATATGTGAAAAGTGAATAAGGAGTTCATAGTAAGAAATCATGAGTGGCCTTTGGAAATATTTTGAACTATCAGTCTAGCACGTCTTACAAAAAATTGTGTGCCATCATCTTAGAGAGAAAGTGAAAGAAACTGGTATATCTGAGGCAAAGGCAAAAGGAGTCAATTTTGACCCTCAAATCCAACTGCAGGAGGAGTAATTTATGGGGCAATATGTGTTTTAGGTATTGTCACAATCTAACGTTTAATAACCAAGTATCAGGAGAGTCACAAGAACGTGGAACGATGCAGCAGTGGAGTTCACTTGGACTTTCACATTTGTGCTGACACTTTGAAGGGGGAATTTACATCCACTTCCCTGTTCTTTCCCAATAACCCCTTACACATGTTACCTTTACAGAGAGCACAACAGCACAGTACAAGTCCTTCGGCCCACAATGCTGTACCAGCCTTTTAACCTACTCTAAGATCAATCTAACTCTTCCTTCATATGTAGCTCTCCATTTTTCTATCATCATGTGCCTATCTCAGAGTTTCTTAAATGTACCCAATATATCTGCAGCTACCACAACCCTGGCAGCGCACGCACCCACTACTAGTGTAAAAGAAAACTTACCTCTTGACATTCTTCCAATTACTTAAAAATATGCCCCCTCGTACAAGCCATTCCTGCCTAGGAAAAGGACATCTCTAGACTTGATCAATGCCTCATATCATCTTGTACACCTCTATCAAGGCACCACTCGTCCTCCTTTGCTTCAAAGAGAAAAGCCCTAACTGACTCAATCTATCCTGATAAGACACGCCCTCCTGGTAAATCTCCACTGCACTCTGCCTTAAGCTTCCTACAATGGGGAAACCAGAACTGAACACAATATTCCAAGTGTGGTCGAACCAGAGCTTTACAGAGCTGCAAAATTACCTTGCAGCTCTTGAACACAATCTTCTGAATAATGAAGGCCAACACACCAGTTTCAGGTCTTATTAAATCCCTTCTTGCTAGTTACTATTGTTTCTGATTCCTTTACTCTTCCAAACGGTGCTCTCTCAAACAGCTCATCAGACCAAGTGAATAAAATTCTCTCCTCATTCCCAGTTCATTTGCGTCCTCGAGGAGAATGATGATGAGTGGCTCTCATGTGCAGCATATGCTCAAGCCTCTTAATCTTCTCAAAATTAAATTCTGTTGTAGATTATTAATAAACAGGTCTCTAAATACTGAATGCAATACCAATGGCAGAATCTTGCTGCTCTGTTTGCTTGAATTACTCATATAGGAGGCTATTTGGCCCATCAAATAAGTGGCTGCCAGAGGGATCTGAATCCCCCACTTAATTTCCCTGTACCTATTCTCCCCACAGAGTCGACCAGTATGTGTTAGGGCAATGACTTTATTCAATTAACCTACAATCAGCAGATTTCATTTTGCAGGAGAAAACAATCAAACAGAATGTGCAAACTTAGTGCAGATAGCAGCAAATGTTAAGATTAAACCCAGGTTGCTTGGAGCTGTGAGGCAGCAGCTATACCAGCTGAATCACTATTAAAATAACTGTTAGCTTAGTTATAACCCTTCCAGTTTTCAGGACTGGCCAGTGTATTATTAAGCTATTTTGACCACAAGATCCCCAGTGTAATCCGCACTCTCATTTGGGGTTCGGCTCCAATTGCATTCTTTGGAATTGCCTCTCCTAGTTCAAGTTTGCAGGAATTAGTGCTGGACCGTGCAAATAATGGGCATTATAGCTAGAAGCCTGGAGGTGAATATCCTGCATGTACTGGGCTCATATTTGGCTGCAGTATGACAGGATTAAGGGTACCTGTATAACTATGCACCAATAATAGCTTCAGTAATGATGCAAAGGTTAAAAAAACAGAAGCAGAAAAACTATTATCCTGTCTGTCCTTGCTGATGCCCCATTACATTCCTCTGAATGTCACTTGGAACATATTATGTAGTGAGCAGACGTAACATTACTGCTGGTCTCATATTACGGGATATATTTCACCGATACAGTACAGAACTCAGAAATTGCTAGAGAGAATAACGCACTACAATGATATTTATAAGCCATTAAGATGGTAGGTAAATATATTTTCTCTTTCTCCACAGGAGAGGATCCATTTTGTATTGATTGGTAGTCAATCTAAATTACTCAACTAAACAACTCAATTCAATACATAAGAACAGGTTCCTCATTATGTAATAACATATTGCAAAGCTATGACTTGGGAATAAGCTTTTACACACATTAGGAACTTTTCTAATCCAATCCCTCAGATAACTTCAGTAGTCAGACTGAAATAAAGTAGCAGCGGAAATGGACAAGGCAAACCAACAAGCAAATTCTAAATTTGTAAGTGGTGAAAAATGCAAAAGCTCCCCCTCATTAGGTGCCAATTACCTGCAGTGTTTGTACTGTGCAATTCCATTTGGGTTTCACATAATTGGATCAAGGGACATTTGTGCCCTTACATGCTTTCCAAATGCTTCATGTTTAGCCCTCGGAGGGCAACTTAAGTGTTTCTGAACTCCACCCAGTAACAACTATGACGAGAATTTTCCATTTTCTTGGCATTTCTATAAATAGAGGCCCAGGTTGAGGAAGAGTGTTGTACGCTGGCAGACCTGCCCATGAGTGCCATGTGTTACTTAATAAGCTGAATTCCCCAATGCAAAGAGGGCTCTCCAAATGCTTCACAGCCAATTAAGTTTTATTTTCAGGTACAGTTTCTGCTGCAAGGAGAAATCTCGGAACCAACTTGTTTGTAACAAAATCCTATGAACAACAACGTGATAATGATTTGATAATCCTGATAATGATTTTCCTGAGGGAGACAGCTTTGACTGCCGAGACCTTCAAAATATCACCACACGAACATTTTATACAAACAAGCAGACTGGGCCTTATCTTGCCACTCACTTCAAAGACAGAAGTTTTAAGTAAGAGAACACACCAGCAGCCTGCAACAAGCAGATCAAAGTCATTGCTGCAGTAGATGCCAATTCGCTGCAGTGGAATCCCAACTTGCTGAAACAACAGATTTCCAGGGAAAAACAATAAACTCTGATGCAGAGGAACCAGATATGGCTCCTGGTGCCCTGGACACAGCACTGTCTAAACTTTACATATCACTGTGATCACTCTATCACTGGGGCAGGTGCACATGCTGTGTAATAAGCAGAAAATGCAACATATTACCAACCAGCAGAAGGACAGGAGCTAATGCATTTATACTCCAGTGTGATGAATCAGAAAGATAGGGGCTGGGATTTGAACCTACAATATGAGCCTAACAGTACATTTGAAGCAATGTATTCCATAGCGAGTGAGCCACAACTCAACAATGGTCCCCCTCGCTGTTCTATTGGGGACCTGGATCAAGAACAGCATCGAAAGATATCTGAAGACTGTCTGCTCTGGGAGTTCTGCACAGCACAATCAGACGATCACCCATTCAGCAAGAAGCACCGAGCTCTGGATCTCACACCCAATGTTGTTTACGAGCCATAATGGCAACTCATCCTGGAAAAGTGTGCAAACTCCATAATCATCATCATGAAGTAGGAAGCACGTTTCCACTTCTCTTGTTATGGTGCCTTCGCAATGACTCTCTTTCACTCAGAGTGTTAGTCTCAATCCTAATGTTTTTGTCCTTAAACCCTTATGCATTCCTATTCATTTTAAATCCCAGGGTATTATAGCAGCTTTAGGCTGCCTTTGACTTTGCATTGCTGAGAAAAATGGGTGCTGTTTGCAGCTCACTCCCACCGACTAGTGGTGCACAGTGGTTGTGCACCACTGCATTGAGACCTACTTAAAACATTGCCCCAACTACTGGCCACCAATCAGCATCAAGCCTCACTCTCAGCGAGCCTCCTATCCACACCAGTTTAAATTGAGAGAGATCAATTATATACAGGCTGTGGGATTGCACAGAGCTTCATACTCGTCATGAGCCAAAGCAGAAAGTTATGAATTGCTGCCGTGGGATGATGTGTCGAGGTTTAAAGATCTGCCCAGAGGGAAACAAGTGACCGAAGCAAAAGCATCAAGGGATAAAAGACTTCATCATTTATTTTGCACCTGCTACTTGCGTGTTCTGTGCAACTTCATTTGCCTAGAGACTACAGAGAAGGGAATTTAACAATTGATGACACTGTATGTGTGCAGATGTGCTCCCGAGTCAGCAGCAGTCGCAACTCTGCCAAGATGAAAGACGGATACTAACTGGTCTGAAGAAAATTATCAGCTGTAAGTACTTTCATTAAAACACAATGCAGGGAAATGTCCTGTGTGAATTGATATTGTGATATTATGCCAACACATTAATATAGCCACCGTCAGTGTGGTTAGACATGCAGCACTGAACTCTAAAAAGCGGCAGCCCCGCAATATGCGGATCCCTGTGTAGTTCACGGTCCATCGTTTAATGCTGAACCTGATGTGAAATGAAAGAGTCTGATTAACTCCTGGTAAACTTCACCACAGCTCTCAAGAGTGTAACACCATGATTAGTCCCGGACTGGTGATTCTAGCTCTGTGGTGGCTAATAGCAGAGTTGTTATCGGATTCAATCTCCAAGGGAGTAAAAGCCAGCCTCCATGCTTGTCCTGGGGTATGCATTTGTGCCTCGGACCTGCTCAGCTGTGTTAGTCGGAGTCTGTCCATGCTCCCTCCTGGACTCCCCAACATTGCAACTAGCTTGGACCTAAGTCACAACAGCTTCCATCAGCTGCAGGACAGATGGCTGGCTCAGCTACCTCGTTTGCACATGCTCCGAGTTGGGAACAACCATATCAGTCACATTGCAGTAGGGGCCTTCCGTAATGCCTCCCGGCTTACGCACCTGGACCTGTCCTCCAACAGGCTGCACTCAGTGGAGAAACACTTCTTCCAGGAACTGACCAATCTGCAAGAGCTGCTGCTTTACAACAACAAGATACAGCGGGTGGACAGTGACGCCTTGCCTGCTCTCAGCAATGTGCAGAAGGTGTACCTCAGCTGGAACCAGCTGACCGATTTTCCTTTCAGTGCAATGCAGGACAACAGCCTTCCTCAGCTGAAGATAATGGACATCTCCTCCAACAAGCTCTCTTCCATTCCCATTGATGAGGTGATTGCATTGCCTCAGACTATTAAGAATGGACTCTATCTTCACAACAACCCTTTCACATGTGATTGTACCCTATACAGCATGTTCCTGCACTGGGAGAAAAGCCGATTTAACTCCGCTCAGGACTTCCGGGAGGAGCACACCTGCCTGGTCCTTAGGCGACCCGCAGCCTCACTGCGCTTCCTGAAGCACCGCAAGATGTTTGAGAACTGCACCCTTGTTGGCCAAGAACCGATCAGCACGGGAGACGCCAACTTCATGGGGGAGGTGGGGAAGCCAGTGTTGATTACCTGCGAGACCAGCCTGCGGGGTGAGCAGACAACCTACCTGTGGATTTCACCGAACAAAGAACTTATCACTAACAACTTCAACCAGATGATCAAACTCTACTCCAACGGGAGTCTGGAGATCCGTAAGGCCCGTAAAGAGGACTCTGGTATCTACACATGCATAGCAACCAACAAGTGGTTGAAGCGCAACGACACCCATGAGGTCAATGTCACCGTGATCCACGGAAAGCACAATAGCGAAGGCTTCAACACAGGACTCACCACTCTCCTAGGGTGTGTGGTGAGCCTCGTCTTGGTGCTTATATATTTATTTCTGACTCCATGCCGTTGCCGCTGCAGGCCATCGCAGAACCCCACCCTGCCAAATGAGTGCAGTGCCCGCTCCTCGATACTAAGTGCCACCCCGCCCTGCAATGATGAAGCTGGCCGCAAAGCTGGCGGAAAGCACGTGGTGTTCTTAGAGCCCGTAAAGGACTGTCAGAATGGCAAGATACGGCTTGCTATCAGTGAGGATTTCCCAGACATCAAAAACCCAAAAATCCTCCAATTGAAATCAGACTCAGACTCTATCAGTTCAGTCTTTTCAGACACTCCCATTATGCCCTAGGTTCTTGTGAGGATAGAAAGGTTTTCCATGTACTGAGTAACCCAATCTACTCACTGAGCATTACTGGTGTGAGTCAAGTACCCAAGTGATGCTATGCACCAGCACTCGATATCATACACCAAAATGCACTTCTATAAGTTTACGAGTAGTTCTGGCACAAGTCATTCAACAGCACCCTGTGTTGGGAAATGTAGGTAATGGTATTGTGCAAATTACAGCTCTTTGCGCTCCTCACAGGGTTGGAGTGGATCTCACCACTCATCCTGGTGCCTTGTGTTTGGCAGAAGTCTCCCTCCAGCCAGTGACAGGAGCAACAACAGGAAAGATGTGGGATGCCAGACACTGACCAGAACTTTTCAACTGATGCTAAATGAAGAAACTATTCTATCAAATATATTGTCCTAATTGCATATATATAGTATTTAACAAAGCATTGTATTATATCATGTATTCCATATCCTCTGCAATGATGTAATCCTTAATAGGGCCTGATTTATAATAAATAATATGATTTGTTTCTACTCCTGTATATCTCATAGATCAGATGAATGGACAGAGATTAACAAAGGATGCATGTTATTGGTGCTGCTGTTACAGAATATGGAAGTGCTCTCAGCTTCATTTTAGCCTATTTTTAAGAAACGGAAAAATTTAGAAAGACTTGCAAAATCGATTTGTTATAATTTTCTATCAACTCTTCCATCTCATTTTTTTTGCTTAACCATTTTGTAAAAACACAGCTTGATGGAACTTATTGGAAGGGAGGGGGTCACCTCAGGCATCAGGTGTTTTCAGATCATTTTGTAAACTACCCACAGCCACAGAAAGGTAGAAAAAAAGAGGACATGGAAAATAGGGAAAGAAATAAACATAGGGTTTTCTGTTTTTAAAGACAGCAATATTAATAATAATACTTGAAGGAAACACATCAGAACTTTAATACTGGTTTACAAGCAGACTGCTGCTTTGCTAACTATTTTCCAATATAACCTGATTTTAACTCTCGAAATATCACATAACTCCAAGACAGCAACATGTTACATTGCACAGATGTGATGATGATCAGATAACAGTGATACTGAATGATTAATATTAGTCCAGATACTGTAAAAATCTCCTGGATATCAGAAACAGAATCAGAATCAGGTTTATTATCACTGACATGTCGTGAAATTTGTTGTTTTGCTATATATAAGTAGTGTAAAAAGACAGCAAAAATAGTGAGGTAGTGCTCATGGATACGTTGTCCATACAGAAATTTGATGGTGGAGGGGAATTGAATTGACTTTATTTCTTACATCCTTCACATACACAAGGAGTAAAAATCTTTACGTTACATCTCCGTCTAAATGTGCAATCATAGTAATTTATAATAATTTATAAGAAATAGAACAGTCAATGTAACATAGAAATACACTCAAATCAGCATGAGTTAATCAGTCTGATGGCCGGTTGGAAGAAGCTGTCCCGGAGCCTGCTGTTCCTGGCTCTTATGCTGCGGTACCATTTCCCAGATGGTAGCAACTGGAATTGATTGTTTTGGGGTGACTCAGGTCCCCAATAATCCTGTGGGCCCTTTTCACACACCTGTCTTTGTAAATGTCCGGAATCATGGCAAGTTCACAACTACAGTGTCTGCACCACTCTCTACAGAATCCTGCGATTAAGGGAGGTACAGTTCCCATACCAGGCAGTGATGCAGTCAGTCAGAATGCTCTCAATTTTGTCCCTGTAGAAAGTTTTTAGCATTTTGGGGCCCATAGCAAACTTCTTCAACTGTCTAAGATGTAAGAGGCGCTGTTGTACCTTTTTCACCACACAGTTGGCGTATACAGACCACGTGAGTCCTCGGTGATGTGGATGCTGAGGAACTTAAAGCTGTTTATCCTCTCAACCCCAGATCCATTGATGTCAACAGGAGTTAGCCCATCTCCATTCCTCCTGTAATTCACAACCAGCACCTTTGTTTTTGCAATACTGAGGGGGAGGTTGCCTTCTTCACACCACTGTGTCGGAGAGATGACTCCATCCCTGTAGGTCACCTCGTTATTGTTTGAGAGTAGGCCAATCAATATAGTGTTGTCCTAAATGGTAGAAACTTCCTAAATGCTATAGTGGGTCTCTTTAGGTTTCTGTACCTCCTCTCTGATTGTAGTAATGAGAAGGAGGTATGTCCTAAGTGTTGTGGGTCCTTAATAGATGCTACTTTTTGGGCCACTGTCTTTTAAAGATGTCTTCGATGGTGGGGAGGCTCGGAGCTGGCTGAATCTACAACCCTTTGTAGCCTTATCCAATCCTGTGCAGTGGCATTTCAGGACAGATACTGGCATGGATAGCGGAATGGAAAACAGGCAGGAGGCAGCGAGTGGGATTAAAAGGGGCCTTACTGGTTGGCAGCCGACGACTGGTGATGTTTCTCAGGGAACAGTATGGGACCACTGTTTTTCACATTGTTTGTCAATGATTTAGATAATGGAATTGATGGCTTTGTGGCAAAGCTTGCCGATGATACAAAGATAGGTGGAGGGTTAGGTAGTGCTGAGGAAGCAACACGACTGCAGCGGGTCAAACAACTTGGAAGAATGGGAAAAAAAGTAGCAGATGGAACCACGAGGAATTCTGCAGATGCTGGAAATTCAAGCAACACACATCAAAGTTGCTGGTGAACGCAGCAGGCCAGGCAGCATCTCTAGGAAAAGGTATAGTCGACGTTTCGGGCCGAGACTCTTCATCAGGACCCAGTCCTGACGAAGGGTCTCTGCCTGAAACATCAACTGTACCTCTTCCTAGAGATGTTGCCTGGCCTGCTGCGTTCACCAGCAACTTTGATGTGTGTAGCAGATGGAATATAGTTCTGGGAAATGTATGATAATGCACTTTAGTAAAAGGAACAATAGTGCGGACTATTATCTAAATGAGGAGAAGATTCAAACATCAGAGACGCAGAGGGACTTAGGAGTCTCCCAGAAGGTTAATTTACAGGTTGAGTCTATGGTAAAGAGGGCAAATGCAATGTTGGCATTTATTTCAAGGGAAATAGAACATAAAAGCAAGGAGATAATGTTGAGACTTTATAAAACACTAGTCAGGCTGCACTTGGAGTATTGCCAACAGTTTTGGGCCCTATATCTCAGAAAGGATGTGCTGTCATTGGAGAGAGTTCAGAGGAGGTTTACAAGGATGATTCCAGGAATGAAAGGGTTAACATATGAGCAGCATTTGGCAGCTTTGGGCCTGTACTCACTGGAATTTAGAAGAATGCAGGGGGATCTCATTGAAACCTACCGAATATTGAAAGAACTAGGCAGGGTGGATGAAGAGAGGATGTTTCCTATGGTGAGGGTATCCAGAACTAGAGGGCACAGCCTCAAAATTGAGGGGCGACCCATTAGAACAGAAAACAGGAGGAGGATTTTTTTTAAACCAGAGAGTAGTAAATCAGTGGAATGCTCTGCCACAGACTGTGTGGAGGTCAAGTCGGTGCTTATATTTAAGGTGGAAGTTGATCGTTTCCTGATCCGTTAGGACATCAAAGGATATGGTGAAAAGGCAAGTGTATGGGGTTGAGTGGGATCCGGGATCAGCCATGTTGGAATGAAGGAGCAGACCCGATGGGCTGAAAAGCCTGCTTCTATGTTTTATGGTCTAATGGTCCCTCCATACCAGATGGTGATGCAACGAGTTAGAATTTTACAAATTCTACAAATATTGTTTTAGGATCAGTTACCTGTGTCTGAGAGGGAAGTCACGGTTCTGGTTTAAAGATGGGAGCTATGGTAGTGCACCACGCCCTCAGTACTGGAATCTTAACTAGAGTCTTTGAAATGTGACAAACCATTACTTTTTCCATTGGGACACCTCAGGGGTGTGTACTTAGCCCACTGCTCTACTCTCTCTATACCCATGACTGTGTGGCTAAGCAGAGCTCAAATACCATCTATAAATTTGCTGATGATTCTCCCAATGTTGGTAGAATCTCAGATGGAGACAAGAGGGCGTACAGGGGTGAGATACGCCAACTAGTGGAGTGGTGTCGCAGCAACAACCTTGCACACAACATCAGTAAGACAAAAGAGCTGATTGCAGACTTCAGGAAGGGTAAGACTAAGAAACACATACCAATCCTCATAGAGGAATCAAAAGTGGAGCAACTGAGCAGTTTCAGTTTCCTGGGTGTCAAAGTAGCGACGATACTTCATTGGGAGTTTGAAGAGATTTAGTATGTCAACAAAAACATTCAAAATTTTCTGTAGATGTACCGTGGAGAACCTTCTGACAGGCTGCATCACTGTCTGGTATGTCGGGGGAGGGGGGCTGCTGCACAGGACCAAAAGAAGCTACAGAGGGTTATAAATTTAGTCGGCTCCACCTTGGGTACTAGCCTACAAAGTACCCAAGGCATCTTCAAGGAGCAGTGTCTCAGAAAGGCAGCGTCCATTAGTAAAGACCCCCAGCACTCAGGGCATGCCCTTTTCTCATTGTTACCATTAGGTAGGAGGTACAGTAGCCTGAAGGCACATACTCAGCAATTCAGGAACAGCTTCTTCCCCTCTGCCATTCGATTCCTAAATGGACATTGAACCCATGAACACTACCTCACTTTTTAAATATATATTATTTCTGTTTTTGTACAATTTTTAATCTATTCTATATACAAACGTTTGTACATACACTGTAATTAGAAACATAGAAAACCTACAGCACAATATAGGCCCTTCAGCATACAAAGCTGTGCCGAACATGTACTTACTTAAGAAATTACCTAGGGTTACCCATAGCCTTTTATTTTTCTGACCTCCATGTACATACCCAGGAGTCTCTTAAAGGAACCTATTGTTTCCACCTCCACTACCGTCGCCGGCAGCCCATTCCACACACTCACCACTCTCTGCTTAAAAAACTTACCCCTGATATCTCCTCTGTGCCTTCTTCCCAGCACCTTAAAACAGTGCCTTCTCATGTTAGCTATTTCAGCCCTGGGAAAAATCCTCTGACCATCCACACAATCAATGCCTCTCATCATCTTATACACTTCTATCAGGTCACCTCTCATCCTCTGTCGTTCCAAGGAGAAAAGGCCGAGTTCACTTACCTATTCTCATAAGGCATGCTTCCCAATCCAGGTAACATCCTTGTAATCTCCCCTGCACCATTTCTGTAGTTTCCACATCCTTCCTGTAGTGAGGTGACCAGAACTGAGCACAGTACTCCAAGTGGGGTCTGAACATGGTTCTATATAATAGCTCCAATATTACTTTTTGGCCCCTAAACTCAGTCCCACGGTTGAAGGTGGCCAATGCACCATATGCCTTCTCAACCACAAAGTCAAATTGTGTAGCAGCTTTGGACTCGGACCCCAGGATCCCTCTGATCCTACACACTGCCTAGAGTCTTACCATTAATACGATATTATGCCATTATATTTAACCTACCAAAATGAACCAATGAACCACCTCACACTTATCTGGGTTGAACTCCCCCTGCCGTTTCTCAGCCCAGGTTTGCATCCTATCAATGTCCTGCTGTAACCTCTGACCTTTGTGTCATCAGTAAATTTACTAACCCATCCCTCCACTTCCTCATCCAGGTCATGAACAGAAGGGGTCCCAGAACAGATCCCTGAGGCACACCTCTGGTCACCGAC
Organism: Mobula birostris; assembly: GCF_030028105.1. Lineage (NCBI taxonomy): Eukaryota > Metazoa > Chordata > Chondrichthyes > Myliobatiformes > Myliobatidae > Mobula > Mobula birostris. The sequence continues at coordinate 61,517,384 of NC_092385.1, forward strand.
CTCCATGCAGAATATGACCCGTCAACAACCACTCTTTGCCTTCTGTGGACAAGCCAATTCTGGATTCACAAAGCAATGTACCCTTGGATCCCAATGCCTTCTTACTTTCTCCATAAGCCTTTCATGGGGTACCTTATCAAATGCCTTGTTGAAATCCATATACACTACATCTACTGGTATACCTTCATCCATGTGTTTAGTCACATCCTCAAAAAATTCAATCAGGCTTGTAAGGCATGACCTGCCTTTGATAAAGACATGCTGACTATTCCTAATCATATTATACCTCTCCAAATGTTCATAAGCTCCCTGCCTCTCAGGATCTTTTCCGTCAACTCACCAACCACTGAAGTAAGACTCACTGGTCTATAATTTCCTGGGCTAGCACTACTCCCTTTTTGAATAATGAAACAACATCCGCAACCCTCTAATCTTCCGGAACCTCACCCATCCCCACTGATGATGCAAAGATTATCGCCAGAAGCTCAGCAAAGCTCCAGCACATCCTCTTTCTTAATATCTATATGCTCAAGATTTTTAGTCTTCTGTAAGTCATTCCAACAACCGTCAAGATCCTTTTCCGAAGTGAATACTGAAGCAAAGTAGTCATTAAATACCTCTGCTATCTTCTCTGGTTCCATACACACTTTTCCACTGTTACACATGATTTGGTCCTATTCTCTCAGGTCTTATCCTCTTGCTCTTCACACATTTGTAGAATGCCTTGGGGTTTTCCATAATCCTGCCCACCAAGGCCTTCTCTTGGCCCCTTCTGGCTCTCCTAATTTCATTCTTAAACTCCTTCCTACTAGCCTTATAATCATCTAGATCTCTATCATTACCTAGTTTGTTGAACCTTTCGTAAGCTTTCCTTTTCTTCTTGACTGGATTTACAACAGTCTTTGTACACCACAGTTCCTGTACCCTACCATCCTTTCCCTGTCTCATTGGAACGTACCTATGCAGAACACCACGTAAATATCCCCTGAACAATTGCCACATTTCTGCCGTACATCTCCCTGAGAACATCTGTTCCTAATTTATGCTTCCAAGTTCCTGCTTGATAGCCTCATATTTCACCTTACTCCAAATAAACGCTTTCCTAATTTGTCTGTTCCTATCCTTCTCTAATGGTAAAGGAGAGAGAATTGTGATCTCTATCTCCAAAACGCTCTCCCACTGAGAGATCTGATACCTGACCAGGTTCATTTCCCTATACCAGATCAAGTACAGCCTCTCTTTTTGTCGGCTTATCGACCTATTGTGTCAAGAAACCTTCCTGAATACACCTAACAAACTCTACCCCATCTAAACCCCTTGCTCTAGGGAGATGTCAATCAATATTTGGGAAATTAAAATCTCCCACCATGACAACCTTATTATTATTACACCTTTCCGGAATCTGTCTCCCTATCTGCTCCTCGATGTCCCTGTTACTACTGGGTGATCTAGAAAAAACACCCAGTAGAGTTATTGACCCCTTCCTGTTCCTAACTTCCACCCACAGAGACTCAGTAGACAATGCCTCCCTGACTTCCTCCTTTTCTGTAGCCGTGACACTACCCCTGATCAACAGTGACAACTCTTTTGACTCCCTCCCTGTTCTTTCTGAAATATCTAAAGCCTGGCACTCTAAGTGACCATTCCTGCCCCTGAGCCATCCAAGCCTCTGTAATGGCCACAATATCATAGCTCCAAGTACTAAGACACGGTCTAAGCTCATTCGCTTTGTTCACTTACTTTTGATTTACTTATTTATTTATCACTTTCCTCCCTCTTCTTCTATGTTATGTATTGCATTGAACTGCTGCTGCTAAGTTAATAAATTTCACGACACATTGGGGCGATAATAAACTTGATTCTGATTCTGAGTGGTAGATTTAGTCAACTTCAAGATTCACATGCAGAGTTCACTCACAGGCCTGGGCACTAACAGTACTGGCAATGAACACTCCTGCCTGATGGAGCACCTGACTTCCAGCCAATGCACAGGAGATGGAGATAATGCAGTGATATTATTTCTCTGTCTCCCTCCTTCCCTGCCAGGGTCCTGCCGCAGAGCACAGCAGAAAGGAAAGCTTCTGTTCCCTCTCTCTCCCATTATGGAAATTCTTGCTGTCAAACAGATCACAAGCAGGAGTCAGCATGGTCAGGTGTTTAGGTAGGCACTAATGTCCTCAACTCTCGATTAACACAGCAAAAGGGGTGAAGAAAGGCTGCTAAACAATGTGATGGATGGAACACAAGGTCCAAAACTCCTGTAACCGTTGTATGAGGCAACATGGTGGCTCACAAGATGCTCTAGATCATGACCCAGCTAAGTCAGCAATTTACTTTATCCCAATGCAGAAAAAGCTAATACAAGGCTGCATAATTTGAAGAATTTGGGAGGAAAGTAAAGGGGGATGTCAGAGATAAGTTTTAACAGAGTGGTGGGTGCAAGGAATGCCCTGCCAGTGGCAGTGTTAGAGGCAGGTATATTAGGAATATTTAAGAAACTCTTCGGCACATGGTTGATAGAAAAATGGAGGGCTACATAGGAGAGAAGGGTTAGAATGATCTTAGAGTAGGTTAGAAAGTCGGCACAACATGTGGGCCAAAGGGCCTGCACAGTGCTGCAATATTCTATGTTTTGATGTTGTAATCCCACTTGAGGTAACGACCCACAGTTTGAACAGCTCTAAATTAGAGCCCCACAGAAACACCCGTGTTCAATTACCCTTTTTAATGGTCTAATCATTTTTACGTACACGATGAACCATTCATTTATCTTTCCCCCCCATTTCAGATTGATCCTAGATACAACAATATTCTCAGTTATGTTTAGTAGGCAGTAATACTCCGTGCTCTAAAGGCAAAGGCACAGCACAGTTAAATTATACAAGCCTATTTCCACCAACCTCTGAATATTAGCATCATTTAATCATAGGCAGCTGTCAACAGAGATAATAAGCAATTCTGACACAAACATCCATCAACACAGAAATCTGCAAATTAGATTAACCCTTCACTCACCCAACTGGTTACTCATAAAAAACATCCAAGTCAATTTTCTCCCAGTTCCTTTCTCACAGGTATTTAAACAATGTAATGTAGACAGGAATTTTTCTACCAGACTTGATCTGTTGATGCACTAAAATTTAAAACACTCTCAGTTCCAAGTATTGTTTGCATTTGCAGCCAGTGTGATTCATACCAAGGCACATTTCAGTGTGATTCCATCAAACTCAATCCTCAGATGCATTCTTAACTTGGTTTAAAGGACATCATTATTATATTTAGTGTGACTTTGTAAACACACACCTTTCTTCAATTTATAACCAGTGTGACTGCACGGTTCATTTACTGGTGCCATTGCAGCCAAGTGTCAGTTTAGAAGTGCTTTGGTGCCTTAACACCTGTGGCCAGAGAGCTTACTCCCTATGGTTGTATTCATGTGTAGAATCATTCCTTGAGTTCATTCCCTACACCTGGTGCTGCATGCTTTTTGATTACGTTAATAACAGGCACCAGCCCATATGGCTCATTCCTACTGGACCACAGCAAATCAGTTTCTGATTAAGTTATTGTCTGGTGTGGCTCAGTACATCACACTGTCAATAACATTATTCAGTGCGTACTACAAATATACTACAGGGCAGCGTGATATTGTGCAGTTCACCCTTGGCTATAATAGAGACTTGGAAACTTCCTTTCCAATTCTGATTGCCAACTGTGACGGTGCATTTCACTCTGTGGTAATACTGCTGTAGAGATTGATTCTGTGCAGTTGACTCTGTAATCACACTACAGTAAAACTCCATTAAACCGGCACACTCAAGACTTAGGTAGTGAAAAACCAGATTTTCCAGACAATAACACACACTTAAAGCACTTTTTCCTTAAATTTCACATTGCAAAATAATAATTCTTCCAGAGAAACGAGTGTTTAGGAAACAAAACTAGGTAAGTGTCAAGGGAGTGCAGACAACAGAACCACGTGAACTTAAACAGTTAGAAGTTTAAAAAGTAAAAGTAAATGTCATCATATACTGCCCTGAGATCCATTTTCTTGCAGGCATTACAGAACCAAGAAATACAATGGAATCAATGAAAAACTATACACAAAAAAGACTGACAAGCAACCAAAGGGCAAAAGACAAACTGTGCAAATATAAAATAAATTAATAAACAATCAGACAATGGTGAGAACATGAATTGTTAGAGTCCTTCAAAGTGAATCCATAGATTGTGTTCAGTGATCAGTTCAGTGTTGAGGTGAGTAAAGTTATCCACGCTGGTTCAGAAGCCTGATGGTTGAAGGGTAATAATTGTACCTGAACCTAGTAATTTGGGAGCTAAGGCTCCTGTATCTCCTTCCCAATGACAGCAGCAAGAAGACAGCACGGCTTGAATGGTGTATGCCCTTTATAATAGATGGTGCTTTCTTGTGGCAGCCCTCCTTATTAATGGTGGGGAGGGTCTTTCCTGTGATGGACTGGGCTGTATCCACTACTTCCTCTAGGCTTTTCCATTCGTGGGGGTGGGTGCTTCCATACCAGGCCCTGATACAACCAGTCAGGATACTCTCCACTGTGCATCTATAGAAGAAAGTGTGAGGACCAGAGCTCCAGTGAGCAGGAAGGACGTGCAGGAAACATCACCTGCCGAGCCAGATGCTGAACCATTGGCATTTCCAGATAGTGGGATAGTAGGTTACTGGAGTTCCACTGGTGTGATTCTGAGTGATATTACTCAGCTTAGTTTCTGATTAAGCTACTAACCATTACAGTTTTGAACAGTTTACTCAGTGACCCCAGCTACACACTCACTAATGATGCTGTAGCCCAATGTTCCTCTGGGTAACTTACCTGTTGACATGATATACACACCTGCTGGGTAGCTCAGACTCAGTATGCAGCTCACTCTTAACCCTTGCACCCATCAAGACTCTGTTCAGCTCACCCTACAGTTAAACTATTATCTGAATTAACAATGAGCAATGCATCATTCAGCGTATAATCTTCCAAAAACTTTGTTTGCAGAGGATTGGAAAAACACAATGCAACTACCAACAGCCTCCCCCCACCCCATTCAAGAAAGGAAGGGATCAAAGGTATTTGGATCCAGTCAGGTCACATTTAGCTTTGAAGTAATAGCAGGATATTTAGAAATCATAATACAATTAAGCAGAGTCAATATGGTTTTATGAAAAGAAAATCATGTTTAACCAAATCCATATCATTATTCTATTAAGATGCATGAGCATACGGGACTGAGTTATAGGGAAAGGTTGAACAGGTTAGCACTTTAATCCCTAGAATATAGAAGATTAAGGGGAGATTTGATAAAGGTATACAAAATTATGAGGGGTATAGATAGGGTAATGGGTGGCAGGGGTGGAGATACATCTCTACTAAAGGTGCTCCTTTCCTTCGCTAACCTAGCACCTGCTTAACCCTCCCTCCCACACCCCACGGATCAAGGTCTCATGAAGCCATTAGAGCAGATGGTGGATGGTCATATGAGCAGCTGGTGCATATCACAAATCCTGGTTATGCAACCACTGAAGTTGGGTACTCAATCTCTGAAGAGCATTGATAATGGCTGGCATCACCTATCTTGTAAAGACACTGCCCAGAAGGCAATGGCAAATCACTTCTGTAGAAAAAATTGCCAAGAATAATCATGGTTGCCCACATCATAACTGTTTCCATAACAATGTTGATGACGATTTATGTCATAATAGTGAGTCTGAAAAATTAATAGAACCATTTAACTTGAAAATAAGTTTTGGGGAGGAGAGTGATTCTGTGGAACAGGTAAGATGTCTTTAATAAAGGCATCACCAGCACACGAGCAGCGGTCTAGAAACCTACTAGGCATACCACTCAGATCAGTGCAACCTGGGATTTGTCAAAGGGAGTGATATCTGAACCCAGGCATGCTATTCTCAGAAACAAAGCCGGTGAGGTACAGTCAAGGCATTCCATAGTCTAATGTAACATGCCTGGTGTGACTCTGGGCACCTCACTACTCACAATGTTTCAAGCCATCTCATGACTCACGGTGTGACTGGGCATCTCACTGCTCTCTGTGATCATGGGGAGCTAACTATTCTATAGTCTCTCTTTATTACACCATTGTCTTTGCAACTCTGTGAACCTCTTTCTACACATTACATTTTGTAGGACACTAATAATTTGTGTAAACTATACTAAGATCCCTGCAGAAATTACATGGAAGAATAACTGTCTCTCAACCAAAGTGGCTGAAGGCATCAATGCTTTGTGAAGGACCTGGGAAATGCAAAGTCCTCTGTCAAAGACAGAGACGTGGCATACATGATTTCTCTATTGGCAACCATTTATCAGCTATTTTAACCTGTATGTCAAATCTAAAGCACAGAAAAGGACACTCCAGTGTATCTGGTCTGTATGAGTGCTTATACTTCATGAGATTTCTCCCAGTTTAAATGCCTCATCCCAAAATATCTCCAGTACCCCACTTTTATCTTCTTCATGTCTGTACCAATCCTCTCACTAGCGAATTAGCACCCTCTGCTTCAACAAACCCATATTGAACTAATTTGGCACTCACATCATGTAAACAAGTTGCTCCTAAATGATTTACTTGTTCCATTTATATTTATATCCCCTTGTTCTGGACAAATCATCAAGAGAGATAGTTTTGCTGCATCCATTTGATTAAATCCCTCCATAAGAGTAAAGAAATTTTCATTGTCTTTATAAAAACATTGTTAACTTAGGGAAAATAAACAACTTTGTTCTAATTAAATCAGCTTTGGTTTCTCTAACCTCATACTTAAATATCTCCATATTCAATGCGTCTGTTCCCTAGCTATAGCATTGAATCTTTTCTGTATTATCACGCTGAGACCTACTTTCCAAAGTAGATGTATATGTACACTCAGTGTTCACTTCACAAGGTACCTCATGTTCATGGTCTTCTACTGCTATAGCCTATTCACATCAAGGTTTGATGTGATGTGTTGTGCGTTCAGAGATGCTCTGCTACACACCACTGTTGTAACGCATGGTAATTTGAGTTACTGTCATCTTCCAGTCAGCTTGAACCAGTCTAGCCATTTTTCTCTATCTTCTCTCATTAACAAGATATTTTTGCCCACTGAACTGCTGCTCACTGGATGTCTTTTATTTTTTGCAACATTCTCTGTAAACTCTGGAGACTATTGTGCATGTAAATCCCAAGAAATCAGCAGATTCTGAGATATACAAACCACCCCATCTGGCACCGACAACCATTCCACAGTCAGTCACTTAGATCAAATTTCTTCCTCATTCTGATGTTTGGTCTGAACAACAACTGAGCTTCTTGGCTATGTCTGCATTCTCTTCTGCTTTGAGTTGCTGTCACATGATTAGCTGAATATTTACATTGATGGGCAGGTGTACCAGTGTACACACACAGTGGCAGACACTCAAAGAGCTTGTGTTCAATAATCTCTTTAGCATTTTGATTGCACAAAAAACCTACATAAAAAGTTATTAAACTTTTGCTTTGTTTAGTTTCTATAATGTTCCTTAGAAACTTTGCACCAGTGTACATTGATTAACTCCTTCAAACAAATTCAGCAGAGATGATCTTCCACATACAATGACTGATTCCATCTGTAATTTGTAAGTATTATTTACAGGATCAAGTAACTGAGAGGCATCAGTTTGTGCAATGATACTCCTAAATTTTATGCCTATGGCCTGTTTGATAGTATACTCTTCACTCTTGGTGTTGACAGGCAAGGTTCAATTAGGTAAGTTTGTCACCTAGCACTAAGAGTGTTTTGATGTAATCATTCACAGACCTGGCTTTTCTTTTACACATATTGGAACACTTTCCTTCACACAGAAATGACATGACATCAGCCAGCTCCAAAAAGCTGAGAAACCAGCAGTGTTACTGCTGGAGAGTGCAATGCCCCATTTCTGAAGAGGTGACTGATGAAGAACCTTGTGGATTTATGTGGAGCCGCCACAGTTATTTATTTATTGCCTGGCAAATGAAGATGCCATGGTTGTTCAAGTGCAAGATGCAACTGTAATAAATGCACAACTGTACTTCCTTGACTATTCTCATGCCGACATTCAGTCATATTGCATGGAAACAAGCCCTTTGGCCCAACGCATTCATGTCGATCAAGTAGTCCATCTAAGCTAGTCCCATTTACTTGCATTTGGCCCATGTCTAAACCTTTTCCATCTAAATACCTGTTCAACTGTCCTTGAAATTACTCTCACCGCTTTCTCTGGTAGTTCGTTCCACATATGTACTTCCCTCTACATGAAGGAGTCACTTCTCGGGTCCCTTTTCAATCTTTTCCCCTCACCTTAAACCTAAGCCCTAGTTTTTGATTTCCTTTACTTGGGAAAAAGACAGTGTACTCATCTACTTATACCCCTCATGATTTTATACACCTCTGTAAGATCACCTCTCAGTCTCCTATCCTCCAGTATATAAAGTCCTAGCCTGACCAACCTCTCCTTCAGGCCTACAAGTCTTGACAACACTGGTTAATCTTCTTTGCACTCTTTCCAGCTTAATGACATCTTTTCTACAGAAGGGTGACCATAATTATACACAATACGTCAAGTGCGGTTTCACCAATGCCTTATACTGAATAATTTGTGATCTGGGGGTAATTTAAGTTTGAACTTCCAACAAAACATCTCGTAGCAACACTTTAGTTCCTTGCACCTGATGTTAACAGAGGGTAAGGAAGGTCTTCAGCGTAACCCGATTCAGGGAAGGATTGAGCTTAGGCTATCGATCCAGTGCATTTGCTTATCATTTTAATGACAAGAGTTCAATGTACATAACTGGGGATGGACGATACCAGCTGTGATGTATCATTTCAAAATGTCATATCTGACTTTCAGTTATCTAAGCTGTAATATGAACTTTAGAGTCAATGAAATACTTTGGAAGAATTGTCACTGATGTAACGTATGGCAGTTAAATTGTATTCTGAAAACCTAGCATGATCAGGATTGCTAGAAAATCTGTGTTTGGTGATGTTGATTCAGGCCAAGATAACAGAGAGAACTTCAGATAATTTTTACTGAGGCCCTTATCCAGTGTTCTTGATGAGGCTTCATCTAGCCTGCACAGCAGTGGCATTCAATCCAAAGGCAATGACAGCATCATGGCACACATTCCACCTTCTTTGCTTTATTGCTGAGTTGTCCTTCCAATATAATACACAGCTTCCATTAACACTTAAGGGTGAACCACTATCTAAGCACAGGACTGGGACTCCCCAAGGAAACATAGCCTCCCCTCCAATATGGTACAAGCGTTCTAACAATTAAAGTACATAAAGAGGCAAGAACAGACCACTCGGCCCCCTTTGCCTATTTCATTAGTCCATTAATTCTTTTCCTATGGTGTCAATTTCCAGCACTGACCCTGTGATTTCCAAAATTCCTAAAAATCAACCAGTCTGTATCTTGAATAAGCTCAGTAACTGATTCATATCAGCTTTTTTTGGGTAAAGAATTCTTAGCACTGACCATCTCTGAGAGAACAGATTTCTTCTTATATAAGACCATAAGATATAAGAGCAGAATTAAGCCATTTGGCCCATCGAGTCCACTCCGCCAATCCATTTCCCTCTTAGCCCCAATCTCTTGCTTCTCGCCATATCCCTTTATGCCCTGACTAATTAAAAATCTATCAATCTCTGCCTTAAATATACCCAATGAATCACCCTCAACAGCTGCTTGTGGCAACCAATTCCATAAATTCACCACTCTCTGGCTAAAGAAATCCCTCCTCATCTCTGTTCTAAATGGACATCCCTCTATTCTGAGGCTGCGTCCACTGGTCTTAAGACTCTCCCACCATATCAAGCATCTTCTCCACATCCACTGTATCAAGGCCTTTCAACACTTGATAGGTTTCAATGAGATCTCCCCTCATTTTTCTGAATTCCAGTGAGTACAGGCCCAGAGCTATCAAATACTCCTCATATGATAAGCCTTTCAATCCCAGAATCAGTTTTTGAGAGGGTTCAAAGGAAGTTCACAACGTCAGAACAAATTTTCTTCGATATGGGGCTCAATACTGCTCACTGTACTCCATGTGAGGCCTCAACATTACTTCCTTGCTTTTATATTCTAGTCCCCTCAAATTGAATGCTAACGTTGCATTTGACTTCCTCACTGACTCAACTTGCAAATAAACCTTTAGGGAATCCTGCACGAGGACTCCCACGTCTCTTTGCACCACAGATTTTTGAATTTTCATTTGGAAATTGCTCCCAAGGATGAACGAGACTTGACATCATTTTCTGAACTCAATCCGATATAAAATTTGTGGGCAGAACTGAAAAAGCATGTGCGAGCAAGGAGGCCTACAAACCTGACTCAGTTATGTCAGTTCTGTCTGGAGGAATGGAACAAAATTCCAGCAACTTACTGTGAGAAGCTTGTGGAAGGCTATCCAAAATGTTTGGCCCAAGTTAAACAATTTAAAGGCAATGCTACCAAATACTAACAAAGTGTATGTAAACTTCTGACCCTCTGGGAAAGTGATGAAAGAAATAAAAGCTGAAATAAATCATTCTCTGTACTATTATTCTGACATTTCACATTCTTAAAATAAAGTAGTGATCCTAACTGATCTAAGGCAGGGAATGTTTTCTAGGATTAAATGTCAGGAATTGTGAAAAACTGAGTTTAAATGTATTTGGCTAAGGTGTATGTAAACTTCTGACTTCAACTGTACATATTGAAATTTCTCCATGCCTATTGTAACATTGCCCTTTTGACACGAATTTTCTATCTTCCATCGTAATTTGTAGACCATATCTTTGCTACTGTTCGGAGGTCCTTATAGCTCTCATCAAGGCCTCTTTACCCTTGCAGTTTCTTAGCTCTACCCACAATGATTTTACACCTTCTGATCCTAGGTACCTCTAGTGATTAGATTTTAGTTTTTACCAACAGAGCCTCACCATCCCTCTGCTTACTAATGTCCCTTCAATACAATGTGTATCCTTGGACATTAAGCTCTCAGCTAAAATCATCTTTCAGCCATGATTCAGTGATACTCACAAGGTCAAACATGCCAATCTGTAGCTGTGCAACAGGACCTTCAGTCCTGTATTTACCCTTTTCGATTTTGTTCCCCTTTTACATTGCAATTCATCCTGTTGACTGTAATTTTGCCCTTTCATCGGCCTCCCCTTGCTCGAAGTTTCACTACTCATTGCCTCTGTTTGTAAACCAACTACCCCATACTTAGCCCTATCACACAAGTTTCCATCTCCCTGCCATATTAGTTTAAACCCTCCTGAACAGCTCTAGCAAACCTGCCTGCAAGAATATTGGTCCCCACCGGGTTCAGGTGTGACCCTCCTTTTTGTACAGGTCATACCTTCCCCAGAAGAGATCCTAATGATCCAGTAATTTGAACCCTTGCCCCCTGCACCAGTTTCTCAGCTACGCATTCATTTGTCAAATTATCCTATTCTTACTCTCACTGGCACATGGCACAGGTAGCAATGCAGAGATTACTACACTGGAGGTCCTGTTATTCAGTTTTCTACCAAGCTATCTAACATCTCTCTTCAGGACATCCTCATCTTTCCTATTTATATCATTGATGCCAATATGTAACAAGACATATTGTAACAAGGCTGCTCACCCTTCCCCTTTAGAATGCCATGGACTCTATTTGAGACACCTCTGACCTTGGCACCTGGGAGGCAACATACATTCCAGGTGTCCCTATCGTGCCCACAGAATCTTGTCCCTATTGCTCTACATTATCCTTAATAGAATCTCCTATCACTCCTGCAGTCCTCTCTTATCACTACTACAGTCCCATCTTAAATAACCAGATCCTTTGTCACTGACATCCCAGTGAGTAATCTACCTCGTCAAGCCCTTTAAGAATGCTGTTCTTCCAAAAACACGAGAGTACTAGCATATTGTACTTAAACTAACCTCATATGACAAATCTACAGTCCAGAAATTAATCTCATGATCTTTGGCTATACTCACAATGGCAAATATTTCCTTCCTTTGGTGGGGAGACCGACATACAAAATTACAGACGTAGTCTCACCAGACAAGACATCTCTACTCTTATACTCCATTCCTTTTGCACTAAATTGCAATGTTTGCCTTCTTAATGGGTTCCTAGATCTGCACATTAATGTTGAGAGGTGAATATGAACGTTAACATGTCCAGCACACCTTTTCAACATCAAACTCCTTCACTTACTTATTAAAATAAAATTCCACTTTCCAAAAGCTTTCCACTAAAGTGGATGAGCTCACTTTTCTCTCCCACATTATATCTATCAGCCAATTTATTGTATTTTGTTTGTTAACTCATTATCTATTCATGCCGTTATATTAGCCGTGATACTAAGAATTTTCACGGAGATAAATCAGGCAAAGTATTGGCCAACCAATTAAAAACTTCTGTAGTTAAACAACAAATTAAAGAAATTTGCAAAGCTAATGGTAATAGCACAACTGATTATAGGTTTACCCACCGTCCGAAGGTAGAGTGTTCCTATGAAACGGTTTGTAAGCCGGAATGTCGTAAAGTGAAGAAGCAATTACCATTTATTTATATGGGAAAATTTTGTGAGCATTCACAGACCCAAAAATAACCTACCAAATCATTCCAAATAACACATAAAACCTAAAATAACAGTAACATATAGTAAAAGCAGGAATGATATGATAAATACACAGCTTATATAAAGGAGACAACAGGAGTTCTGCAGATGCTGGAAATTCAAGCGACACACATCAAAGTTGCTGGTAAACGGATGCTGCTTGGCCTGCTGCATTTACCAGCAACTTTGATGACTTATATAAAGTAGAAATACTTTTCCACAATCATTGCCTGAACTGTTCTCCGTAGCAAAAATCTCACGCAAGCACCATCGGCAAAAACACGGCGCAAGCGCTCTCCAGTAACCTTTAAGCTATGAAGCTGCCAAATCATACCAAATAACACGTAAAAATACACAGCAGGTATAAAGTAGAAATAATGTATGTACAGTGTAGTATCACTTACCGGAATTGGGAAAGCGCAGAGCACACTGATGATGATGCATTAGACTGAGTCGTCGGAGTTTGGGTGGTGCAGTGGCCCCCACCCTCCAGGCAGCGACCCGATACCGACCCGTGAAGCATGCAGGGGTCCAGCGGTAGCCGGAAGGCACACAGCACATCTTTAAGAAAAAAAGCCGAAATAGACATGCTAATTAATTAGGTGCCGCCCAGCACATAATTGTCGGCCCAGATCAGTGCCAATTGCATCGCCTCTGTTCTGGGCCAACATTTACATGCCGGGCGGCACCTAATTAGTTAGCATGTTTATTTCGGCTTTTTTATTAAAGATGTGCTGTGTGTCTCCCGGCTACTGCTGCATTCTCCGCGAATCGGTATCTGTCTGCAGCCTGGGTATTGGGGTGGTGGGACACTGGGGTGTCATCTCGTCGTCTGTTTCCATTAGAGCAGGCAGCTCATCTTCTCCTACCTCTGTCTGCCTCGATGTCGAAGGTCAAGGTTCGTCGTCTGCTGTGGCTGATGTGGAAGGCTTGCTTGACTGCTGAGCCTCACGCAGTTTTCTATCATACAGTTCTTTGTAAGCACTCAAACCATCCTGCAAATATCCCCTAAACCTACGTACCCTTTCAAAATTAAAGTCGTACTTTATCATTACTCATTCTGTTTCGATTGTTATCCTTCCAATTGCATCAGCTCTTCATCTATCAGTTCTTGGTCATGGGATGCCAAACCTCTTCAACGTCATCTTCGTCAGCTTCCGCAAGCCAAACTCACTTATACACGCTTAGTTTCTGCACAACTAAAACGCATAGGCATTGTACCAATTACTTGTGAGTCACCTAACCAATGCAATACAGGTATTGCAAATATTACCACTGAGCCATAAAATATAGGAGCAGAATTAGGCCATTTGCCCAACCAACAGGGTACAGGCATTTAGAAATAGCTACATGTATCAGGATCAAAGTGCAGCACTGAGCTCTCCATCTCAGCATTGAGCAGTTGTACACTCTGGGTCAACTGATCCAATCCCAGCCCTCACAGGCATTCTGTCCTGGGGTGGGGGGAAGCACGCTTCATGGGCTTTTCATTAGTTCACAGGCACCACCAGAGAGCAGGCATTTACACCAATTTCTTGACAAAGGGGTACTTCTCTAATTGCTAAAATGACCATTTATAGTGAAGTACCATGTACATTAAAAACCATCTGCTGAACTTCAACTCTTGTTTCAAGAACTTTAGCTGGAAATGTACTTAAAAGTTGCTGAATAATAGTTTGCAATCCTTGCATACTGAAGAATTTAGTATGAACCATCTACCCGTTCTCTGATGCCCTCTTAATTGCTACTTTTTAATGACTAGGGAGTTTGAGCATGTTTAACACCAGCAAGACTGAATTCTGTCCTAAATCTCAAGGGCAATTTTCCACATATATACCCAATAAGTAGAAAGTTGAAATATCCTGTTTTATTTATTTATGCAGCTCCCCGGCATCACTAGTTCCGGCAGAAGCTGTAACTACGCTGAGAAGCTCACTGAGGCAGTTCTCGTTATAAATAGGAGGCTGCAGATGCTCACACTGTCACTTGTAACTTTCTATCCCATATGATATTGCATTAAGATCACCAGCAGACTCCAAGTCAGCAACCCTCCCTCACAAAAAAAATAGAAAATTCCCTTGGCTCAATCTTTCTCAGATTTTAAATAGTCACATCAGAAGCAATAAAACCTCATAGATGACACAGAATGAAGGTGACAACACTTTGAAAACATGGATGAATACAGTATTTGGCATTCTTACCCTGCTTTATACCTACAAGCCACACTCAAGTGGGGGTTGAACTGTTTTGTCTCTTTTCATTATAATGCAGCAGCCTGCCTGCCTAAGCAAGCTTGTTTAGGGAATGCAAGTGCCCAAGGTTCTGAGATACCTTGTCTATAAACACGAATAGTCTAGAGGATAACAGAATCATTGTGCTGGCAGTCAGCTAGAGCTGGCAGCATCACTTTTTACAGTTAGTTGTCACCGTAGAGATCATAAAGTAAGTAATATGGTAGCCTTCAGCTTGCTGAAGGCCAACAATTTTTAAATGTACACTGCAGGTCCCACAAATAAATGCTTGCTCATAGAGTCATAGAAAAGTACAGCACAGAAACAGGACTTTTGGCCCATCTAGTCCGTGCCAAATTATTTAAACTGTCTAGTCCCATTGACTTGCACCGGGACCACAGCCCTCCATACCCCTCCCATCCATGTACCTATCCAAACTTCTCTTAAACGTTAAAACTGAGCTCAGAAACACCACTTGTGCTGGCAGCTCATTCCACACTCACAAGACTCTCTGAGTGAAGAAGCTTCCCCTCATGTTTCCCTTAAGCATTTCACCTTTCACCCTTAACCCAAGACATCTAGTTATAGCCTTCAATTCCTCCATCTCTGCCGCATCTGTTCTCAGGATAAGGCTTTTCATTTCAGAACTAAGGAGATGTCCTCCTTCTTCAAACAAAGGGGCTTCCCTTCCTCTACCATCAATGCTGCCCTCAACTGCAACTCTTCCATTTCGCGCACATCTGCCCTCACCCCATCCTCCCTTCACCACTTCACCAGGGATAGGGTTCCTCTTGTCCTCACCTACCACCCCATGAGCCTCTAGGTCCAGCACATAATTCTCCGTAACTTCTGCCATCTCCAACGGGATCTCACCACTAAGCACATTTTTCCGTCCTCTTCACTTTCTGCTTTCTGCAGGGATCACTCCCTACGCGACTCCCTCGTCCATTCATCCTTCCCCACTGATCTCCCTCCTGGCACTTATCCTTGCAAATGGAACAAGTACTACACCTGCCCCTACACCTCCTACCTCACTACCATTCAAGGCCCCAAAAAGTCCTTCCAGGTGAGTCAACACTTCAGCTGTGAGTCTGTTGTGGTCATCTATTGTAACTGGCGCTCCGGGTGTGGCCTCCTGTATATAGGTGAAACCTGACATAGATTGGGAGTAGACTTCATCGAGCACCAACAGAAAAAGCAGGATCTCCCAGTGGCCACCTGTTTTAATCCTACTTCCCATTCACATTCCGACATGTCAGTCCATGGCCTCCTGTACTGCCGCAATGAAGCCACACTTAGGTTAGAGGAGCAACACCTTATATTCTGTCTGGGTAGCCTCCAACCTGATGGTATGAACACTGACTTCTCTAACTTCCGGTAATGCCCCGCCCACATTCCCATTTCCCTCTCTCACTTTATCTCCTCACCTGCCCATCACCTCCCTTTAGTGCTTCTCTCCCTTTTCTTTCTTCCATGGCATTCTACCCTCTCCTATCAGATTCCCCCTTCTCCAACCCTGTATCTCTTTCACCAATCAACTGCCCAGCTCTTTATTTCACCCCTCCCTCCCCTCCTGGTTTCACCTATCACCTTGTGTTTTTTCCTCCCCTCCCCCCACTTTTTTTTACTCTAACTCCACATCTTTTTTTCTCCAGTCATGATGAAGGGTCTTGGCCTGAAATGTCGACGGTATTTTTTTCCATAGATGCTGCCTGGCCTGCTGAGTTCCTCCAGCATTTTGTGTGTGTGTTGCTTGTAAAAAGCCTGCTTGCATTAACTTATCCATACTACTCATAATTTTGTTTATCCCTATCAAATCACCCCTCAATCTTCTATGTTCCAAGGAATAAAGTCCTAACCTATTCAATCTTTCTTTATAACTCAGGTCCTCCAGCCCTGGCAACATCCTTGAAAAATTTCTCTGCATTTTTTCAACCTTATTTACATCTCTCCTGTAGGTAGGTGACCAAAACTGCACAAAATACTCCAAATTAGGACTCACCAACATCCTATACAAATTCAACATCCCATCTCCTGTACCCAGTACTTTGATTTATGAAGGCCTATGTGTGAGAAGCTTTCTTTACAACCCTATCTACCTGTGCTGCCACTTTCAATGAACTGTGTACCAGTATTCCCAGATCACTTTGTTCTACCACACTCCTCCGTGCCCTACTGTTCACTGTGTGAGACTTACCCTGGTTGGTTCTACCGAAGTGCAATACCTCACACTTGTCTGCACAAAATTCCATCTGCCATTTTTCCATTTGGTCCAGATCTCATTGCAAGCTCTGTTAGTCTTTCTTCACTGTCCACGACACCCTCAGTTTTGGTGTCATCTGCAAATTTGCTATCTAGTTAACCACATTATCATACAGATCATTGATATAGATGACAAACAACAATGGACCCAGCAGCAATCCCTGCAGCACTCCACGAGTCCCGGGCCTCCAGTCAGAGAGGCAACCACTCTCTGACCTTCATCCACAAAACCCATGTCTAATCCAATTTACTATCTCATCTTGAATGTCAAGCAACTGAATCTTCCTGACCAACCTCCCACGTGGGACTTTGTCAAATGCCTTCATAAAGTCCATGTAGACAACATCCACTGCCTGGTAACTTCCCCTAAAAACTCCATAAGATTGGTTAGGCACGACTTACCATGCACAAAGCCATGCTGACTATCCCTAATATGTCTCTATGTATCCAAATACTCACATCTGGCCCCTTGGAATACCTTTGAATAACTTTCCTACTGTAATGCTGCTATCCTCCAAACCTCCAGTACCTCATCTGCCGCTAAGGATGATTTAAATATCTCTGCTCAGGCCCATGCAATTTCTGCACTGGCTACCCAGAGGATCCGAGGGAACGCCTTGTCAGGACTTGGAGATTCATCCACCCTAATTTGCCTCAAGACAGAAACCGACTCCTCCTCTGTGATTTGTAGTGTCCATGACCTTGCTGCTACTTTGCCTCACTTCTATAGACTCTGTCTCTGCCTCCTGAGTAAATAAAGATGCAAAAAATCCATTTTAGATCTCCCCCACCTCTTTTGGCTTCACGCATAGATCACCCTTCTGATCTTCCGGAGGAACAATTCTGTCCCTTGCAATCTTTTTGCTGTTAATGTATCTGAAGAACCCCTTAGGATCCTCCTTCACCTTATCTGCTTGGGCAACCTCATGCCACCTTTTACCCTTCGTGACTTCTTTCTTAAGTGTTCTCTTGCATTTCTTATATAATATAAGCACCTCTGACATGCTATGCACCTTCTCCTTTTTCTTAACCAGGGCTTCAATATCTCTTGAAAACTATGGCACATGAAACCTGTTACATCTTTACCTTTTATGTAGGCATGTACAAGCTTTATACTCTTAAAATTTCATTTTTGAAGGCCTCCCAGTTACCAGGTACACCTTTGCCAGAAAACAGCCTGTCCCAGTTCACATATTTCAGATCCTTTCTGATACCATCAAAATTGGACATTCTCCAATTTAGAATCTCAAACCACATACCAAACCTATCTTTTCCATAAATACCTTAAAATTAATGGCACTATGATCACTAGGTGTAAGGTGTTCCCCTACACAAACTTCTGTCACCTGCGCTGTCTCATTCCCCAATAGGTGATCAAGTATCTCGCACTCTCTCATTGGGTCTTCTATGTACTGATTAAGAAAACTTTCTTGAACACATTTGACAAACTCCTTCCTTTTACAGTATGGGCGTCTCAGTCAATATACGGAAAGTTTAAATCACCAATTATAACAACCTTATGTTTCTTGCAACAGTCAGCAATCTCTCTATAAATTTGTTCCTCTAAATCTTGCGGTATTGTTGGCGCCATTAATGTGGTTGTACCTCCCCCCCGCCCCCTCAGTTCTGCCCATAAAGTCTCACTAGACAGGTTTTCCAGTCTGTCCTGATTGAGCACTGCCGTGATATTTTCCCTGACTAGTAACACCACCCCACTGCTCTGTTGCATCTAAAACAACAGAACTCCGGAACATTGAGCTGTCAGTCCTGCCCCTCCTGCAGCCAAGTCTCACTAGTGGCTACAACATCATAATTCCATATGTTGATCCATGCCCTGAGCTCATCTGCCTTTTCTACAAATCTTCTTGCATTGAAATATACACAGCTCAGAACATCATTCACATCGTACTCAACTTTTTGATTTCAGACTTTGCCTGAGGTCTCAACATCTGCCTCCACAATCTCTCCACTATCAGTTCTGGCACTCTGGTTCGCACCCCACTGCAATTCTAGTTTAAACTCCTCCCCATACAGCACAGGCAAACTTTCCTGCTAAGATATTAGTCCCCCTCCAGTTCAGATGCAAGCTGTTTCTTCTGTACAGGTCCCACCTTCCCTGGAAGAGAGACCAATGATCCAAAAATCTGATGCCCTCCCTCTCTGCTTCACCAACTCCTTAGCCACGTGTTAAACTGTATGATCTTACTACTTCTGGCCTCACTAGAATGTGGCATGGGTAGCAATCCTGAGATCATAACCCTGGAGGTCCTGTTCTTTAACTTAGTGCCTAACTCCCTGAGCTTACTTTACAAAACCTCTTCACTCTTTCTACCTATGTCATTGGTACCTACATGGACCATGAGCTCTGGCTGCTCACCCCCCCAATTAAGAATGCTGAATTTGATGTCCCGAACCTGGCACCCAGGAGGCAGCATACCATCTGGGAATCTCGTTCACACCCACAGAACCTCCTTTCTGTCCCCTTAACTAACAAACCTCCTGTAACTACAGCTCGCCTCTTCTCCCCCCCCTTCCCTCCTGAGACAAAACCAGACTCAGTGCCAGAGATCTGGCCATTGTGACTTTCCTCTGCTAGGTCATTCCCCCCAACAGTATTCAAAGTGGTATACCTGTTGTCGAAGGGAATAGCCACAGGGGTACCCTGCACTGGCTGTTCAACCTCTCTCCCTATCCTGACTGTCACCCAGTTTCCTGTGTACTGCACCTTAGGTGTAACTATCTCTCTATATGTCCTATCTATCACCCCATCAGCCTCCTGAATGATCCAGAGTTCATCCAGTTCCAGCTCCAAGTCCTAGAAGCAGCAGCTGGATTCAGTTTTTGCAGGTGAAGTCGTCAGGGTCTCTGGAAGTCTCTCAGCCTTCCCACAAACCACAAGAGGAACATTCAGCTATCCTGCCTAGCATCTCTACTGTTCTAATTGTGCAAATTAAAGGAAACAATAAATAAACTGGAAAAAAAATTACCTACAGCTTTTTACCTTCCCTCACTCAAGCCTCTCCTCACTGAAGCCTCAAAGAGCTAAAGTCTCAAGTAACTCTAACAGTGTCCACACCAAAAATGGCCAGTCCACTTGCCCCACCTTATTTTTATTTGTTTTTGCCAATCAATCCTAATTGCTGACGCCAAACTGCTGCAAACTGATGCCTATGTACTTAATCAGCAAATCTGAGTGATCTACATTTTCTCACTTTCCTGATTGCTGATTGTAGCTGTTCTAATATGCTGAACTGCCACAAATCGATGCCTTATGTACTCAATTGACAAACCTGTGTGAGCTACATATTTTCACACTCTGGATCACTGACTGGTTGCTGCTCTAAGAACTTCAGTTGAAAAATGAGGTGCATAACCAATGAGATTGATGAGGCTCTCTCTTCACATAAATTGTTCAGGTGTTTTTCAGTACAGGTTTTCCCCGCCATCTCAAGGTAGAGCGTTCCTATGAAATGGTTCGTAAGCCGGAATGTCGTAAAGCGAAGAAGCAATTATCATTTATTTATATGGGAAAAATTTGTGAGCGTTCGCAGACCCAAAAATAACCCACCAAGTCATGCCAAATAACACATAAAACCTAAAATAACAGTAACATATAGTAAAAGCAGGAATGATATGATGAATACACAGCCTATATAAGGTAGAAATACTTCTCCACAATCATTGCCGCACTGTTCTCCGTAGCGAAAATCTCACGCCCGGTAAACTTTAAGCTATGAAGCTGCCAAATCATACCAAATAACACGTAAAAATACACAGCCGATATAAAGTAGAAATAATGTATGTACAGTGTAGTATCACTTACCGGAATTGGGAAAGCGCCGAGCACACTGATGATGGTGTGTTAGGCTGAGTCATCGCAGGTTGGGGTGGTGCAGTGGCCCCCACTCTCCGGGCAGCAAACCGATACCGATCCGCGAAGCATGCAGGGGTACAGAAGTAGCTGGGAGGTATACAGCACATCTTTAAGAAAAAAGCTGAAATAAACATGCTAATTAATTAGGTGCTGCCCGGCACATAAATGTCGGCCCAGATCAGAGGTGACGCAATTGGCTTTTTTCTTAAAGATGTGTTGGGTGCCTCCTGGCTACCGCTGCATTCTCCGCGGATCGGTATCTGTCCGCGGCCCGGGGTTTGGGGTGGTGGGACACTGGGGTGTCATCTCGTCATCTGTTTCCATGAGGTAGGCAGGTCATCTTCTTCTATGTCTGCCTGCCTTGATGTCGAAGGCCGAGGTTCGTCGTCTCCTGTGGCTGATGTGGAAGGCTTGCTTGACTGCTGAGCCTCACGCATTTTTAGATCAAACAGTTCATTGTAAGCACTCAAACCATCCTGCAAATATGCCCTAAACCGACGTACTGTTTCAAAATTAAAGTCGTACTTTATCATTGCAGTGAAAATCTCATGTAGTTGCCTCACGTTCAGTTCCTGAACGACTTCACTTTCGGTCTGTTCGCTACTGCATTCGGTTTTGATTGTTATCCTTTCCTCTTGCAATTGCATCAGCTCTTCATCTATCAGTTCTTGGTCATGAGATGCCAAAATCTCTTCAACATCATCTTTGTCAACTTCTACAAGCCAAACTCACTTTGTCCTTACTTCGTTCACCATGATTGAAATGCTTAATTATGACTAGTTTTACGCTAAGTGTAACACCTTTACAAGCTCTTTCAGGCTTTTCCAATACATCAGAACTCATCTTGCAAACGGCTGCTCACAGACACGTGTTTAAGCAATGCCGGCGAGAATGCCGTTCCGAATCCGCGGGAGGGCGGCTACTCGGGACGCACGCTGCTTTTTATCGTGCACTGCTTTTTCTCGTAACAGTGAAAACGCCTTCTGTTAGCGAAAACAGGTAACTAATATAGGTCTTTCATAACAGTGAGGTTTCGTAAAGCGAACGTTCGAAAAGCAGGGGACATCTGTACTAAGAATACAAGGCAAAAACTGCAACATGTTCTGTTGCATTGTACCATAAAAACAAGTTTCCAACTTGACATGTAACTAAATGCTATACTTGAAAATAGCAGTGGCAAATAGTTTTGCAAAGCTATTGTCTTTCATCAATTAAAATCCATTACCATTAGTTGAAGACCAAAAAAATTGCAGATGCGTAATGGAAGATCATTCAACCTATTATTTTCTTCCACATCTGAAAAACTTTTCTGTGTTTCAGCACAGGCACAAAAACGAAAATAAGAACTTGACCTGTTGTGGTTCCCTTGAGGTTCCATTTTGAGTTTTGTGACATTCTGCAGCTGGGAATACCCATCGCCAGATTTTCTTGTCTATTGTCCAGCATGATGAATTGATCACACATGATTTTGCTGCAGAAGAATCGGGGCGGGGGAGTTGATGAGGATGCAAGAGGGAAAATGGCAACAGTATAGGATTACATGGTTGTTTAGGGTAGGTGTGGACACAATGGGTCAAACACCCAGTTTCCTTGCCATATGACGAGAAATAAATGGGGAAATGGGACTCGTGGGAATTCTCCAAGGGCCACATTAAGTCAAGTCAAGCCGAGACAATTGTCATATGCAGAAATATGATGACAAAACCTGCTTGCAGCAGCAGCACTGGCACATTGCTTCAGAAGTCAGAACATATTTCAAAGTTTAAGAGAAGTTTGGACAGGTACATGGATGGTAGGGCTATGGTCGGTGTAGGTTGATGGGAGTAGGCAGTTTAAATGGCTTTAAACGAAATCAAGCCCTCCCTGCGTTACAGTAAGGTTATGGTCCTGTGGACTTGTTGTGTTGTGTTGTGTTCCTGTGACGCATACACCAGGATGCTCTTTATCAATTATAGTGCAGCATTTAAGACCATCATCCCCTCAAAACTTATAAGTAAACTCCAAGACCTGGGCCTCAATATCCCTTGTGCAATTGGATCCTGGATTTCCTCATTTGTAGACCCCAGTCAGTCCAGATTGGCAAAAACATCTTCACCACAATCTCCATCAACAATGAGCACTGCAAGGATGTGTATTTATCCCCCTGCTCTACTTGCTTTCCACCTATGACTGTGTGGCTAAACACAGCTCCAAAACCATATACAAGTTTGCTGCTAACACCACTGTTGTGGGCTGTATCAAAAGTGGTGATGAATCAGCATACAGGACGGAGACTGAAAATTTGGATGAGTGGTATAATAACAACAACCGCTCAATCAAAGCCAATAAGACCAAGGATCTGATTGTAGACCAGGAAAGGGAAACCTTGGCAAACTTCTATAGATGTGTGATGGAAAGTGTGCTGACTGGTTGCATTACAGCCTGGTATGGGAACACCAATGCCTTTGAGCAGAAAATCCTACAAACGGTGGTGGATTCTGCCCAGTACGTCACAGGTAAAACCCTCCAAACTATTGAGCACATCTACATTAAACATTGCTGTAGAAAAGCAGCATCCATCATCAAAGATCCTCACCACCCAGGCCATGCTCTTTACTCACTGCTGCCATCAGGAAGAAGGTACAGGAAGCTCAGGACTCGTACCACCAGGTTCAAGAACAGTCACTACCCCTCAGCCATCAGGCTCTTGAACAAAAGGAGATATCTGTACTCATTTAAGGACTCTTTTATCTGTTATTTGATGCTTTTGTTATTTATTACTATTTCTTTGTATCTGCATTTGCAGTTTGCTGCCTATTGTTTACGATTACATAGAAACACAGAAAAACTACAGCACACTACAGCCCTTTCTTGAACAAGGGAACAAAATCCGCAACCCTCCAATCCTCCGGAACCTCTCCCGTCCCCATTGATGATGCAAAGATGAGCCAGAGGCTCAGCAATCTCCTCCCTCGCCTTCCACAGTAACTTGGGGTACATCTCGTCCGGTCCCGGAGACTTAACTCACTTGATGCTTTCCAAAAGCTCCAGCACATCCTCTTTCTTAATATCTATATGCACAAGCTTTTCAGTCCACTGCAAGTCATACCTACAATCGCCAAGATCCTTTTCTGTAGTGAATACTGAAGCAAAGTATTCATTAAGTACTTCTGCTATCTCCTCCAGTTCCATACACACTTTTCTACTGTCACACTTGATTGGTCCTATTCTCTCACGTCTTATCCTCTTGCTCTTCACATACTTGTAGAATGTCTTGGGGTTTTCTTTAATCCCACTCGCCAAGGCCTTCTCATGGCCCCTTCTGGCTCTCCTAATTTCATTCTTAAGCTCCTTCCTGCCAGCCTTATAATCTTCTAGATCTCTATCATTAATAGTTTTTTTTTAACCTTTCGTAAGCTTTCCTTTTCTTCTTGACTGGACTTACAACAGCTTTTGTACACCATGGTTCCTGTACCCTACCATCCCTTCCCTGTCTCATTGGAATGTACCTACGCAGAACGCCACACAAATATCCTCTGAACATTTGCCACATTTCTGCTATACATTTCCCTGAAAACATCTGCTCCCAATTTATGCTTCCAAGTTCCTGCCTGATATCTTCATGGTTCACCTTACTCCAATAAACGCTTTCCTAACTTGTCTGTTCCTATCCCTCTCCAATGCTATGGTAAAGGAGATAGAATTGTGATCACTATCTCCAAAATGCTCTCCCACTGAGAGACCCGACACCTGACCAGGTTCATCTCCCAATACCAGATCAAGTACAGCCTCTCCTCTTGTAGGCTTGTCTACATATTGTGTCATGAAACCTTCCTGAACACACCTAACAAACTCCACCTCATCTAAATCCCTTGCTCTAGGGAGATGCCAATCAATATTTGGGAAATATTTGGTAAACAACCACCCTGTAATTATTACACCTTTCCAGAATCTGTCTCCCTATCTGCTCCTTGATGTCCCTATTCTGTTGGGTGGTCTATAAAAAAACACCCAGTAGAGTTATTGACCTCTTCCTGTTTCTAACTTCCACCCACAGAGACGCAGTAGACAATCCTTCCATGACTTCTTCCTTTTCTACAGCCGTGATACTATCTCTGATCAACAGTGCCACGCCCCCACCTCTTTTGCCTCCCTTTGTCCTTTCTGAAACATCTAAAGTCTGGCACTCTAAGTAACCATTCCTGCCCCTGAGCCATCCAAGTCTCTGTAATGGCCACAACATCACAGCTCCAAGTACGGATCCACATTCTAAGCTCATCCGCTTTGTTCATGATGCTTCTTGTATTAAAATAGACACATCTCAAACCATCAGTCTGATTGTATCCCTTCTATATCACCTGCCTATTCTCCCTCTAGCACGGTCTCCAAACTTTCTCTATTTGTGAGCTAACTGCCTCTTTCTCCGTCTCTTCAGTTCGGTTCCCACTCCCAATAGCCTTAGCAAACTTCCCCGCCAGAATGTTGGTTCCCCTCGGATTCAAGTGCAACCCGTCCTTTTTGTACAGGTCACGCCTGCCCCAAAAGAGGTCCCAATGATCCAGAAATCTAAATCCCTGCCCTCTGCTCCAATCCCTCAGCCACGCATTTATCCTCTACCTCACCCTATTCCTATCCTCACTGTCGCGTGGCACAGGTAGTAATCCCGAGATTACTACCTTTGAGGTCCTGCTTCTGAACTTCCTTCCTAACTCCCTGTAGTCTGTTTTCAGGACCTCCTCCCTTTTCCTACCTATGTTGTTGGTACCAATATACACCACGACCTCTGACTGTTCACCTTCCCACTTCAGGTTATTGTGGACACGATCAGAAACATCCCGGACCCTGACACCTGGGAGGGGGTTACTGTTCTATAGATTTGTTAAGTATGCCCACAGAAAAAGAATCTCAGGGAAGTATGTGGTGACATAAATGTACTCTGATAATATTTTTTTATTTTGACTTTGAACTGTTTGTAAATAACCAAATAGTATACAAGTTGTAAATACGGTTGCGAACCGAGTCTCCACATGGTAGAAGATAACGGCAGTCCCACAGTAGCCAGCACATCCATCCCACCAGTCTTTCAAATGTTTTCGTATTTGCAAAGTTCTGTACATAATTGGGTTCATAAGCTGGGGAGATCTGTATGATCACAGTTAACTTAATTCTTTTTAAAAGAAAAGGGCTGGCATAGTAGTGTTCCAATCACAAACAAGAGAAAATCTGCAGATGCTGGAAATCTGAGCAACACACACAAAATGCTGGAGGAACTCAACAGGCCAGGCAGCATCTAGGAAAAGAGCACAGTCGATGTTTCGGGCTGAAACCCTCCAGTATTTCGTGTGCATAGCATAGTAGTGTAGCTATTAGCGTAATGCTATTACTGTGCCAGCAACATGGGCTCAATTGCCACACTGGCTGTAAGGAGTTTGTACATTCGCCCCATGATGGTGTGAGTCTCCTTTGGGTGCTCCAATTTCCTCCCACATTCCAAAGACGTACAGGTTAGGAAGTTAATTGGTGTAGTCAGGTGCCGTGGTCTCATTGGGACAAAGGGCTGGTTACCGTCATGCATCTCCAAATATAAAAATAAATTAAATTAAATTTAAAAATGTAAATCAAAAAACACAACTACAGATGCTGGAAATCTGAAATAATAGCAGTAAATATGGAAGTATTCAACGGGTCAGGCCACATTTGCTGAAAGAAGTAAAGAGTTAACACCTGAGGTCAAAGATCCTTTGCCTCTGACCTGAAACATTAACACTGTTTCTCTTTCTACAAATACTGCTTGATCTCTGTTTTTTATTTTCTACTAGCTTAGGCCTGTACACTTGCTTTTGGTAGCTATGAGCACTAAGGGAAGATGTCGTAGGACTTGCTCAGATCACTTGGTCTGGTGGCTGGTGATACACCTTATTATCCCTCTGTTAGTTGTTCTACTCAGATACTTCTTCTTCATGTGCCTTGTGTGTTACACGCTTGGGCAATCATGGCTCTCCACATCAAACAATCTTTCGCAGCGTCAATGATATCTCGCACACTTAGATCTGTTCTTTCACAGTGTCCATATATTTTCTTCTTTGCCTTCCTCTTCCGTGTTTCCCAGGCATACAGCCTTGTAATGTAAGGCATTCTATTTCTCCCTTTCTGATGACATGGCCCAGGAATTCAAGTTTCCTCTCATTTAATGTTCTCATTAAAGATCTTTTTGTATGGACACGTTGGAGTACTGTCTCATTAGTTACCCTATCTCTATATGATATTTTCAGCATTCTTCTAAGAAACCACATTTCTGTTGCTTCTAAGTTTCTTTGGAGTGCTGGTGTTATAGTCCATGTTTCGGAAGCATGCATCAAGATTGACCAGACGTAACATTTTAGTAGCCTAACTCAGACACATTGGAACAGAAAAACTTTGGACCTTCTTGTGCATCTTTTTAACAGAGGAAAGTGTTGCAAGTCACTTTATTATAAGCAACACAAAATGTAGCATCAGGTGTTATTTGTTTTTCATAAATCTCCCCCACACCCTCTGTGGTGAGATCACATTTTTCTTGTATGATGACTGGCACTGCACATGATGCTGTAGCTGTGACCTAACTGGTGTTTTATACAGTTCTAGAATGACCTCCCTACTCAATTAGTTTACATCTTGGCCAACAAAGATAGGCATTGGTATAGCTTCTTAACCATTTGATCTAGCTGTCCCTCCACCTACAAGGTTGTGCACACATGAACTTGAGAAGTCCTTGCTCCTCTGCTCTAGGTACCATGCATTCCTTTGCCTTGCCAACATCCTGGAGCTGTAAGGAATGCTCAGTAAAATAAAGTTCCTGAAGAGAGTAGGACCCTGTTTGATATTCAATATTTACTGATTTTGATTTAATACTTGCAGGTACCACACTTTCCCGGAATTTGTTGGAAGATAGCTTTAAATCTTACAGATGACTGGGTACACCCTGATGGATATCCTGGCTGCTCTCCATTATTGTAGCACCGTCGATATGGGATAAACCTTAAAAACAGTCTGGTGAGATACACACACACACACACACACACACACACACACACACACAGAGGAAGTACGTAAATACCAACATCTATATTCATTTAATGGACAATCCAAAGAAAGATCTGTACTCTCAGTGAAGCGATTATCTGCTTTACTTAATAAATTTCCATCCATTTCAAGTGGATAGATGGGTGCCTTTGAAATTAGGGTAGATTTTCTGTGAGCGTTCCCTTATCTCCAGCTGTAACTTCAGCCAGAGCCCTGCAGAAACTGTACCACCGCTGAAACTGAAGATGGCAACAGCTCCTACGAAAATTGTGATTTGTTGAACCCTGGTGTGCGCAAATTAGCTGGCTTGATTCCTACATTACACCAGTGAATACATTTCAAAAGTAATTAACTGGCTGTGAATTGCTTTGAGAGGCTAGATATCCAGGAAAGTTTCTATAAAAGTACACAATCTTTCTTATCACAGAAAATGCCAGCTTGCTGGATCCCCAGAAGAGTCTGAGCCAGCCAAAGGCCACATTATAAAACCAATGAAGTGCTTCTTAAGAGCTGTCACTGGTTTTGCAGAGAAAGGTGGTGGACACAGCATGGTCTCCCAAAAGACGATGAATTAATTGTCTAATTAAACTATTTTTGTACAGTTGGTTGAGGCATCAATAATATAGGACACAGGAGAGAGCAGCAGTCAGCCTTGAAACCAGAAGTTAGATCAGCAGTCACTGCATGAGCCAAGCGAACCAGTAGAGGAATAGAAATTCAGTTATAATTCATTAATTTCTTTCAACATCCTCTTTTGTGATTTTTACAATTGAGTGATCAGCCAAGAAGTCTCTAAATCTGATAATCCAAAACACAGGGTTTGCAGTCACTTCTGACACTTATTAAAACAACAGGAGAGTGAATTTTTGTGCATGTGGACCATAGAGAAAGGCCAGATTATAGCCATGCACTACTGGTGGTGGATAGCTAAAGAATGATTGAACAATCTTGTAAATTAATTTAGCTTTATTAAGAACCAACAAAAGCAGTAGGCCACCCACGCCTTTCAGCCTGCTCCACCATTCATCAAAACTATGATGGGTCAAACTCAGCTCCATTTCCCAGCATTATCCGCATATCCCTCAACACCCTCAATATTTCAAAATCCCTACAACTTGTTTTGAATGAACTCGATGACCAGGTCTGGAGTAGAGAATTCCAAACTTTAATGACCCACGATGTGAAGAAATTTCTCTTCACCTCAAACCTGTAGAGATCCTTTTTTGTCTGAGACTGTGAGATTTTTTTTGGGCATTTCAGTCAGGAGGAACGTCCTCCATACATTCACCCTGTGAAGTCCTGTAACAATTATAAGACCTATAAGATATAGAACCAGAATTAGGCCATTGAGTCTGCTCCATTTCATCATGGCTGATCCGTTTTTCCTCTTAGCCCCAATCTTCTGCCTTTCCCCCCATATCCCTTCATACTCTGACCAATCAAGAATATATAAAATTTTTAAATTTATATAAAGACTTGGTCACCACAGCTGCCTGTGGCAACAAATTCCACAGATTTATCACTTCTGGCTAAAGAAATTCCTCCTCATTTTCATTCTAAAAGGACACCCCTCTATTCTAAGGATGTGTCCTCTGGTCTTAGACACTCCCACCATAGGAAATATACTCTCCATATTCACTCTATCAAGGTCTTTCACCATTTGATTGGTTTCAATTAGGTCACCCCTCATTCTTCTGAATTCTAGTGAATACAGGCTTTGCATACGACAAGCCATTTAATCCTGGAATTATTTTCGTTAACCTCCTTCGAACCCTCTCCAATTATGCAAATGTCCACCTCTCATTCTTCTATACCCTGAATACACAAGACCGTAAGACATAGGAGCAGAATTAGGCTATTTGGCCCATCCAGTCTGCTCCACATTTCAGTCACCGCAAATCCTTTTTTCCACTCCTCAGCCTCATTCCCTGACCTACTCCCTGTAACCTTTGATGCTGTGTCCAATCAAGAACCTATCAATCCCTGCCTGAAATACACCGAGCGACCTGGCCTCTACAGCTGCCTGTGGTAATAAAATCCAAAAATTCACTGCCCTCTGGCTAAAGAAATTTCTCTGCATCTCTGTTTTAAATGGTAGCCCCTCTATCCTGAGGCTGTGCCCTCTTGTCCTAGACTCTCCCGCCATGCGAGACTTCCTTTCCACATCTACTCTGTCTAGGCCTTTCAACATTCAAAAGGTTTCAATGAAATCCCCCTCATCCTTCTAAAATTCCAGCTGCCAGCAAAGAACTAATCTCTTCATTGTACTCCTTCTACAATAAATACCTATTTTTTTATGCAAAGTGACCAAATCTGTGTACTTTACTCCAAGTACAATCTTATCAAGGCCCCATATAAATGTAGTAAGCTGTGAAATTGTGTACTCAAAACATTTGTCTTCCTAATTGGAGTTACAAGAGAGTGCAGATACTGGAAGCTGGAGCACGAACCATCTGCCAGAGGAACTCAGCGTGTTGAGCAGCATCAGAGAGGGTATAGGAACTGTTGATATTTCCGGTTGAAACCCTATTTCAGGATTGCTTGCTTGTTTGCTTGTCTTCTAAATTACTGGCCACAACTTCACGTTAGCATTTTTTGACTTGTGTACAAGTACACCAGGTCGATTCTGACAATTGACCTCTCCAAATCTGTCACCTTTTATAAAATACTGCCTTTCTGTTATATTCATCAAAATAAATAACCTCAATTTTCCGCATTATATTCTAACTGCCAGACTCTTGCCTACCCTTTCTAAGAAGGGATGGAGACAAAAAGCTGGTGACCATTGGGCAGCTAACCTATCATAGAACATAGAAATCTTTAGCACATTACAGGCCCTTCGGCCCATAATGTTATGCCAACCATGTAACCTACTCTAGAAACTACCTAGAATTACCCTACCGCACAGCCCTCTATTTTTCTAAGCTCCATGTACCTATCTAAAAATCTCTTAAAATACCTTAAAATCTCTTAAAATTGTATCCATCTCTACCACCGTCACTGGCAGTGCATTCCACGCACCCACCACTCTCTGTGAAATACTTACCTCTGACATCCCCCCGTACCTACTTCCAAGCAGGATACTTGGTAGTGTGGAGGAGCAGAGGGATCTCGGGGTACATGTCCATAGATCCCGGAAAGTTGCCTCACAGGTGGATAGGGTAGTTAAGAAAGCTTATGGGGTGCTAGCTTTCATAAGTCGAGGGATAGAGTTTGAGAGTCGCGATGTAATGATGCAGCTTTATAAAACTCTGGTTAGGCCACACTTGGAGTACTGTGTCCAGTTCTGGTCACTTCACTATAGGAAGGATGTGGAAGCATTGGAAAGGGTACAGAGAAGATTTACCAGGATGCTGCCTGGTTTAGAAAGTATGCATTATGATCAGAGATTAAGGGAGCTAGGGTTTTACTCTTTGGAGAGAAGGAGGATGAGAGGAGACATGATAGAGGTGTACAAGATAATAAGAGGAATAGATAGAGTGGATAGCCAGCACCTCTTCCCCGGGGCACCACTGCTCAATACAAGAGGACATGGCTTTAAGGTAAGGGGTGGGAAGTTCAAGGGGGATGTTAGAGGAAGGTTTTTTCCTCAGAGAGTGGTTGGTGCGTGGAATGCACTGCCTGAGTCAGTGGTGGAGGCAGATAGACTAGTGAAGTTTAAGAGACTACTAGACAGGTATATGGAGGAATCTAAGGTGGGGGCTTATATGGGAGGCAGGGTTTGAGGGTCAGCACGACATTGTGGGCCGAAGGGCCTGTAGTGTGCTGTACTATTCTATGTTCTATAAGCACCTTAAAGCTATCTCAGCCCTGAGAAAAAGCCTCTGGCTATCCACACGATCAACGCCTCTCATTACACCTCCCAACGGAAAAACTCCCGATTTCATTATTAATAGCAGGATATCTAGAATATTGTGAAATATTTGGCAAAGTCAATTTGAGCTTTAGACTCTTAGTTTCTTTCCAACTGTGATAAGATTGCTGAACAGATCCTGACCCGGATCTGGGCCGTACTCTCCAAATATCCAGACCTGCCTCTCGGCTTTTTTGCACTACCTTACTTTCCCTTTTCTATTTATGATTTATAATTTAAATTTTTATTATATTTACTATCGATTAGTACTCCAGGGAGCGCGAAGCGCAGAATCAAATATCGCTGTGATGATTGTACGCTCTAGTATCAATTATTTGGCGACAATAAAGTAATAATAATAGTCAATTTGGTAAAGTCAATTTGGGCTCTTAGCGCTGTGACTAATACTTGATGCGTGCCTGCCCCAGGATCAGCAGTCTAAATAAAATTAACAGCATCCTTAGACTCACTACAACACACATCAAAGTTGCTGGTGAACGCAGCAGGCCAGGCAGCATCTCTAGGAAGGGGTACAGTCGACGTTTCAGGCCGAGACCCTTTGTCAGGACTAACTGAAGGAAGAGCTTTTGAGCTTTTCCCCCTTTTAAATCTCTTACTAGCTCTTTCTTCAGTTAGTCCTGACGAAGGGTCTCGGCCTGAAACGTCGACTGTACCTCTTCCTAGAGATGCTGCCTGGCCTGCTGCGTTCACCAGCAACTTTGATGTGTGTTGCTTGAATTTCCTGCATCTGCAGAATTCCTCATGTTTATGTTTTTGTTTTTAGACTCGCTGCTTTGGGTTTTGGAAATACAGACAGACAAGACAGATACACACAGACACATCATGTGTGACAAATGCACCCATCATGCTGCAGCAACAGCGTCAACAGTTCAGTACACTGGGCACGTAATTAAATATACTTCCAATTGAATCAGGACTAAAGAGCAAACCCAGAGCAGCTCCTGGCTAATAGCCTTCCACCACCACCTAGCTTCTTTAAACCTACACTTATTATTCTCCAACTGAAACTGAACGTTGAACTAAACGATTGCCAACTAAGTTACATTGCACTAAAGAACGTCAGTGGACTAACTCTGAACCCAGCAGTGGAGTGAAATCAGTAAATCCATTACAGAATACTTCTTATAGTTAAAAATGAAATCCTTCAAAAAGTAAGTCATTATCTTGAACAGAGTAATTGATTGGAATTGTGTTTAGTTGAAGTTCAAGTCACAGAACAGGCCCTTTAACCCATCCAGTCTGCCAAACTATTATACTGCGTTGTGTCATCGGCTCGCGCCTGGACCATGGCCCTCCATAACTCTCCCATCCATGTACTTACCCAACTTCCCTTAAATGTTGAAATTGAACCCGCACCCACCACTTCCGCTGGCAGCTTGTTCCACACACTCACCAACCTCTGTGAAGAAGTTCTCCCACATGTTCCCCTTAAACCTTTCACCCTTAACCTATGACCTCTGGCTCTAGTCTCACCCAACCTCAATGGAAAAAGCCTGCTAGCATTTACAATATCTATACTCCTCATACTTGAGAACTGAGGTGAGCAGCAACTGGACAGATAAATAGATCTGCAAAAAGCTAAGTGCTTGAAATCTACAGTGTAATAATTGCTGAAATATTAGTATATATTGATGATATATTGGATGGGGCCATGAAAGAAGGCAAGACATTTCTGGATTTAGTCCAATGCAATAAAGTAGGCTGGAAGTAGCTGCTTTATAATCCAGATATTCTTTCTGGGGAGAAACATGTACAATCAATGCCTCCTGGATGGTAAACATTCCTGGACTGTTTCAATAGCTTGACGTTTTATATTCTGTTTTTCACTCATTTTTTGCTGTTTGCGCAATTTTTTTTGTGCATTGGGTGCTCGATGTTTTCTTTGAACATGTTCTGTGGTGTTTCTTTGTTTCGTGGCTGTCTGTGGGGGAGCAAACCTCAGGGTTGTATACTGCGTACGTACTTTGATAATAAATGCACTTTTTGAAGCTTTGAATAAAGAGTTAAACAGTAGAATGAAACAAAAAATCTCATCGGAAAATACCCCTGTACACAGCAAAACTCCTCTGCTCTGATCCATTCAACACTACAAATAACAGCTTCAGCAGCAGAATCTGCTGAATGTAAAAATGCATGGGATAAATGAAATCGCATTAAAAAGAGAGTAAGAGGAGCAAAGATACAAAGCAAAAATAAACAGGCAACTAAAAGTAAGGGAATCTTATGATCTTCTCCAGGATATCAAGAAGGCTGTCAGACAGTTAACAGAGCTGATAATGGACAAAAAAGCAACAGCAGGTATGGCAGAGGTATTATATCAGCACTTTGAAATAAGTAGGCCACTGGAATATCCAATGAAATACAATTAGATAAAGAGGCATTGGCAGGAAGGCTGATAGTACTTCAAGTGAATGTCACCCGCCATAAGGAAAGGAGACATTTGTCTCCTTAAGACCATAAGACACAGGAGCAGAATTAGGCTATCGAGTCTGCTCTGTCATTCAATCATAGCAAATCCTTTTTTCCCCTCCTCAACCCCATTCCCTGGCCTTCTCCCCGTAACCTTTGATGCTGTGTTCAATGAAGAACCTATCAATCTCTGCCTTAAATACACCCAACAACTTAGCCTCCACAGTTGCCTGTCGTAACAAAATCCACAAATTCACCACCCCCGGCTAAAGAAATTTACCCGCATCTGTTTTAAATAGACACCACTATATCCTGAGGCAGTGCCCTCTTGTCGTAGATTCACCCACCACGGGAAACATCCTTTCCACATCTACTCTGTCTAGGCCTTTCAGCATTCGAACAGTTTTAATGAGATCCCCTTCATCCTTCTAAAATTTCAGCGAGTAAAGCTGCCATTAAATAACTAATCTCTTCATTGTACTCCTTCTATAATAAGCATCTACTTTCATATGTTTGTCATGAGGATTTCTTGTTGAACTGGTCAATGAGAATCATGGGGAGTGCCTCACACAAAGGAAGAAGGTTTTGATCACTAAATGATTGTCTCAGCCACAGAGCATCATTGCAGAAGTTCTTCATGGCAGTGTCATGGGTACAACTACTTCAGCTGCTTCATGAATGAACACAGCTCCAACAACACTCAACCAGTGTAACATCATCTAATACAACACAGCTTGCTTAATTGGTACTCTATTCACCATTCTAAACTTTGACTCTTTTATCTACAAGTAACCCATGGCTGCACTGTATTTACTGCCTAGATTACTCTGGCAACTACTCTTGTTTTGCAGTAGCAATACATAAAATATACTATAAATTACAGTAAGAAATATAAGGAAAAAATTAAGTAAGTGGTACAGAAAGAGAGCAAAAATAGTGCAGTAGCGTTCATGGGTTCATTGACTGTTCAGAAATCTGATGACGGAGGGCCAGAAGCTGTTTCCTTGGGCTCCTGTACTTCTTCCCTTATGTATAGTATAGTATAGGCATCCGTTAGTTTTGTGAGACCATGAATTTGCGCCTTGGAAGGTTTCCAGGGCGCAGGCCTGGGCAAGGTTGTATGGAAGACCGGCAGTTGCCCATGTTGCAAGTCTCCCCCCACACCACCGATGTTGTCCAAGGAAAGGGCATTAGGACCCATACAACTTGGCATCGGTGTCGTCACAGAGCAATGTGTGGTTAAGTGCCTTGCTCAAGGACACAACACGCTGCCTCAGCCAAGGCTCGAACTAGCAACCTTGAGATCACTAGAAGAATGCCTTAACCACTTGGCCACGCTTCTTCCCTGATGATCGTACTGAAAAGAGGGCATGTCCTGGATGGTGGGGATCCTCAAGGATTATTGCCACCTTTTTGAGGCATTGCCTTTTGAAGATAAAGTGCAGAAGATATTTACAGAGACAGTTGCAAGGAAGGACTTCAGTTATGTGGACAGACTGGAAAAACAAGGGTTATCCTCTTCGGACAGAGCATTATTTAAATCAAGGGCATAGACAGTGTATTAGACAGAAACTTAACCAATTCGAAGAGGGCTCAAGAACAAAAGGGATATAGAATGAGAGTGATTAGCAAAAGAATCAAAGGTCACAAATGAAAGTATTTTGTTTTAAACAGTGATGCAGTGCCTAGACTGCTAGGGAGAGTCATGCTTAAAAGGGAACTGGGCATGAAAATAGATAGCTCGATCGCTCTTGCATTGATCCAGTGAATAATCAATGAGCTAAATGCACTTCTTCTACATTATAAAAGTTCTGATTCATGATCATCATGTGCTTAACCCTATTGCGTTTCTAGAATACTTCGGGGAAAACAGAACTGAGTAATGCTGTCCTGACAGTTTAAAAAATTGCAGTTGTGCTTTATTATATTCCCACCATACAGTTTCCCTCATTTTTACACCACAGAGACTGTGGAATGACTGTAGTTAAGAAGTGCTGAGATAAGCACTTGAATCACCAACGTACCAAGAACTGGGAATGGGGTTAATAGGGAAGGGTGCCTAAAGATCAGAGTGAATATGTTGAGCCACATGGTGTACAATTCTATGGAACATGCTGCACTTCAGCAAGAACCATTCTTTGTGAACTGCTCAGTGCAGCTCACTCGGAGCAGACCTATATTTTCCATGATGTATTTTCAAGGGTAGCCTGGTTGGTAGCACACTTTGGCAACAGCTGATGCATTCACAGTTAATTGTCATAAGAGCCCAGCCCAGACATTGCAGTGAGTAAACATTTCTCCTCTCACAGGATGTGTGAATCTGTCCTGACGCCACAGGCTCTGAGGTAATACTCTCTCCCCTATACACCAGAGCTCACTTCTCAGTTGGGATGTTGTATTCTGCAGCTGCTGCATCAAAGGCAGAACTATATCATGGGATCATAAGCACCCATGGAAGACATCAAAAATTCCCAGTCTGGAGGAGACCAGCCTTCCAGCAACAACAGCCACAGGGGTAAGTCCATAAAATAGTAGGAGAGGACTTCATGAAAAGAGAGGCTTTAGCAAAGACTAAACCATGATTCTGAAAATCACTTTGGAAATACAACAATCATATTCATTGACACATCACACCACAATATATCAAACACTCCAACAAAATGCCATTCCAAATGCCTTCTCAGGGTTGAAGTGTCTACTGTTGGTAGAATGACTCACAGAAGGTTCCATTTACACTGCTCTCTGTAAGGAGTTTGCATGTTCTCCCCACGACCCCATGGGTTTCCTCCCACATTCCAGACATATGGGTTAGTAGTTTAATTGGTCACATGGGTGTGACTGGATGGCATGAGCTCGTGGGTTCGAGGGGCCTGTTACTGTACAGTATCTCTAAATAAAGAAGTGACATACATTCTTGAAGTACAAAGTTCAGAGCTACAATATCCACTCTTTCCCTGTATTGGTGTTGGGGCATTATTACCTATGTATACAGTTTATCTGTCACGTGTTAGCTTTCTTCTATGAACCTACAAACAGATTAACATTATAGGCTGAAAATTCTTCCACCACCTATAAATGATGTCACAAGGTTAATGAACATGAGCTTCAAACAAATGGAACAATCAGCATTTGTTATGGTGTCTCACTATGGCATGACATCTCAATGAGCTACCTAGTGCCACTATTTCAGACCTCACTAAGTAGCCCTGTTGTTTTGTGCTGCAGTCAGCCACAAGATCCATTAGGAATTTTCTTACAAGTTTTCTTAAGTGAGCCTTCTAATCAGTTTGGGCTTTGCCAGGGCCACTTGGTTTCAGACCTCATCACAACCTTGGTCCAAGCATGAGTCAAAGTGCTATGGGTGAGAGGGATCTCCCTTGACTTCAAGATAAGCACTGTCAGAGCATCAGGGAGGCCTGGTAAAACTGACGCTACCAGGCAATTATAAAGGGGAGATCATTTCAATGGCTGGTGAAAAGCTCATATAGTATAAGTAAAAACTGACTGTGGTTTTTGTAGGCCAATCATCCTGGTCCCAAGGCACTGTTGCAGGAGTTTCTCAGGGTATATTCAACATGACGTTAGGACTTAAGATATTTGTTGATGATTGCACAGTATTCAACTTCATTCACAACTTCTCAACAAATAAAGCAGTCCATGCCTGTAAGGCTTTTGTTGATTTGTCACAAGCAATATTTCCGATGAGCAATATTTTTGACAAGTCACAAAAGTACCAGTCAATGGCCATCTCCAATGAGATATAGTGTAACCACCAACTCTTGACATTCAATAGCATTATCAATGCTGAGTTCTCACCACATCAAGATCAGAGTTGGGGGGGGGGGAGTGGTTTACCATTGTCTAGAAGCTTAACTGACCCATGATGTTGCTAGAACAGGTCAGAGACTGGAGCTATTGAGATGAGTGACACACAGATCTATTGGCTCACACTAAATGTTCATTCCACCCATTATCAGTGCACAGGAGCACTGCGTCAACAATCTATAAAATGAGATACTCCACCATTACCACTTTAACCCATGACCTCCACCAGCAGCAATTACAAGGGCAGCAGGCATATGATATCACTCAGATCTGCAAGCTCCCCTCCAAATTATATATTGTCCAGACTCGTAAATGTTCTGCTGGTTCATCTTTGCCACTGTGTCAAAACCTAAATTCTGGAGTCCCTTCCCTAACAGAAGAAACTGACGGGATTGAAGAAGTAGCTCACTACTACCTCGTCAAGATGAACTAGGTTTGGG
Organism: Mobula birostris; assembly: GCF_030028105.1. Taxonomy (NCBI): domain Eukaryota; kingdom Metazoa; phylum Chordata; class Chondrichthyes; order Myliobatiformes; family Myliobatidae; genus Mobula; species Mobula birostris. Next base: position 61,555,992 of record NC_092385.1, read on the forward strand.
CAAATACAGGCCTTGCCAGCAATGTCCACATCTATAAATCAATTTTAAAAAGTAAGTGTTCTTCTCTCTGATGAGATTAATATAATCAGCAGGTGATGTGCACAACCTTGATGTGAGTGGATGGGTGCAATTTCAAATAACCTTTATGGAATTGGACACAGTCAGTTGAGATCAGAATAAGGACAACAAATCAATGCAGTGTAGTGTAGCTCCTCTGTTAGCTGGTTGTCAGAAAACAACAACTATGTAAGTGACAGTCGTTTAAGTGCAAAAGAGAGAAATCTCTTGTGTGGGACCTTATCAAAAGCCTTCTGAAAATCAAAATACATCCTTTCTATGTAGCCCCTTGTCAAGACTACTCATTACATCCTCAAAGAGTTCCAGAAGATTTGTCAAATATGATTTTATTCCGTAAGTTCATGCTGACTCTGTTCAACTCATTTCAAAGTGTTCTGTTATAAATCCTTCATTACAGATTACAGCATTTTCCCCACCATAGACATTAGGCTGACAGGTTGGTAGTTTTCTCTCCTTTTTTCCCCTTCAAGGGTAGGTTACGTTTGTTGCCCTTCGATTTGTAGAAACTATCTCAGAATGCCTAGAACTTTAGAAGCTGATGTCCACAGTGTTTGCTATATATTCAGTGGCCACTTTATTAGCTACACCCGTACATCTTCTCGTTATTACAAATATCTAATCAGCCAATCATGTGGCAGCAATGCAGTTCATAAAAGCATACAGACATGGTCCAGAGATTCAGTGGTTGTTCAGACCAAATATCTTATTGGCGAAGAAATGTGATCTATGTGACTTTAACTGTGAATGATCATTGTTGCCAGACAGGGTGGTTTGACTATCTTAGAAACTGCTGATCTCCTGGGATTTTCACAACAGTCTCTAGAGTTTACAGAGAATTGTGCAAAAAACAAAAAAAAAAATCCAGTAAGGGGCAATTCTACAGGCAAACTCACCTTGTTAATGAGAAGTCAGAGGAGAATGGCTAGCTTAGTTCACGCTGTCAGTAACTCAAATAACCATGTGTTACAACAGCGGGTGCAGAAGAGCATTTCTTAAAAGCACAACACATCAAACCTTGAAGTGATACCTAATAAAGTGGCCATTAGGTGTATTTCTAACTATAAACTGAAAACTTTGGGATACATGCCACTGGGACCTTGGGAATTATTGGCTTTTAGTCTTATCTACTTCCAGAGTACTATTTATTTTACCAATGCTTCTTCCTTATTCCCTCTAAACTTTTGATTATCTGACACTTCTGTGTCTTCTATGAAGACATACACAAGGTAGTTGCCATTTCCTCATTCTATAATGATCCCTTCACGTTCTGTCATTAAGCATTAAACATTTCACCTGGCTTTGTCGTTTCCTCTTTACATAGCTATTGAAACTCTCATAGCATGTTTTTTTTTGTTTCTTAGCACTTAATCTTATATTCCACCTTTTCTTTCGTCAATTTCCTGGTCCCACTTACAGAGTTCTAAAGTTTTCCTCATCCACTATGATTTTTGGTAACTGTATAATCCTCATCCTTTGATTTAGAACTAACTTTAATTTCCATTGTCAGTCATGGATTGACTACCTGTCCTGTTGGTTTTTAGTGCTTTGACTTATTAGATCTTAACTGGAAATTAATATTACTTTAAATTCTAGGCATTGTCTGTCCACAAATTTATCTGTAAATATTTGTCCAATCAACCAGCAATGTTCCTCTCATGCCCTCAGTTTTCTTTGTTTAGTTCCAGATTGAACTACATCACTTCAAACTTAATACAAAATTCTATAATATTTTGGTTATTCTTTCCAAAAGCAACAATTAACACACAAAAATGCAGAAGAACTCAGTACGAAATGCAGCATCTATGGAAGGAAATAGACAGACAGGAAATATGGAGGAAATAGTCCTTTATCTGGTCTGCTTGAAATGTCGACTGTCCATTTCACTCCATAGCGTTTTGTGGATTGCTGCAGACTACAGCATCTGCAGTTTCTTGTGTTTCCAGATCATCAACTGAACCTTTCTCACTGCACAAAGCAAGATATGCAATACCCTCTTCCCTACTTGGCTCCTTAACAAGTTGATCAGAAAATAACCAGAAATATATTCAACTAATTTGAATTTCATTATACTACTAATTTGACTTGTCCAGTCTATATGTAGATTAATGTTCTGCATAATATTTATCAGGAACACTCTTTATAGCTAAATGTAGCTATTTAAGTTGCCCTTTACAACCAACCTTACATCTGAAACATGCACCTCTTGATTAATAGAGAGCACAACAACTATTTGATTGTTTCTCATTAACTATTACCAATATTCACTGATCATTGCTGTTCTTAGCTTGACTCAAACTGATTCTAACTCTATATCATGACCATTTCTCACCATTTTATTAACTTCATCCCTTGAGCATTCAGTTCCCACCTCTGGTCACCTAACCTTGTTGTACATTAGATAAAAGATAAGACATACAGATCAACCCTAAACACTAAAAAGCACCGCCCAGCTCATGCTTTCTTCCCATTACTGTCATTGGGAGAGATGTACAGGAGCCTGAAGACCCACAGTCAATGATTTTGGAACAGCTTCATCAGACATCCCACCTCTCCTGGAAGTTCCGGGAGTCTCCCGCAAATTAATAGTGGCTCCCTGATGCCTGCAAATTATATACAATGTCCTGGAAATTGATTTTTTTTGAGAGCGAGCGTGAGACAGCACGCGAGAGAGAGCGTGAGAGCGAGCGTAACAGCAAGAAAGCAAGCGCGAGAGAGCAAGCGCAAGTGAGAGCAACCACTAGAGAGAGAGCGAGAGAGCACGCGTGAGAGAGCGAGAGCAAGAGTGAGAAAGCAAGCGCAAGAGAGTGAGAGCGAGAAAGCAAGCGCGCGAGAGAGAGCGAGAAAGCAAGCGCGCGAGAGCGAGAAAGCAAGCGCGAGAGAGAGAGCGAGAAAGCAAGCGCGAGAGAGAGTGAGAGCGAGAAAGCAAGCGCGCGAGAGAGAGCGAGAAAGCAAGCGCGCGAGAGCGAGAAAGCAAGCGCGAGAGAGAGAGCGAGAAAGCAAGCGCGAGAGAGAGTGACAGCGAGAAAGCAAGCACGAGAGAGAGTGACAGCGAGAAAGCAAGCGCGAGAGCGAGCGAGAAAGCAAGCGCAAGAGAGCGAGAAAGCAAGCGTGAGAGTGCGCAAGAGCAAGAGCGAGCAAGCATGAGACAGCAAGAAAGCAAGCGCAAGAGATCGAGAGCAAGAGCGAGAAAGCAAGCACGAGTGAGAGCGACCACAAGCGAGAGAGCACGAGGGCAAGAGCAAGAGCGAGAGAGTTCCAAAAAAAGTCAGAGTGGCAGAGTGTTCCAAAAAAAAATATAAAACGTACGTCACCCTAGACTACACTAAAGTGTACCCCGCCTAACAGCGGTCAGAATAATGACAGTGTTGCTCGCTGCACTGTTTGCAACAGTGACTTTTCTATTGCCCATGGTGGGTTAAGACTGTAAAAGACGTGTTGAAGTGAGTTTAACAGGTGTCATTCGTTCATTAGCATAGCTAACGTTATTTAAACTAGCTGGCTGGCTGCTAAGGAGCTACTCTATTGCAGACATATCACCTCTCCCGGAAGTCTCCCGCAAATCGATGGTGCTACCTCCCTGAATTGAGTTTTTGCAGTGTGGGATGTCTGGCTTCATCCACTTTGCCATCAGATTTCTGAACGGTCCATGAACGCTACTTCATTATTTTACTCTCTTTTTCCACTATTTTCTTACATACACTTCTTATTGTAACTTTTAGTAGTTTTGATGCATTTCACTGTACTGCTGCCACAAAATAACAAGTTCTATGACATACACCTGATTCTGATTCAGGTCCAAGGGCGATCACCAACCACACATTTCTGGACCAATGTAGCCTAAAATGAAAACGTATCAGCACAATTGTGGTTCTTACTGTTTGTCTTTTTGGTGCTGAAAATCTAAATTCTGACAGCAAGCCCCAGAACATGCTTCCAGTGTGGTGTGATGTGACCCAGAAAGTGTCACTACAGTGCTGCACTCTAGGTCAAGCCAATTTTCACCTCCGTTCTGCATTTTTTCAGTGCTATGCAATCAGATGTTTCAGGCCTTGAATTTAATAATTTGCTTACTTTCATGATTTCTGAGTCCAGGGTCTGTATCTGTACATGCACTATTCATGGAGAAAAAAAGTCTTTGATTGCCTTACAAGACTAAATGCATTTGTGTTTAAAAAGTGGAAGCCACACCTACCACTCTAATGACTTTGTATTCCTGTCAGAACAGCAACTTCCATGAAATATGTTTGATTTTTTTGAGCTCATTCTTGAATCTTTTCCTCTGCTCACCAAGTAATCGATTTCTGTGACAAACCTTGGAATAGAGTGCCTGTTTTGGGAGCATTAAGATTGTGAAAATTATCACGCACACAGCCATTGTGCACAAACACATCCGAATGCTTCAAGAATTGTCCCAGCTATAGGTCAGGCAGTCTCACTGTCTTGCTGGAAGGAGTGTGCTCGAGCCAGAGACACAGGGAGTATCGCTGTCATTAAAACACACGCAGCATTTGCAAGCCACTGTGACAATTTCTCAAGGGCAGTTCCAGCTGCCAACAGCCTGCAGCTGAGCTCATCAGCATACACATTACAATCTCAAGTGCTTGTGTGCACTAATTTGTAAGGAAACAGAGTGTGGGACTTAAATCTACTTATTGTAAGGTCTCAGCTGTTGACTAATAAAGTACTGCGGCAATAGGGAATCACAACAGGGGCAGATGAGCCTCTCACTGAAAGTTCCCAGCTGACTGACAGCTCCAGTATGATGGTCATTTGCCTCTTGACCCCAGGTCAATGGAGAAAGTTTGTGACAGAGCAAACCTTTCCAGGATGCCGCCCCCCTCTCCTCTCCATAAAAACAAAACATGAGAAAAGGATTCTTAGTTATTGTTTGCCCAGTCAGCTAGTTGGTTGGTCATAGTTATGGTTATCTGCATATCCCAAAACCTATAAAATGATAAATCTGAAAGGAGAGTTTAACTTAACCCCCTGGAGCATGTATACAATTGTTACACAGTGAAAAATCTGTAAATAACAATCAAAGGTGAGAGCAACGCACACAAAACATTGGAGGAACTCAGCAGGTCAGGCAGCATAAAAACACAATGTTTCAGGCCGGGACCCTTCATCAGGATATCACTGATGGGAACTGTATCAACACTGCTGTACAAATTAAGATGAGAGCCTCTGATGTAATTTCAATTGTGGAGCGTACCCTCATCTGTGCTGAATGCCTGCGGATGAATTACAAGAAGATTTCACTGTCACATGTACTCTCACTCACAACCTTGTGGTATTACTCCTCTACCCAATGTCACTACAGTTGACATTGCAGCTAGTATTCTTATGCAGCACTTGGCACTGTTCATGCAGCAATGGCTCCTGATAATGTGAAGGAGGATCTTTATACAAGCCTCAATTACTGCTTCTTTCAATGCAGTCCCGAGTATCAAGGATGACTTGCTTCTGCTCTTTGCACACAAGATGGTGAGAAGTGGAAATGGCTAATACAAGAGGGCATAATTTTAAGGTGATTGGAGAAAAGTAAAGGAGGGATGTTAGAGGTAATTTCATTATCTACAGAGTGGTGAGTGCATGGAGCACACTGCCAGGAGAGGTGGTAGATTAGGGACATTTAATAAACTCTTGGATAGGCACATGGATGACAGACAAATGGAGGGATATGTAAGAAGGAAGGATTAGATTGATCTTGTACCCCACTCTTTTAATGATAACTATGTGCATATTTTGGACAGGAGAACCGGTGGTTTGAAAGAGGGGTTAAAGTAGCCATCTTTGTCAAACTGGAAAACCCATCCCTGAACAGAGAGAGTGGGGTACGACACCACCTATCAGCTACTTACAATGTGGTCCTAACATCTCTACCCCTGCTCCTCCACTACGGTTCACACCTCCGTTCATGCAAAGGTAAGACTACATGATCCTCTTCCTCCTATATGACTCTTAGCGACCCTGATGTGATTACAATACCTTTAAACAACTCTCAGGGTTTATAAGCTGGAAAACTACCCACCATGGATCAGAACTGAAGAAGCCTCTTGGGTGAGTGACAAAAGGTCTTCTAGACAACTCAGCAGGTCCAGTTACCTTGATTTGCTACTGCTTGACATACAATGACCTGGATGACTGAAAACTTCATAGATATTTTCCCTAGATGACCAAAACAGTTTAACCATTTTGCATTACTAGCTAAAGGTAGCTGCAAATATTTTTGCCTTCATTTAGCACTCAAGTCCTATCAAGGTAGTAAATGGTGATTTCCTTAGATTCTCCTCTGTCCAGCTGACTCCCAAAACACCAACCATAAAATAACATGTGCTGCTGCTCAGATACAATGACAAGAGTAGAGCAGATGTGCATTCTCATCTTTGGAATCCCAAAGCCTATTTATCACCAAGGCATACAGGAGAAATGCAATGAAATATTCGCAGAACACCTGCTTGACCACTACAGTTCCAACTACACACAAAAGCTGTGAGAGACTCAGGGCAAAGCAGTTAGTTCGACCATCATTCTATGGACCATTTTAAAAGCTGCCCTCCCTCTGCAACCGACAAATACACTTTACAGCTGATTCCTCAGCATTCATAGTCATACTTTATTGATCCCGAGGGAAATTGGTTTTCGTTACAGTTGCACCATAAATAAACAGTAATAAAACCATAAATAATTAAATAGTAATATGTAAATTATGCCAGGAAATAGGCTCAGAGTGTCTGACCCTCCAAGGGAGGAGTTGTAAAGTTTGATGGCCACAGGAAGGAATGACTTCCTATGACGCTTGAGTGTTGCATCTTGGTGGAATGAGTCTCTGGCTGAATGTACTCCTCTGCCCAATCAGTCCATTATGTAGTGGATGGGAGACATTGTCCAAGATGGCATGCAACTTGGACAGCATCCTCTTTTCAGACACCATCGTCAGAGAATCCAGTTCCATCCCCACAACATCTCTGGCCTTACGAATGAGTTTGTTGATTCTGTTGGTGTCTGCTACCCTCAGCCTGCTGCCCCAACACGCAACAGCAAACATGATAGCACTGGCCACCACAGACTCGTAGAACATCCACAGCATCATTCGACAGATGTTAAAGGACCTCAGTCTCCTCAGGAAATAAAGACGGCTCTGCTCCTTCTTGCAGACAGCCTCAGTGTTCTTTGACCAGTCCAGTTTATTGTCAATTCGTATCCCCAGGTATTTGTAATCCTCCACCATGTCCACCCTGACCCCCTGGATGGAAACAGGGGCCACCGGTGCCTTAGCCTTCCTCAGGTCCACCACCAGCTCCTTAGTCTTTTTCACATTAAGCTGCAGATAATTCTGCTCACACCATGTGACAAAGTTTCCTACCATAGCCTTGTACTCAGCCTCATCTCCCTTGGTGATGCATCCAACTATGGCAGAGTCATCAGAAAACTTCTGAAGATGATAAGACTCTGTGCAGTAGATGAAGTCCGAGGTGTAAATGGTGAAGAGAAAGGGAGACAGGACAGTCCCCTGTGGAGCCCAGTGCTGCTGATCACTCTGTCGGACACACAGTGTTGCAAGCACATGTACTGTGGTCTGCCAGAGCGGTCTTCAAAGTGTGAAGTAAATTTATTATTAAAGTATATATATGTATGTCACCATATACTACCTTGAGATTCATTTCCTTGAAGGCATTTACAGGAAAATAAGAAATTCAATAGAATTTATGAATATACTTTACAAAGACTGACAAACTATCAATGTGCAAAAGACGACAAATCAGTTCTCCAATGTTGTTCTGTCTAGCTTTGGAGCCCCTGACAGCAGCCATCAGAGAGAATGAGAACTTTATAGGGATATCTGTGGGAAGACAGGTTCATTAACTGATGCTTTATGCGGATGATATTTTATTATTTGTGTCTGACCCTAGTCAATCAGCGCCATGTCTTTTTAACATTATAAAGTCTTACTTAAGAAAGGAGGGAGAGAGAAAACAGGCAATTATAGACCAGTTAGTCTGACATCAGTGGTGGGGAAGATGCTGGAATCAATTATAAAAGGTGTAATAGCGGCATATTTGGATAGCAGTGGCAGGATAGGTTCGAGTCAGCATGGATTTACGAAGGGGAAATCATGCGTGACTAATCTTATGGAACTTTTTTGAGAATGTGACTATGAAAATGGACATGGGAAAGCCAGTGGATGTAGTGTACCTGGACTTTCAGAAAGCCTTTGATAAGGTCCTACATAGGAGGTTAGTGTGCAAAATTAGAGCAAATGGTATTGGGGGTAGGGTACTGACATGGATAGAAAATTGGTTGGCAGACAGGAAACAAAGAGTAGGGATTAATGGGTCCTTTTCAGAATGGCAGGCAGTGACTAGTGGGGTACCGTAAGGCTCGGTGCTGGGACCGCAGCTATTTACAATATACAAACGTTTCTACATTAATGATTTAGATGAAGGGATAAAAAGTAACATTAGCAACTTTGCAGATGACACAAAGCTGGGTGGCAGTGTGAAATGTGAGGAGGATGTTATGAGAATGCAAGGTGACTTGGACATGTTAGATGAGTGGGCAGATGCAGTTTAATGTGGATAAATGTGAAGTTATCCACTTTGGCGCCAAGAACAGGAAGGCAGATTACTATCTGAATGGTGTCAAGTTAGGAAAAGGGGAAGTACAACGAGATCTAGGTGTCCTTGTTCATCAGTTACTGAAAGTAAGCATGCAGGTACAGCAGGCAGTGAAGAAAGCTAATGGCATGCTGGCCTTCATAACAAGGGGAGTTGAGTATAGGAGCAAAGAGGACCATCTGCAGTTGTACAGGGCCCTGGTGAGACCACATCTGGAATATTGTGTACAGTTTTGGTCTCCAAATTTGAGGAAGGACATTCTAGCTATTGAGGGAGTGCAGCGTAGGTTCACAAGGTTAATTCCCGGGATGGCAGGACTGTCATATGTTGGAAGATTGGAGCAACTGGGGTTGTATACACTGGAATTTAGAAGAATGAGAGGGGATCTGATTGAAACATATAAGATTATTAAGGGACTGGACACGCTAGAGGCAGGAAACATGTCCCCGATGCTGGGGGAGTCGAGAACCAGAGGCCACAGTTTAAGAATAAGGGGTAGACAATTTACAACGGAATTGAGGAAAAACTTTTTCCACACAGAGGGTTGTGGTTCTGTGGAATGCTCTGCCTCAGAAGGCAGTGGAGGCCAATTCTCTGGATTCTTTCAAAAAAGAGTTAGATAGAGCTCTTAAAGATAGCAGAGTGAAGGGATACGGGGAGAAGGCAGGAAAAGGGTACTGATTGTGGATGATCAGCCATGATCACAGTGAATGGTGGTGCTGGCTTGAAGGGCTGAATGGCCTACTCCTGCACCTATTGTCTATTGTCTAGACTCACAGGTTATAAGGTTAATTGGACAAAATCAGAAGCACTACCGTTGACTGCATATTGCCCTGCATCTGCTTTTTACCCAGGCCAATTTCACTGGCCAAAGAAGGGTACGTATATGATATTTAGGTATTAATTTTCCCCCTCAACTGAAGGATTTAGTAAATGTAAATTTTGATCCATTATTGCAGAGAATTTCATGTGATGTAGACAGACGGTCATCATTCTATTTGTCAATGTCGAGAAAAGTAAATGCCTTGAAGATGAATAGCATTCCAAAGGTTAATTATCTGTTCCAATCGTTACCAGTTCAAATCCCATCAACATACTTTAAGCAATTTGATAAAATAATTAAGGCTTTTATTTGGAATGGTAAATGCCCACGCTTAAACTTTAACAAATTACAATTGCCAGTTGAAAGGGGGGGCTTAGGTTTGCCAAAGTTAATATACCATTACTATGCCTTTACTCTTAAGCATTTAGCACATTGGTCTCTCCCTCCGGAGAGCGCGCCTCCTTGGTATTGTATTGAGTGTTCTGCTCTTCCTCCCACCCCTCCATTTTGTCTATCAAGTTACCTCCTGAGGCAAGGTCTCACCCAATTATATCACATATGCATTTGTTTTGGAATAAGATAGCTAGATTATTTAAATTTAATCCATATTTGAATGAAGCCTCGAGTATCTGGATGAATCCGAAGTTCTGTATTGATAAGTCCACTTTCTTCTGGAGGGAATGGCAAGGGAAAGGTATAATTAAATTGGGAGACCTTTATAATGGTGACAGTTTAAAATCTTTTAATCAATTATCCCAACAGTACGATATCTCTAGGTCACAATTTTGGAGATATCTTCAACTGCACCATTTGCTACATACAACTTTTGGTTCCACAGCAACCCCCACAAGTTGCTACAATACTGTCTACTGTACTGGCTGCATATGGTAAAGGTCACAAAGCCTCAAATTATTATTCAGCTTTAACACAAATCTCCGGGGACAAATTTCTGTTGGGTCTTGAAAGATCATGGGAAAGAGACCTGAGTGTGACTTTTGAGACAAAGGAGTGGGACAAAATTTGCAAAAATGTCAAAACAATGTCAAGACCTGAGGGTGCGCCTTATTCAGTTTAAGATTCCACACTGTTTTTATTGGACTCCAGCGAGGTTACATAGATTAGAATTGAAAAATACCCCTAAATGCTGGCGCTATGAGGCGGATAAAGGGGACTTAGTGCATGCGCTCTGGTCCTGTCCCAGAATTCAAGAATTTTGGATTATGATACATAAGTATATTGGTGAAGTTTCAGGTATTCAACTCCCTTTCTGCCCCAGACTTTTTTGTCTTGGGAGACACACATTGGGCTACTTGGGGATAAACACTCTCAAAATTGGATCCAGACAAGTATAATGGTAGGAAGACAAATTATACTTAGAGGTTGGAGGAACTTGGGGGGGAACCATCATTTCAGGAGTGGGCCACAGAAATAGCCAAAGAGGCAGCTTTTGAACGCATATCTTACAAACAGTTTGATAGATTGGACATCTAAGCACAAAAATGGGGCAAATATTTAGGTTTCCTGGGGGAGAAATAGTGGTGAATGTGTGATGAAGCATATTGCTGAATAACAGGCTTTTATGTTATTAGAGGTCTAAATAGACACACATGGTTATTATATTGATATTTATTTCTGCCATGTTTGTTTTTATTTTATGGATAATTTTATGTTTTGTAAGCTATGATTTACATAATTTCAACACTGACTCAAGGGATCGAGGAAAAATTTGTAAAAGAATTCAATAAAATTTAAATCATAAAAAAAAGTAAATAAATAATACTGAGGACCAGGGTTGTAGAGTCTTTGAAAGTGAGTCAGTTCAGAAGTTGTGGAATCAGTTCAGAGTTCAGGTTATCACACAGGTTCAGGAGCTTGATGGCTGTAAGATAATCATGGTAGCCCTCCACCGATTGGGATTGACCATGGATGTTGTGAGCTAGTCGTCAAAGTCGATATGCAAGCCAGGGCAGTACAATATGGAGAGCAAGCTGTTGTCCATACAGCAGGCTCCCTCCACCATGCAGAGGATGAGTTCAAAGGAATGGCAGAGATTGATACAGTCTGGCAACAGTAGTGAGCAGGAGATGTCAGTCAGTGTTGAACTCATCTTAGGGATTCCATCTCCAGATTTTTCCTCTTACTCTTGAAGCCTTCCCCATGAGTGAGTATAGCCACAAGGCAACAAAGGTTTGAGATCAGAGTTTTCCTTTCCTTGATGAGCTGCCAACCACAGTGGTGTGGGACCCAAGGCTCCTATAACTCCTGCCTAATGGTAGTAATGAGAAAAGAGTATGGCCTAGATGATGGGAGATTCTTAATGATAAATGCTGCTTTCTTGTGGCAGCACTCCTTGTAAATGTATTCAATGATTGGGAGGGCTTTGTTGGATTGGACTCTATCCACCACTTTCTGTAGAATTTTCTGTTCCTCAGCACTGATGTTTCTGTATCATTATGCTGACCATAGGAATGTACTTATCACTCTTCATTAAGGGATGTGATGTTAGAGGGATTAGTTATCTTTTTCATTCCTAAATTAATTTTAAAGTTTTCAATTACTTTGCAAAAGGTAATAGTATTTTATATAAATTCATTATACTTTAATTTTAAAGGAATTATTAACATTTTAAATTATTTAAGTGCATTTTAATTTTCTTTAAGCACCTCCATTCTTTGAAGTTGTTCTGAAGCAGCCCTCTAGCAGCATACTTTGCCTGGCAACCAGATGATTGAGCCAGATTGTTAGTGTAATGCTATTTCAGAGCCAGCTGTAAGATCTGGGTTCAATTGCTGCCATTATTCGTTAGGAGTTTATATGTCCTTCCCATAACTGTGTGGGTTTCCTTCAGGCTCTCACTCCAGTTTCCTCCCACATTCCAAAGACATAGGATTAAGATTAGTGAGTTTTGGACATGCTGGAAGCGTGGAACCATTTGTGGGCTGCTCAGCAGAATCTTTGTTTTGATTTGAGGCAAATGGCAAATTTCACTGTATGTTTCAATGTGCTTGTCACAAATAAAGCTAATCTTTATCTTCATAGTCCGGCAGCAAGACCTCAGCAAACTGGGTGCTACATGGCTGGAGGTTAGTGCGGGCAATGCAATCCCATAGAAGGTCAATGCTACGTGCAAGCCAAGCACAATCAGACCCACACTACAGGCTGGTGAGCCAAAGGCAGCAAATAGAGTTTGATATGTTAATTATTCTGAGGACAGCCCCATATGTGTCATCTTTGCTGTGAGATCCTATTCAGCTGACTGGACAAAATTTTTACATATATTCAATGATGCATTCAGCACTGTGTGCAGTAGTATTTCCAGGGATATATCCAAAACAGTGAATAAGGGGGAAGAGGTGGAAAAGAAATAAGTGCAAATTGAGAGTATGTCATAGAATCGTACAGTGAGGAAACAGGCCCTTTGGCGAATTGAGTTTATGCTGATCACCAACTGCACATTTACATTAATCCTATGTTAATCCCATTTATTTTCCTCAAATCCCCATCAACTCCGCCAAATCTACCACTCATCTACACACCAGGGACAATTTACAGTAACCAATTAACCTGGGAGGAAAGCAGAGGGCCTAGGGGAACTAATGGAGAATGTGCAAACTTCACACAGACTGCACCAGAGATCAGATTTGAACCTAGATCACCAGATTTGTGATGCAGCAGCACTACCACTTTACAACACCCGACAATGTGACACGATAGAGTCCAAAGTTACTCTGATAATGCCTTGGGATGTGTGAGGCATTTAGCTGTCAGAACAATTCATGGCAGTGCCACTAACCTCAGGACAAGGAAACCACTTCAGTATGAAATGACATTCGAGTATAAAAATGGAAAATTGGGATGAGTGTCTCACAAAGCTCTCATGAGAGAGCATTCAGTCATTAAATCTACTGTTCTACCCCAATAAATAAACCAGCATGTAATGGAAACTGATGGCTCCAGGCCTGTTTTTATGGTCTCCTAGAGCATGCTTGCTGATTTTCTCCTTTGAGAAAGGGATGTGCTGTTAATACTTTACTGGGAGGATTTGCTGCAAAGTGTTTCCAGACCACAAGAGATCATTCTCTTCATGAGTCTCTCCCCTTCCTGCAATGACGTATCTGCATCAATACACTGCCATCAGTTTTGCACTGTTTCCAACAGAGGAGGTCAATTTGTTCCATTAAATCGATGCCAGCTCACAGAACCCTCCTATTCGCTGCTAACTTTTTCCCTGGTAACCTATTCTTTTCCACAGTCAGAACAGCCGGAAGAAGATGGAAGAAACCGAAGTGGTCACATGGAGCAGGCAGATTCCAGAAGGACAATGCTCAAGGTCAGTTTCAAACCAAGGTCACTTGAATTGTTCTAACAGCTGTACCTCTATGCCACTCTTTCCATTCACAGAGACAGCGCAGCCCATAAGCCATTTCATGAATTGGTTTCTCAGCCTCAATTAGCAGAATTCTGTTTCTGCGCAGAACACCCAGGGACTGGTGGGCTGGTAATGCCACATTTTCCCCCTCTTCTCTCCTCCAACTTCATCTGTTGCTACTTATTGTGGTGATTTTGCTTCTCTATATTTCTGCAGAGCTATCTTGAACCTCATGCATGAATGTTCTTGCAGCCCTCAAAACCCACTGTCAGTCTCGGTGCAGTGTTGAAATGGATCTGTGAGCTTTTATATATTAATATTCACCTGCACCTTTGCAGTTTGCTCCATGCCCCACAGAGGTCAGGAAGCAAGCTGTTAGATGCAGGTATAAGAACTGACTAGCAGTTAACACGAAGCGAAGCATGGAGGCAGAAGACCATAAAACCACATAACACAGAACAGAATCAGGCTATTTGGCCCATCGATGGGCTCTGCCATCCAATCGTGGCTGATTTATTATCCCTCTCAACTCCATTCTCCTGCTTTTCCCCTGCAACTTTTGGTGCTCTGACTAATCAAAAACCTATCAACCTCCACTTTAAATATACCCAATGACTTGGCCTCCACAGGTATCTATGGCAATGAATTCAACAGATTCACCACCTTCAGAAGGAATAGCTGAAACATAAAATGCTTATTCTGTATCTACCTTGGCCAAAAAAGGCATTGCTGCTACATAGATGGGAGGAGGTACCAGAAAACCGACTATACTTAGATACGAAAAATCACGTGGTCAAGATTGGATGCATCGCACATTGCCAATCAACTGCAGATGGAAATTTCAAAAGTATTATGTGGAATCTTCGAGCCTTCACTCGGGACAGGGTTGGTACCAAACATGGTTGAATGGGAACATTACAATTTTGTTCACGACGACATAGATAAACTCAACAAGTGCAGGTTGGTCACTTAACTGCACGAATACACCAGCTTTTACAAATAATAACCAACGAGATGAAAAATAACAGTAATTTGGAGAGGTGTGAATTATTAACGGAGAACAGAGAACCATGTTTGACTAACTTAGGTTAAGTTTATTGACGAAGTAATAAAGGAGGCTAATGAGTATAATGTAGTAAATATCACACTATTAACTTTCAGATGGCATCCAAAAACATCTCTCAAAAAAGGTTATTCTAAAACTGAAACTGATGGAAGCGAAGAATCACTGATGGCATTGGTAAGAGGACGGCTCAAGGACTGCAAGCAGAGAACTGTTGCAAATGGCTACTTCTCAAACTGGTGAGAGACAAACAATGGTGTGGGTTCTTACTCGACAAGCAACCAGGGTTCTGGACCATTGTTCCATTGGCAAATTAAAGCAGCTAGGGAATTTAAACTGAATAAAATAGACCTCGAATTTAATAAAATCTCAGCAGTAACAGTAGCCTTATGAAATTACCAGATTGAAAGGCAAAAATGTTACTTTGAAACTTTGTAAAACAAGAGTTTAACATCCCATTTTACTCATCACCATGTAAAAAGGAATGTAAAATCCCAGAGAATATGAACAGAGAGATAACCAATGTCAATTGCAAGAACAAGGCTTATATTGTTCTTAAAGCTGAGCAGGTTAGGAAGCCAATACCATGATGGTTTAAATAGGCAAAAACAGACAGAAACTGTTCCCATTTGTAAAAGGCCAAGGATACAGATTTAAAATAACTGCTAAAGATCCAGGCTAACAAGAATAAAATCTCCGTGACACAGCAGGTAGTTATGATCTAGAATTCTGAAAGTGTGAAGGGCATATATTTAACTGAGGCTTTCAAAAGAGAACAGATAAAATCATGAGGGACAAAGTATTAAAGTAGAGCAGGTAAATTAAACTGACAAAGCTGGTATGAACCTGCCGGGCTGAATGGTTTCTTTCAGTGCTGTAATATTTCTATGATTCTAGCAAGTTTTGTAGCCATTTAAAATGGAGGAATATAGCTGAACTTTGCATTGCTTTTATTGAGGTTCTGCTGCAGCTCTGAAGTTTGGATCTATCTTTAGAATTAATTCTAACTATATACTGTGAACAATAAATCCAAACCCGAGAACTGACACAATTCAAGTTATCCAAATTGTTCTTCAACCAAAACTTCACAGGCTGTTTGGTTATCATGCTTAAATAAAGAACTAGGAAAAACAGTTAAAACTTTCTTTTAATCATGCGCGCCAATATTTATCTAACCTTACATCACGGTGTAAAATATACCTCCAAAGATACTTTATTCTTTTAAAAATAGCATTTTGCAATTTCCCACATCAAATACACTGTCTAACCAAGTGACAGGCAATATACATAAATTATTATATTATAGCTTAACAATCCTTCTGTTCAACATTTAGCAAACAGTTTCTTACCCCTGAGCATCAGAGTCAACTAGGATGCGGACAAGAATTCCTGTCACAGCTACCAATATTGGATAATGGTCCACACTTTCCAAACCTGAGGAAGTAGGAGGGAAGAAATAAAATCATTAGTACATTATTTTTAAAAATACAATCTCTAGCATGCCACATTGATCTACATTAAAGCAAGTGTGCAATAAAGTATGGAAGGTGTGTGTATTTTCATAGCCAAGCTTTAGATTTTTGGATTTGAAGAGAATTAAGGAATATGGGGATTAAACAGGAATGTAGGGTTGAGGTATAGGATCAGTCATGACTTGAGTGCACGCCATTTAGTTAATCTCTGCTTTTCTTAATATTGCAAGACTGGGGTATAAAATCCTCCTACCCACTGAACTGCAATATAATCTTAGGCCACTCTGCTGCCTAGGTCACATGATATTTTCCAGAATTTTACTCATGTCTATGGGTCAGTTTGACCGCCTCCTCCACTGTGTTTCAAGTAGTACCTATGCACCTGTACCACTAAAACACTAATGCAATCCACTTCAGCACTGGAATGTTCACTACAGCAAAAGAATGCATTTTTGGCATAGAAAGCATTCCGGTGCTGAAGCATTCTATGACACCTATGCATTGCAATAACAACACATGCACTTCCTGCAATCCACAGGTGTCATTGAGCTGAACAGCACTGAAATGACCCATCATGTCCATGCAGACCTTTTTGCTTATCTACACTGATCCCATTTGCCAGTACTAGTAAATATCCTTTTATGCTTTGCCTTTCTAAATGAATGTAGGAAATGTTAACCACTTCCTCCGCTATTGTGTTCCAGGTATCAGTCACTCACTGTAATGTAAGATTAAATCTAACAATTAGCTATGGAGAGGACAGCCAGCCAAACACTGCTCAAAGTTAGACAATAAAGAGCGCCTTAAAGACAGGAAACAGAAAGGTTTAGGGAGGGAACTCCAGAGGTTATGCCCAAACATGCCAGGCAAGCTCATCAACACCAAGATGAACTGATACTGTAAAAAAATTATTTATAAATACAACTCCTCAAAATAATTTGAGGGACTAAAAGAGATGAAGAATTTTAAATCTGAAGCATTGCAAAACTGAAAGCTGGTGCAGCTGGTGAGAGGTGTGTGAGGCTCAGGAAGTAGGGATGGAGGCAACAAAATTCTGGATAATCTCAATGAAATCCTGTTGAAAATTTGAAATAAAAACAGAAAATGCTGGAAACATTCAGCAAGTCAGACAGTACTTGTGAAAAGACAAGCACAGTTAATATTTCTGGGTCAAAACCCTTTGTCAGAACTGGGAAATGAGCTAGTTTTCAAAGTAAATTTATTATCCAAGTACATAGATGTCAATGTATACAACCCTGAGATTCATTTTCTTGTGGGCATACTCAATAAATCCATAATAGAACAGTAGCCATCATAGGATCAATGAAAGACCACACCAACTGGGTGTTCAACCAGTGTACCAAGTATAACTGCGCAAATACAAAAAGAAATAATAATAAAAAATAAATGAACAATAAACATGAGATGTAAAGTCCTTGAAAGTGAGTCCACGGGTTGTGGAACATTTCAGTGATGGGCAAGTGAAGTTGAGAGAAGTTATCCCCTTTGGTTTAAGAGCCTGATGGTTTAAGAGTAGTAACTTCCTGAACCTGGTAGTGTGAGTCCTGAGGTTCCTGTACCTTCTTTCTGATGACAGCAGAGAGAAAAAAGCTTTACCTGGGTGGTGGGGGTCCCTGATGATGGATGCTGCTTCCTTGTGACAACGCTTCATGTAGATGTGCTCAATGGTGGGAATGGCTTTACCTGTAATGGACTGGGCTGTATCCACAACTTTTTGTAAGGTTTTCCATTCAAGGGCATTGGTGTTTCCATAGCAGACTATGATGCAACCACTCTATATACTCTCCACCACACATCTATAGAAGTTTGTTAAAATTTTAGATGTCATGCCGATCCTTCACAAACTTCAAAGGAAGTTTGAAGTTTGCCATGTTTTCTTCATAACTGCACTCGTGCTGGGCCCACAAAGAACTCAAACATACTAAAGACTGCTAGTCTTGGGAATCCTTTCCCTCAGAGAAAAATAAAGACAGATGTTTGTAATCCAAGAATATGTGAGAATTAGAATGGAAAGTGGAAATGAGGTGGATTATCCGTCATGATCTTGATGAGTGGTAGACTAGACACGCCATTGACCAAACTGAGTGATAAGCAAACTGATTATTCTGAACATAGCTAGATTAGACAAACATATGGGGTTTTCGCTGTTGGAAACCACTGGTTTTTAATACTTTTTGTAAGATATTAGATGAATTAATGTAAGACTAAAGTCGTAGTTTACTCATGATTTGTACTTTTTTAACAAACTCATGTATTTTTCACAGAATATATGGTGGTTCGTCCCCACTTACTGGCAGAAAGTGGTAAAGGACTTTATAACACCTTATATTCCATCTGGGTAGCCTCCAACCGGATGGCATGAACATTGACTTCTCTATCTTCCGTTAATGCCCCACCTCCCCTTCGTACCCCATCCCTTATTTATTAATTTATTTATTATCATTACTTTTTTTCTCTCTTTTTTCTCCCTCTGTCCCTTTCACTATACTCCTTGCCCATCCCCCTCCCCCTTTCTTTCTTTCTCCCTAGGCCTCTCATTCCATGACCCTCTCCCTTCTCCAGCCTCATATCCCTTTTGCCAATCAACTTTC
Organism: Mobula birostris; assembly: GCF_030028105.1. Taxonomy (NCBI): domain Eukaryota; kingdom Metazoa; phylum Chordata; class Chondrichthyes; order Myliobatiformes; family Myliobatidae; genus Mobula; species Mobula birostris. The sequence continues at coordinate 61,575,027 of NC_092385.1, forward strand.
CAGCTCTTAGCTCCATCCCTCCCTCTCCTGTCTTCTCCTATTATTTTGGATCTCCCCCTCCCCCTTTCAAATCTCTTACTCACTCTTCCTTCAGTTAGTCCTGATGAAGGGTCTCGGCCCGAAATGTCGACTGTACCTCTTCCTACAGATGCTGCCTGGCCTGCTGCGTTCACCAGCATTTTTTGTGTGTGTTGCTTGAAATTCCAGCATCTGCAGATTTCCTCATATTAGGAGTTACCGACACTTTTTCATTTTTCGTTGGTTAAGTGTTAGCACATTATCCATGTGATGTAATTGTGCAACCATTGCTTGGTTTATTTTTATCTAAGGAATTTTCTCATCCTCACCATAAAGGTGATGGATTTTTCAATGGTGCCATCGTTTTTCTCGTTGCCTTTTTCTTTTTTATCTTCAGCTTCTTTGCTTTCCATTGAATCTCTGCTTTGTTTCCTAGCTCTTCACTTAGTTTGCTTAGTATTTGTACTTTTGTTTAAACTTTAAAATAAGTGATCGTTAAGAATTAAGACTGCTTGCCATTCTTAGCCCCTGGAAGAACCTTAAGGATAACAAAAATAACTGAGTTCCAATGCCACATTGCCATACTAATTAATCAAATGCAACAGAATCCAAATTATTTATATTGTTATAATAGTTGTCATTTACCTATTGCAATAACAGACACAAAGCCTCTTTCACAAAGGTAATCCCTTTTCCATCATCACTCTCTAGGCACTGTTAGGGCAGCTCGTAAAGCTGCTGCCTCATAACTCAGTGACTCAGGTTAAATGTAGTATGGAGTTGATCAGAATGTGGGAAGTATAGATTAAGGAAAAATTAGTGGTGGAATTGGATTGATTTATGCCAGCAAAGAGCCAATGGACCTAAACAGCCTCCTATTTCATAGGACAAGTAGTAATTTGGACCTAGAACTCCAACCACCTCCTCTCACAGAAACCTCTACTTAAGGCACTTCCTTCCTTTCCTCACCTAGAACCTCTTGCTGATTCACAAAACCTAATGCAATCCCAAGGTCCGTCTATCTGGGCTCTTACCATTTAATTGCTTTGTACAGAATCTGCTCCGTTTAATCAATTATCAGGATATACTTTTCTTTTACATATAACCTAAATATGCACACACAAACAATCCGAAACAGGAGACCGATGCTCTATATACACTGTATTGAACCTTGCCCAGGCCTGCGCCCTGGAAACCTTCCAAGGCGTAAATCCATGGTCTCATGAGACTAACGGATGCCTATGAACAGAGGGGACAATGGTCTGTGTGGCCTGTACTAAACAGAAACAGTGCTATTTTGTAGAAAGTTTGTAAAAAGGTTGAGGGGTGTTGTTGGATGGGGGTCAGTCCTCAACACACGTGTGTGTGTGTGTGTGTGTGTGTGTGTATATACCACTGCTGCCTGTAAGGAGTTTGTACGTTCTCCCCATGACCACATGGAATTCCCTTAGATATTCTGCTTTCCGCACACATACGTACGAGTTGGGGAAGTAGGTTGTGGGCATGCTACTTTGGCATCTGAAGATCGATGACACTTGCAGGCTGTACTCAGCATAATCCTTGCACTGATACAACCTGGTACAACCCTCTGGTTGTACAGCTCACATACTGCATGAAGTTGGGCAGTGTTCTAGCCATGGTAACATGGTTGAAGTCACCTGAGATGGTAGCAGAGGGGAGAGGACTCTGGATTTGATTTACGCTAATGTTAAGGATGCATACAGCTCCTCTCCCCTCCTCCCATTGAGGTCAGATCACAACCTGGTGCATCTAAAACCCTGCTACGTGCCTCCAAGGTGAACAGTGCTGATCACACACAGAATCTTGAAGACTATCTGCCAATCTGCCAAAGGAACTCAGAGGTTAAGTAGCATCTGTGGGCAAAGGAACTTGGGTGTTTTGTGTTAAAGACTAGTAATGGGTTCTACAGTTGCTCCATCTTAAATAGGGATTCAGTGGTTAATGTGTACAATCCTGAACAGTGAAACAATGCTCCAAAAACACCCATTCTCAAACACAGAAACCAAAGTGGGCCATTTAATTCCTCAGGCACTTTGACCTTAGATGTAGTTATGTAAAACAAGTAGAAGCCATTTCACAATATATATGTATTTCAAAGCCTTTGACAATAGTTTATCAATTTCAGTTAGATGACTAATCTTTCAGCCATTGGCATTTGTACAGTAAGGTTACTAGCCCTTCAGAAATCCCCTACTAGTTAGAACAATCTCTCTAGTCCTAGACTCTCCAATGAGTAGAAAATATTTCTCTCATCCAATCGGTTCCACTTAATAGCTTCTAAAAGATTAAATAACCCTTAGCTTTCAAAGTTCCAAATCATAGCACTGAATTTTATGCACCTTCTCCTCAGACCTCAACTTTCAAATGTGGCATTATCCGACACCTCACTCCCTCCAAGAGCATCATCGACCTCCTGAGCTATGATGCCCAGAACTGTTGCCAATACATTATCTGACCAAAACTTCAGAGTCTCCCTTATATACCCATCCTTTATGTGTAAAACATGCTCAGCTTTCTTTTTTCATTGTTTTCCTGCATTGATCCATAGAAGCCAAAATCTCCATGGTCAGTATCTATCTTTCCCAACGGGATCATCTGTGAGACCATAAGACACAGGAGCAGAATTAAGCCATTTGGCCCATCAAGTCTGCTTCTCCATTCAATCATGGCCGATACTTTTTTCCCCTCCTCAGCCCCACTCCCTGCTCTTCTGCCCGTAACCTTCGATGCCATGTCCAACTAAGAACCTATCAAGCTCTGCCTTAAATCAACACAACAACCTGGCCTCCACAGATGCCTGCGGTAATAAATTCCACAAGTTCACCACCCACTGGCTAAAGAAATCTCTCTGCAACTGTTTTAAATAGATACCCCTCTATCCTAAGGCTGTGCTCTCTTGTCCTAGACTCCCCCACTTTGGGAAACATCCTTTCCACATCTTCTGTCTTGGTCTTTCACCATTTGAAAGGTTTCAATCAGATCTCCCCCTCATCCTATTAAGTTCCAGTGAGTGCAGACGCAGAGCTATCAAGCATTCTTCGTATGATAACCCTTTCATTCCTGGAATCATCCTGTGAACCTCCTCTCAACACTCTCCATTGCCAGCGCATCTTTTCTTAGACAAGGAGCCCAAAACTGTTCACAATGCTCAAGGTGAGGCCTCAGTAAAGCCTTATAAAGCCTCAGCATCACATCCCTGCTCTCGTATTCAAGACCTCTTGAAATTAATGCTAACATTGCATTTGCCTTCCTCACCACTGACGTCTGCAAGTTAACCTTTTGGGTGTTCTACACAAGGACTCTCAGGTCCCTTTGCATCTCAGATTTTTGGATTTTCTCCCCACTTAGAAAATAGTCTACTCATCTATTTCTATTACTAGAGTGTATGGCCAGGCATTTTCCAACATTGTATTTCATTTGTCACTCTCTTGCCCATTCTCCTAATTTGTCTGACCTTCTGCAGCCTACAGTTTCCTCAACACTACCTGCCCCTCCATCAATTTTCATATCATCTGCAAACTTGGCAACAAAGCCATCTATTCCATCATTCAAATCATTGATATACAGCTTAAAAAGAAGTCGTCCCAACACCAAACCCTGTGGAACACCACTGGCAGCCAACCAGAAGAAGATTCCCACTCACTACCTCCTACCAATTAGCCAATACTCTAACCATTCCAGTAACTTCCCTGTAATACCGTGAGCTCATAACTTGGTAGACAGCCTCATGTGTGGAACCTTGTCAAAGGATTTTTGAAAGTCCAAATATACAACACCCACTGCATCGCCTTTATCTATCCTACGTGTAATCTCCTTAAAGAATTCCAACAGGTTTGTCAGGCAAGATTTTCCCTTAAGGAAACCATGCTGAATTAGTCCTATCTTGGCCTCTATCACCAAGTAGTCCATAACCTCATCCTTAACAATTGACTTCAACTTGTTCCTAACCTCTTGAGATCAGGATAACTGGTCTATAATATCCTTTCTGCCGCCTTCCTCCTTTCTTAATGAGTGAAGTGACATCTGCAATTTTCCATGCCAGAGTCCAATGATTTTTGAAAGATCATTTCTAATGCCTCCACAATCTCTACCACTACATCTTTCAGAACCCTAGGGTGCAGTTCATCTGGTCTGGGTGACTTATGTACCCTTAGGTCTTTCAGCTTTTTGAGCACCTTCTCCCTTGTAATAGTAACTGCACTCACTTCTCTTCCCTCACACCCTTTAACATCTGGCACACTGCTGGTGCTTTCCAAAGTGAAGACTGATGCAAAATAAGCATTTAGTTCATTTGCCATCTCCTTGATCCCGTTATTATTTCTCCTGCCTCATTTTCTTGCAGTCCTATATCCACTCCCATCTCTCTTTATTTTTTTACATACTTGATAAAGCTTTTATTATCTATCCACTTAGATATGGTTTGCTAGCTTGCTTTCACATTTCATCTTTTTCTTCCTAGTGATTCTTTTAGTTGCTCTCTGTAGAGTTTTACAAGCTTCCCAATCCCCTGTCTTCCCACTAATTTTTGCTTTGATGCTCTTTTGCATTTACACTAGCTTTGACTTCCTTGTCAGCCTGGATTGAACTATTTTGCCACTTAAGTATTTCTTTGTTTTTGGAATATATCTATCCTGCACTTTCCTCAGTTTTCACAGAAATTCATGCCATCTGCTGTCATTCCTGCCAGCATCTCCTTCCAATTTGCTTTGGCCAATTCCTCTCCCATACCATTGTAATCTCCTTTACTCTACTGAAATACTGCGACATCAGACTTTACTTTCGCACTATCAAATTTCAAGTTGAACTCAATCATATTATGATCACTGCCGCCTAAGGGTTCTTTTACATTAAGCTCCCTAATCACCTCTGGTTCATTACATAACACCCAATCCAGTATAGCTGATCCCCTAGTAGTCTCAATGACAAACTGCTCTAAAAAGCCACCTTGTAGGCATTCAACAAACTCACTATCTTGAGATCTATTACCAACCTGATGTTCCCAATCAACCTGCATATTGAAATCCCCTATGATTATCATAACATTACCCTTTTAACACGCCTTTTCTATTTCTCATTTAATCTGTAGTCCACATCCCAGCTATTGTTGTGAGGCCTGTATTTAACTGCCATCAGGGACCTTTTAATCTTACAGTTTCTTAACTCAACCCACAAGGATTCAACACCTTCCAATCCTCTGTCACATTTTTCTACTGATTTGATGCCATTCTTTGCCAGAAGAGCCACGCCACCCTCTCTGCCTCCCTTCCTATCGCTCTGATATAACGTGTAACCTTGGACATTCAGCTCCCGACTACTACAACCATCCTTCAGTCAGGATTCAGTGATGGCTGTAACGTCAACCCTGACAATCTGTAACAGTGCAACAAGTTCATCCACCTTATTTCTTATACTCCATCCATTGAGATATAACACTTTGAATACCGTATTTGCTCCCCTTTTTGATTCTGCATCCCTAATGTACTGATACTCACCCTGCTAGCTGCAATTACATCCTATCATCTGCTTGCCCTTTCTGACAGTCTGACTGTTCGGTATCTTTACTTTTTTACCATACGTCCTATCCTGAGTCCCTTCACACAGGTTCCCACACCCCCCCCCCGCAACAAATTAGTTTAAACCCTCCCCACAGCTGTAACAAATCTGCCCGTGATAATATTAGATCCCCTCAGGTTCAGGTGCAACCTGTCACCTTTGAACAGGTCATACCTCCCCCAGAAGAGATCCCAATGATCCAAGAATCTGAAGTCCTGCTCGCTGTACCAGCTTGTCAAAAACATCCTGTCAAATCTGTCAAAACATCCTGTTTCTACCAGAAATTACTACCCGGGAGGTCCTGCTTCTAGGCCTTCTACCTAGCTCTCTAAGTTCTCTTTTCAGGACCTCTTTGCTTTTTGTCCCTATGTCATTGGTACCAATGAGGGCGTTTAGAGATGGAAATAGGGAGGAGCTAAGGGCAATACAGAGGGATCTGAAAGCCAGGATCAGGGAGGCTAAAGACAGGTACAGGAGGAAGCTTGAGTGGAAACTCCAGCAGAACAACATGAGAGAGATCTGGAGGGAGATGAGGACCACCACTGAGTTCCGGCAAACTAGCAACAGAGGAGCTGAGGGCAGTGTGGACAGGGCCAACGAACTTAACCTGTTCTTTAACGGATTTGACATTGTGACCCCTGCCCATCCCCCACATTAGCCATCTGTTGTCAGCCCCCAACCAACACATATTCCACTCTCCCCTCCTACCCCTCCTCACAGTCCCCCACCCTGCTCTCATGACTATACCCCTCCCCCATACAAAACCACCACAATGGGCTTCACGGCTGCACAGGTGAGAAGACAGCTGAAACGTCTCAACCCAAGCAAGTCTGCAGGACCAGATGGTGTCAGTACCAGGGTGCTCAAAGCCTATGCCCCTCAGCTATGTGAAGTGCTTCGCCATGTATTCAACCTGAGCCTGAGGCTCCGGAGGGTTCCTGTACTGTGGAAAACATCCTTCCTCGTCCCTGTGCCAAAGACGCCACGCCCCAGCGGCCTCAATGACTACAGACCGGTGGCATTGAGCTCCCACATAACGAAGGCCCTGGAGAGACTTGTTCTGGAGCTGCTCCGGCCTATGGTCAGGCCACACTTAGATCCCCTCCAGTTCGCCTACCAGCCCCGACTAGGAGTTGAGGATGCCATCGTCTACCTGCTGAACCGTGTCTACGCCCACCTGAACAAGCCAGCGAGCACTGTGAGGGTCACGTTTTTTGACTTCTCCAGTGCGTTCAACACCATCCGCCCTGCTCTGCTGGGGGAGAAGCTGACAGCAATGCAGGTGGATGCTTTCCTGGTGTCATGGATTCTTGGTTATCTGACTGGCAGACCACAGTACGTGTGCTTGCAACACTGTGTGTCCGACAGAGTGATCAGCAGCTCTGGGGCTCCACAGGGAACTGTCTTGTCTCCCTTTCTCTTCACCATTTACACCTCAGACTTCAACTACTGCACAGAGTCTTATCATCTTCAGAAGTTTTCAGATGACTCTGCCATAGTTGGATGCATCAGCAAGGGAGATGAGGCTGAGTACAGGGCTACGGTAGGAAACTTTGTCACATGGTGTGAGCAGAATTATCTGCAGCTTAATGTGAAAAAGACTAAGGAGCTGGTGGTAGACCTGAGGAGGGCTAAGGCACCAGTGACCCCTGTTTCCATCCAGGGGGTCAGTGTGGACATGGTGGAGGATTACAAATACCTGGGGATACGAATTGACAATAAACTGGACTGGTCAAAGAACACTGAGGCTGTCTACAAGAAGGTTCAGAGCCGTCTCTATTTCCTGAGGAGACTGAGGTCCTTTAACATCTGCCGGACGATGCTGAGGATGTTCTACGAGTCTGTGGTGACCAGTGCTATCATGTTTGCTGTTGCGTGCTGGGGCAGCAGGCTGAGGGTAGCAGACACCAACAGAATCAACAAACTTATTCGTAAGGCCAGTGATGTTGTGGGGATAGAACTGGACTCTCTCACGGTGGTGTCTGAAAAGAGGATGCTGTCTAAGTTGCATGTCATCTTGGTCAATGTCTCCCATCCACTACATAATGTACTGGGTGGGCACAGGAGTACATTCAGCCAGAGACTCATTCCTCCAAGATGCAACACAGAGCATCATAGGAAGTCATTCCTGCCTGTGGCCATCAAACTTTACAACTCCTCCTTTGGAAGGTCAGACACCCTGTGCCAATAGGCTGGTCCTGGACTTATTTCATAATTTACTGGCATAATTTTACATATTACTATTTAACTATTTATGGTTCTATTACTATTTATTATTTATGGTGCAACTGTAACGAAAACCAATTTCCTCCTGGGATCAATAAATATGACTATGACTATGACAATATGTACCAAGATGTCTGTCTGCTGTCCCTCCTTCTCCAACATGCTGTGGACCCGATCCAAGACATCCCTGACCCTGGCACCTGGGAGGCAACACACCATCCAGGTGTCCTGTTCACATCCACAGAATCTCCTGTCTGATCTCCGACTATTGAGTCCCCTGTCACTACTGCTCCCCTCTTCTCCCTCTTTCCCTTCTGCACCACAGATCTATGCTCAGTGCCAGTAACTCGGTCTCTGTGGCATTCCCCTAGGAAGTCATTCCCCACAACAGTATCCAAAATAGTAAACATATTATTGAGGGGAATGGCCACAGGGGAGCTCTGCGCTAACTGCCTATTCACATTTCTATTTCTCCTGACAGTCACCCAGCTACTCACCTCCTGCAACTTTGGCTTGTCTACTTCCCTGTAACTCTGATCAATACACGGTCTTCAAAGAGCTGCTGCTGGATGCACTTCACGCAGATGTAGTTCCTGGGCTACTCTTCAAGCACTAGTTGATGCAGAGGTTTCTTTACTCATTGACTAATTTTACAGCATGCCTGCCAGCCCTCCCCTCCAACCCAGTTTTGGACTACCAAGCCAAGATAAAGCCAACATTCCCCAGAACTAAGCTGGAGAATTGCATCCCAGATCCATGATCATATAGACATACAAGGGATTTACAGGGCTTTGGATTCAGAGACATATTCTTTTCAATTGCTTCATAATAATTCAATAATTTTTATATTATGCATTATATATTCTGAAATAGTCACAGTCAGGAAACTGTAGTAAGATTTCTCTGCTCCCTGACACAGGGTAAACCTTGGTCAGGATCTTTCTCAGTCATCTCCTATTGGAGGAGCTCCTCACCTAAGTACGGCATGGACCCTGCGCACCACAGTCACATTGAACATAACCTTCTCTGCAGTGTCAGCTTCAAGAGATATGCAGAGGGCAGCTTTAACCACTATACCTGCCAATTTGTTGCCCTGACAACATTTAAATCCACCATTGGAAAGGAACTGTGGCACATCTTCCTAAATTTGCCTGTCTGCAAAATCTCATCACCATTTCTAGCTATTACATAATGACATACAAGCCATGATCTTAACACAGGCATGCCTTAAGGATGTGTACCTAGCCTACTGTTCTATTCTCTCTACACTCATGACTGTGTGGCTAAGCACAGCTCACATGTCATCTCAGATGGGGATGAGGAAGCGTATTGAAGCAAATTGGTAAGCTGGTTGAATAGTGTTACACCAACAATCCTGCACTCAACTGATTGTGGACGTCAAGAAGGGCAAGTCAGGAGAACACACACCAGTTCTCATTGAGGGGTCAGCGATGGAAAGGGTGAGCAGTTTCAAGCTCCTGGTGTCAACAGCTCAAGAGTATCTACCTGGGCTCACCATTTTGATGCAATCGCAATAAAGGCACACCAGTGGCTATATGTCATTGGGATTTGAGGAGATTTGGTATGTCACCAAAGACTATAGCAAATTTCTGCAGATGTACCGTGGGCATAATTCTGACTGATTGCATCACTGTCTAGTATTTAGGGGCCAATGCACAGGATTGTAAGAGGTTTCTGAGGGTAGTAGACTCATCCAGCTCCATCAAGAGCACTAGCCTCGCCACCATTGAGGACGTCTTCAAAAGGCAGTGCCACAATAATGTGGCATCCATCATTTTGGACCTTCACCATATGGACATGTGCTCTTCTCATTAATACCATCAGGGTGGAGGTACAGTAGCCAAAGACCCACACTCACCACTTATGAAGAGCTTCTTTCCCTCTGCCATCAGCTTTCTGAATGGAGCAGAAACATACCTTGCTATTCCTCGTTTGCACTATTCATTTACTTGTTTTCTTATTGTAACTTATAGTGATTTGTTATGCCTGCACTGTCACAGAACAACAAACTTCATGACTGATGTCAGTGATAATAAACTTAATTCTAATTCCAACTAATGCGTCAACAATAGACACAATTTTGGTGCAGACCAGAGTCAAACAAGACCGCATCATTACCCTAAAACTTTTTTTTGCTATATAGTAACCCTTTTTGCTATAAATTGGCACCACATCTCAACAAGTTTCTCAATGGAAAAGAGCTAAACCACATATCACATGGGAAGCTGTTCAACCCGTGTTGTCTTCACTACAAAACAAAGATATCCGAACTTCAGTCATTGAGTGTAGTGCATGCATAACGGTTATGTACTCACATTTTCCAAACCTTAACTCTAAATCATAGCTGATTAAATAATGGCCCTATGGATCATGCCCCTCCTGCTGTAGAACATCATTCAGTTGACAATAAAAACATTGAAAATGTGGCCCATTTTCCAAGTCTCATGAACCATTCTCAACCAAAACAGATATTGAAGATGAAATTGATCATCAGCTTTAGTGTATTAGTACAACCTTTAACCTTCTGGGAAGAAGACTATTCAAAAACAGGGACTTCAAACCTGGTACAAAGTTCATCATCCATTTGGTAGCATTGCCCTCTGCTCCAACGTACTGTAAATTCCTGAGATAGCGATATCTACAACAGGCAAGTCAAAGCACTGGAGAGATACCACAAATACTCCCTTTATAAAACACTTTGAATCCACTGGCAGAATAAGTCAACTTCAACAGCCTTTCCTATACCAATATCCCCAACACAAGGTCTCTAGTTACACTCAGTCACCCCCAGCAGGCAGGTCACATCATTCTCACACCAGACCTGCAAGGAAGGCACATTGTTCCAAGCTCTGTCATGGCCTGAGATTGCCTTGTGGATAAACAATTCAAGATACTCTCACGGCTCCTTGAAAACGTGTGACATCCATACTGACCTGTGGGAATTCTCTTCAGCTTGACTGCTCAGAATGGAGAAATATTCGAAATTGTACTGAGAACCTTTATAGTAAACAACACAACATCTCCCAAAGCACTCAGCTACCTGCCAAAGCATTTCCTGTTCCACTGCAGTTCTCACATTAGCTTCATCAACCACTTCAGAACCCACAGCTGAATTGGAAACAAGTCATGGTTAGCTCCAAGGAAGAAATAGAGTAAGTATATGCTATGGGTTATGCATAACTAGTTGTTAGATTTTGAAAGGTAGATTTACCTTCCAATTCCAACAACTTGAAAGTAGCTCACAAGTTGGCAGGCTACATAAGTATCCTTCATGAGTCTTACTAAAAGCATTTCTGAGAAAGGATCAAGGAGGATACCACTCACCAGGCAAACGCAGATTAACCACGCGGTCAAAGAGATTCTTCTCTGCTGTCACTCGATTCAATACTTGGTTTATCAACTGAGGAAGAAACAAGTGAATACAAATTAGCAGGAAACAAACTCCTTATTGAATGAAGTCAATAAGTGTGACTTCTATCACTTCTAACATTTCTTCGTGGCTCTGCTTCTGCAATCATTATGCAAGAATCAACACAAACCCATAGTAATCCCCTAAATGTGCACTTATATTTAATACCACCATACCAAGATATCTTTACAGGCTAGCTTGAAACAGTAAAGGCACAGCTGAAAACTACCGACTTTGAGGACTAAGATTTGAAGCTGACTCCAACTTCAAATTCCAGTCACCTTTATTAAAATTGCATATGCTCATTTAACACTACAACAGATTACAATGTGGTCTCCTAATAATTTAGCATTAACTATATTGTAAAAGTTTGAAAATACCATTTTAGCTATAACATTATACTTAGCATGTTGTCCCATTTTTCAAGAAGGGAAATAGGGAGAATCCTGCAAGAAACAATAGATTGACAAGACTCGTGTCAGTGGTAGGGAGGCTACTGCAAGGACATATTAGAAATAGGATTTATGAGCAATTGGAAAACTATGGCCTAATTCAGAAAAGTCAGAATGGCTTGGTGTCATTCATTGGAAGTTAGCAAGTCGTGCCTTATTAACTTGAATAAGATTTTCAAGGATGTCATGATATTGTTACATGGATTTTAGAAAGATACTTGACAAACTCCTTCAATAGAGACTCAGCCTGAAGATCATGATGCACAAGATCCATGGTGAATTGGCTGCTCTGATTCAGAATTGGCTAGTCAATAGAAGGTAGAGGACAGTAGTCAATGGAACTTATTCTGGCTGGAGGTCTATGACTAACGGTATTCCGCACTGATCCATACTGGGACTTCAGCTGTTTGCAATATATACAAAAATGTAAATGGGTGAATTAGTGTCTTCACAGATGATACAAAAATTAGTGGTGTTGTGGACCATGTGGAAGATTGCTATACTGGAGATCAGTTGTAGATATAGGTGAAGAAGTAGCAGATGGAGCTCAATCTAGCCAAATGTTAGGGATTCACTTTGGGAGATCAAATGTAAAGCGACAGTACATTACCAATGCAAGATCCTTGACAGTGTTGATGTGTAGACAGATCTTGGAGTCCAACTCCGTAGATCGCTCAAACTAGCTGCACAGTCTGTTAGGGTGTTAGAGAAAGTATGCAATGCTTGCCTTTATTAATAGAGGAATTGAGTCCAAAAGTCAGGAAGTTATGTTGCAACTTTATAAAACTCTAGTCAGGTCACATCTGAAGTACTGACCAAGTCAAAGTAAATTAATTATCAAAGTAAATTCAGTGGCCACTTTAGTTAGGTACTGCCAGTACCTGATAATGAGGACACTGAGTGAATATTCGTAGTCTTCAGTTCCTGTAGCTCGTCTAATTCAAGGTTCGAGATGTGCACTCAAAGTTGCTCTTCCGTACATCACTGTTTAACATGTGGTTATCTAGGATACTGTCATTTTCCTGTCAGCTTGAGTCTGTCTGGCTATTCTCCTCTGATCTCTCTCATTAACAAATTGTTTTAGTCATAGTCATAGTCATACTTTATTGATCCCGACGGAAATTGGGTTTTGTTACAGCTGCACCAAGAATAGAGTATAAATATAGCAATATAAAACCATAAATAATTACATAATAATATGTAAGTTACACCAGATAGAAATAAGTGCAGCTCCAGCCTATTGGCTCAGGGTGTCTGACTCTCCTAGGGAGGAGTTGTAAAGTTTGATGGCCACAGGCAGGAATGACTTCCTATGACGCTCAGTGTTGCATCTCGGTGGAATGAGTCTCTGGCTGAATGTACTCCTGTGCCCAGCCAGTAAATTATGTAGTGGATGGGAGACATTGTCCAAGATGGCATGCAACTTAGACAGCACCCTCTTTTCAGACACCACCGTCAGAGAGTCCAGTTCCATCCCAACTTCACTGGCCTTACGAATGAGTTCACCCATAGAACTGTTGCTCATTGGATGGTTTTTGTTTTTCACACCATTCTCTGTAAATTCTAGAGACCGTGGTGTCCTGGAGATCAGCAGTTTCTGAGATGCTCAAACCCCATTTGGCACCAACAATCATTTCACGGTCAAAGTCAAGTAAACCACATTTCTTCCGCATTCTGACGTTTGGTCTGAACAACAATTGAACCTCTTGACAATATCCACATGCTTTTATGCATTGAGTTGATACCACATGACTGGCTGATTAGATATTTGCATCAAGGCGCAGGTGTACAGATGTACCTAATAAAGTGGATATTGAGTGCTCATCACAAACAACAAAGGCTCCAACATCAGCTCTGACTAAGCAATCCAGCTAGAGGCTCCGAAAGAGACGACAGAAGAGTGGTAGATGTTGAGTGATATGCATCGTAACATCAAGGATAACTTGTCCTTGATTTCCTTTTTCACTCTCTGTACTGAATCATTCTTATTCTGATGGCCTCATATTTCAAATCAGCATGTGCTCTCTCTTCTTCCTCTTACCCCTTTTATTCTCCTTACCTGCCAATCAACTCCCTCTGGTGCCCTCCTTCCCTTTCTCCCATGGTCCACTCTCCTATCAGATTCTTTCTTCAGCCTTTTACCTCTTCCACCCATCACTTCATACCTCATCCCCCACCCACCCAACTTCCCCCTGACCTGGTCTCACCTATCAGCTGCTAACTTGTACTCCTTCCCCTCCCACCACCTTCTTATTCTGGCTTCTTCCCCAAACCTTTCCAGTTCCGGTGAAGGGTTTTCGCCTGCTGAAATGTTGTCTGTTCATTCAAAGGTCAAAATTCAAGTAAATTTATTATCAAAGGACATATATGTCACCATATACAACCCTGAGGTTTGTGATACTGCGAGCACCTGCAGTAAATCCAAGAATCAACGAATGACCATGCCCACTGGGACAGACGAACAACCAATGTGCAAAAGGCAACGAATTGTGCAAATGCAAAAAGAAAAAAAACAATAGAGATAATAATTTAAAAAAACAATAAATATTGAGAACATGAGATGAAGAATCCTTAAAAGTGAGTCCATAGGTTGTGGGAACAGATCAGTGATGGGGTGAGTGGTTGAATGAAGTTCTCCCCTCTGGTTCAACAGCCTAATGGTTGAGGGGTAATAACTGTTCCTGGACTTGATGGTGTGGATCGTGAAGCTCCTGTACCTTTCTTCCTGATGGCAGCACTGAGAAGAGAGCATGGCCTAGATGGTGGGGTCCTTGATGATGGATGCTGTTTTCCTTCATGTAGATGTGCTCAGTCATGGGGAGGGCTTTACTCGTGATGAACTGAGCTGTATCCATTACTTTTTCTAGGACCTTCCATTCAAGGGCATTGGCATTTCCATATCAGGTCATGATGCAACCAGATAATATACTCTCCACTACACATCTATAGAAGTTTGCCAAAGTTTTAGATGTCATGCTGAATCTTTGCAAGCTTTTAAGGAACTAGAGCTGCTGCCAGCACTTTCTTCATAATAGCACTTATGTGCTGAGCCCAGAACAGATCCTCTGAAATGATAACACCAAAGAATTTAAAATTGCTGACCCTCTCCACCTCTAACCCCACAATAAGGACCAGCTCATGGACGTCCAGTTTCCTCTTCCTGAAATCAATAATCAGCTCCTTGGTCTTGCCGACATTGAGTGAGAGGTGGTTGTTGTGGCTCCTCAGCCAGATTTTCAATCTCCCTCCTGTATGCTGATTCATCATCACTGTTGATTCAGCACAATTAAATATGGTATTGGAGATGTGCTTAGCCTCACAGTCACAAGTATAAAGAAAGTACAGCATGGGGGCTAAGCACACAGTCTCATAGTGCACCTGTCCTGATGGAGATTGTAGAGATGTTTTTGCCAATCTGAACACACTCATCCATAGCTGTTTAAAGTCCTTGACAACTGTGGCTTGTTCATTCAGATTCTCTGATGAATACTTAAACACAGCGCGGCTTACCAACCCAAAGCAATCCCGTAGCCACTCCTCTGTCTCCCGCAACCACCTCTTTGTTGTTACCTCATCTCTGGAACCTTGCTCTTTAGTCTCTGCCTGTAAGCAAGTAGGTGAGAGACAGCCAAGTGATCAGATTTCCCAAATCTGGGATGGAATGGTAGGCATTCCTAATTGTAGAACAGCAGTGGTCAAGTGTGTTGGGACCTTTGATGCTGCAGGTGATATGATGATGATAATTGGGCAGAGATTTCTTCAGGCAAACCTGAATGAAGTTCCTGACAATCATTTGAAAGATGTTGTGGTAGGCTGTTTTTCATTTAGCGATGGCAGCATTCAATATCGAGTGCCTGATTAATGTCGGCTTTCGGCAGTATGTAAACTGTGGTCAGAATCACAGAGGAAACCTCTCTAGCTAAGTAGAATAGTCAACATTTAAGTGTTAAATGTTCCAGGTCAGGGGGAACAACAGAGTGACAAACCCACTATATCCAAGCACCACAAGGAGCTTATTGTGAAACACAGACCCTTCCCTCCAACCCTTTTGCCTTCTCTGAATCAGCAGTCCAGTCCATCCTGTGTATTGAGAAGACTTCAGTCTTACCAACGTATTCAACCTGTCTAGAGTGAGCCATACCTCCATGAAAAGCTGAAAGCAGCAATTCCTCATTTCTCACCCGTACAGCAACCTTGTCGTTAGGTCCTCAGTCTTGTTCACCAGCAACTGTACATTTGCTAACAAGCTGCTCGGTAGAGGAAGTTTCATTCCTTGGCCTTTTGGTCTGGCTTGGAGTCCTCCCCTCCTCCCTCTCTTCCGGCCATGACAATAAACAGAGTCTTCTGTTTAAAGGTGCTGCACCTGCATGCTTGAGAGTTAAGTCCACCAAGTCCTTCAGGTTCTTTTTTATAACTGCTGCCTGACCTGCTGAGTTCCTCCAGCATTTTGTGTGTTTCTTTTGTGTTCATTGCTGTCTTTCTTTATAAATCCTCCTCCGCAAAAAAACCATGCAGTTTTTCATTGCCTTTCGATTCAGACTATCACTTGTTAGACTTCACGAACAAGGCGGAATCCAATATTTTTTTTCCACTCACCTGTCTTACTCCCCCTCTCCAAACAAATCCAACTTTCAGTGTAGGTGCTTGCAAAATAACTCACCCAAATCCTTTGCAAATACAATTTCACCTTGCTGTTTATTCAGCCACTGATTTGTCATGATATCTTCTCCTCTCCCTAATTAAAACCATTACTTTTCTTTTACCCAGATCAAATTATTTTATTTAGAAATACAGGCCCTTCTGATCCAATAAGCCCACAGCACCAATTACATCCATGTAACCAGTTAACCTACTAACCTGTATGACTTTAGAATGCAGGAGGTAGCCCATATGGTCACATGGACAACATATAAACTCCTTACAGATAGTGGCGGCATTGAACTGCCACCCTTCTTAGCCCGAGAAATGATTTTTCAAGATATGGATATGGCAGCAAGGCCACAATTGAGTTTCCATCTCTAACTGCCCACAGGAAGATGGCAAATCGCCTTCTTGAACACTGCAGTTCCTGATGAAGGGACCTCCACAATGCTCTTGGATAAGGGTACTGGGACTTAGATGCAGCAATGAAGGAGTGGGATAATTATATTTCTAATGACCCATGGCCCTCATGGATGCCCAGAACTGACCTGCCAGGTTTGCTCTGAGTCTTTACAATTAAACAGAACTGTAGTTCTAAGAAACACCATTGAGGCTGTCCTCATTGTGAAAACAAAACCTTGTCTCTTCAAGGATGAAAATCATGGGCAGATGTGTCAGTTGTAGGTAAATTTGTCAGTAAAATTAAATATGCCACCACCACCCCACCTCCCCAACTACGCCCGTGTTCATTCAAACACTACCTGCAACAGACCCAGGCATGGAGCAGCCCTGACTCTTCATCTGAGGGAGGCAGGCAGGTGGTACTTTTTCCTCACATTTCACCTATGCCACGAGTCTAGGCGCCTGGAGCTAATGCTGAAGATTCAGAGGAACACACTCTCATATCTGTACAGAGGAACTGAGGCAGACTCTGACTTGTGATTCTGTGAGCATGATAATTGTCAAGTCTTTTGTACACTAGTCCTCAGATGTTAGAGAGGACGTGACTGCATCTGAATTCAATGCTAGTAGTGCACACAATTTTATATTTTTGTGCCTTTTCATGCAACTTCTATATGACCAAGTGACTTGCTTGGTCATTTCAGGGGAGACTGTGGAGTCAACGAAGTACTATGGGTCTGGAGTCATGCAATGTGTAGCATCACTGAGGAAAAACAGGGCTTTCTTTAGCAGCATCTTATATACCTGTGATATCTACCACCTGGAGGGACAAGTACAGCAAGCACCATCTGATCACAAATACACTCTCATTCATTCAAGTATCAGAACACCTCCATCACAGGTACTGCACAGGTGCAATAAGACTGCTGACCAATTTCCCATTGAAAGATTACAGATGGTCATTATGCTTGGTTCTTTTGAACAACACACCAACCTATATCTATAAGCTATTAAAGGCTTAGTAAAGATGAGTTGTGATACATCAGGAGGAAGTGAAAAGATTATACGATTTCAAAGCCTGTAGGTTGTAGGGAGTATGAAAACCTGAGAGAGATGAAGAGTTTAACAACCACAAGTACTGTGAAAGACAATTGGAGCAAACAATATTCCCAGTCGCGAAGACACAGTACAAGATTCCCTTGTTTCCTTGTATTAAAATGGTACAGAATGCAATTAAACATAACTGTAGTTTATAATTATTGCAAAAAACATTGATTTACTTTAGGAATCTTGCTGATGGGCTACATCACAGCCTATGTACAGGATTTGACTCTAAGGCACAACTTTATCACAAGCAGAAAGATATTCTGCTCATAAGGTCTGGGTGAGTAACAAGCCCACATATTGAGACCTAGGGAGACAGTGATTCAAACTAAGCAGAAATGATTACCTGGCTCACAAGAGACATGGAAATTAAGTCTACCATCAGAGACACACAGAACTAATCCCCAAGGTACTGAAAATGATCAGAAATATCAAATCATGATTGGCTCATGTACTGTAACAAAACTTAGTTCCATAATTTCTGGGCAAACAGATTTACTAAAACCATAACAATTCCAAAAGCACAGAACTGAGAAAGCAGACTTCAAGTTATTTTGAGTGAAATGCACCTCAGTAACCAGCAAAGGTGAAAGTTACACACGGGAAATAGGTCTGGAGCTTACCTGTGCAAGACGTCTCAACAGCAGTTCTGCAGACTGTCTGGTCCAGTTCAGAAAGATCTCGGGGACAAGAGTGACGGTCATTTCCAGAACTCTCAGCAGGCTTACGGAAAGGTCAAAGCAGGTAGCACAAACTTTCAGCTGGCGACTGTCGACAAAGTTCCGTTCTGGTCGCTCAGCAGCCTGTTGTATCTGCCAGGGCAAGGAATAGGCAGCATGATCTAACACAGAAGGCTTCCTTATCAACAACGAAACTACAGTTAAACTGTTCTTACACCTGGCTGTGATAGGACAAGGAATTTACAGCAAAACCTAATAGAGACCATGCTATTTCAACAAGAATCAAATTGTAAATACACATAATGATGGTCCTAACAGTGCAAATCCATACATACATGAAGTATGTGTTGATCCCCTTAGAGAGGGACATGAACCTTGCAAATAAAAAGCAGAGATTGAAAAGTGGTAAAATTGCTTATTTACCTGGAGAACAGATCTAGGATGCAGATTGCACTAGAGGATGAGGCTAAAAATAACCTAACCACATTTATAATAATTAAATATTAACCAGGAAATGCTAAACCCCTGTTTTAAAGAGATGGCAGGGCCACTGTTATATTGATTTAATAATTTATAAATGAAAGTGATAGTACCAAAGGACAAATCAGAATCAAGTTTATTATCACAGTCTCACATGATGAGAAATCTGATGTTTTACATCACCAGTGTTGTCAAAGATCACTATAAATTACTACTTAAGTAACATTTAACATCCTAGAGGTAACAACAACTGAGGGGAAGGGGTAACAGAAGAGCCAGAATGTCACCTGCCTATCATGGCTCTGGGGTACTCTGCCTTCTCCTTCTCCCATGGTCCACCCTCTTCTCCTATCAGGTTCCTTCTTCTTCAGCCCATTACTTTTTCACCTATTACCTCCCAGCTTCTCACTTTATCTCTCTTCCCCCCACCCCACCTACCTTCTCCCTCACCTGGCTTCACCTGTCACCTACCAGCTTGTATTCTTTCCCCTCTCCCCACTTCCTTTTTTTTGTAATTTATTTATTGAATTTCATCATCAAACAAACATTTCCACAAGATGTATTTCAGATACTGTACATATATATCATATAATCATATTTGTCACAAATCTCCACATAATATTTATCTGAAGTATACTCTTATAAAAAGAAGAGGAAAGAAAGAACAGTTGAAAGAAGAAAACTATGTACAGAGTAGGGAGTGATTTTTTTAAACAACATATTCATTGATTATGAGAATAAAATCAAGCCTATAAGATGTTATGTAGTTAAACCATTTTTTCCCCGGTATGAATAAAATTGTTCCAACTTATGATTAACAGATGTTTTTATCTTCTCCACTTTGTAAATGTCCATTGTAATTTCCATCCATACACTTAAAGTTGGGCTCTCCTGAGATAACCATTTCCTGGTAAGGGTCTTTTTACCAGTCACCAGCAGTACATTCATTAAATATTTATATTTATCTCTTTTCAACCATTCTTGAGGTATATACCCAAAATATATGGTCTTACACTTCAAGTTAGTATATCATTGAAATTTGCAGAATATAACTTAATCGATCTACTCCCCGAACAAATAATAACCAAGAAAAGTGAATAATATAAAGATAGGTAAGGAAGGTGTGGTTCCAAGGCTGGGGTCTCTAGATGACCCTGGGTTGGGCTAGAAGAAAAGTCTAGCCGTGGGGGTTAGCCTCTCCTACCTGTGGGTTGAGGACCCCCGTTGCTGTACCTATAAAAGTAAGTAAAAAAAAACTATGTCCATTACATAGAAATGATTTCCCTGTGTATTCCTCCCATGTATATATTCTCATTTAGGTGGAGAAAAAAGGAATGAATAAATGAATTTTTAAAAACTTGAGTAATATAAAAACCACATTATAACACGTATTTCTCAAGATAGGTATATCACCGTCTATTTTTGCTTCCGTTTAGTTTATCAGCACCTTTAAAGTTAGCCAAACCTTATGGCTCTTCTGGAGGAGGTGAGGGTTGTCTTCGGAGAACTTACAGTCTCTTCCTAATTATCCTTCTCTCGTCCTGTTCCCGTCCCCTGCTTTCTCGGTTCTCTTACTATTTCCCAAGCAGGTCAGGATAACTGCTCAGCCAGACTTCCCCTTAGTTTGACCACACTAATGGACAGTCGTCGGTTGTTCATGTCTGTAGTTGCCTCTTCCACCGTCTGGTACAGTCATATCCCTTCTTGGTAAAATACCCTCAGTTTAGCAGGTTACGGGGTTTGAAATTTAATCTTTTCTTCCTTTAATATTCGTTTTGCTTCGGAATACTCCTTCCGTTTCTGTAGGACCGCCAGGGGGTAATCATGATCAAAGTATATCAACGTCCCGTTCCAAAAAACCCTCTTCTTACCCCAGGCCCTTCGTAAAATCTCCGCCTTGCTCTTAAATCGGAGAAATTTAAGTACAATGGATCACGGTTTACTTTGTCTGTCTCCAGCAGGCCACTGGGCGAGAGAACGGTGTGCCCTTTCTATTTCCATCTCCATATTTGGGGGAATCTCCAGTGCTTCCCGCAGCAGCTTGCCTACAAAGTCTATCATCGACACTCCCTTCACTCCTTCGGGAACATTATAAATCCTGATATTTTTCCGTCGTGATCTTCCCTCCTGGTCAAGCAATTTACTTTCCTGTTGATTTAATATTTTTATCATCTTACTTAGTATCTGTTCCACGTTTTGCATGTGGTCTTCCACCTTCTCAATTCGAGTCTCTGCCATCGCTATTTCCTGATTGACATTGGCGAGCTCTGACTTTATATCATTGAGTTGTTGTTTTATATCTTTTTGGACTTCCCTTATCTCTTCCAGAATCTTCATCATATTTGCTGCTTCGCCTGCA
Source organism: Mobula birostris (assembly GCF_030028105.1). NCBI lineage: Eukaryota > Metazoa > Chordata > Chondrichthyes > Myliobatiformes > Myliobatidae > Mobula > Mobula birostris. Next base: position 61,596,393 of record NC_092385.1, read on the forward strand.
CGAGGCATGGCGTCAGCCTCGCCGCCACGCGCACATGTAGGAGAGCCGCGCGCTGCACCTCTCTCTTCCATAGGCCCTGCAGTGATGCTTTTTTTTAAATCTCCATTCTTTCTGCCCTTTCTTGCCCCCCTTATCAATTCAGATATGTTCAAAAGATCTTAGATTTGATGCTTTAATGGGGCAAAATATCCGTTTTTCTGGAGGAGCTGTTGATTTAAGCTGCCATTCTGAACGATGACATAACCGGAACCCCCCTCCCCACCTTCTTATTCTGGTTTCTTCCCCCTTTCTTTCCAGTCCTGATGAAGGGTCATGGCTCAAAATATTGACTGTTTATTTCTCTCTGTAGATGCTGCCTGACCTGCCGAGATGCTCTAGCATTTTGTGTGTGTTACTTTTAAGAAGACATATGTTCAGGGATTCATAGACCAAAACACAAAAATATACAATTAACAATAAATTAAACAGGAAACAGTTGAGGCCAGTTCATTGGCTATATTTAAGAGGGAGTTAGATATGGCCCTTGTGGCTACGGGGGTCAGGGGGTATGGAGGGAAGGCTGGGGCGGTGTTCTGAGTTGGATGATCAGCCATGATCATAATAAATGGCGGTGCAGGCTCGAAGGGCCGAATGGCCTACTCCTGCACCTATTTTCTATGTTTCTATGTTTCTAAATGTCTTTTTTTCGTAGACAGGGCAGCTAGAATGAGTATTAATGTTGGCCTTAGTTGGTCTGAATAGCTTGCCTGTGCTTATTCTCCATGTTCTTCCATGCTACATTATTGAAACCATACCAATGTCCCACTTCTACTTCACCTTTTCCCACAATGTTTTTCTCTTTTCTTAGGCCTCTCTATCCCTTTCACTCTCATGTACCTAACAAAACCACGACACAAGCCCGCATTTCTGCTCAACCAGAGTACTTTCCTCCCACTAACCCAGTGATGAATATCACGAACTACCTTTATCCCTTCTGCCATCCTTACAGCACCCATCACGAGCAGTGGTCCCAGCTCTCCCAGATCACTTCCTTGCCCACATTCACACTTGCTGCACATGCAGAAGCTGATTCATTTCAAAGTTCAGAAAGCAAACTTATTATCAAAGTACATACTTATCACCATATACAACCCTGAGAATTTGTTTTCTTACAGGCAATCTCAGTAACTACAGGAGGCACAACAGAATCCATGAAAGACAGCACCAACAAGACAGACAAGCAGCCAATGTGGAAAAGAAAACAGACTGTGCAAACACAAAAGAAAAGAAAAATAAATAATAAGGAGAAATAAATATCAAGAAAATGAGTCGAAGAGCCCTTGAAAGCGAGTTCATAGCTTTTGGGAACAGTTCAGTGATGGGGCAAGTGATGTTATCCGCTCTGGTTGAAGGGACTGATGGTTGAGGGGTAATAACTGTTCCTGATCCTGGTGGTGTGGGTCTTGAGGCTCCTATACATTCTTCTTGATGCCAGCAGTGAGAAGATAGCATAGCCTGGTTGGTGGGCGGGGAGTCCCTGATGATGGATGCTGCTTTCCTGTGATAGCACCTTTCTTCTCAACATTGATCTAATCAATGCCAGTATAAGACCATGAGACATAGGAGCAGAATTAGGCCATTAAACCTATATAGTCCGCTCTGCCATTTCATCATGGCTAATCCCGAATCCCTTTCAATGCCATACACTTACCCTCACACCATATCCCTTGATGCCCTGACCAATCAGGAATTTATCAATTTCCGCTTTAAGTATACCCATAGATTTGGCCTCCACCGCAGTCTGTGGCAGAGCATTCCATAGATTCATCACTCTTTGGCTAAAAAAAATTCCTCCTTACCTCTGCTCTAAAAACCTAATCCCTCAGTTTTGAAGCTGTGCCCCCTAGTTCTGGATACCCCCACCAGAAGAAACATCCTCTCCACATCTAGTCCTTTCAACATTCAGTAGGTTTCAATGAGATCTCATTGTGCACTCTTCTTAATTCCAGTGAATACAGGCCCAAATTTGCCAAATGCTCCTCGTATGTTAACCCTACCATTCCCAGAATCACCCTCATGAACCTCCTCTGGACTTTCTTCAATGATAATATATCCTTTCCGATATAAGGGGCCCAGAACTGTTGACAATACTCCAAGTGTAGCCTGACTCGTGTCTTATAAAGCCTCAGCATTATCTCCTTATTTTTATATACTATTCCCCTTCAAGTAAATGCTAAATTGCATTTGCCTTCTTTACCACAGACTCAACCTGTGAATTAACCTTCTGGGAGACTTACATGAGGACTTCTAAGGCCCTATGCATCTGTGATGGTTGAACCTTCTCCCCATTTATAGAATAGTCTACACTATTGTTCCTTTTATTAAAATGCATTATCGTACATCTCCCAACACTGTATGCCATCTGCCATTTTTTTGCCCATTCTTCCAATTTGTCTAAGTCCTGCTGCATTGCTTCCTCAGCACTACCTACCCCTCCAACTATCTTCGTATCATCTGCAAACTTTGTCATTAGGCTATCAATTCCACTTTCTAAATCACTGACATACAATGTGAAAAGGAGCGGTCCAAATACTGATCCCTGAGGGACACCAATAGTCACTGGCAGCCAATCAGAAAAGGCTCCTTTTATTCCAACTCACCGCCTCCTGCCTGTCAGCCATTCCTCTATCCATAGCAGTATCTTGTTAAGCAGGCTCATGTGTAGCACCTTATCAAATGCCTTCTGAAAATCTAAATAAATGGCATCCACTGCCTCTCCTTTATCCACCTTGCCTGTTACTTCATCAAAGAACGCTAACAGATTTGTCAGGCAAGATTTCCCTTTACAGAAACCATGCTGACTTTGACTTATTTTATTATTAATCTCCAAATACCCTGAAACTTCATCCTTAATAATAAACTCCAACACTTTCCCAGCTACTGAGGTTAGGCTAACTGGCCCATAATTTCCTTTCTTTTGTCTTCCTCCCTTCTTGAAGAGTGGAGTGACATTTGCAATTTTCCAGTCCTCCGGGAATATGCCAGAATCAAGTGATTCTTGAAAGATCATGACCAATGTATCAGTTATCTCTTCAGCAACCTCTCTCAGGATTCTGGGATGTAGTCCATCTGGTCCAGGTGATTTATCCACCTTAAGACCTTTCAGGTTGCCTTGCACTTTTTCCTTTGTAATAGCAATGGCACTCACTCCTGCTCCCTGACACTCACAGACCTCTGGCACACTGCTAGTGTCTTCCACAGTAAAGACTGAAACAAAGCACTTACTAAGTTCATCTGCCATTTCTTTGTCCCCCATTACTACCTCACCAGCATCATTTTCCAGTGATATCAATTCTCAGCTCCCTTTTATTCTTTTTATGTAACTGAAAAAACTTTTGGTATCCTGCTTTATATTATTGGCTAGTTTGCCCTCATAGTTCATCTTTTCCCTTCTTATGGTTTTTTACTTGCCTTTTGTTGGATTTTAAAAGCTTCCCAATCATCCAACTTTCCACTCCCTTTTGCTACCTTATATGCCTTTATCTTGGCTTTTATGCAGTCCTTAACTTCCCTCATCAGCCATGGTTGTCTCATCCTGCCATTTGAGAACTTCCTCTTCGGTGGGACATATCTATCCTGCACCGTGTGAACTATTCCCAGAAACTTTAGTCACTTCTGTTCTGCCACTATCTCCCTCCAATCGACCTGGGCAAGTTCCTTTCTCATGCCCCTGTAATTCCCTTTATTCCATTGTGATACGGATACATGTGCATATGTTTCTCTCTCTCAACCATCACTTCACAAAATTTATTCCATACATTTTATATTTGCTTTGACTTAGGACGCCCTTTCAGGCTATTAAGTCCATGTCAGTTCCAAGGCCAAACCCATTCACCACTCAATCAAGTGATCAATTGGGAGGGAACAAAAAAAGATCATTGATTTCATAACTATACCAGAAAACCACTTAAAATCTCACAGCACTTGGGAATAGTGATTTTGGTAGTGTATTTATGCTGAGTAATGTGTGCTTTTAGAAGCAGCGGTGTTAGGTGACCTGCACTCACCTGATTTTTTTCTATCTCTTATTCTCAATCGGTCTTAATATACAGGATAGAACCAGAGCAAGGAAAGGGGTTGTTTGCTAAACGAAGACCTCAAAATGAAAAACAGATTTAGGAGCAAGGATAGACAATTACAAAAGTGGCTGCTGCTGAAGCCTCCCTCAACAATGGATAACTAATTACGCTGAAGTACGTTCAGCTCAAAACAAAATGATTTGTTTTTATTGCAGCATTGCCAGTCAGTTGTTCAGCTGAATTGCGTGCAACAATCACCAAAGTCTGCTGCTTCCCACTTCATAGGAGATAAAACACCTACAGAATACCCAGCAAGGGCTCATTGCTGTAAGGTGAAATCTTCAGTTGCATTTTGAGAGCTGTACGTATTAACCTGATACACGTGGGGATCAGTGGATTTGATGACTTTCCCCATCATGTCAGGCAAATGTTGGTATTTTACATCAAAAGAGGTATATAAAAATGGTCTGCAGCAGTCCAAAGAGCTGGATCACAACCAGCTTACATCTACATTCTGTAAACACATACAAAAAAAATCTGACTTGAAAGGAAGGAAATGAAATCACTTCAGTTCAGATGAATATTCCTTTGCATGGGCCTGAGGAAGTATTTTGATTAAAGTGTTATACTCACAAAACAAAAAACATCCAAAAGAAGAAATGTAGGTGTGTTTGATGAGATCAGTTAAATAGTAAGAACAGATGTGGTACATCTGGCTCTGTCCGCCAGAGAAAGCAGGATCTCCCAGTGGCTACACATTTTAATTCCACATCCCATTCCCATTCTGACATGTCTATCCACTGCCTCCTCTACTGTAAAGATGAAGCCACACTCAGGTTGGAGGAACAACACCTTATATTCCGTCTGGTTAGCCTCCAACCTGATGGCATGAACATCGACTTCTCTAACTTCCGCTAGGCCCCACCTCCCCCTCGTACCCCATCTGTTACTTATTTTTATGCACACATTCTTTCTCTCACTCTCCTTTTTCTCCCTCTGTCCCTCTGAATATACCTCTTGCCCATCCTCTGGGTCCCCCCCCCACCTTGTCTTTCTTCCCGGACCTCCTGTCCCATGATCCTCTCAAATCCCTTTTGCCTATCATCTGTCCAGCTCTTGGCTCCATCCCTCCCCCTCCTGTCTTCTCCTATCATTTTGGATCTCCCCCTCCCCCTCCAACTTTCAAATCCCTTACTCACTCTTCCCTCAGTTAGTCCTGACGAAGGGTCTCGGCCTGAAACGTCGACTGCACCTCTTCCTACAGATGCTGCCTGGCCTGCTGCGTTCACCAGGAACTTTGATGTGTGTTGCTTGAATTTCCAGCATCTGCAGAATTCCTGTTGTTTGTGGTACATCTGGTAATATTTATTTGTCTCATAGTCAGAACTGCAGCACTGAAACCTTATACTCAACTCAAGTCCATATCAGTCACTTGTCCAGCATCATACTCTCAAAATTCTGTCCTGCATTCTGCCACCAGAGTGATGACCAGGTGGACAGCTGAACAGGTTCAAGGATGTGTCCAGAACCTCCTTGACAAAAAATGCAACGTTTCCACCGACCCCTAGTCCACAGCTACTCAAAATAGAGAATAAATATTTGGATGGCAATGAGAATCTGGACCTGTACATCAGGATCATACAGCAGTTCTGCATAAACTAAAGGAGGAGTGTATCACCTCACAAGTTACCCATCCAACCACCAAATCTGTAGGCACCCTCCCGCTCCATCTGTGCAAGCATCTCCGGATCTCAGTTTGGCAAATTAATTCCAAACAGCAAGTCCTCCTCCATCCTAAAGAGCTGTTTAAGGAGAAGAATGAGTAGTTAAGAGTGGACAAGTGCACAGTTAGATCTTTTATTGCGAGGTTACCCCTGGTCCTTACCTCCTGGATCATGCCTATGAACTCAGAGAAGGCCCAGTTCAGCTGGTTGAGCACACTATTGAGAAAACTGGCTGCCATTTCACAGTCAGATCGCAGGAGGTCCGCCATGTGTTGTTGTAGCAGACTAGAAGGACAAGGCTCTGAAAGGAAGCAGAACTACAAAGTTGGTAGTTAATAGAAAGTTACTGAAGAAACAAACATAATCAGAGGATCAACAGCATTCACCCAAGCTCCAGTAGTCACTTTGCCCAGAAGCTCTTTGGGTACCCATGCTTCACTGACTCAGAAGGGTAAAGTTGGGTGGACAGTTAGTGATTCAGAACAGGAAGACTTAATGTGGTAAACCGGATCAGCAAATTGGACGATGGCACCAAGATTGTTGGCATAGGGGACAATGAGGAAGATGATCAAAGCTCTCTAGTGGGATCTGGACCTGCTGAAAAAGAATGGATTGAAAAGTGGCAGATGCAATTTAATGCAGACAACTGTGAGGTTTTGTACTTTAGGAGGACAAACCAGGATAGGACTTAAGACAGTGACCAGTCGGCCACCAAGGGCTGTGTTAGAACAGAGATCTGGGAATACAGATACATGATTCCTTGAAAATGGTGTCACAGGTAGATAGGTTTGTAAGGAGAGCTTTTGATACATTGGCCTTCATAAAACAAAGTACTGAGTACAGGAATTAGGATATTATATTGAAATTGTACTGTATAGGACGTCGGTAAGGCCAAATTTGGTGTATTATGGGCTGTTCTAGCCAGCTACCTACAGGAAAGATGTCAATAACATTGAAAGAGTGCAGGGAAAAGTTACAAGGGTGTTGCTGGGACTTAAGGACCTGAGTTCGAGGGAAAGACTGAATAGATTAGGACTTTATTCCCTGGTGCGTAGAAGACCTATAGGAGATTTGATAGTAATATACAGAATAAATGCAATCAGGCTTTTTCCACTGAGGTTAGGTGAGACTACAACTAGAGGTCATAGGTTAAATGTAAAAGGTGAAATATTTAAGGGGAACCTGAGGGGGAGCTCCTTCATTCAGAGCGTGGTGCAGGTGTGGAATAAGCTGCCAGCAGAAATGGTAAATGCAGGTTCGAGTGCAACATTTAAGGTTGGGTAAATACATGAATGTGAGGGGTATGGGGGGCTAAGCTCTAGATGCAGGTTGATGGGATTGGGGGAATAACAGTTCAGCATGGATTAGACTGTTCCGGCATGGAAGGGCCTATTTCTGTACTGTAGTGCTCTATGACTTTCCTCTCCTTCATAAACACAGAATTCTCAACCACAGATAAAAAGGTGGACTGTGAAATGAAAAATCTCTGCTCTTATATCGGAACATGCAATACTTTCTTGTGCTTCTGAATGAATACTTCTAAACCTAAGGATTTTGTATTGATAAACATTTTGATATACAGTGAAAGGTAGATAGCTGTACACTACCCTCAACCAATCTGATATCCATCAACAACATGCACAAAATAGTTTTTTGTGACTTCGTACAACAGTTTTGTTTCAGGACAAGAACAAATGAGTTTAATTATTACACCAGCATGCCACTATTTTTTGGAAATGCAGCGTCTTGTCTTTCTAAGCAAAATTGAATGCCTATTCAGCCAAAGCATCACAATCTAACTCATCAATCTTTTATACCGGTGGTTTCAACGTGGGCCATATGCCCCCCCCCCCCCGGGAACCACATTGGATTTTGTAGTGCCACAAGTAAAAAAAATAGGAAACTGGCAGCCACAGGAGTTTCTGACAGGGCCATAAGTTTACTGGTAAAATAAAGTATTTTTAAATTAAAAAGAAATTAATACAGTATATGTATTGGAACCCTGAATGAAATGAATGGGAAAATATGCCAGATGCTGCAGGTGAGACAGCAAAACAGTTTAATCTGTATGAGGGGACTGCAAATTCGACAGAGCTGTCTGCAGCAAGGCTAATCAGTGAGTACTGAGCAGGAGGCTGGTTCTGCTTGCCTTCCACTCACCCACGCATGTTACAATACTTATAAAACGTGACACAAAGGCTGCGGTTACTGCAGAGGGGTCACCTACCAGAAACGGCTACACTGTAGACAGGCAAGACCCTACCACAGCTTCACTATCTACCACCACAACTTCCACTAAATTCCTGATGTTTATCTTATTTTGAAAGGAAGTTCAATTCAATTTTCTTGGTGAGTACATGCTCTTTATTACCACATGGAATTTGCATATATAAAAGCATTTTAAAAAGTATTTGCCTAAAAAAAAATTACATTTAAAAAATACTGCCTAAAAACCTAGTTTTAATTTTTGAGGCAATGATTTTTGCCCAAAAGTTCAAGAAAGATACCAAAATGAAACTATTTTCAAAGTCAAGAGCTATTTCTTGGAAAACAATATTCCACTGGAAAATATAATGCTTTAAGCAACTGATGCTGCTACTTCAGTGGTAGGAAGATACAGAGGGTTCATTCTTCATTTAAAAAATGCTGTTTCTGACTTTTTTTTGCATATACTATGACATCAGGTCAGCACTTGGTTGAAAAAAAATTGGGAGGATGTTTGCACAACACCCTTCCTGCCGTACTAATGGCTATCAACTAAATGCACTTCAAGACAGTCATCTTTAACAATTTTCTGAGGAAAACGAAGATGATTTTGAACAGTTACTAATGTATACAGGAGCCCGACAGCTATCAAAAGAAAATTGTCTTCGTCGCATTGTTGCACTTTGGGATAATAGTGTAGCATTTCTAAGTGATACTTAGCTTGGAGACCACACTGAAGCTGCAAGGTCTGAAAAATTTTACCTGCCAGACATATTTGAAAATCTGTTTATTAAACAAACAGTTACAGGGAAAGAACTGCAATCTCATATCACGCTAAGAGACTATTACCACATCCCTTGGATAACTCAAACCTTTCAGCAGCAAAATTAGATGTCGCGAGTTCATGCAATTTCCTTCACTTGTTTCTCTTAAAACAGAATTGCAAGATGATGATCTTGATCATGTGAAAAAACTGCACACTGATAGGAATTTCGATTTTGAGACCTGCCGGAGATACATATTCCCAATTGGGTGGTGGATCCATCTGTGGTAAATGTGAATGATGTTGACACCACATTATAAGAATGTCATATTGAGATTGCAGTGATATAACCATTCAACTAAAACTCATACACAGTAAGCAAAATTTCTGGATAACTAGTGATATTCAAAGTAATTTTCCACAGCTCTTGGAGAAAGTAAAGTTGGTTTTAATTGGAGTTCCTATCTCTTATCAAGTTGAATGTGGCTTTAGTCAAGTTCTTCAACTACTATCAAAAGCTCGTAACCATCCCGATATTGTGAAAAGAGGTGGTCTTTGATTATCTTTAACCAAGTTGCAATCAAATATTCAGTGCTTTTTCATTGTTGGTTGAAAGAATATTATATATATTATAAATAAAGTATCCTATTCAGAGCTTTGAAATAGTTCTATTTTTCCTATACACCGGTAATATATTTATCATATAACACCTATACAGGTGTCCCCCACTGTTTGAACATTCGCTTTACGAAACCTCACTGTTATGAAAGACCTACATTAGTTACCTGTTTTCTCTAACAGGTGTTTTCACTGTTAAGAAAAAAAACAGCCCGCTCTCCCCCGGATTCGGAACGGCATTCCAGCCGGCATTGCTTAAACACGTGCCTGTGAGCAGCAGTTAGCAAGATGAGTTCTTAAGTATCGGAAAAGCCTGAAAGAGCTCGTAAGGGTGTTACACTTAGCATAAAACTAGACATAATTAAGCGTTTCAATCGTGGTGAACGAAGTAAGGACAAAGTGAGTTTGGCTTGTGGAAGTTGACGAAGATGATGTTGAAGAGGTTTTGGCATCTCATGACCAAGAACTGACAGATGAAGAGCTGATGCAATTGCAAGAGGAAAGGATAACAATCAAAACCGAATGCAGTAGCGAACAGACCGAAAGTGAAGTCGTCCAGGAACTGAACGTGAAGCAACTACCTGAGATTTTCGCTGCAATCAACAACAATGATTGCAGAAAAGTACAACTTTAATTTTGAAGGGGGTACGTCGGCTTAGGGCATACAGGCTTCCCCTGCCATCCGAAGGTAGAGCGTTCCTATGAAACGGTTCGTAAGCCGGAATGTCGTAAAGCGAAGAAGCAATTACCATTTATTTATATGGGAAAATTTTGTGAGCATTCACAGACCCAAAAATAACCTACCAAATCATGCCAAATAACACATAAAACCTAAAATAACAGTAACATATCGTAAAAGCAGGAATGATATGATAAATACACAGCCTATATAAAGTATAAATACTTTCCCACAATCATTGCCTGCACTGCTCTTGGTAACGAAAATCTCACGCGAGCGCCGTCGGCACAAAACCTCATGCAAATGCTGTCGGCAAAAACACTCCCTGAGGTAACCTTTAAGCTACGAAGCTGCCAAGTCATACCAAATAAGACGTAAAAATACACAGCTTATATAAAGTAGGAATAATGTATGTACAGTGTAGTATCACTTATGGGAATCGGGAAGACAGCAAGTACACTGATGATGGTGTGTTAGGCTCAGTCGTCGGAGTCTGAGTGCTGCAGTGGTCCCCACCCTCCGGGCAACCAACTGATACCGATCCGCAAAGAACGCAGTGGTGCAGCGGTAGCCGGGAGGCTCTGATCTGGGCCGCCAATTACGTGTCAGGCGGCACCTAATTAATTAGCATGTTTATTTCGGCTTTTTTCTTAAAGATGTGTTGTGTGCCTCCCGGTTACCGCTGCATTCTCCACGAATCGGTATCTGTCCGTGGCCTGGGGGTTGGGGTAGTGGGACACTGGGGTGTCATCTCGTCGTCTGTTTCCATTAGGGCAGGCAGCACATCTTCTCCTATGATTGCCTGCCTCGATGTCGAAGGTCGAGGTTTGTCATCTGCTGTGGCTGATGTAGAAGGCTTGCTTGACTGCTGAGCCTCGCGCATTTTTCTATCATACAGTTCTTTGTAAGAACTCAAACCATCTTGCAAATATCCCCTAAACCTACGTACCCTTTCAAAATTAAAGTCGTACTTTATCATTGCAGCTAAAATCTCACGCAGTTGCTTCACATTCAGTTCGCTACTGCATTCGGTTTCGATTGTTATCCTTTCCTCTTCCAACTGCATCAGCTCTTCATCTATCAGTTCTTGGTCATGAGATGCCAAAACCTCTTCAACATCATCTTCGTCAGCTTCCACAAGCCAAACTCACTTTCTCCTTACTTCACTCACCATGATCAAAATGCTTAATTATGTCTAGTTTTACACTAAGTGTAACACCCTTATGAGCTCTTTCAGGTTTTTCCAATACCTTAGAACACATCTTGCTAATGGCTGCTCACAGGCACGTGTTTAAGCAATGCCGGCGAGAATGCAGTTCCGAATCTGGGGGAGAGCAGCTGCTCGGGACGCGCGCTGCCTTTTTTTGTAACAGTGAAGATACCTTCTGTTAGCAAAAACAGGGAAGTAATGTAGGTCTTTCGTAACAGTGAGGTTCTGTAAAGTGAGTGTTCGAAAAGCGGGGGACACCTGTATTTGCAGGATGGTTTGAGTGCTTACAAAGAACTGTATGATCTAAAAATGCGCAAGGCTAAGCAGTCAAGCAAGCCTTCCACATCAGCCACAGCAGACGACAAACCTCGACCTTCAACATAGAAGAAGATGACCTGCCTACCCTGTTGGAAACAGACGACGAGATGACACCCCAGTGTCCTACCACCCCAACCCCCAGGCCGCCAACAGATACCGATCAGCGAAGAACGTAGTGGTACCCGAAACGCACCCAGCACATCTTTAAGAGGCGATTGCTGATTGTGTCGCCTCTGATCTGGGCCGACATTTACATGCCAGGTGGCACCTATTTAATTAGTTTGCTTGTTTCGGCTTTTTTCTTAAAGATGTGCTGGGTGCGTCCCAGCTACCGCTGTACCACTGCATTCTTCGCGGATCGGTATCGGTTCGCTGCCTGGAGGGTTGGGGCCACTGCATCGCCCCAACCTCCAACGACTCAGTCTAACACACCATCATCAGTGTGCTCGGCACTGTCCCAATTCTGCTAAGTGATACCACACTGTACAAACATTATTTCTGTTTTATATCGGCTGTGTATTTTTACGTGTTATTTGGTATGATTTGGCAGCTTCATAGCTTAAAGGTTACTGGAGAGCGCTTGCGCTGTGTTTTTGCTGACAGCGCTTGCGTGAGATTTTCGCCACGGAGAACAGCGCGGCAATGATTGTGGAAAAGTTTTTCTACTTTATATAGGCTGTGTATTCATCATATCATTCCTGCTTTTACTATATGTTACAGTTATATTAGGTCTTATGTGTTATTTGGCATGATTTAGTAGATTATTTTTGGGTCTGCGAACGCTCACAAATTTTTCCCATATAAATTAATGGTAACTGCTTCTTCGCTTTACAACATTCCTGCTTACAAACCATTTCATAGGAACGCTCTACCTTCGGATGGCAGGGGAAACCTGTAATCTGTTAAAACATAAGTATTGGCTGCATATCAGAATAATTAGTGCAGTTTACCAAAAGAAACAAATGGAGAAAATGAAGGGTGGGGTGCACAGAGTTAAATGAAAGTCATAAGTGGGCCATGAGCAGTGGCTCTCAAAGGTTGAGAACCACTGCTTTATACTGCACATCATGTCTGCTGCTCATAAACTAGCCTAGAGATATAATTAAAAAATTCATTTAGCTTAAACTAATGGAAGAATTAAACAAGAGCAAAAGTGAGCAATGATTGAACTTTGTGCAAAAAGAGGATATGTTTTCAGATACTCAACTCAGAACAATGAAATTGCCAAGAGACCATGCTGAGGAAGATGGAAGCAATGGCAAGCGGAATATCCTCATTGACTAGTCACCCTTAGCCCTCTTGGATAAAAGCATTCTCTTTCCCACTCCTTGAACACTCCACAGCTTTTCAATATTACAAAACTGTGGTCCAAGATATTTGTGCGATGAACATGGGGTTAGGTCTAGAAAGTGGAGTTGTACAAATTCACCCACATTGAATAATGGGGCAGATTTGAGTACTGTGTGTTCCTCAGATTTGGGGGGGGGGGGGAATGGCACAGCCTCAGTGCCAGTGACCCGAGTTTAATCCTGACCTCAGGTACAACAATTGTCATGAAAATTGTTTAATGTCATTTCCTGTACACAAATGTAAAGAGAATGAAATAATTGTTACTCTGGACCTGATGTAGTACACAAAAAAACACGAAAGATCAAGAACACAATAATAAGAAGAAAAACACACAAAAATATAAATATATAGAATAGCTTATATACATAGATTATATTCCATGAAGTGACTCTAGGTTGTACATAAGGTGACCGATGTGAAATAATAAACTAGTGATGCAGTGAGTGGATGGAGGTGTTGATCAGCCTTACTGCTTGGGGAAAGTAACAGCTTTTGAGTCTAGTGGTCCTGGTGTGGATGCTACGTAGCCTTCTCCCTGATGGCAGAGGGGGAAGCCGTCCATGAGGAGGGTGTTTCCAGCCCTTTTCTGGCACCTTTCTGTATATATGACCTTGATGGCAAGTAGTCTGGTGCCAATAATACACTGCTGTTTGCATAGAGTTTGCACATTCTTCTTCTATCAGGTGTTTGTTTTCTCCCACATCCCAAAAATGTGTGGATCTGTAGCCAGTCAAACACTGTAAATTGCCCAATTATAGGTAAGTGGTAGAATATGTGGTGGTAGGGAGGTGGAAGGGAATTGATTAGAATGTGGAAAGAAGAGCAATTTAATTACCAACAAAAAGAACCACCAAAGGTGGCAGTAGAAAAGGGAGGGAATAGCTCTGGGAATGCTAAGAATGAGTCCAGTCTCTGAGAAGTCCCACACCAACAGACTAAACACGGACAAGAAAGCTTCTTGCTGATTACTATCTGTTGCTCTGTCCCAGCAGATGAATCAGTGACCCTCTGTGTTGAACAACATTTGAAAGTTGCAATGGGAGTAGATAGGGAACAGAGGGGCAGTTTCAATGCCCAAAAATCAAGCGGCTCAGCAACACAAATGATCAAGCTGGACAAAGGACGTATCTGCCAAACTTGGTCTGTGGCAAGCGAGCGCACAAGAGACAAACCCACAATCCTCATCATAACAGATTAACATAAATCTGTTCATGTCAGTTTAAGGGAGTGATTAACAAGGGCCCAAATAAACAAAGCCACTCCACACACTGAGGACACTGCCCAACGTACTGTGTGGGACCACCAGCAATGAAAATGGGATGCACTCAGAACACACCGGACAGCTAAAACCTGTGGAGCCAGAATCACATACAAATACAATCTGTCACCTCACGGCCCAGGGCATCCCTCATTCTGCACTTACTATCAAGCCAGGGAATCAACTTCGGTTCAGTGAGCAGTGCAGGAGAAAAACAATAATATATACTGAATGGAGTTACCATGGAAGATGGTTCCTGTGCTAAACAGAAAAATACAGCTTTCAATATGCAATCCGTCAACTAATGGATCTTATTAATCATATGCAGTTATGCCTATCAATTTAATCAGTTTAGAGTAAATATCCACACAATGTTCCATCTAAGCATAGTATGGCATTGCACAAACTTTATCAGAATATTACAACTGCCCTTGAAAAATGCTGACAACACTACAAATAAAATGTTGAGTCCTCAAACCGTCAAGCAATGAATGATTAGGATGAAGGGAGATCAGACTGCATTGACATGATGACATCTCTGCAGGATCACACAGTGTGAAGAGCAGTGCAGTAGATCTGGCTATTCCTTTCACTTAACCCGTGATAAGCAAAATTTAACCACACATTGGCAGGACACGTACTTGGGCACCCTGCACTGAGAGTCACATCTTTCAAATGAATCTGGCAAAATAGGTCGAAGAAACCCCTTTATTTGAGGGTGGCGCAGCAATGTTAATGGCGAAAGGATGGATGTGACTTTCAAGTACCTTGCTTTAACTGGTCGTTAATGCACTATGAACAAGAGTACAACCCAAACCTGGTGTCTAGACATGTTTTTTCAATTCATGTTTAAGACCTGGGCATCGCCGGGAAGGCCAATAATAGTTACCCCTCCCCAATCTTCCACATTGTCTTGTAGGAGCCAAAGTTGTCAATTCACTGGAAAAGCATGGATAAAGATAAAGCTACAGTCAGTGGCCACTATATTAGGTACAGGAGCTACCTAAAAAAAAATAGCCACTGTGTATACTTTTGTATGTCCGTGGTCTTCTGCTGCTACAGCTCATTCCCTTCAAGGTTCAACGTGTTGTGCATTCAGAGATGCTCTTCTGCACACCATCGTTGTATTATGTGGTTATTTGAGTTACTGCCACCTTCCTCTCAGCTTGAACCAGTCTGGCCATTATCCTCTGACCTCTCTCGTTAACAAGGTGCTTTCACCCATAGAACTGCCACTCACTGGATGTGTTTTTGTTTTTTGCACCATTCCATGATCAAATCACTTAGATCACATTTCTTCCCTATTCTGATGTTTGGTTTGAACAACAATTGAACCTCTTGACCATGCTTTTATGCACTGAGTTACTGCCACAGATTAGATATTCATATAAACAAGCAGGAGTACAGATAAACATAATAAAGTGGTTACTGAGTGTAGTTCTGGACCATAAATCCTCAGTCCTTCTGCTGGCACGTTGTTGAGTTCCATGGCTTTATTTTAATTTAGAACTCTCAGTTGTCACTTGATATTCTGTGGAGTGGTTCTCAGAAGCCATGATAGATTATCCACACTGCACATCTAGTTGAACCTTCATCCTTGTTGATAAGATGCATGTGCTGCACCACAATCTGTTTATTATGAATAATTTCTTTCTATTCAAGACAAGGTACAACCTTAGAAATTTGTAGCGATTCCAGGTGGCACAGTAGCACAGGAGGTGGCACCTATTACAGTGCCAGCTGTAAGATCAGGGTTCAATTCCCACTACTGTCTGTAAGGAGTTTGTACATTCTTCCCGTGACTGTGTGAGTTCCCTCAGGGTGCTCTGGTTTTCTCCTACGTTCCACAGACATACCAGTTAGGGTTACTGAATTGTGAGCATGCTTTGTTTGCGTTAGAAGCGTGGTGACACTTGCAGGCTGCCCAGCAGAATCCTTGCTGATTTGATTTGACACTAACAATGCATTTCACTGTATGTTTTGATGGACATGTCACAAATAAACCTAATCTATAAATCTTTATCTTTAAAATGATCAGTATTCCCACCCCATAACATAGAAGAAAGTATCAGATAAGATCCAAGATGGCATGGAAAGAAAAAAATCTGCTCTTCATCCCAATGTGTCCCCTCCCTTCAACAGACCACTAATAACTTGCTCATAAGAGTTTGGTGAAATAAAAAGATATTTCACTGAAATGTACAAAGAAGTGACAGATGTACAAGACTTGGTGAGGATGTTGCCCTGACCCAGGGGGTTGGGGTTGGGGTTGGGCACAGGATGAAGAGTCATACTCTTAGGATGCAGGGCAAGACATAGACTGAGGCAACAATGAATTTCTTTGTCCAGAAGGCAGTGAACTTATGAAATACCATCCACAGGATGTGCGGGAAGCCAAGTCACTTCCTGAATATACTTAAGGAGGATTTTAGCTTTGCAAACATAAAAGTAATGAAGGGCTACGGGAAGAAAATTGAAATAAGGTAGGATTGTACCAAATGTCCAGATAGGCTTGAAAGCAGAATGATCTTTTCTTCCACATCATACAGCAATCAAAGGGTGAGCTGGTAGTCTACTTTGATAATGTGACATTTGTTCTCCAAATATTTGTTGTATAACCTTTTCTTCCAAAAGTGCAATAAGAATGGCGGAAGTACAAGCGTGACCCGTTAGCCAAACAGCTGTGTTTCTAACTTTGCTGGGACTGGAGTTTTTTTTTATATAAAGTTAATTAAAGTTCATTATATGATTCAAGAAATCAAAGATGTTTCACTGAGTCTGCACTAACAATCAGCAAGGTCACTGAGTCAACTCTTACATGACCCAGTGAGCAGGGAATATGTGGGACATGATACCTGAGGCATCACAACAGTATGGGGAAGACTCAATGAACAACTCTGCATTTTCCTCTCCACTCTTTTGTCTAACATACCACATGCTCACTGTGGTATTATAGGAAGGATGTGGAAGCTTTAGAGAGTGTGCAGAGGAGATTTACCAGGATACTGCCAGAATTAGAGACAATGACTTATGAGGATAGGTTGAACAAGCTAGAGCTTTTCTCTTTGGAGCAAAGGAGAATGAGAGGGGACTCGAAAGAGATGTACAAGATGATAAAAGGCATAGATTGAATGGATAGACAAGATACTTTTTCCAAGGGTGAAAATGGCTAATACAAGGGAGCATATTTTAAGGTGATAGGAGGAAAGTTTAGGGAGATGTCAGAGATAAGCTTTTAAAGAGAGTGATGGGTATGTGGACTGCTCTGACAGGGGTGGCGGTAGAGGCAGACACATTAGAAGCATTTAAGAGACTCTTAGGCACACTGATGACAGAAAAATGGCAGGCTATTTAGAATGGAAAGGTTAGTTTGATTTGAAAGTAGGTTAAGAAGTAGGCACATCATGGGCCAAAGGGTGCTCTAACTATCTTGTATAGTACCTTGCCTAGTTTGACTTTGGACTAACAATCTGTATGCCTGAAGGTACTTTGCCCAGGTTGTAACGGTCCAAGGCCTCCTAGGAACATAAAACTCATATATTCAGATCTGAGAGCAGATTATGAAAATAGAGAAAAGATTTTCCCAATAAACCCACAGTAATATTCTTATTTGCCCTGTTGCTTGTGGTCTACTTACAGTATGCTCCTTAACCAGACTCACTAACATTAAGCAGTTATCAATGTTGTACATACTTGTGTTATCTTAGAACTCAGAAAAAATATCAGGATTATATGCATACATAAACAATATACAAGACAAGTATTTCACTGTATCTTGGTACATGTGACAATAATAAATCATAAAAAAACAAAAAAAAAGTATATAAGAGGTAAAACTTAGGTCAAATTCTGTCAATGCTTCTGGGATTGGACATGGGTGCCCATATACTAAAAACAAGTGGGAAACCATTGGTTAACAAACATCAAACCTCAGCAAGCCAATATTTGGTGGAGACATAAGAGATACAGATGCTGTAATCAAATACAAAAAGAAAACAACTGCTAGAAGAACGCAGACCCTGCATCATATTTTCCTGGAGTTCATTCAACTCACAATATACGAGAAACAAGAGAAAATTTGCAGATACTGGAAATCCAAACAAAACACACACACACACACAAAATGCTGGAGGAACTCAGCAGGTCAGCATCTATGGAAAATATACCAGATTTGGAAGTGAGCTCAGGGCCGTGATTACATTACAGAGATACAAACTGGAAACAGGCCCTTCAGCCCAACAACTCTGTGCCAAATAGCAACTATCCATTTACACACATTCCACGTTGATCGCATTTTTTATTCTCCCCTCTGGCTGCTACAGCAGTACGATACCAAGGGAATGCTCCATTATCAGTGAAACTGTCATTCTAATGAGACTTGCATCCAAGCTCCCACCTGCCTATTAAAATGGATAAAAAAGGTAAGAAGCTAGGAATTTCTCTTCAGATTTCTCTTCTCACCATTCACATTTTAATCAATATCTCAACAAAGAGTGAATCTAGTTATTTGCTGTGTGCATATTGGTTGCTCTGGTCACCAGAAGTAGTACTCATTGATAAGAGAACATGGTAATAACTAAAATAAGTAGAACTTATTTCCACTGCCTTCCACTGTCTTCCACTGTTGATATCCTCTCGCTGCCCAAAATATTTAACTTATTTGTAACCATCACTGCCTAAGCCCTGTCTTCTACACTCAAAGATTTCTTCAATGAGCATACGACCTTTTCTCCAATACAGACTCCAAATTCTAGTCCTTCACTAGCTGCTCCAGCATTTACCTGATGCTCAGATTTGTGAATTTTAAATTAAACATATGTGTACTTTCCCCACTGCTATTCTACTGTGGTTGGCTTAATATTTAGTTTCCCAATTTTGGCTACAACCTAGTCCAAGCTGAAAATATCTCTGAGTTAAAATACCATTCTCTACAACCACCACCATTTTATTTTCTGCCATGCAACTTCACTTAGGGGCTCAGGAGTTCCAGGTCATTCATGAAAATACTGATGGATCCTCATACTTTATGTGAATTTGACATCAATGTAGTCAGAAAGCCATCTCTCCATATACATTCAGTGGTCACTTTAGATATCTCCTGTACCTAATAAAGTGGCCACTGAGTGCATGCTTGTGGTTTTCTGCTGCTATAGCCCATCCACTTCAGGATTTGATGCGCTGTGCATTCAGAGATGCTCTTTTACACTCCAGGGTTGTAATGTGTGGTTATTTGAGTTACTGTTACCTTCCTTTCAGTTGAATCAGTCTGGCCATTTTCCTCTGACCTCTCTCATTAACAAGACAATTTCACCCACAGAACTGCTGCTCACTGGATGTTTTTTATGTTTTTTGCACCATTCTCTGCAAACTCCAGAAAATGTGGTGCGTGCAAATCACAGATCAGCAGCTTCTGAGATACTCAAACCACCTCATCTGGCACCGACAATCATTTCACTGTCAAGTGCATCAAGATTACATTTCTTCCCTATTTTGTTATTTGGTCTGAATAACAACTAGACGATGTCTGCAATCTTTTATGCATTGAGTTGCTGCTACATCATTGGCTGATTAGATACGAGCAGGTGTACAGGTGTACCTAATGAAGTGGCTACTGGTGTACATATGTCAAGAGTCTTTCTCCCAGGGTACAAATGCCATAGCTTTAAGGTGAGAGGAGTTTAAAGGATATTTATGAAGCAAGTTTCTTTACATAGCAATAGATGGCTGGAAACAGAAATGATGGAGAAATCAAGCCAACATAAAAACTAAAGAGAGGGCATATAATAGAGCAAAAATTAGTGGAAAGTTAGAGGATGAGGAAGCTTTTAAAAACCAACAGGAGGCAACTAAAAATGTCATAAAGGAGGAAAAGATGGAATACGAAAGTAAACTAGCCAATAATACTAAAAAAGGATACCAAAAATTTCTTCAGATACATAAAGTGTAAAAGAGAGGCGAGAGTGGATATTGGACTTCCGGAAAATAATGCTAGAGAGGTAGTAATAGGGAACAAGGAAATGGCAGATGAATTGAATAAATATTTTGCATTAGTCTTCACTGTGGAAGACACTGGCAGTATGGTGGATGTTCCAAGAGTCAAGGGTCATGAAATGTGTGAAGTTACCATTACTAGAGAGAAAGTTATTGGAAAACTGAAAGGACTAAAGGTAGTCCACCTGTTCCAGATGGTGTGTACCTCAGAGTTCTGAAAGAGGTGGCTGAAGAGATTGTGGAGACATTAGTAATTATCTTCCAAGAATCTTTTCTATTCGACACTTAAATGCTTATTAAATTGGAATATTGTTGTTGGGGAGGGTTCCACTAAAAATATTTATAAGCCTTATCTATTCCTCATAGCTGACTAGTTGTTTTATAGTTATTAATAAAAATCAGACAATCACTAGATTCTGGCATGGTTCCGAAGGACTGGAAAATTGCAAATGTCACTTCACTCTTCAAAAAGGGAGAGAGGCTGAAGAAAGGAAATTATTGGGCAGTTAGTCTGACCTTAGTGTTTGGGAAGGTGTTGGAGTCGATTATTAAGGATGAGGTCTCAGGATACTTGGAGGCACTTGATAAAATAGGCTGTAGTCAGCATGGTTTTCTCAATGGAAAATCTTGCCTGACAAATCTGTTGGAATTCTTTGAAAAAATAACAAACAGGATAGACAAAGGAGAATCAGTTGATGTTATGTACTTGGATTTTCAGAAGGTCTTTGACAAGGTGCCACACATGAGGCTGCTTAACAAGTTAAGACTCTATGGTATTACAGGAAAGATACTAGCACGGTCGCTTGACCATGGTTTTCGGTCAGGCGCCGGACACTCGGAGAGATTCAGCGGGGGGCAGGCACCCGGCACTCGGCCGGGGGCTGTGGTCGAGCGGTCGGTGACTTGGGTCAGCTCCCCCACCGGACTTAGTCTGGTGAGGAGGGTGTGAGGACACCCAGCAGGACTAAAAAAAAATCAAGATCTGACAAAGGGCAGATGAGCTCCTTGTGAGCCAACGGCCATCTTCCGTGGAAGAGACTAAAGCCTCAACATGTATCTACGAATCGTATGCTATGCACTTAGTTAGGAGAGACATGATGAACTTGGGCACTGCACCGTGTGCCTGGACCTGCCCAAGGCCTCCGCCTAAGGAAGGGTCGAGCTCGATGAAATGGCCGCGGCTGGAGGCCGACACGGCTTCGGGCTCGAGTTCGGCAGGGGCGGCGGCAGGCAGTGCCAAGGCGGCCAGCGAGAACAAACTGGAGGCGAGACTGGGTCGCAAGATCAAAGAAGATGGAGGTGCATAGCCGCCAACCCCGGATACGGGACGGCACCCACTGACTGACTGACTAGCATGGAGATAGCACTGGCTGATTGACAGGAGGCAGAGTGGGAATAAAGGGAGCCTTTTCTGGTTGGCTTCAGATGACTAATGCTGTTCCACAGGGGTCTGTGTTGGGACCAATCCTTTTTACATTGTATGTCAGTGATTTAGATGATGGATTGATGGCTTTGTTGCAAGGTTTGCAGACGGTATGAAGATAGGTGGAGGGGCAGGTAGTTTTGGGAAAGTAGAGGGGCTATGGAGGGACTTTGACAGATTAAGAGAATGGGCAAAGAAATGGCAGATGGAATACAGGAAGTGTATGGTCATTCACTTTAGTAGAAGAAATGGAACGGTTGACTATTTTCTAAATGGAGGTATAATACAAAAAACTGAGGCGCAAAGGGACTTGGGAGTCCGTATGCAGGATTCCTTAAAGGTTAATTTGCAGATAGATTCAGTGATGAGGAAGGCAAATGCAATGTTAGCATTGATTTCAAGAGGACTAAAATCAAGGATATAATGTTGAAACTTTATAAAACACTGGTCAGGCCTCAGATGGAGTATTGTGAGCAGTTTTGGGTCCCTTATCTTAGAAAAGATGTGCTGAAACTGGAAAGGGTTCAAAGGAGGTTCACGGAAATGATTCCAGGATTGAATGGCTTGTCATATTAAGAGCATTTGATACCTGTGGGCCTGTATTCACTAGAATTCAGAAGAATGAGGGGTGACCTCACTGATATCTATTGTATGGTGAAAGGCCATGACATAGCGAATGTGGAAGGGATATTTCCTATGGTGTGAGAGTCTAAGGCCAGAGACACAGCCTCCGAATAGAGGGGTGTCCTTTTAGAACGGAGGTGAGGAATTTCTTTAGCCAGAGAATAGTGAATCTGTGGAATTCTTTGCAGCTGTGGAGGTCAAGTCTGTATGCGTACTTAAGGCAGAGGCTGATAGAGTCTTGATTGGTCAGGGCATGTAGGGATACAGGGAGAAGGCAGGAGATTGGGGCGGAGAGGAAAATTGGATTGAAATGGCATGATGAAATGGCAGAGCAGACTCGATGATCCAAATGGCCTAATGAAGTTTAAGAGGCTCTTAGTCATAAGTAAGGCAGGGAACTGAAGGATATGTGGCATGTGCAGTCAGATGTGCAGGTTAAATTGGCATCATGGTCAGCACAAATATTGTGGAATAAAGGACCTGTTCCAATGTTTTACTGTTCTATGTTCTATTCCTACCGCAATTCACAAGCTGTAAACACATCTGTCTAAATTCCTCTACCGCAGAAATCCTTACCCAATCTTTATTATCTCCAGATTCAATAATTCCAACCTACTCTTGACCTGCTCCTCTGTAAGATACTATCTAAACTCTACAGCCATCGTCCTAAACCACACCAGTTCCAATTCGTCCATTTATTCTGCCCCCGAAAACAAAAAAAATCTGAATATATGTAAGAAATTTCCACTATTAACTAGCTTAATAATAGCCATGGTTTTAAAGTTACCTTGCTGCAGTTAAGCACACTCATGTAAAGAAATGTAACTACAAGTAGTGAGACTTCTGAGAGCACGGTGGACTAAAGGACGACTTTAAATTCAGAAAAAACCATCTTTTTAAAGTAGAGGAAGGGAAGTAATTTTGCTTCACTTCATTCGTATGTAAAAGAAGAATAGGGAAAACGGCTGGTGACAGTGTCACCAGATAAAACAGTCACAGAATAAGTTGCCAGTGAAGTTACAGTTTGGCTTATACTCACTCTGCAGGCTTGGCATGTTGGCATCTTCTGGCTTGCTTTTCAACAAGTGAGGAAGCCGTGTGTATCTGTATCCAAATCCACATCCCTAGAAATGAACAGAGAATTACATCAAACCAAAGTCCCTAAGCATCTTTTTCACATTATTAGTTATGAACACCACACTCCTTCTTGCTTCGGTTATTTCTCTACAACCATCAAGCTCCTGAACAAGCAAGGGTAACTTCACTCACCTCAACTCTGAACTGATTTCACAATCTCCAGACTCACTTTCAAGAACTCTGTAACTCTGATTCTCAGTATTATTTATTTACTTTGTTATTATTTGTATGATTTGTCTTCTTTTGCACATTGGTTGGTTGGCACTCTTTGTTATCTGTAGTTTTTGTTCAATTCTATTGTATTTCTTTATTTTCCTATAAATGTCTACAACAAAACGAATCTGGTGTATGGTGACATTTATGCACTTTGATAATAAACCTACTTTTAGCTTTCTTACTCAGGTGTTTAAACTGATAACTACAATAAGGCTCCAAATTCACCGCAGTCGTCTGTAGGGGTGAATGAGATTTTGCAGTTAGCCACTGCTTCATTAAACATGACAGCTAATCTGCTTCTTTGCAGGCTGGCTCAATGTTTCAATCCCTCCAGACGATCAAAGTCATCTCAGTTCATGGTCAGTTAACCTCTAAATACTCTGTTTTGCATGGGAATAGTCCATGCTTCTTGTGCTTCAGAAACTGACATGTTGCTCAAACAAACAAAATGTCAGAGTCTTTTTAACACCAACCTACCTTCGGGTTGGCTACAAATTATATTGCAAAGAAAGTCAAAGAAAAATTACTAAGTATTAAAGAAGGCTGACAACAGCTGGGCAAACACAAGAAATTCTGCAGATAATGGCAACACACAAAATGCTTGAGGAACTCAGCAGGTCAGGCAGCATCTATGGAGGAGAATAAAGAGTTGATATTTCAGGCCAAGACCCTTCATTGGGACACAGGTTACGTGCTCCAGAGTGGGAATACTAATCTGAACTCTATCACTCACCTACATTACCAGTATGGGACATGATATCACCTGTCAGGATCTGCACTCATGCCTTATCCTGCTTGAGAGATTAGCTTGGTGGAAAATGATTACATTATAAAATATACTTAGCCACCCAAGTGCCAGTAATAATAATCAAATAAATGACACAAATATGTAAGCAAATTTATTATTAGACCTAAAAACCCTAAATCTAAATGTAAGATCACCCCTTTTAAAATGTGAATAGGTCAGCTAGGAACTCATACTTAAAAAAGGCAATGACAGCTCTAAAAACCAAAACAAGAATGAGAATGGATGAACAGGAGAATGAACAGACCCGTGGTATCCAACCCACATCTCACCACCTATCCATCTTCTCCAGCTCACTGCCATCACCTCGAGTGTGCATCAACTTACAAACAATTAACTTCAATTTTAAAATTACTTCAATGTCAGCAGCACAGGACATTTTAGTTACATTAAAATTCAAGAAATGGAAACTGCTTGAAATGATTAACAAGGATTCAAAGTAGTAACAATTTTGTTTAAGAACGCAGTAGACTTTGTTTATAACTATCAGGGACAGATGTGTGGAGAAGTAGTTTTTAAATTTCGAATTAAATGAACATGTGGTAAATTAATCAGTAATCAAATTATGTAAACACGAGGAATTCTGCAGATGCTGGAAATTCAAGCAACACACATCAAAGTTGCTGGTGAACGCAGCAGGCCAGGCAGCTTCTCTAGGAAGAGGTACAGTCGATGCTTCGGGCCGAGACCTTTCGTCAGGACTAACTGAAGGAAGAGCTAGTAAGAGATTTGAAAGTGGGAGGGGGAGGGGGAGAATCAAAATGGTAGGAGAAGACAGGAGGGGGAGGAATGGAGCCAAGAGCTGGACAGGTGATTGGCAAAAGGGATATGAGAGGATCATGATTCAGGAGGTCCAGGGAGAAGGAAAAGGGGGAGGTGGGGGGAAAACCCAGAAGATAGGCAAGGGGTATAGTCAGAGGGACAGAGGGAGAAAAAGGAGAGAGAGAGAAAGAATGTGTGTATATAAATAAATAATGGATGGGGTACGAGGGGGAGGTGGGGCATTAGCGGAAGTTAGAGAAGTCAATGTTCATGCCATCAGCCATGATCTCGATTCTGACCACAAGTAATCCACTATCCTCTAAGATTTTTGCAGTCAAACACTGAGAAAGAAATGGAATCTGCAGAATTTCTGCTTATTGAAGCATAGTACACACTCTCCCTCCCTACATGCCATGGTCTTCCCCACTTACATGCTTGCAAGAGCAAAAACTGTGGATTCTGAAAACGTAAAATTAAAGCAGAAGACTGAGGAAACACTGTCAGACAGGAAATATGGAAAGAAAAAAAAAACAGAATGATTCAAATTGATGGCCCTTTGAAAAATTACTGCCCTGAGGTGTCCCACTTCTTCCTACACTGATTTGTCAAATATCTTGAGCATTAGAGGTAAGTTTCCTAAATGCACTCATGTGAGATTGAAAGGAGCTGGAGATCACTAACCATGCAAAAGTATCCACAAGACGACACCACAAAAGAACAGGAGTAACCCTCCTACTTACCATCTTGTCCAAAGCTGTGAAGAGGTTATACATTTCACATCTCTGGACCACATCATATGAAGACCAGAGCAGTAAATACAGTAGTTAACTAAACAACCAGGATTATTTTAATGGCAACCTGGTCACTTTTAGTGATGCCAGCATTTTGTTTCCAGTATCATTGAGTCAGTGCCCTTGTTTTCCAGATTATCAATTATAACCTATGGATTAGTAAGTAGATCAACAATCATCCTCTCAGATAGACAGAAACAATTCCAAACCAGAGGGGATGGGGAAATTCTCAGATATGCCATCCAACCTTTACCTCTGTACTAACATTAATAAAAGAAGTTAATCCCTAAATAAACCTCATACCCTACAAGACACTTATTCACTGCAAAGTACCCGAAGACATTGTAAAAATAATTTATGTCACAACTATCCTTTAACCCTCAATCAATAATTATGGTATACATTGGATTTTGTGTATAAATTGACTCCTATCTGTTCCCCTAATATAACTAATTGGTTATAAAGCACTTTGGTACATCCCAAGGATAAAAAATATTACTATGTTTATTTGTATTTACTTACATCTTACAAGCAGTGTTTAGCTAAATAAGTCTGAACTAAATAAGCACTATATATAGGACAACCAAAGATGCGCAGCTTCCATGAAAATGACATCACATCGTTCAACCTCAAATCCGCAAAATAAAATACAGAAGTTTACAATTTCAAATAAGAGGCTTAAAAGTTGTCAAAGGAATTAGTGGATTATAGATCAGAGACAAATATGGTGGAGAAAGTGCAGGTGGAAATTAATCCAAGCAGGTGTTACACTGTGGGAGGCCATATGCAGGGGGAGAGTAGTCGGCTGGTGGCGTAGTGGCATCAGTGCCGGACTTCAGAGCGAAGGCTTCCAAGTTCGAATCTAGCCGGCCCCCTTGCACGCTTTCCATCCGTGCTGGGTTAAGCGATGAGCTAGCAACTCGGCCTTGTAAAAATAAGGAAGCTTGCTAAAAAACGCTGTCATGACGGCGTCCCGATGACTCCACTCGGAGATAAGGGCTTTCTTCTTCTCTTCTTCTACACGATTAGTGATAATACCCTAAAAACGCACTGCCGTACTGAGAGATCTTGGAGTCTAAATCTGTAGCTTACTGAAAGTGGCCACACCCAGCAAAAAACAGGGTGATAAATAAGCCATATTTGTCTTCATTGGTTAGGGCATAAGAGTAATGAAGTCATGTTGTAGCTATATAAAACTTTGGTTTGTGTGCAATTCTGGTTGCCTCATTACAGGAAGGATGAAGAACCTTTGGAAAGGGTACAGAAGGGGTTTACCAGGATGCTGCCTGGATTAGAGAGCAGAACCACAGCAACAGATTAGATGAATTTGGGTTATTTTCTTGATATCAGTTTTAAAAATGCATAGATAGGGTAAACAATCCAAATCCTTCTTTCCCAGGGTAGAAATGTCAAATACTAGAAGACATGCATTTAAGTTGAGAGGGGCCAGTTTAAGGAAAATGTGCAAGGCAAGTTGTTTCTTGTTTGCAATGGGTTGATAGATGCCTACAATGAGCTGCCTTGGGAAGTGGTGGAAGCACATATTATAGTGATATTTAAGAGGCTTTTAGACAGAAACATGAATATACAGGAAATGGAAGAATATGGATTGTGTGTAGGCAGAAGCAATTTAGTTTAAATCGGGATGGTGTTCTGCAGGGACACTGAGGGCCGAAGGGCCTGTTCCTGTGCTGTACTGTACCATGTTCAACTCTCTACATGATGGGATGCTCGCCATTTTGCAAATATCCTCCAAAATGAATCTCTTCAAATTTCTGGTTCACTGTTTATCTACTGTGACAGTAAACGAGGAGGCTATTCAGCTATCAGGTTCATTCTGGCTCTTAACAGACAAACCAGCTCAGTCCCATACCCACAGTTTATTTTTTCTCACACATACCCATCAACTCCCCTTTGATTCTTTTGCTTTATATCTACATTATGGTGTAATTTATAGTGGTCTTTGTATATTGGAAGGAAACTGGACCAACTGGAAGAGAAATACAGAGGTGCAGCTAGTGGAGATTCTGCTGGACTCCTGGGCTCAATACAACTTCGGTGTGCTGTCTGCATACAGTTTGCACATTCGCCCTATGAACGCGTGCATTCTTTTCATATAGTGTAATGCTGTTATAGTGCCAGCAATCAAGGTTCATTTTTGGCACTATCTGTAAGGAGTTTGTACAGTTGCTCACGACTACGAGTTTCCTCTGGGTGATCCGGTTCCTCCCACATTCCAGAGACGCATGGGTTAGTACTATAGGGTAATTGGGCTGAAAAGGCCTGTTACTATGCTGCATCCCTAAATAAATAAATAACTCCCAAAGATGTGCTGCTTAGTACGTTGATTACCCATTGTAATCATCACTAGTAAATAGGAATCTGGGAGGATTTGATAAGAATAAAATGGGTTAATATAGGGATCGTGTAAATAGATGGCTGATGGTCAGCATGAACTTGTTAGACTAAAAGTCTATTTCCATACTGCTTCTCTCTGTGAAATGTAGAATATGCAACTCTACTGATGGATAACCTGAGATTGGGACTGAAGTCAGGTCGGGTGGAATCAAAAGCACCAACTGTTGTTTTTCACCCATTACCGTGTCACCAAAATAAGAATGAGACCAGTCAACACTGAATACCTCCCCTGAGAGTCCCAAAGAGTCACATTCAGGCCAATGCCAGGAACAGTAAATAGAAACAAGAGACTGCAGATGCTGGAAACTGGAGCAACAAGCAACCTACTGGAGGAACTCATTGCGTCAAACAGCATCTGTAGAGGGACAGGAAATGTCAACATTTTGGGTCAAAACCCCGCTATCAAGACTGCACTGGATGAAACTTTGTTGGGAAAGTAACTCATGCAAATAATCTGTTCCCCTCAAGTTCCCTACAATAACCACATGAATTCCAAGAGATGAAATTACATCTTTATTTCCATGTAACATGATTGAAATAAACAACGGACACAGCGAATTGCAATATCAACAATATCCAAATTATTTTGTCTGGAAACTCAACTCAGGATTTTCCAAAAGTCTTGGGAGTGACATCTACACACTCAATGTCATTGCCTGATGGAAATCAAACCCGGTTTTGAATGGATCAATACTGACTTCTTCCATCATCTTATTTAGGAGCCTCTTCTTTTGCTCACTCACTCACTGAATAAATTATGCTCTTACAGATCAGTTCTGAATTTACCTTTCTGTCTTCACTTCCAACACAGGCTATGTCTTTAACATCAAGGTGAAAAAGTTTTTTTATGATCCTTACCATCTGGTCTATTTAGGATTCTAACTGCAGCAAAACCAGCACCACTCAAGTCTTTGCCTTTCCCAAGAGAATATGCTCCATTTACAGTTATTTCTCATACTTTTAAATCCTTCATGCCTAGCTCATTATGCATGCATTCTTCTATATGTTTTCAAAAGCTGCAATAGTTATTGTACCATGATAATGGAAAATGCAGACAATACTCTGAGTAAGGCAGTACCACAATGGTGCTGCTGCAGTTAGAGAACAGAATACCTTACTCTCAGTTCGATATTGACCTGTAAATCTACCCTAACATCTGATCTTCTTTCCTCATCACTAGAGTATTATTGTGACAGTTGCAAGGTAATGCCAAACTCCAGACCTCTCTCATTTTCTAAGCATGCTACTTTCTCTTGAAGCAATTATGCATGGCTTTGTCCACAGTTGAGGCTCACTGCATTTAATGTCTAGCTAGGTACATTAGAAGTCACACCTCCTTAGGTAAACACTGTGTAAACATTGTGGATGAATTTAGCCATTGAGCAGATATGACAATAGCTCCAGATTAGACCAAAAGATATAGGAGCACAATTAGGCTATCTGGCCCATCAAGTCTGCTTCACCATTTCATCAAGGCTGATCCATTTTCCCCCTCAGTCCCAATCCCCTGCCTTCATCCTGCATCTCTCCATGCCTTGATTAATCAAGAATCTATCAATGTTTGCCTTAAATATACTCAATAACTTGCAATCCACAGCTGCCTGTGGCAACGAATTCCACAGACTCACCACTCTCTGGTTAAAGAAATCAGAATCAAATTCCATGTTCTAAATGGATGTCACTCTATTCTGAGACCGTGTCCTTTCCACATCCGCTTTATTGAGGCCTTTCAACATTCAACAGGTTTCCCAATTCTTCTGAATTCCAGTGAGTACAGACACAGAGTTGTCAATCGGTCATCATATGGTAACCCTTTCATTCCCAGAATCATTCCCCAACATCTTAGCTATCAACTCCAACATCTTCCCGACCACTGAAGTCAGACTAACTGGCCTACAATTTCCTTTCTTCTGTGTCTCTCCCTTTTTGAAGAGTGGCGTGTCATTTACAATTTTCCAGTCCTCCGGAACCATGCCAGAATCTAGTAATTGTCTGAGTTTGAATAATAACTATTAAACAACTAGGGAGCTGTGAGGAAAAGGCAAGGCTTAGAAATATTTTTAATGGAACCCTCCCCAACAACAATATTCCAATTTATTACGCTGATTGTCAAATTGAAAACAGGAAAAGTAAAAAAAAAACTTAATTGTATTGAGTTATTTTGCCTTAAAACTGTAAGTAAAATCTCTGTGCAATAAGCCTACCCTCCAGAGTCGCACAAGGATCCAGTTGGTCTGTGCCCATGGTCGCTGTTCATAAGGAGCTAAGAGATTCTTCATCATGGCTATACGTCTGTAAAAGCAAAGGCACAAGGCTCCAGAGTATCAATATTTATTAACAACTTGCCTTTGAACATGAGTGAACATGACAATGTATTTGTAGAAATGAAAGGCTGCCGAGTGCACAATGTTTGTAGAACAACAAACTCGTATTGCTAATGTTACATCTTCATCCATCAGAAAGAAATCCCAATGGAAAATGTGGCATGTTTCTGGATCAGTGCTGCCTTCTGAACAGAAAGTAACAACAAACTAAAAAGCACAAACTGCATATTATAAACAAAAGAACAATATTTTAACAGATTCACCGTACTTTCATGTACCAGCATAGTTATAAAACATCACATTAGAGATTAGTATTCTTTGGGTCACTACTCCTATTCTTCAGGTTTCCAAAGTTCAGTTTGTGCTTCAGTTAATTTTGGAATGAAACTTACCAGGTTTATGAAACAAAAGTTCACCAAATGACTGACCATTATCTTCAAAGTTTGTAACAACTGAAGTTTCCAGCTCACACTATCTAAGACTATGAAAGCTTGCAGCAGGATCTGGGCCATCTTGAAAACTGGCAAATGGAATTTAATGCAGATAAGTGTGAGGTGTTGTACTTTGGGAGGACCACCAGAGTAAGTCTTGCATGATGAGCAGTAGGGCACTGTGGAGTGCAGTAGAACAGAGGAATCTGGGAATAGAGGACCATAGTTCCTTGAAAATGGCAGCACAGATAGATAGGGTCATAAAGAAAGCTTTTGGTACACCGGCCTTCATAAGTCAATGTATTGAGTACAGGAGATGAGATGTTATGTTGAAATTATACAAGACGTTGGTGAGGCCTAATTTGGAGTATTGTATGCAGTTTTGGACACCTACATACAGGAAATACGTAAATAAGATGAAAGAACACAGAGAAAATTTAACAAGACTTGATCACCTGAGTTATAGGGAAAGGCTGGCTAGGTTAACACTTTATTTTCTAGAACTCAAAAGATTGAGGGGAGATTTGATAGAGGCAAAAAAATTAAGGAGGGTTTTGATATGGTAAATGCAAGCAGGCTTTTCCCACTGAAGTTGGATGAGACTACAACTAGAAGCCATGATCATCAATTAAGGGTGAAGGGTGAAATGTTCAAAGGGATATTTAATTTTCTTTTTAGGCCCAATCTCCTACCTTCTCCTCATATCCCTTCATGCCCAGACCAATCAAGAATCTATCAACCTCTGTCTTAAATACGTTTACAAATTTGGCCTCCACAACTGCCTGTGGCAACAAATTCCACAGATTCACCACTCTGGCTAAAGAAATATCTCCTCACCTCCATTCTAAGTGGATGCTCCTCTATTTTGAAACTGTGTCTTCTGGTCTTAAGACTCCCCTACCAAAGGAAAAATCTTCTACACATCCACTCTACCAAGGCCTTTCAACCATTCAATAGTTTCAATGAGATCACCCCTCATTCTTCTGAATTCCAGTGAATATAGGCCCAAAGCCATCAAACACTCTTCACATGACAAGCCATTCAATCCTGGGATCATTTTCACAAACCTCTTTTGAACCTTCTCCAGTTTCAGTACATCCTTTCTAAGGGACCCAAAACTGCTCACAATACTCCAAGTGAGGCCTCATCGGTGCTTTATAAAGTTTCAACATTACATCCTTGCTTTTATATACTAGTCCCCTTGAAATGAATGCTGACATTGCATTTGTCTTCCTTACCACAGACTTAACCCTAACCCTAACTTCTCTTTTTCTCACACTGCAAGAGTGTGTCACCTTGGTCAAAAGCTCCCACCATGTTGAAATTAGATTGTTCTCCAGCGTCAGCAATATGAATTACAATTTCACCTGCACTAGACAACAACCAACACAAACCTAGCATCGGTCAGAATGTATTGTGTGTGTGTCTATTGCAGATGCAGTAACCAATGGTGTTTGTACTTACTGCTCCTCTGGGATGCGCTCGACAGCTCGCAGAGAGTGTGGATAGCAGACGTAGCTGGCAAGAGCCTGCATCAGAGAATCCTTAATATCTAAACAGGGAGAGAAAGAGAATGAGAGAGGATCAAAGCTTTTTATTAACTTAATTAATGCTGTGAATAATTTCCACCAATGCATACAAAACCTACTCAGTACTGTACACTACATCTTAGGCAGGAGATGTCAATCTCATTAATTAGGGATGAATTGGCATAATTGAAATCATCGATAGTGGAAGTTACAGATTAAGCCAAGAGGTCATCATTCAATTCAACCTCCTCAGTACATGAGAACTGCTCGGTGCTTGTGGTAATCTGCAGAGTCATGAAACACCAGTCGATTCCTACTTATGGACATATTGGTGAAAGCAGTGGAGATGGTAGCTTATTTGGTAGCCAAGGAGTTAAAACAGCCAAACCCCAAATAGAGAAACATGCAATGTTTTAGTGTGAACCAAAGTTTCAAGGTTGCCACATGCAAGGAGTTAATGTTTTGTGAAGATCAGAAAATAAACACAAGGAGATTGATAACTTAATTAACAAAATGATCTTCAGGATTAATTAATTACTGGATGAACTAATCTGGCATGAGATAATGAACATACCTCAAAGTAACATTGTCTACACTCCACTAAGCTGCAGCTATAAATTGGGAAGACAACTCACTTTATTTAGATCCAAGGACCAAAATGACTAATTAATTGGGAAGTGGACATCTGGTGGTTGTAAAATATAAAACAAGGTGTTTCTTCTAATGCATCCCTATTGGCATGAAGGGCCTAAATGACAGAAGAGTTGGCTATTACTATAATAACAATAAATAGCTAGAGGCCTAGGTACCTGGTCAAGATGGCTCCAGCAAACAATGCTACCACGGGTGACATCTTCCAGATGGTAAACTGTTTCTTTTCTTTCTTTTACATCTTTTTCTTTTAAATGTGGTTCTGATAATGTTGAAGCCTGTGATCTACAGTTTGATGGTATGTTTTCAGGCCGACTGAATCAACTGGCGTTTTGCTGTCTCCAAGACGTTCCAAGAGACAAGCAGCCTTGGGGCCAAGGAAGACAGGGTGCGAGCCCACAATCTACTCCATTTCTTGCCGCACTCACGATTAAAGTGTTGAAGACGACTGAAACATTAAGGTGAGTGCGGAAGTCAAACGAGAGTTCAATTCCATCTACCAGCCTCTCGCTCACTGCTGCCGGAGGAATGTCTGCGTGTGGTGGTCTCTCTCTCTCTCGCCCTCAATGCTGCCGGAGGAATGTCTGCGTGTGGTGGTCTCTCTCTCTCTCCCTCTCGCCCTCAATGCTGTTGGACAATGGTATCGAAGCTCAGGGTCTGCAGTTTGCAGATTGGACTGTAGTTTGATTTTGTGTTTTTATATTCTGTGTTTTTGCTCGTCCTTTCTTGTTGCCGTTTGCACGAATTTGTTGTTTTTTGGTGGGAGAAGGCAGGTTGATGTTTTTCTTTGAATGGGTTCCATGGTGTTCTTTGTTTTGTGGTTGTGGAGAAGATGAATCTCAGGGTTGTATACTGCATACATGCTTTGATAATAAATGTACTTTGAACTTTGAAGCAATTAAAACTGGTCAAGATACTGATGTGGGGAATGGGACCTTTGTATGAACTTCCAGAATCAATTGATTCCATGTTCTATACCTGACTTGGTTAGGACCAATAACAAGAGTGATACACAACAGATGAAATCAGTAATAGGGTGATACTGTGGTAACTAACATCCATGTGCAAAGGGACGATAAGGGACAAAAATGGCGAAAGTACCACCCAATTCACAAGGAACAGGAAGGATAAGTGGGAGATGGGTCCTGGAAACCTCGAACAGTATGGGAATCTAAAACCAACACTCAGAAAGGTGAAGTGCTGAATATGGGATTCAGAGAAAGCTGAAAGTGATTTCTTTGCGTCTTTATTTGTGAAGTAATTAAGAATAAATAATACAAAAAATATTTTCACTAGATGTCAGTGAATTCAGCACAACACAAGGTAATACCAGCAGCCTCAAAACAATAAACACCAAAACCGCACTGCACCACAATACTTGTTCCACTGCGTACCCAGCTCAATCTTCTGCTGCTCATTTAGCTCCAAACACTGCAACATAACTTGGAGCTTTGTGGCTGCTTCAACAAAACTAGTCTGATGGACTCTGCGAATGGCTTGGACAGAGAGGAGCCTCTGTGTCCCCACCAGCCTGGTGGACTGAAAAAGCTAACCATATGATTGGGGAATGTTTTACATTCACAAATATTCAGTAACGATTGGATCATCTTACAAAATAAACTTTGTTTTAAATCAGAAATATTATGTATCTTTAAAATTACAGATACAATAATCAAATCATTAAAACAAACATAAATAAATAATAATGGAATGAACGCAATGTTATGTCAATCTTATAAACTGCTGAGATCAATCTAACCCTTCCCTCCGACATAGCCCTCTAATTTACTAACATCCACATGCCCATCTAAGAGTTTCTTAAATGTCTAATATATCTGCCTCTACGACCACCCAAAGTATTGGTGAGTTCAAGCTACCTGCACACAGACCTGGGTCCTTCAACACTTCGTTCATCTCAGCTGAATCAAAAGCTACACCCAATAGCAAACCTATACAGGTGCACCCCGCTTTTTGAACATTCGCTTTAAGAACCCTCACTGTTACGAAAGACCTACATTAGTACCCTGTTTTCGCTAACAGAAGGTGTTTTCACTGTTACGAAAAAATCAGCGCACGATAAAAGGCAGCGCGCGCCCTGAGCAGCCGCTCTCCCCCGGATTCGGAATGGCATTCTCGCCGGCATTGCTTAAACACGTGCCTGTGAGCAGCCGTTTGCAAGATGAGTTCTATGGTATCAGAAAAGCCTGAAAGAGCTCGTAAGAGTGTTACACTTAGCGTAAAACTAGGCATAATTAAGCGTTTCGATCATGGTGAACAAAGTAAGGACAAAGTGAGTTTGGCTTGGGGAAGCTGACGAAGATGATGTTGAAGAGGTTTTGGCATCCCATGACCAAGAACTGATAGATGAAGAGCTGATGCAATTGGAAGAAGAAAGGATAACAATCGAAACCGAATGAGTAATGATAAAGTACGACTTTAATTTTGAAAGGGTACGTCGGTTTAGGGGATATTTGCATAATGGTTTGAGTGCTTACAAAGAACTGTATGATCTAAAAATGCGCGAGGCTCAGCAGTCAAGCAAGCCTTCCACATCAGCCACAGCAGGCGACGAACCTCGACTTTCGACATCGAGGCGGGCAGTCATAGGAGAAGATGAGCTGCCTGCCCTGATCGACGATGAGATGGCACCCCAGTGTCCCACCACCCGAACACCCAGGCCGCAGAAAGATACTGATTTGCGGAGAATGCAGCAGTAGCCGGGAGACACACAGCACATCTTTAATAAAAAAGCCGAAATAAACATGCTAATTAATTAGGTGCCGCCCAACACGTAATTGGTGGCCCAGATCAGAGGCGACACATTGTGAACAATGCGGGACATAGCTGGACATTGAAATGGCAAGAAGAATGTACCTTCAAAGTAAAACTGGGGAAAAAGATAGCGAAGCCTCGAGCAAGAAAGCGGATGTTACAGTAATGGCGCCGTTGCACACTGCTGGAGCTGGACCTGGACCTGCGCTACCCGATGACTTGGACAGGCTTCATTTAGTACTTATTTCTGACATGACGCTAGCACTGCATTCTGCCTTAAAAAGAGAACTTGAAGATGCTTCATCACCAGTGAATGCTACCATGGAACAAATTATGTCTTCTTTCGAGTCACACGATGACCTCGAAAATCGGTCACGGAGATCCAATTTCAGAGAGGTTGGCATTCCTGAAAATTTGGAAGGCTCGGACCCTGTTAAATTTATGACTGAGTTTTTTGATGAAGTGCAGGGGACAAATTTTTTCCCAAGTCCTCTCGTACTTTCGCGTGCTCACCGAGTCGGACGTAAACCATCCGGTGTCTCTGGAGCCAAGCAAACGAGAACCAAGAACGTTCCTGGTTTGCTTTCACTCCTTTCGAGATAAGCAACGCATCATCAATAGACCGAAGCAGGAGCTGTATTTCCGCGGACACCGCGTGTTTTTTTATGAAGATTTTAGTGCGGAGCTGGGTAAAAAACGAGCAGCTTTCAAGGAGGTGAAATCCCTGCTTTACGGGAAAGGGGTCAGGTTTGGCCCCTTGTATCCTGCCCAGCTCCGGGTCATACATGAAGGTAAAAAGCATTATTTCGATACACCAGAGGCGGCCGAAGAGTTTTACCATTCGCGCTGGGGAGAAGAAGAACGAGAAGAGCAATGACTTTTTTTTTAGGTTATTCATGCAGCATGGAAGGGGCCTGTTAATTTTCACAATCCACTTCTTTGTTCATTTTTTCCAGTTTAATTTGTGGAACTGCTATGCTGCCGAAACTCTTAACAAAAACTTTCAACCAGCAAAATGTAAATATTTGGGATTTATATCTCGGGCGTTTAAGTTGCCCAGTGTTTTTTTTTGTTTTTAATGCTTAGCTTGACCTGTGTCATCTTTAGCCTATATATTATATTAAAGGTAGTATAAGTGATAGGATAAATGTTAAGGAGGGGAGCCGCCCTAGATTAGATTGAAAGTTGGGCTGTATGGGGAACGCCTTGGAAGTTTTTTGTTGGGTACTGCCTGCGATCATCCTCAATTGGGGAGGTAGATCTAGGTTTCGGGGGTTAATTGGGTTTTTTTGTTGTTTGTGTAAAGGGGTGGGGGAGTGTTCTGGGGGATTATCATGGCAGTTTATTCTTTTGTGTGTTACAGGTTGAGCAGACTTTCTTTTTATTGTGCGTTATTGTGTGCAATTTATGCCCTCGCACTGTTTTGGATTGTAGGCCCTGTGTGTCTTTTGATATGGTTAACGTAAGTGCTGCTGATGGAGGCCACCCTGTGAGGTTTATTTCTTGGAATGTAAAGGGGCTCAATGGTCCGGTTAAAAGAGCTAAAGTTTTCTCTCATCTGAAACAATTAAAAGCAGATATACTATTTCTACAAGAGACACATTTAAGAGTGGAGGACCATAATAGACTTCGTAAAGCATGGATTAGTCAGGTTTTTCATTCTAGATTTAATAGTAGGTCCGGGGGGTGGCAATATTAATCACCAAAAGAATACAGTTCACACCATCTGATGTAATCAGTGACCCTAATGGTCGCTTTATTATAGTCTCTGGTTCTCTCTTTCAGATACCTGTTATTTTGATAAATGTTTATGCTCCTAATTGGGATGATGTCCAATTTGCAAATAAGGTTTTGTCATTAATACCTAACCTGAATACACATAAGCTAATCTTTTCCAGAGATTTGAACTGTGCTATTGACCCACTGCTTGATAGGTCTTGCCCTAGGGGAACATTTTCAGGTATGGCAAAGGCCTTCTCGATGTTTATGCAACAAAATGGTTATATGGATCCTTGGAGATTTTTGAATCCATCAGTTAGGCAATTCTTTTTCTTCTCTCATGTTCACCACTCCTATTCCAGGCTAGACTATTTCTTTATAGATAACTCCTTGATACCAATGATTAGACAAATTGAATACACTGCTATAGTTATACCTGATCACTCGCCCGTGAAACTGGACCTATGTTTTCCTTTAAACGTTAGAGAACGGCTTCTGTGGAGACTTAACCCCCTTTTGCTTTCTAATGAGAAATTTTGTAGTTATATATCGGCTAACATTGACACATTCTTCGAGACTAACAAAACTGAGTCGATATCGTACTCTTTACTTTGGGAAACTTTAAAAGCTTACTTGAGGGGTCAAATAATATCTTATACTTCACATGCCAATAAAGAGCGTAGGAAGGAAATGCAAGTGTTATTGCAATCTATTTTGGACCTGGATAGAAAATACTCTGAGGCACCCGCAGCAGAATTATATAAAAGCCGGGTTGATTTGCAAGCGAAGTTTAATCTTCTATCTACAAACCTATCAGAACAATTAATTCTTAAGACACGTGGCCTCTATTATGAATATGGTGACAAGGCGAGCCGGCTTATGGCTCATCAGTTGAAACGTCAAGCTGCATCACGACTTATTCCCCAGATAAGAGACACGCACCAGAACTTGACAAGCAATCCAAAAGAAATTAATAACATCTTTGCAACTTTTTATTCCTCCCTGTATGCCACAGAGTTCCCCTCAGATAAAACAGATATGGAACGTTTTTTAGATAATTTGGAAATACCAACTCTTGAACCAAAGGAGGTGGAGAACCTAGATTGGGCTCTTGGGCAGGAAGAGATTAATAATGCCATTATGGCTATGCAGAGTGGTAAGTCCCCAGGTCCTGATGGTTATCCAATAGAATTTTATAAGAAATTTAAGGATAAGCTCATACCAGTCCTTCTAGAAGTGTTTCAGGAATCTTTGGAGAATGGCTCCTTACCCCCTTCTCTTTCACAGGCAGCTATTTCACTGCTTCTTAAAAAGGACAAGGACCCGACTCAATGTGGATCATATCGCCCCATCTCACTTTTGAATGTAGATGTGAAAATTTTGGCTAAAGTGCTTGCATGTTGTTTAGAACGTCCCCTTCCCAAGATAATTTCAGATAATCAAACAGGTTTTATTAAAAATCGCTATTCTTTTTTTAATATCCATCGACTGGCTGATGTGGTTTATTCACCCAGTGATTGTCCAAGTCCAGAGGTTGTTATCTCCTTGGACGCGGAGAAGGCGTTTGATAGAGTGGAATGGGTATACTTGTTTAGTGTTTTGGAGAAATTTGGATTTGGCAGAATATTTATAGCTTGGGTTAAGCTATTATACCACTCACCTTTAGCATGTATACAGACAAATTATTTTCGAACTGACTATTTCCCATTAACACGTGGCACTCACCAAGGCTGCCCATTGTCCCCTCTTCTTTTTGCAATTGCAATTGAGCCTCTCTCTATTGCACTTAAGACAACTACATTATTTCAAGGTGTTAGAAGAGGGGACATGAAACACCGTGTTTCCCTATATGCTGATGACCTCTTACTTTCTGTTAGTGACCCTATAGGTAGTAGTCCCGCTATTGCGTCATTATTAGGTCAATTTGGTGCCTTCTCTGGCTATAAACTGAACTTTCGAAAAAGCAAATGCTTTCCCATTAATAACTTGGCCCTACAGATCTGACAGGAATCCTTGCCTTTTCCTTTATCTCCAGATGGTTTTGTATACCTAGGAATACATATTACTCGCTCTTTTACATCTCTGTTTGAAGCTAACTACAGGCCTCAGGTTAGCCAAATGAAGGCTGATTTCGAGAGATGGCGCAGTTTACCCCTTACTATAGCTGGGAGAATTCAGTCAGTGAAAATGAGTATACTTCCTAGATTTCTCTATTCGTTTCAGTGTTTGCCAGTTTTCTTATCTAAGTTATTTTTTTAAATCAGTCGACCAAGCTATAACCTCCTTTATTTGGGAAAATAAGGTCCCAAGGGTTAATAAGCACACTCTCCAAAGAGGTCGTGACGTAGGTGGAATGGGTCTTCCCAGCTTTATTCATTATTACTGGGCATCGAACATTCAAAAAGTATTATTTTGGCTTCACCGGCCAGATATAATCTGGTGCCTGCTTGAGTCACGGTCTTGCCACTCCTCGTCTCTCCCAGCTTTGGTGTATTCTTCCTTACCATTGAAATCCTCTCAATTCATATCTAACCCGGTCGTGCTCTCCACCCTCAAAATTTTTAATCAATTTCGCTGCCACTATAAGTTCATATCAGTTTCAGTTTTGGGCCCCATTCATAAAAACCATTTCCTCCCTCCACATTCGATTCAGCTTTCAGACAATGGGGTTTGAACGGTCTTATGCGCATTAAGGATTTGTATACTGATAACATATTTGATAGTTTTGATAACCTGCACAGTAAGTATGGCCTTCCGCATAATCATTTTTTTAAATACCTGCAGATTCGCCACTTTGTTAAGGAAAAATTTCCCTCTTTTCCTGTTCTACCACCTGCTATGTTATGGGAAAAACTCACTCTTAGCTTTAACAGTAAGGGGCTGATCTCTGAACTATATTCTCAGCTGATGTCTTTGGGAGTTCAAGATCTAAACAAAACTAAGAATAGGTGGGAGGATGACCTCGGTATGGATCTGGTGGAGGAATATTGGGCAAAAGTATTGAATAGGGTTCACTTCTCATCATCATGTGCTAGACTGGGGCTCATACAATTTAAAGTTTCACACAGGATACATTTAAGTAAAGCCAGACTTGCAGACATATACCCTGGGACAGATGCTGGCTGTGACAGGTGTTCCTTCTCTCCGGCTGGTTTAGTAGATGCATTTTGGTCATGCCCTCGGCTTGATGACTATTGGGCACTGGTTTTTAAAATTATCAGTGAGGTTTTGGGGGTGACACTGAGACCTTGCCCACTTATAGCTGTATTTGGTGTGGCAGATAATGATTTGGGTTTAAATGCAAACCAGTCGGATATCATTGCATTTACATCGCTATTGGCCCGTAGGAGAAATTAGCTGGTTTGGAAATCTGCCACTTCCCCAACTGCTGCTGCTTGGTTAGAAGATATAATGTTTTTTCTGAAATTAGAAAAGATTAAATTCACTTTGAGGGGGTCTGTGAAAAAGTTCTATTCAAAATGGGGACCTTTCTTATCATATTTTGGGAGTCTTAAGGAATTACCTACTAGTTGAGGGCATTTGATTGTACTTGGGAAGGTGCCTCCCATTTAACACGCTTATAATTTACCTCACAGGGTGGTTGATGAATTGTAAATATGAGTGTATTTTGGATCATCTGACATGTTGCAGATGTGTGTGAGCTGTCATCTTGAAGTAGTGTGGGGGTATGGTTGTGAAATGTCCGTACTTGTATTTGTGAATTGTTGTGTTGTAAATATATTAGCTGCCATGATATGTTCGGGGAGGGCGGGTGGGGGGCGGTTTGTTTTGGGGGTACAATACTAAAGCAAAATGGAGGAAAATGTAATCCATTATATATTCTGTATTGTGTCATTCCTTCAATAAAAATAAAAAATAAAAATTTTAAAAAAAGTCTAACGCACCATCATCAGTGTGCTCTGCGCTTTCCCAATTCCGGTAAGTGATACTACACTGTACATACATTATTTCTACTTTATATCGGCTGTATATTTTTACGTGTTATTTGGTATGATTTGGCAGCTTCATAG
This sequence comes from Mobula birostris, assembly GCF_030028105.1. Lineage (NCBI taxonomy): Eukaryota > Metazoa > Chordata > Chondrichthyes > Myliobatiformes > Myliobatidae > Mobula > Mobula birostris. Next base: position 61,638,200 of record NC_092385.1, read on the forward strand.
TTCAAAGGTTACTGGAGAGCGCTTGCGCCGGGTTTTTGCCGATGGTGCTTGCATGAGATTTTCACTATGGAGAACAGTTCAGGTAATGATCGTGGAAGAGTATTTCTACTTTATATAGGCTGTGTATTTATCATATCATTCCTGCTTTTATTATATGTTACTGTTATTTTAGGTTTCATGTGTTACTTGGCATGATTTGGTAGGTTATTATTGGGTCTGCGAACGCTCACAAAGTTTTCCCATACAAAATAAATGGTAATTGCTTCTCCGCTTTACGACATTCTGGCTTACGAACCCTTTCATAGGAACGCTCTACCTTCGGATGGCGGGGGAAACCTGTAGCTCCCAAATTTCCTAACTGTTGCTGAATTAAAGCAACAGACATTGACCTTTAACTTCCAAGTCAAAACCCATAAAAGTCTATCTCATTATCTTAAAAAGATCATTTTTGCTTCAGAAGCTAAAGGATGTACCTGCTGGGAAATGAAACACTATTCAATACAAGCAACTACTCCCATTTAAGCTGAACACTCTTTGGTCTCCTCCAAAGAAATGCCTTAGCAACATCCTCAGATGACCACAAGTTCCTCATCCCTCAGCCTGCAATCAGAGTAAAGCATTTCTAAATCAACATCAAACATGTCATGTAGACAGAACATATTAGAAGACTGTAGACAATTGGCTTGTACAACTTGTACTACGCCGACTCAGGCCTAGGGGGCCAGCATCGGGCACTTGATCACCTTCATTCCAGTAGCCATGGTGAACTTCACCCAAAAGATTGACCTGAATCTTGACCCACAATGCCTCACCTGTTCCAATGATTCGAGAGTCAGCAAAGTGCTTGGCGAGGATTGCAGCTAATCGGCTCAGTGTCTCCTGATACCCTGTGGAGAAAGAAATTAGCTTAGGCCTGTTGCATCTGAACAAAACCAGATTCTTCTAGCCAGACACATCACAAATATCAGTGAGAAATGTACAACTAACTAAAGACTCAACTCAAAACATTTGTTCTGTGCTGGTTTCTTATTTTAAAAATGCATCCCCCCCCCCCCCCCAGTATAGTTTTGGACATGCCAGCTTGTGTCCTTGTTTACTTGTCATCTGAACAATGTCGCCAGCCCTGTTTCTGGTACTGGGCCAACCAGTACAAAATATCAGTGCCTCCAGAATGCTGGCTTACCATCTCGATTGGGTAATTCCTCACTGCAGCCTCACAGCGATATACTAGAAACTGGTGATACTATTCCTTCAATCTTGTATTGCTGAAACAGTGAAAATAAACAGGAAAGATATTTTCTCTCCTAATCCAGCGGCTGATGCTGAGAAACCTCCCTCTGTTTGAAGAGAGCCTTCTATCAGATCTCTGGCGACACTAGTTAAGGGCATCTCACATTAACAAGTATCACTGAAATAGGATAGCTCCATTGGATTATTGTTTTTTTACAATACTTCTGTCAGGTTTGGTGTATCAGCCTTTCACTATACAAAAACTACAGTAAACTCTCAAGGACAGCTCACCTGGCTGCAATCTACCATCACCGCAGGACTTGTATGTGTCCAGGACAAAGAAGTGAGTAGAAAAAAAACCCACTGTGAACACTACCCACTCTGAAAAACTACCTTTTCCAAAAGTTCCCTTCTGAAAAGCACTACAAAACTATTAAAACAAAAACTTAACGCAATCTTAAAATTTTCTTCCACCAGGCAGTAAATCTGATCAACCATTCTAGTTAGCTCCATCCCAAACCTCTCTATCTATTTTCCCCATCACTGCACTGCAAACACTTTAACCCAACTTCTATAAAGCTGTTTACATTGTAAATACATGCTGGTATTTATTATTTATGCACATTTTATTGCATAACTGTACTTCAAATTAAATTTATTTTTTATATAATTCTTTATTCTATATAATTGTTGAGAGTTGTTTTTTTGTTGTATGTTACGTCCTGACCAACTCACCACAGCAATTCCTAATATATGTAAGTGTACAGAATATGGCAAATAAAATAGACCTCTGATCCTTTATGGAGAAAGACTGAAGCATCAGCTCAGCATTTGCCCCATCACAACCTCCTCTGGACACAGGGCATTACTAACTTTAACCTTCAGGCTCATTCTGGCAGCCCAATCAGCAGCAGGAGCAGGCCACAGCGACGAGGTTTCTCGCAGGTCAGTGATGCTTGTTTAAAAGTACAGAATGGACTTGATGCGGTGGCCATTGTTGGTTGTAGGCCAGTGGTTAGAGTAGCAGAGCCAGGCTTTGGATCAAAGGAGGCTTCAGCTCGAAAGACACATTGGCTCTGGGTACGTTGTGGTTAAGGTTCCCTTTTTTCCCTCTCTAGCTGTACCTAGTGTAGTAAATGGCTGTTGTATGTTCTTCATGCCAGATGTTGGAGTCCTCGGAGACCCAGGGTCTCCCAGCAAGCTGATCTCTGTCAAGTGCATCCAGCTGCAGCTCCTTGAAGACTGTGTTAGGGATCTGGCTTGTACAGGACAGTGAGGAGATAATCGATCAGCGTTACAGGGAAGTAGTCACCCCGAAGTTGCAGAAGGCGAGTAGCTGGGTGACTGTCACGAGAGATGGAAATGTGAATAAGCAGTTAGCACAAGCACCCCTGTGGTCACTCCCCTCAATAGTAAGTACACCATTTTGGATACTGTTGTGGGGGATGATCTCTCAAGAGAATGCCACGAAGACCAGGTTACTAGCACTGAGTATGAAACCGTGGTGCAGAAGAGAAAGAGGGGGAAGATGGGAGCAGAAGAGACAGGGGACTCAATAGTCAGAGGAATAGACAGGAAATTCTGTGGATGTGAACAGGACACCTGAATGGTATGTTGCCTCCCCGGTGCCAGGGTCAGGGATGTCTCACATCACGTCCACAACATGTTGGAGAGGGATGGAGAGCAGCCAGATGTCTTGATACATATTGGTACCAATGACAGAGGAAGGAAAAGCAAAGAGGTCCTGAAAAGAGAATTTAGAGAGCTGAGTGGTTAGCTGAGAAGCAGGACCTCCAGGGTAATAATTTCTGGATCGCTGCCTGTGCCACGTGCCGGTGAGGGTAGAAACAGGATGATTTGGCAGATTGATGCATGTTGAGAAGCTGCTGCAGAGGGTAGGGCTTCCAATTCTTGGATCATTAAAATCTCTTCTGGTGGAGGTATGATTGTTCAAAAGTGACGGGTTGCACCTAAATCCAAGGGGAACCAATATCCTCGCAGGTAGGTTTGCTAGAACTGTTGGGGAGGGTATAAACTAATTTGGCAGGGGGGTGGGAACCGGAGTGAAGGGACTCGGGATAGGACAGATGGTAAAAAAGCAAAGATAGCATGCAGTCAGACTATCAGCAAAGTCAGGCAGATGATAGAACATAATTGCAGCCAGCAGGATGTGTATCAGTGCATTAGGGATGCATAATCAAAAAGGGTAGCAATTAGAATACTCAGTGTTATATCTCAATGCACAGAGTATAAGAAATAAGGTGGATGATTTTGTTGCACTATTATAGATTGGCAGGTCAGTAAATCATAGCTGAAGGATGGTTGTAGTTAGGAGCTGTATGTCCAAGGTTACACATTATATCAGAGGGATAGGAAGGTAGGCAAAAGGGGTGGCGTGGTTCTGTTGGTAAAGAATTGCATCAAATCAGTAGAAAGGTACGTCATAGGATCGGAAGATTTGAATCTTTGTGAGTTGAGTTAAAAAACTGCAAGGGTAACAGGACCTTGATGGCAGTTATATACAGGCCTCCCAACAGTAGCTGGGATGTGAACCACAGATTCCAACAGGAAATAGAACAGGCGTGTCAAAAGGGCAATGTTATGTTAGTCATGGGAAATTTCAACATGCAGGTCGATTGGAAAAATCAGGTCTGAAATGGATCTTAAGAGAGTGAGTTTGTTGAATACCTATGAGATGGCTTTTTAAAGTAGTTTGTTATTGAGCCTACTCAGGGATCAGCTGTACTGGATTGGTGTTATGTAATAAACCGGAGGTGATTAGGGAGCTTAAGGTAAAAGAACCTTTAGGAGGCAGTTCAACTTGAAATTTGATAGGCAGAGAGTAAAGCCTGATGTAACAGCATTTCAGTGGAGTAAAGGAAATTACAGTGGTATGAAAAAGGAGTTGGCCAAAGTAAATTGACAGGGATGACAGCAGAGCAGCAATGGTGTGAATTTCTGGGAAAAATGAGGAAGGTGCAGGATAGATGTATTCCAAAAGCAAAGAAATACTCAGATGGCAAAATCGTACAACCATGGCTGACAACGGAAGCCAAACTTAATGTAAAAGCAAAAGAGAGGGCATACAAAAGAAACAAAAATTAGCGGCAATATAGAGGTTTGGGAAGCTTTTAAAAACCTACAGAAAACATCTAAAAGAATCAATAGGAGGGAAAAGCTGAAATATGAAAGTAAGCTAGCAAACAATATCAAAGTGGATAGTAAAAGCTTTTTCAAGTATGTAAAAAATAAAGGAAAGATTGGAGAGGATATAGAACCACCGGAAAATGAGGCCGGAGAAATAATAACAGGGGACAAGGAGATGGCAGGTGAAATAAATGAGTATGTTGCATCAGTCTTTACTGTGGAAGACATTAGCAGTGCGCCAGATGTTGAAGGGTGTGAAGGAAGAGAAGTGAGTTCAATTACTACAAGGGAGAAGATGCTCAAAAAACTGAAAGACCTAAGGGTACATAAGTCACCCAGACTGGATGAACTGCACCCTAGGGTTCTGAAAGAAGTAGCGGTAGAGATTGTGGAGGCATTAGCAATGGTCTCTCAAAAATCATTGAAATTTGGCATCATGCCAGTGCACTGGAAAATTGCAAATGTCACTCCACTCTTTAAGAAAGGAGGAAGGTAGCAGAAAGGAAACTAAAGACCAGTTAGCCTGATCTTAGTGGTTGGGAAGATGTTGCAGTCAATTGTTAAGGATGAGGTTATAGAGTACTTGGTGACACAGGACAAGATAGGACAAAGTCAGCATGGTTTTTTTAAGGGAAAATCTTGCCAGACGAACCTGTTTGAATTCTTTGAGGAGATTACAAGTCTTTGATCTTTTATCTTTGAGGATAGATAAAGGGGATGTTGTATATTTGGACTTTCAGAAGGCCTTTGACAAGGTACCACATAAGAGGCTGCTTACCAAGTTAAGAGCCCATGGTATTACAGGAAAGTTACTAACATGGTTAGTACATTGGCCAATTGGTAAGAGGTAGTGAATGGGAATAAAAGGATCCTTTTCTGGTTGGCTGCCAGTGACTAGTGGTGTTCCACAGGTTTCAGTGTTGAGACCGCTTCTTTTTATACTGTATACCCTTTGTCAGCCACAGTTGCCTACCCCTGCCATTTGAGAACTTCTTCCTCTGTGTGTCATATCTACCTTGTCCCTTGTGAACTATTCCTAGAAACTAGCCATCTCTGCTCTACCGTTATCCCTGCCAGCATCCTCCTCCAATCCACCTGGCAAACTCCTTTCTCATGTCTCTGTAATTCCTTTTATACCATTGTGATACTGATTCCTATGACTTATGCTTCTCCCTCTCAAATTGCAGAATGAATTCAATCATTCAGGGAGAAGAACTTTATTCAGAATTGGTTAAGAGATGAAGCAAGTTAGTTTTATGATGCAAAGAGCATGGTGGAGAGAGTTAAGGACTAGGTGTCTCACCATATCTCTGATACGGTGAGATCTAGCTGCTAGAATAAACACAAAGTTATTTTATTGCTAGGTTACTTAGGGCCATTAGAAGGAGAGAACATGAAGTAATGTAAAGGCTGTGAAATGCTGGGTTGTAGGAAAGGCCCAGGTCAATCCATGCTAGTAAGAGAGAAAAAGTGAGCCAATGTTACAAATGGACGGCCTTTAGCAGAGCTGCCGGATCTAATACAAACTGAAAAGGCAAGTTATTTGAAACTCTTGAATTTCCAGTTTACATTAGACAGGAGGTCACAAAGGCATCAGAGGGCATATGGGGTGGAGATTTAAAGTGGTGAGCACCAGGAAGTATTGGGTCATCCCAATGGACTGAAGAGGCATTCCAAAAAAAACAGGTATCAGTTTATCAAGTTTCTCCGAATTGCAAAGGGTGATCCACTGAATCCAGAGGCTGAATGGTTGGAAAATAAGGCCCAAGGAACTCTTTTCTTACTCTGTCCAGTACAGGGAATGAGAACAGATGCCATCTAGAATGCTATCAATCATATTATCCAGCTTAAAATCTGTTAATGAAGACATAACACTGACTGTCTTGATTTTTCCAGATCTTGCTCACTATAACCTATCCTCATCTGAACAAGCAATACTCTGTTCACTATGAAGCAACTTTGATATCATCAAATTACATCAGAATCAGGTTTATCATCAATGACCTGTTGTGAAATTTGTTGATTTGTAGCTGCAGTACAGCGCAATACGTAAAATATACTATAAATTACAATAAGATTATTATATATATGCAAAAAAGAGAGCAAAAATAGTGAGATAGTGTCCATTGTCCATTCAGAAATCCTATTCAGGGGAAGAAGTTATTCCTAAAACGTGGAGTGTCTTGTCATTCTCCTCCCTGCTGAGAATAAGAGCATGGCCTGCATGGCCCATCTATTTGATGTAATCAGCTACTGCAGTTACTTACCTGCACTTGACCAATATGAACATAATATGCTGAACTTTCCTCCAAAAATACACATGGAACATATCACTTATCTACACAAGTGTCTGGAATCTTGAGGTTCTCTCAGAAATGTGTCTGATGTACAAAGTTTGTACTTGTTGCTGCGTTTTGCTACCATGCATTGCCACTAGGTAGCATATGTAGACCAATGAGAAACACGGGCATCCAGTATTGAACAGCACTGAGACTGGGGTACACGCCTCCTGAACTGGTCTTGGGATACAGCTGCCTTATGTTCAGCAACTCCATTTCGTTTAATATGCAATGGCAGCAACGGAGAATGCTGATATTTGGTGATACCTGACTGTTGGTTTAATTGTACTTGTATAATCATTTTAATTGTTCAAAGTTCTTCTGTTTTTTAGAATTATTTTAAAAATCATAGAAAATTATTACAGAGAAAGGTTTTACAGCCTACTGTGTCTCTGCTAATTGGAAGTGAGCAAATGAAGTAGAAAATATTGTGTGAAGCTCTGGCTGCCATACTATTGGAAGGATGTGATTAAGTTAGAGGGTGCAGAAAAGATTCACAAGGATGTTTCTGGGGGCTAGAGAGCTTGAGAAACAAGGATAAATTGGGTGCCTGCAGCTGTTTTCCCCAGAACATGAGGGGAATAGCTACACAGTTTCCCTAGGGTATACAATCCAAATCTTGGGGGCACAGGTTTAAGGTGACAGGAGAAAGATTTAAATGGGATCTCAAGGGCAGCTTTTTCCCCACACAGAAGGTAGAGGGTACATGGAACGAGCTGCCAAAGGAAGTGGTATAATTGCACATACAATTACAACTTCTAAGTGGTATTTGGACATCTAAAGGTAAGGGTTTTGGAGGAATATGGTGCAAACACAGGAAAATGGAACAAGCTCAGGTAGACACTTTGGTCAGTAGTCAGGCTGATATGAAGGGTCTGCTTCCATGCTGTGAGTGCATATATCATGTATCTCTGTATGAAACACATGCACCACGTGATATCATTCACTGAAAGCTTGAAGCTGCACTGAGCTTCACTGCCTTTGAAGAAGTTTTTGCTGTGAGGATCCACTACGTTAAAGAGTGAACTTAGCAGATTGTCTAAGGTCAGGTACAGACAACCCACTACTGTAGGACATACTGAATCATCATTTCTTCCTTCTGTACTTCAGTACTTGAAGTCACACTGAAAACATGAGCAATTTTGCTGAACTCAAGCACAAAGGCAGAGCACATTTAAAGTGGGAGGTTCAGAACTGCATCCTATATGAACCAACTCAATACATTTTCTCATCAAGGACAGGGTTTGGTGTGGGAGAGATTATCAAACCATGTGTATAAACATACACGCTTTTTCCCAGGGCAGAAATGGCTAATACGAAGGGACACAGTTTTAAGGTGAATGGATTAAAACATAGACGGTGGGGGATAATGCATTTTGGTAAAAGGAACAATAGTGTGGACTATTATCTAAATGGGGAGAAGGTTCAAACATCAGAGATGCAGAAGGACTCCTGCAAGACTCCCAGAAGGTTGAGTCTGTGGTAAAGAAGGCAAATGCAAGTTTGCCATTTATTTCAGGAGAATGGAATATAAAATCAAGGAGATAATGCTGAGCCTTTATAAGACAGTAGTCAGGCCAGACTTCAACAGTTTTGGGCCTATATCTCAGAAAAGATGTGTTGTCATTGGAGAGAGTCCAGAGGAGGTTCACGAGGATGATTCTAGGAATGAAGGAGTTGACATATGAGGAGTGTTTGGCAGCTTTGGGTCTGTACTCACTGGAATTCAGAAGAATGCAAAGGTGGGGGGGGAATCTCACTGAAACTTACTGAATGTGGAGAAGACTAGATAGGGCGTATGTAGAGAGGATGTTTCCTATGGTGAGAGTATCCGGAACTAGACAGAACAAACTCAAAAATGAGGGGGGTGACCTTTTAGAACAGAGGTAAGGAGGAATCCTTTTAGCCAGGAAATAGTGAATCTGTGGAATGCTCTGCCACAGACTGCAATGGAGGCTAAGTCCATGGATATATTTAAAGTGGAAGTTGATAGTTTCCTGATTGTTCACGGCATCAAAGGACATGGCGAGAAGGCAGGTGTATGGGGTTGAGTGGGATCTGCAATCAGCCACGATGGAATGGCGGAGCAGACTCAATGGGCTGAATGGCCTAATTCTGCTCCCACGTCTTATGTTCTAATATGGCACAGCTGTAAATCTGCCTAGAGCAGGCCGTCCTCAAAAACTGAGGGACCATGCAAGAAGGGGACTAGTGTGGAGTCCACTAAGGGACTTATGACAACTATGGAGGAGTTACAAGGTTCAATGGCTGAGATGGGAGAGACTGCGCATACAACAACTGTTGCCCAGGTGCTTCATCAGTCGCAGCTTTATTGGAAAGTGGCAAAGAGAATCCACTGTTGGGAAAAACACACATGAAAGAGTTTGCCAGAAAGCATGTGGGAGACTCTGAAGTCAGCGAGAAGGTGATTCTATGGTCTGATGAAAACAAAATTGAGCTTTTTAGCCATCAGACCAAACACTGCACATCATCAAAAACACACCATCTCTACCGTGAAACACAGTGGTGGCTGCATCATGCTGTGGGGATGCTTCACTGCAGCCAGAAGGCTTGTGAAGGTAGAGGGTAAAATGATTGCAATAAATACAGGGAAATCCTGGCTGAAAACCTGATGCAGTCTACAAGAGAACGGCAATTTGGGAGAAGATTTCTTTTCCAGCAAGACAATGACGCCAAGGATGATCGAAATATAAGGGGCTATGTAGGAGGGAAGGGTTAGATTGATCTTAGGGTAGGTCAAAAGATGAAAAAGTTAACAACATTGTGAACTGAAGGGCTTGTACTGTGCTGTAGTATTTTATTTTCCACGTTCTAATGTCTGAAAAATATCCAACTGTGCAAGGAAGTTTATAGTGAACTTAGACAAATCCTCCAAGAACAGGCACTCTTTTCCAAATCGCAGAACAAAGCTAGTGATGCTACCGACTGTACTTACCAGGCAGCTCATCCATGCTATTGACTGGACTGAAGTAATTTTTCAGAGCACTGTAGCTGTTCATGGCAACATTCATGTAGAACTCTGGCATGAATGCAAATAGTGTCTTAGTCCGGTCGCTGTGTTCAATTACTCTTATGCACACCTGCAGCAGCCAGTAGATGTCCAACATCTTCTCCTGAAACAAGTAATAATTTCATTCAACCATGGACAAAAAAAGTTAATGTTTTGAAAACTGCCTAAATTCCACCTAGCCTAATCTTTGGGTAAATTATTTGCTCGACCATTGTTTTAAATAAAACTATTAATTTAAAGTTAATGTGACTCATTGGGCGGTGACAATACGAGTGCTCCAGTGGGGTCCTCTTTCCCGCTCACAGCACTTCCACAGACAAAACAAAAATCATCCAGTTATGTGTAGTTGAGCATTTCACTGTGACCAACTCAAATCAAACCAGCAACTCATGTTGCCCAAGTCAAGACCTCATGCAAAAGGAGAACGGCTCCTTACGTCAACATTCACAACTCTAGGACTCACTTTACCTTGGAGTAGATCGTGGCATTTATCCAAGCTAGCCGGCGGCTCAGGTGATTCAGCTTCTCAGAGAAAACCTTCTGACTCTTTGTTAATTCATCCAGAATATCCTTCCTCTGAAAGGAAGCAAAAAAGGTAAAGTTAATACTGGAGTTGACTAACTGAACGGGATACAAAAGGAAAGAAAGCACAAGGACACAAAAAGGATTTATGTTAACATAACAACATCTTGATGGTAGAATGGCTTCCTTCTGTGCTGAAGGTATTCTCTCTTGATGTCCCAATGAAGAGCCTCAGCCCGCAATGTTGACTCTTTATTCCTTTCAATAGATGCAGCCTGACCCGAGTTGCTCCTGCACTTTGCGCATATTTCTCCCCTTCTGGTTCAACTTGTGATAAACCAACAAAACTAGACTCCATTTTATAAGAAGACCCAGATCTTCTGAAGAAAATCTTGCCATCCACACTCATAATCGCTTGCCCACTAAATCCACCCTTAATGTAGAGTGGGTCCACTGACACAAATCTCAACCTGACTTCCCAACCCTTATACAACACAGCAACCTCGTATACACTAGAGCATATGAAGAATGATCAACACCATGTCTATCAGTTCTGCTCTGCCATTCAAAAGGATTATAACTGATATAACAATCCTTTATTTATAACTGGGCTTTTCTCAGTGGTGCAGTCATAGTCAAATCTGCGCAGTAGCCCTCACATAGATCGGGGAGAAAAAGATTCAAATAAAGGAGCGTTTGGGGAATTTTGGCCTTTTTCAGCAGTGAAGTCATGATTCGTTAGCAAGGGCAAATGAAACTAAGGCAGGAAAAAGTAGAGGGCCCATTGTGTGAGTGGACCAGGGTTAGAGTGGCGAAGCTTTGGCTCATCAAGCTTTGGTAGAAACAGGTTTGTGCAAGGTTAAGTATCTGCTAAGCGTCTTCTTATTCATTCTTTAATCTTTGTCTGTTGGTACATAGTTTGAGCAGTAAGACTGGCTCCAGAGGCTGTATTATGTTTCTTTTTGTGAGGTGTGGGAATTCTGGGAGATCTCCCAGATAACCACATCTGCAATCGATGGACTGAGCTGCAAGTCTTCAGGGAGCTTGTTAAGGAACTGGAGCAGCAGGTTGATGACCTTTGGCTCATATGGGAAGCTAAGGAGATGACAGATAGGAGCTACAGGGAGTAACCTCAAAGTTGCAGGAAGGCTGGAAAATGGGTGACTGTCAGGAGAGGGAAGGGAAATGGGCAACTAGTACTGTGGCCATTCCCTTCAATAGTAAGTACACTGCTTTGGATACTGTTGAGGGGGACGACTTACCTTCGGGCAGCGACGGGGTCTCTGGCACTGAGTCTCGTGCTGTGGCTCAGAAGTGCAGTGGGGGGAAGAGAGAGAACAAGAGGACTACAGTAGTAATAGGGGATTCCATAGTAGACATGAGATTCTGTGGATGTGATAAAAACACCCAAATGGAATGCTGCCTCCCAGGCGCCAGGGACAGGAACGTCTTAGATTGTATACACAGAATTTTATTGACACCAATGAGGAAAAGCGAGAAGGTCCTGAAGAGAGAACTTAGGGAGCTAGGTAAGCAGTCAAAGCGGTCAGCCGGGATGTTGGAGAAGGAGCCAGCCAAGGTGTTGAAAAGACTGGCTGGGATGTTGGAGAGCAGCCGTTGGGATATCAGGAAAGGTGGTGATCAGGATATTGGAGGAGCTGGTTTGGGTTCGGAGGAGCTGACCTGGCTGCAGACAGTGTTGCTGCTCACTACTCAGAAACATCGGAGTTTGTGCAGAATAAGCATGGGAGATTGTCTCGGACATTTCACTTGCTGCAGGCCTGTTACTCTTGTCTGGTAGAGGGAGCTATGTAGCGAGGACTAAGTCTCAAGCCTCAACTTGCCTGTTGCAGCAGACCAGGTGAGAAGATAGTGAAATGTTACAACATGGCATCCACACTCGGCGGGGGCTGGCCTCTCCCGTTGGTGCTGCCTTCCAGCGTTCGAGTGGTGGAATGACAGGCTGGAGTGTGTGTGTCTGCACACTACTGGGAGACTGTACCATCGATCTCCGGACATTGTCACTCGGGGTCCCAGACTATATTTTTTTTCCCCCGAGTGAATATGTTTCTTTGCTCGGTATTTTGAATTGTGTTATTTTGAATATTTGCTTGCTATTTTGAATGTTTTGCACCTTTGCCCCAGAGAAACAGTGCCTCGTTCAGCTGTATCTATGCATGGTTGAATGATAATTTAACGTGATTTGATTTGATTTTACTTTGATTTGAGGGTGCAGTGTAGATACATCTCAAAGAAGCATTCTAAGGACAGGATGATGCAACTGTGGCTGACAAGGGAAGTCAAAACCAACATAAGCAAAAGAGAGGGCATATAAAAGAGCAAGAATTAGTGGGAAGTTAGAGGATTGAGAGACTTTTAAAAAAATGAAAGGGAGCTAAAGAAGCCCTAAGAGGGGAAAAGATGAAATATTAAGGTAAACAAGAGAAAATCTGCAGATGCGGGAAATCCAAGCAACACACACAAAATGCTGGAGGAACTCAGCAGGGCAGGCAGCAACTAGGAAAAGAGTACAGTCGAAGTTTCGGCCGAAACCCTTCAGCGGGACTGGAGAAAAAACCTAAGGAGTAGATTTTTAAAATGGGGGTGAGGAGAGAGAAACACAAGGTGACAGGTGAAATCTGGAGGGGGAGGATGAAGTAAAGAGCTGGCAAGATGATTGGTGAAAGAGACAGAAGGCCATGGAAGAAACAGGCAAGTAGATAAAGGGGGTATGGGAAACGGTGAAGGGGGGTGCGGAGGGGAAGGTGGGCGGCATTACTGGAAGTTTGATAAATCAATATTCATACCATCGGGTTGGAGGCTACCCTCCAGCCTAAGTGCGGCCTCATCACGACAGTGGAGGAGGCTGGAAGGACATACTGGAATGGGAATGGGAAGTGGAACTAAAACAAGTAGCCACTGGGAGAATCCGCTTTTTCTGGCAGAAGGAGCGTAGGTGCTCGGCAAAGTGGTATCCGAATCAACACCGGGTCTCACTGATATAGAGAAGGCCACACCAGGAACACCGCATACAGTAAATAACACCAACAGACTCACCTGGAAGGACTGTTTAGAGCCCTGAATGGTGGTGAGGGAGGAGGTATAGGGACAGGTGTAGCACTTGTTCCACTTGCATGGATAAGTACCAGGAGGGGGTTCAGTGGGGAGGGACGAATGGACAAGGAAGTCGCATAGGGAGCAATCCCTACGGAAAGCAGAAAGGAGGCAGGGAGTGGGGAGATGTATTTGGTGGTGGGATCCCATTGGAGATAGTGGAAGTTTCGGAGAATTATATGCTGGACACTGAAGCTGGTGGGGTGGAAGGTGAGGATAAGAGGAACCCTATCTCTGGTAGGGTGGTGGGAGGATGGGGTAAGAGCAGACATGCGTGAAATGGAAGAGGTGCAGTTGGGGGCCATTTTGATGGTAGAGGAAGCGAAGCCCCTTCCTTTGAAAAAGGAGGACATCTCCTTCATTCTAAAATGCAAAGCCTCATTCTGAGAGCAGATGCGGCGGAGACGAAGGAATTGAGAGAAGGAGATGGCATTTTTACGAGGTATAGTCCAGGTAGCTGTGGGAGTCTGTGGGTTTATAATAGACTTCGGTGGATAAGCTGTCTCCAGAGATAGAGACAGTGAGATCGAGAAAGGGAGGGAGGTACTGGAAATGGACTAGGTAAATTTGAGGGCAGGGTGGAAGTTGGAGGTGAGGTGGATGAAGTCAACAAGTTTAGCCTGGGTGTGGGAAGCAGCACCAATGCAGTCATTGACGAAGCGCAGGAAAAGTGCGGGACTATCACCAGTGTAGGCTTGGAACATAGACTGTTCCGTGTAGCCAACAAACAGGCAGGCATAGCTGGGACCCATACAAGTAACCATGGCTACCCCTTTTGTTTGAAGGAAGTGGGAGGAGCCAAACGAGAAATTATTTAGACTGAGGACAAGTTCTGCTAAGCAGTGGAGTGTGGCGGCGGAGGGTAACTGATTAGGTCTGGTGTCCAGAAGAAAACGGAGAGTCTTGAGGCTATCCTGGTGGGAGATGGAGGTGTATAAGGACTGGACATCAATAGTGAAAAAAAGATGATGGGGGCCAGGGAACCTGAAATCATTGAAAAGATCAAGAGTGTGTGAAGTGTCACAGATGTAGGTAGGAAGGGACTGAACTAAAGGGTATAAAACAGAGTCGAGGTATGAAGATAAGCTAGCCAATGATATCAAAGAGCATACCAAAAGTTTTTTCAGATGTTTAAAGTGTAAAAGAGAGGTGGGAGTAGATATTGGACCACTGGAAAATGACGTTGGAGAGATAGTAATGGAGGACACAGAAATGGCAGATGAACCGAATCAGTACTTTGCATTAGTCTTCACTGTAGAAGACACTAGTAGCATGCCATATGTTCGAGATTGTCAAGTGGCAGAAATGAGTGCAGTTGCCATTACTAGAGAGAAGATGCCTTGGAAACTCAAAGGTCTGAAGGTAGATAAATCACCTGGACCAGATGGACTACACCCTATGGTTCTGAAAGAGGCCACTGAAGAGATTGTGAAGGCATTAGTGATTCTCCTTCTAGAATCCATGGGCTCTGAAGGACTGGAAAATTGCAAATGTCACTCCACACTTCAAGAATTGAGAGAGGGAGAAGAAACAAAATTATTGGCTAGTTAGCCTAACTTTAGTGGTTGGGAAGATTTTGGAGTCAATTGTTAAGGGTGTGGTTTCAGAGTACTTGGAGGCACATGACAAAATAGGCCAAAGTCAGCATGGCTTCTTTAAGGGAAAATCTTGCCTGACAAATCTGGAAAAATTCTCTGAGGGAATAATAAGCAGGATAGACAAAAGATAATAAGTGGATGTTTTGTACCTGGATTTTCAGAGGCCTTTGACAAGGTGCCATACATGAGGCTGCATAACAAGATAAGAGCCCATGGTATTACAGGAAAGATATTAGCATGGATAAAAGATTTGCCGATTGACAGCAGGCAAAGAGGGAGAATAAAAGGAGCCTTTTCTGATTGGCTGTCAATGATTAATGGTGTTCCGCAGGGTTCAGTGTAGGGACCGCTTCTTTTTAATTTGTATGTCTATGATTTGGATGATGGGGTAGATGGCTCTGTGACGAAGTTTGCAGACAATACAAAGATAGGTGGAGGGGCTGGCAGTTTTGAGGAAGCAGGGAAGCTGTAGAAGGACTTGGACAGATTAGGAGAATGTGAAAAGAAGAAGCAAATGGAATACAGTGTCAAGAAGTGTATGGTCATGCACTTTGTAGAAGGAATAAAAGCACAGGCCATACTGTAAACAGGGAGAATGGGGTTTTGGGAGTTCACTTGCAAGATTCCCTAACGGTTAATTTGCAGGTTGAGTTGGTGGTGAGGAAGGCAATATTAGGATTCATTTCAAGAGGACTAGAATATAGAAGCAAGGATGTAATGCTGAGGCTTTATAAGGCACTGGTGAGGCCTCACATGGAGTATGGTGAGCACTTTTGGGCCTCTTATTTAGGAAAGCATATGCTGACATCGGAGAGGTTTCAGAGGATGATCACAAGAATGACTCCAGAAATGAAAGACTTATTGCATGAGGAGGGATTAATGAGTGTGGGTCTTTACTTGCTAGAATTAAGAATGAAAGATGATCTCATCAAACCCCATCAAATGTTGGAAGACCTAGATAGAGACGATGTTTCTTACGGTGGGGAAGTCTAGGACCAGACAGCACAGCCTCATAATAGAGGGGCATCCATTTAGAACAAATATGAGGAGGAATTTCTTTAGTCATATGTGCATCATCACAGATCACTGTGTGTCACTAGAAAAAAACATTCATTTATTTACCTTTGCAGGGCAGCGTGCAATTTTATCTTCAGTGTCTTTCAAAGCCACTGCATATTCATGGACATCATCTGACACACCCACCATCTGCAAACAGAGAGAAAGTTGAGCTGAACACAACTTATCTAACCAAGCAACAGTCACAAAATCATGGCTTGCATAAGAACATGCTACACCAAAAAACAGATCACACCAAACTTAACAGGAGTTTAATTAATAAAAATCCCATTATCTTTCTGACTCCAGCCAGCTACCCATCAGCCAATTTTCGCTGAACCACATGGCAGAGCCTTGTTTGGTATTTACTGAGCTTTGGATATGATAACCCCATTCACCACTCCATTCAATACTGTTCTCCAGTCCTTACAACTCCGATAGGTTCCACTTGCACTTCATTCAAAGGAACAAGTAACTCCTTGAACTTTCTACTTTGCAACCTCCCTTTAAAAAAAACTTTCTATTACCAACATGTTTTGAGATATTGCCAAGTTCTCTGCTCTCTCTCTCCCTCTCTCTCTGTCTATCTGCAGGTACAATTTTGAGAGATTTTGTTGCATTAAAGATAAAGTAAGAAAGCAATAATTGATGAGCCTTGCATCTCACAGCAGGTAATGCCATAAATAACTAGATCTGCCTTATTCATCTTGACAGGATCAAGTACTGAGGAATGGTTATATATCAGTGGCCACCGGGTTCAGGAGCAGTTGTTGCCCTGAAGCCACTGGACTCCCAGACCGGTTTCACTTGCATCAGCACTGGCCTGGCTCCGTATCTGTGGACTTGCATTCAGGGATTCTGAGAGTCATTTGTTTACTTTTTTATTGTTTGCATAATATATTCTTTTTTCCCCACACATTGGGTGTTTGATGGTCTTTGCTATGTGGATTTTTTAAAATGGGTTCTATTAATTCTTTGTTTTTTGGCTGCCTGCAAGAAGACGAACCTCAAGGTTGTATATAGTTTATATACTGATAATAAATGTATTTTGAAATTCGACAGGCCCCTCTGGCCCATTAAGCTGCACCACACTGCAATCTGCCCATTTAATGCTGGCTTAATCACAAGACAATTTACAATGATCAATTATTCTTCTAACTGGTACATCTTTGGACTGTAGGAGGAAACTAGAGTACCCAGGGGAACTCACATGATCAGAGGGAGAACATACCTCCAGTACCTGATAAAGTGTATGTTCGTGTTCTTGTGCAGCTGTAGCCCATTCACTTCAAGATTCATCCTGTTGTATTACACTATTGTAACTCCTTGTTATTTGGGCTACTGTCGTCTTCCTGTCAGCTTAAACCAGTCTGGCCATTCTCCTCTGATCTCTCTCATTACAGAACCACCGCTCACTGGATATATTTTGTTTTTCACACCATTCTCTGTAAACTCTAGAGACTGTTGTGCATGGAAATGCCAAGAGATTAGCAGTTTGAGATACTCAAACCACCCCGTCAGGCACCAAAGATCATTCCACAGTAAAAGTCACTTACTAGATCACATTTCTTCTCCATTCTGATGTTTGGTCTGAACAACAACTGAACCTCTTGACCATGTCTGCCTGCTATGATGCATTGAGTTGCTGCCACATGATTGACCGATTATATAAATTTGAATTAATGAGCAGACATAGATGTGTACCTAACAAAGTGTACCTAAGTGTTTATACTATGTTATGCTGCTTATCTATACTTCATTGTTTAGAATGGAACTGAGCCTACAATGCTGGCACCATTCTGTGAGGAGCTTCTGCACGTCCTCCCTGTTGAATGCTTGGTGTTTCCCAGGTGCTCTGCCTTCCTCCCACAGTCCAAAGGCATACTGGTTAGTAATTCTGATTAGGGTTAACCGGGGTTGTGAGGTTGCTGGGGCAGTGTGGCTCGAAGGGCCTGATAAATCTTTTCTGCATTCTTTCTTTTATAATAATATCTTTCCTGTAACAGGGTGACCAAACTGTACACAACACTGTAAGTGTGGCCTCACCAATGCCCTTATATAACTGCAACATTACTCCCATCTCCTATACTCAGTGATCTGACTGAAGGCCAGCATGCCAAGTGCCGTCTTCACCATCCTATTTACCTGCGGCACTGCTTTCAGCGAAATCTGCACTTGCACTCCTAGGCCCTCTGTTCCATAACACTCATACTGTATGTCCTAACCTGTTTTGATCTCCCAAAGCTCAAACCTCAGATTATCTGGTTAAAAGCTATTTTTCACTCCTCTGTCCACATACCCAGCTGATCAAAATCCCCTTGCAACTTTTCATAACCTCCTACGCTATCTTCAACATCACCTATTTTAGTTTCATCCACAAAATTACTAACATGCTTTGTATACTCATATCCAAATCATTTAAATTGCAAACAACAAAGGTCCCAGCACCAACTCCCATGGCACACCACTACTCACAGGCCTTCAGCCTGAGAAAGAATCCTTGACCACTGCCATCTGTTTCCTACCAGCGAGTCAATTATGAATCCAATCCAATACAATCCAATCTATCTACCCATGGATTCCATGTGATCTAGCCTGCCATAAAGGAGGACTTTGTCAAAGGCCTTGTCAAGTTCATATAGATGACATCTACTACCTTACCCTCATCTACCCTCTTTGTCACCACCTGGAAAAAAACAAGAGATATGTCAAACATGACTTCCCACCATGCACAAAGTCATGCTGACCGTTCTGAATCAAACCCTGTCTCTCCAAATGTAGATCATGTTCCTCAGAATCCCCTCTAGCATATGATCAAACATTGATGTCAGTCTTAGTAGCCTTTAGATTCATAGCTTGTATTTGCTGCCCTTTTTAAACAATGGTACCACATTAGCCACTCTCCAGTCCTCTGAACCTCATCAGGGTGAAGGAAAAATCTCTGAAAGGGCCTCTGCAAATTCTTCTCTAGCTTCTAATAAGTTTGGAGAATGCAGCAGCCATGGGAATTTATCCATCCTAATGCACTCTATGGCCCTCAATACCCTCCTCTCAACTGATTCGTATGTGGTACAAGACAACACCACTCATTTCTCCTATTTCCTTAATTTCCATTGTTTATTCCATAGTAAAAATTGAAGAGAATTGTGCATGAAAAATGCTACCCATTTCCTTTGATTTCGCACTCAGACAGCCATGCTGACCTTTAAGGGGGTCTCTAATATGTTCATCACATGCAAAACTCTCTCCACCACTGAGCACATATACATGGAGCACTGCCACGACAAAACAAAGACCTCCATCATCCAAGCCATACCCTCTTCTCTCTACTACCATCAGGCAAGAGGTACAGAAACACCAGCTTTAAGGACAGTTATTACTCTACAACCATCAGGTTCCTGAACCAAAATGGATAACTGCATTCACTATTACTTTGAACTGATTCTACAATCTAGACTCACTTTCAAGGACTCTTTGCAACTCATGTTCTCAGTATTATGTTTATTTGCACTGTTTGGCAGTCTATGTTTAGTATACTTTTTTATAAAATTCTACTTATTTCTTTTTTCCCTGCAAATACCTGCAAGAAAATGAATCTGTCATATGTTGGTAGTAAATTTTCTTTAACTTTGTTTCCTATTAAAAATATAACCCAATAATAACTGAAAATTGCAGTGATGCAGAGAAACTTCTCAGTATTAGGAATCTTATATCTGATTGCAATTCCTATAAATCTTTTAGGTTATATCTTGTTCATTTCTATTAATAATGAAGTTGCATGTAACCATCAGTTGAAGATGGACCCACGATTCCAGTGAGGTTACCGGTGAGTGAGTAGGTGTTGTTACTGCTAAAAATTTCACAAGGTCATTCCCAATAGACATGTAATAATAATAGTGGTAATAATCAAAAAGTATGGTCTGAATACCTTTAAAAATAGAGATTAAATTAAGTACGTACAGTACATCTGGTCCAGGCATTCCCACTATCCAACTCCAGATCACTTTAGTACTACACATAGTTTTGATTTGATCATGACTAATTTCAAGGATAATCAACTAGCAAATAAATTAAAATTTAATTACTTGCAAAGAAGCTGCCAAAACAACAAGGTTTCATTGTGCCATGGAGCGCTGAAGTGGTGACTATTGGAATTTATTACAAAATGTGGTCAGTTTTCAACTAAATAGTTTTCATCTAAACTAACTGTATATTACAGAGCATCACACAGAAAGACAATCTCAAATCAATGTCAGGAAAAAAGTACGAGCAAAGAAAAAGAATAAAATCCTTGGACTGCTCACTGGATTGAAACATTTATTTTATTGTTAAGAGAAAAACTATGAAGGAATGATATAAAATTGTACAGAATTTGACATCCACAATTTCAGAATGCCAAACAAGGTTTACTGCTAATATTTCTGATAACTTTTGGTAATACTTTGAATGCAGGCTGGCTTCAGCTCCTTCTACTCTTACTATAGAGTGAGAGAAATTCTCAGGGTTGCTTGAACCATAGCAAACTGTGATGCTCTGAGATCCCAGCATACGCTGGCTGAATGACAGGGAGAGAACAAATAAAGCTGAGGCTGGGATAGTGCTGTATGTTGGTAGTACTGGCTTTAGGAAGAGTGTTGAGTCAACAAATTTGCCTTCTAAGTGTTAAGTTAAATGGTGATACTTTTAAGAGGAGCAGAACTGTTCTGGGCACTCACAACAATCGTCCGGCTAACTATGATGTTACCTTGCCAAGCTGCTGGTGCACGCTGAGGTTGTACATCATGATAGCTCCATCTAGGATTTCCAGCAGAGATTTCTCTGTGATTGGCTGCTCTGGTTCATCAGGAGGGCGCCCTAACAATAAGCCATCATTTCCGTGTGTTCCTTCAACTGCAATGAGAAGTTATCACATTACATCACATCACTTTTGATGGAAAAGGTACCACCATCCATTTCAGTACAGATACTGGACAGAGACTCCAGCAAAATACAAAGTTACCTCTACAAGTGTTATATGGATGCTAACATGTCACTGTGACCCACCTGTAACTGCCTAAATATTTTCAGATAATGCATAACATAAGTGTTACAAACATATTAATAATCATTCCATTGCTCAACTGCACAGAGTACAAAATATCACACAACACATATTATATTTATGAATGGTGACTATATTGCAGCTACTTAAACGTTCCCCTCAATCAACTGGCAATGACCTTATTTCTTTAAATCCTTAATGAGGTCTCCATACTGTCAAAATACAGCACACAAGTATAGTTTTATGAAAGGATTTATTTAGATGGTTGAGTAAACTTGGACTTTTCTAGGTTGAGTGAACTTGGCCTTTTCTTCTTGGAGTGACGGAGGATGAGAGGTGACCTGATAGAGGTGTATAAGATGATGAGAGGCATTGATCATGTGGATAGTCAGAGGCTTTTTCCCCAGGGCTGGAATGGTTGCCACAAGAGGACACAGGTTTAAGGTGCTGGGGAGTAGGTACAGAGGAGAGGTCAGGGGTAAGTTTTTTTACGCAGAGAGCGGTGAGTGCATGGAATGGGCTGCCGGCAACGGTGGTGGAGGCGGATACGATAGGGTCTTTTAAGAGACTTTTGGATAGGTACATGGAGCTTAGAAAAATAAGGGGCTATGGGTAAGCCTAGTAATTTCTAAGGTAGGGACATGTTCGGCACAACTTTGTGGGCTGAAGAGCCTGTATTGTGCTGTAGGTTTTCTATGTTTCTATGGAGTTAGTGCAGGGATCACTGTAGGTATTCTGTAAGAAGGAAATGGGACACACTATTGTTGCAGCTTTAGATTCTATAATTTATCTAGTATCCACTGAAACCACTTACATGGGATGGACTATTCTTCCCCTCATGTAGTCTAATACTGTCACTTCATGCCTTCTTCACCATTCCAGTTCTGATCTCTGTCTCATTGTAAGCCTTCCCCTATTGTCCCTACTGCCCCAACTCCAAAGCCTAGAATCCTTTTCCAAGCATTGTTCTTATAAATCCTACTGTTTTTAATAAAAGGTCATAAAGTCTTCAAGTGATAGAGAAATACAGATGTAGTCCATGCCAAAACCATTTAAGCTGCCTACTCCCAATGACCTGCAGAGGGACCATAGCCTCCATATCCCTACCATCCATGTACCTATTCAAACTTTTCATAAACATTGAAATCGAGCTCACATGGACCACTTGTGCTGGTAGCTCATCCCACACTCTCACAACTCTCTAAGTGAAGAAGTTTCCCCTCATGCTCCCCTTAAACATTTCACCTTTCAACATTAGGCCATGACCTCTGCTTGCAGTACCACAACCTCAGTGGAAAAACCTGCTGGCACTTACCCTATCTATAACCGTCATAATTTTGTATACCTCTATCAAATCTCCTCTCAGTCTTCTATGTTCTAAAGAATACAGTCCTTATCTATTCAACCTTTCCTTATAAATCAGGTCCTCCAGACCCAGCAACCCTTGTAAATTTCCTCTGCATTCTTTCAATTTTATTTACATCTTTCCTGTTGGTAGGTGACCAAAACTGCGAAAAATACTCCAAATTAGGTCATAACAACGTCTTCTACAACTTCAACATCCCACTTGCTGTACTCAATACATTGATGTATGATGGCTAATGTGCCAAAAGCTTTCTTTACGACTCTACCTGTGCTGCCACTTTCAATGAATTAGGGTCCTGTATTCTCAGATCCCTTTGTTCTACCACACTCCTCAGTACCCTACTGTTCACAGTGCAAGACCTACCTTGGTTGATCCTACCAAAGTGCAAAACTTTGCACTTGTCAATATTAAGTTCCATCTGCTATTTTTCAGTCCATTTTTCCAGTTGATGCAGATCAGCTCTATCCCTCTGCAACCCATGATAGGCTTCCTCACTACTCACTCCGTCTTGGTGTCATCCACAAATTTGTTGATCCAGTTTATCACTTTATCATCCATATCATTAACATAGATGACAAATAACAAAAGACCCAGCACCAATCCCTGTGGCAAACCACTAGTCACAGGCCTCCAGTCAGAGAGACAACCCTCTACTACCACTCTCTGGTTTCTCCCACAAAGCCAATGCCTAATTCAATTTACTACCTCATCTGGAATGCTGAGTGACTGAACCATCTTGATCAACCTCCCATGAGGGGCCCTACTAAAGTCCATGTAGACAATATCCACTTTCCTGGTAACTTCCTCAAAAAACTCTATAAGATTGGTTAGACATGACCTGCGACACACAAAGCCATGCTGACTATCCTGAATCAGCCCATGTCTATCCAAATACTTATATATCCGGTCCCTTAGAATACCTTCCAATAACTTTCCCAAAACTGATGTCAGACTCACTGTCTTCTAATTTCCTGGTTTCTATTTAGAGCCTTTTTTAGACAGCTGAACAGCACTGGCTATCTTCCAATCTTCTGGTACCTCTCCTGTCACTAAGGATGTTTTAAATATCTCTGCTAGGGTCCCAGCAATTTCTGCACTTGCCTCCCATAGGGTCAGAGGAAACACCTCATCAGGACCGGGGAATTTATCCACCCTGATTTGCCTCACTTCTATAGACTCTGTATCAGTCTCCCGAGTAAATACAGATGCAAAGAATGCATTTAAAATCTCACCCATCTGTTTTGGCTTCACACATAGATTACCATTCTGATCTTCCAGAGGACCAATTCTGACCCTAGCAATGCTTTCGCTCTTCACATATTTCTCAGGATTCTCCTTCACCTTGTTTATTTGAGCAACTTCATGCCTTCTTTTAGCCCCATTTGTTTCTTAAATGTTCTCTCGCATTTCTTGTACTCCATACACACCTCATTTGTTCCTACCTGCCTAGACCTGCTATGTTATTCTGTTAACCAGGGCCTTAACATCTCTTGAAAACCAAGGTTTCCTACAGTTCTTACCTTTGCTTTTTATGACAGGCACATACAAGATTTGTACTCTCAAAATTTCACTTTTGAAGGCCTTCCACTTTCAAAGTATACCTTTGCCAGAAAACGATCTGTCCCAATCCAAACTTGCCAGATCATTTGTGATAATATCAAAATTGGCCTTTCTCCAATTTACAATCCTAACCTGCAGACCAGACCTATCTCTGCATATTTACTTTGAAACTAATTGCATTGTGGTCATTGAATGCAAAGTGCTTCCCTACACAGACTTCTGTCACATGCCCTGCCTCATTCCCTAACAGCAAATCCAGTATTGCACACTCTCTCGTTGGGACTTCCACGTACTGATGAAGGAAACTTTCCTGAACACATAGAAACATAGAAAATCTACCTCATAATACAGGCCCTTCGGCCCACAATACTGTGCTGAACATGTACTTACTTTAGAAATTATATAGGGTTACCCATAGCCCTATTTTCCTAAACTCCATGTACCTATCAAGGAGTCTCTTAAAAGACCCTATTGTATCCGCCTCCAACACCGTCACCGGCAGCCCATTCCACGCACTCACCACTCTCTGTGTAAAAAACTTACCCCTGACATCTCCTCTGTACTTGTTTCCAAGTACCTTAAAACTGTGCCCTCTTGTGCTAGCAATTTCAGCCCTGGGAAAAAGCCTCTGACTATCCACACGGTCAATGCCTCTCATCATCTTATACACCTATCAGGTCACCTCTCATCCTCCACCATTCCAAGGAGAAAAGGCCTAGTTCACTCAACCTATTCTCATAAGGCATGCTCCCCAGTCCAGGCAACATCCTTGTAAATCTCCTCTGCACGGCTTCTACAGTTTCCACATCCTTCCTGTAGTGAGGTGACCAGAACTGAGCACAGTACTCCAAGTGGGGTCTGACCAGGGTCCTATATAGCTGTAACACTACCTCTTGGCTCTTAAACTCAATCCCACGGTTGATGAAGGCCAATGCACCGTATGCCTTCTTAACCACAGAGTCAACCTGCGTAGCAGCTTTGACTGTCCTATGGACTCAGACCCCAAGATCCCTCTGATCCTCCACACTGCCAACAGTCTTAACATTAATATTATATTCTACCATCATATTTGACCTACCAAGATGAACCACCTCACACTTATCTGGGTTGAACTTCATCTGCCACTTCTCAGCCCAATTTTGCATCCTATCAATGTCCCACTGTAACCTCTGACAGCACTCCACACTATCCACAATACCTCCAACCTGTGTGTCATCAGCAGACTTACTAACCCATCCCTCCACTTCCTCATCCAGGTCATTTATAAAAATCACAAAGAGCAGGGGTCCTAGAACAGATCCCTGAGCCACACCACTGGTCACCGACCTCCATGTAGAGTACAACCCATCTACAACCACCCTTTGCCTTCTGTGGGCGAGCCAATTCTGGATCCACAAAGCAAGGTCCCCATGGATCCCAGGTCTCCTTACTTTCTCAATAAGCCTTGCATGGGGTATCTTATCAAGTGCCTTGCTGAAATCGATAAACACTACATCTACTGCTCAATCTTCATTAACATGTTTAGACACATCCTCGAAAAATTCAATCAGACTCGTAACGCACGACCTGCTTTGACAAAGCCATGCTGACTATTCCTAATCATATTATGCCTCTCCAAAAGTTCAATAATCCTGCCTCTCAAGATCTTTTCCATCAACTTATCAACTACTGAAGTAAGACTCACTGGTCTATAATTTCCTGGACTATCTCTACTCCTTTTCTTGAATAAGGGAACAACATCTGCAACCCTCCAATCCTTTGGAACCTCTCCCGTCCCATTGATGATGCAAAAATCATTGCCAGAGGCTCAGCAATCTCCTTCCTCACCTCTCACAGTAGCCTGGGGTACATCTCATCTGGTCCCAGAGACTTACCCAACTTGATGCTTTCCAAAAGCTCCAGCACATCCTCTTTCTTAATTTAGCTTTTCAAGTCATCCCTACAATCTATAAGATCCTTTTCCGAAGTGAATAGTGAAGCAAAGTATTCATTAAGTACCTCTGCTATCTCCTCCAGTTCCATGCACAGTTTTCCAATGTCGCACTTGATTGGTCCTATTCTCTCATGTCTTATCCTTGTGCTCTTCACATACTTGTAGAATGCCTTGGGGTTTTCTTTAATCCTGCTTGCCAAGGCCTTCTCATGGCCCCTTCTGGCTCTCCTAATTTCATTCTTAAGCTCCTTCCTGCTAGCCTTATTATCTTCTAGATCTCTATCACTACCTAGTTTTTTGAACCTTTTGTAAGGTTTTTTTTTGTCTTGATAGATTTTCAACAGCCTTTGTACACCATGGTTCCTGTACCCTACCATCCTTTCCCTGTCTCATTGGAACCAACCTGTGCAGAACGCCATGCAAATATCCCCTGAACATTTGCCACATTTCTGCCATACATTTCCCTGAGAACATCTGTTCCCAATTTATGTTCCAAGTTCCTGCCTGATAGCTTCATATTTCCCCTTACGCCAATTAAACACTTTCCTAACTTGTCTGTTCCTATCCCTCTCCAATGCTACGGTAAAGGAGATAGAATTGTGATCACTATCTCCAAAATGCTCTCCCACTGAGAGACCTAACACCTGACCAGGTTCATTTCCCAGTACCAGATCAAGTACAGCCTCTCCTCTTGTAGGCTAATCTACATATTGTGTCAAGAAACCTTTTTGAACACACCTAACAAACTCCACCCCATCTAAACCCCTCACTCTAGGGACATGCCAATTGATGTTTGGAAAATTAAAATCTCTCACCACGACAACCCTGTTATTATTACATCTTTCCAGAATCTGTCTCCCTATCTGCTACTCAATGTCCCTGTTGCTATTGGGTAGTCTATATAAAAAAAACACCCAGTAGAGTTATTGACCCCTTCCTGTTCCTAACTACCACCCACAGAGACTCCGTAGACGACCCCTCCATGTCTGACTCCTTTTCTGCAGCCGTGACACTATCTCTGATCAACAGTGCCACGCCCCCACCTCTTTTGCCTCCCTCCCTGTCCTTTCTGAAACATCTAAAGCCTGGCACTCAAAGTATCCATTCCTACCCCTGAGCTATCCAAGTCTCTGTAATGGCCACAACATCATAGCTCCTAGTACTGATATACGCTCTAAGTTCACCTGCTTTGTTCATCATATTCCTTGCATTAAAATAGACACATCTCAAACCATCGTTCTGAGCATATCCCTTCTCTATCACCTGCCTATCCTCCCTCTCACACTGTCTCCAAGCTTTCTCTGTTTGTCAGCCAACCACCCCTCCCTCCCTCTGTCTCTTCAGTTCGGTTCCCACTCCCCAGCAATTCTAGTTTAAACTCTCCCCAACAGCCTTAGCAAACCTCTCTGCCAGGATATTGGTCCCCCTAGGATTCAAGGGCAACCCATTCTTTTTGTACAGGTCGCGCCTGCCCCAAAAGAGGTCCCAATGATCCAGAAATCTGAATTCCTGACAAGACATACTCTATCCCTTCTAGTCCTTTCCCCAGTCAATAGGTGGGAAGTTAAAATCACTTACTATAACAACCTTATGTCTCTTGCAACAGTCTGCGATCTCTTTACAAATTTGTTCCTTTGAAACTGGTCTATAATACAATCCCCATTAACGTGGTCATACCTTTCTTATTTCTCACTAGTCGAGTTCTCCAGCTTGACCTGACGGAGCTCTGCTGTGATATTTTCCCTGACTAGTAACGACAACCCTCCCCCTTTAATCCCTCCCGCTCTGTCATCTTCAGAAAACAAACTTTATTTATCCCGCTAGAAAACTGCCCGATCTAACAAATATTTTGCAGCATTTTGTAGTTTTATTACCCAAAATCACTTAGTTTTCACATTAACACTTTGCAGATTTAAAATCAATCAGGATATGTTATCGTTTCAATGCAAAAACTACATTTTTTCCATGTATATGCATCTCATTCAAACTAACTACCTACTGAATGAATACTTACTGTCTTCCTCTGTCCTCTGCTCCACACTCAGAGTACGAACCTTCACTTTTTCCACAGTAGCCAGGGATCGGCGGGGATTCATCAGACTCACTGCTGCTGTACTTAGGAACCTATTGGCTCGGCCTAATGTCGGAGAACTCAACCAGCTTGGTCTGGCAAGAGCTCCACCTCCAGCGGTAGCACCACCCAACCTCTGTCAAGGGAGGCAGAATCCAAATTCAAAAATGGAACAAGAGACTGGAGTTACATATAAAGCATAACGCTCAACAACCACTGTATTCGGTATGCCTGTACACCTGTTCATTAACGCAAATATATATAATTGACCAATCATGTGGCAGCAACTCAATGCATAAAAGCATGCAGGCATGGTCAAGAGGTTCAGTTGTTGTTCAGACCAAACATCAGAATGGAGAAGAAAAGCGATCTAAGTGACTGTGACTGTGGAACGATTGTAGTGGTGGTTTGAGTATCTCAGAAACTGCTGATCCCCTGGGGTTTTCACACACAACAGCTTCCAGAGTTTACAAGGAAGGGCGCAAAAAACAGAACACCCAGTGAGCAGCAGTTCTGTGGGCTAAAACACTTTGTTAATGAGAGAGGTCAGAGGAGAATGGCGAGGTTGGTTCAAGCTGACACGAAGGTGACAGTAACTCAAATAAACGCGTAACAACACTGGTGTGTTGTACAGCATCTGTAATGCACAACATGTCAAACCTTGAAATGGCTGGGCTACAGCAGAAGACAATGGACATGCATTCAATAGTCATTTTATTAGATACAGGAAGTAATAAAGAGGCCACTGAGTGTAACATTCAAGGACTCTCCTCTCTGCAGTACAATTCCAATAATCTGCTCTCCAATTATTCAACAACTGGCTTCCAAAGTCATGCTTCCCATGCTGCCTTTGCACACACAAATGCTCCATTTCCTTTGATCTCTATAAACTACTCTACATGCTCTTTAAAACATATCTGCATCACTTCCTTTAAACACACATGAGCCCATTTCCCTGCATTCCCTTTTAACACAAGTTCACTTGAAAATTGGTTATACCGTTAGTTATACATCTTGGAATAAAAGTGAATTAAAATTGTATTTGTGTATTGATACTAGTATGATCACACAGTCCAGAAAATCTGGCAGTCATAAGATTGCTAGATTAATTCTTTGAAATCTTGTCAAAAGATCATGTAATCTCTGAACTACTCTCTTCCAATTCCATTAGTATCACTATTTTAAAATGTAACTAATTTTTATTGTCCAGAATCCAAGTCATTGGTTTACATGAGTTGTAGCAGTGGCCTCACAGTTTGCCCAGATGAATTTAGAATCAGAATCATGCTTATTATCATGAAATTTGTTGTTTTGCAGCAGCAGTACAAGACATAAGATACACTATAAATTACAATAAAAATATATTTCAAAAAAAGAGCAAAAATAGTGAGGTATTGTTCATGGCCCATTCAGAAATCTGATGGTTGAGGGAAAGAAATTGTTCCTAAAAAAAGTTGATTAACTTCACAACTACAGATTCGCTGTTCACTCCCAAAATTTAACCTGGATTACCAAAGGGTTATTCTTATAGAAAACATGCAAGTTTACTTATCATGAAATTCCATTCGTACACATGGAATTGGAAGAAGACCAATGTTAATAGCAGTCTGGTTTTATTTAGTCTCCCATTCAGAATATGGATACCACAATGGACAGTTCTAATTAACAAATACCTCCCTCTTATCCAGCAGCTCACCTCACCAACATCCCTCTCAAAACTGAGATGTATCAGACTACCACTGAAAAAACTATTTAGTTTGGTCAATTTAAGTAATCTAAGATTCTCATCTTAAAGAGATTGCCACGTTATTTACCTCTTCTTATTGCCTTCCCTAGAGAACATACCAACAATATGCAAAATATTTCTGATTTTGTTCTCATTTTCAGTTCAGTACTTCCACATTTTTCACAGCTTTCACTGTGAGGTAGTTACACTTTTCCTCCATTCCTCTGTACTTTGCTAGATTTATCATAGCTCCCCTTTTGTGTCTTACAACATATTTGTGGATATACCTGGATTTTTTTTTTGCATGGCTCTAGTTTACTGATATCTTACATGTGCTTGCTACCTTGTATGTGCTACGTGTGATTGTTGGCACTGTGCTTTGCACCTTGGCCCCAGAGTAACGGTGTCTCATTTTGCTGTATTCAGGGGTATTCATGTATAGTTGAATGACAATTAAATTTGAATTGAATTGAATTCACCTTTGTTTTTGCCCTCACAGGATGTTTGAAAGTCATTTTTTCCACTTTATATTGTTATTAAAGTGTTAACATCTAGAGTTACTCTTGTTTAGAATGAACTTATTGACTTTGTTTAGATATCTGCCTTACATGCTTGGCAATGTTTCTTTTAAAAGGTGTTTCAATCACTTTCTTCTACCCTGGCTTACATGCTTTTGACATTCCCTTAATATTTTGTATTTAGTTATTATTGGTCTTGGTTAAAATTGATAATTTTGTATTTCAACAACCAGCATTGTTATAATATGAATCATGTATGTTTGAAATGTTATTATAAGATCTCTCTGGGCTTTCATGACTTGCTGGATCATGAAGATAATATTACAGTTTGAATGGTGTTCATACGGCTGGATTAATACTCTATGAGGTCTTCTTCCCTACAGAGTCCTCCTAGAGCAGCAATAAACATTGCACAGTACTAAAATATTCTTGTTATCACAAAGCTTAAGTGAAGCACAACCATATAAAGATAGCATAATTTCTACAAAAAGCTGCTTAACATGAAGATTGGCTTCAGATTCTGCAATCAATATAAGTTTAAAAAAGAGTATTTGCGAATCCCGGAATAAGATGTTGCACTTACTAGAATATCAGCTAATGTATTACGTTCTAATCAGTTCATGTCAAAATATCAACAATAGATTGTCCACAATCTTCATGGTATTCTTAGTTAGTAGTAATTACATCACCATTTCCTTTGGAATCTAACAACTACAGCGAACTGTGCAAAATCAAGCAAAGCTACACAATAGTTCTGTACCTGTTGAGTTAAGCTCTCATCATCCTCATCCAAGTCATCCATTGAGATGGCAGAGATTTCTGCAGGATCAATGATAATGTTGGCCTTTGATGCAAGATCATCTATGAAAAATACAGCAAATGTTAGAGCCTTCGATGTCACACACATGCTAATGTCCCAATAAGAGACATTAAGGCAATTAAAACTGCTGTGGTAGCCTTATTATTATAGCTCATCATATCTCCCTTCTTCAACCATCTGTAGCCTCTTCCCATTATTATGCTGAGAACCACCCTGTCACTTTTTCAAAGTTTGCCATATGATTAGAGCTGAGTCTGAATGACCCCATGTGTCTAACTCACTCAGGTGAATAAACCATAAAGCAACAAGAAGTATGTGACGAACATAAATCTAAATAACTACACCAGTTCTATTCCCAGAACCAATAAAAACTATCTAAACAATAACCCAACACATTCTTCATTTGTCATTTCCTTCCCCCAAGTAAGGCACAGAGCTCATCGCATCCCCCTGCCCCAAAAGGAGTCCCAATGATCCAGAAATCTGAATCCCTGACATGACATATTCTATCCCATCTAGTCCTTTTGTCAGTCAATATGTGGGAAGTTAAAATCACCTACTATAACAACCTTATGTTTCTTGCAACAGTCTGTGTTTGTGTGTGTGTTTTTTTGTGCATGTGTGTATTTAAGTGTGTGTGCTCTTCCGCATGTGTGGGGTTGCGGAGAGAAGATGGTTAATGGAAAAGATGGAGGGCAAGCAACTAAAGAAAAAATTGATAAAACTTCATTTGCAGCGGGTAAAATTTAGGGGAAGCCAGGCAACCTAAGCAAAGTTCATCTTGCTCCATTGAAAAGCAGAGTATAAGTCAAGACATTACTTCATTTACTTTTTAATTATTCTGAATTTATGGCTTATTTTGCAAAGTGCCTCTTGTTCCCAAATGGACTCAAATAAGTCAGCCTAATAAAATAAAAATAGGCCATGAAATCTTTCCAAATGATACAGAATTCCAGCAAAATAACTGCAACTCGGCAAAATTAGATTCACTAACAGTACAAACTTTGTCGGCCTAACAAACTAAACAGACTTAATAGCTCAAATTGACCAGGGCACCTACACAATATTGGTAAACTGAATCAGAGCCAGGCAAATGCCAATGAGCCTGTTTATGCAAATAGTCATCAAATGTACTAGAGAAAAGTATCCCTTCAGCATCAGGTTTATTGTCACCGACATACTGTACACGAGTACAGTGGAATACATAAAAAATACTATAAATTACAGTAAGAAATATAAAATACATATATGTATGTTGCGTGTGTGTGTGTGTGTGTGTGTGTGTGTGTGTATAATGTGTGTATGTATAATCCGTTCAGAAATCTAATAAGAGGGGAAGAAGCTATTTCTAAAATGCTAACTGTGTGTCTACAGTCCTCCTATACCCCCTCTCTGATGGTAATAATGAGGAAAGGCTGGTTGAGATCTATAGTGGTGTCATTATTTTGGAGGCACTGCCATTAGAAGATATCTTTGATGGTGGGGAGGCATGTACCCGTGATGCATCCCTTACCTAGTTAATAAAATAAAACCAATTCAGAACCTCCAGGATTAGAATCAGAAACAGCTATTTATATACTACTTTTAAGGCCGCAAAGCATCATTAAATAATTCTTAATTGGGAAACAAACCCGAGGAAATGGAGAACTGACCAGATCCTTTAAAGCTCAACTAAATGCAAAACAGGAGCCTAAGAAATGTAGAAAAAGAAAGATCATGTAGGGGAGCTTCAGAGTGGATGAGTCAGATGGCTGCACACCACATCCTTGGTGGCAGCGGAAAAAGCATAAAACCAGATTCAGAAGGGTGGAAGCACAAACAACCTTTGTAGATAGAAACATAGGAAACCTACAGCACAATACAGGCCCTTTGGCCCACAAAGTTGTGCCGAACATGTCCCTACCTTAGAAATTACTAGGCTTACCCATAGCCCCTTATTTTTCTAAGCTCCATGTGCCTATCCAAAAGTCTCTTCAAAGACCCTATCGTATCCGCCTCCACCACCGTTGCCGGCAGCCCATTCCACGCACTCACCACTCTCTGAGTAAAAAACTTACCGCTGACATCATCTCCTCTGTACCTACTCCCCAGCGCCTTAAACCTGTGTCCTCTTGTGGCAACCATTTCAGCCATGGGAAAAAGCCTCTGACTATCCACAAGATCAATGCCTCTCATCATCTTATACACCTCTATCAGGTCACCTCTCATCCTCCGTCGCTCCAAGGAGAAAAGGCCGAGTTCACTCAACCTGTCTTCATAAGACATGCTCCCCAATCCAGACAACATCCTTGTAAATCTCCTCTGCACCCTTTCTATGGTTTCCACATCCTTCCTGTAGTGAGGCAACTAGAACTGAAAAGTACTTCAAGTGTGGTCTGACCAGGGTCCTATATAGCTGCAACATTACCTCTCAGCTCCTAAATTCAATTCCACAATTGATGAAAGCCAATACACCGTATGCCTTCTTAACCACAGTCAACCTGCACAGCTGCTTTGAGCGTTCTGCTTTGACTCAGACCCCAAGATCCCTCTGATCCTCCACACTGCCAACAGTCTTACCATTGATGCTATATTCTGCCATCATACTTGATCTACCAAAATGAACCACTTCACACTTCTCTGGGTTGTACTCCATCTGCCACTTCTCAGCCCAGTTTTGCATTCTATCGATGTCCCACTGTAACCTCTGACAGCCCTCCACACTATCCACAACACCTCCAACCTCTGTGTCATCAGCAAATTTACTAACCCATTTCTCCACTTACTCATCCAGGTCATTTATAAAAATTACGAAGAGTAAGGGTCTCAGAACAGATCTCTGAGGCAGACCACTGGTCACCAGCCTCCATGCAGAATATGACCCGTCTACAACCACTCTTTGCCTTCTGTGGGCAAGCCCATTCTGGATCCACAAAGCAATGTCTCCTTGGGTCCCATGCCTCCTTACTTTCTCAATAAGCCTTGTACGGGGTACCTTATCAAATGCTTTGCTGAAATCCATATACACTACATCTATTGCTCTTCCTTCATCAATGTGCTTAGTCACATCCTCAAAAAATTCAATCAGGCTTCTAAGGCACAACCTTACGAAAAGCCATGTTGACTCTCCCTAATCATATTATACCTCTCCAAATGTTCATAAGTCCTGCCTCTCAGGATCTTCTCCATCAACTTACCAACCACTGAAGTAAGACTCACTGGTCTATAATTTCCTGGGCTACCTCTACTCCCCTTCTTAAATAAAGGAACAACATCCGCAACCCTCCAATCCTCCGGAACCTCTCCCATCCCCACTGATGATGCAAAGATCATCGCCAGAGGTCTAGCAATCTCCTCCCTCGCCTCTCACAGTAGCCTGGGGTACATCTCATCCTGTCCCGGCGACTTATCCAACTTGATGCTTTCCAAAAGCTCCAGCACATCCTCTTTCTTAATATCTACATGCTCAAGCTTTTCAGTCCACTGCAAGTCATCACTACCATCACCAAGATCCGGGAGGAGAAGATGGCGGCGTGCCGCGTGTGCGCAGCTCTCCGGTGAAAAATGATATCGTATCTGTTAAATAGGGGCCATGGACAATTCTGATTTGATGGAGAATGGACATGAAAGCACAGAGGAACATCTGGAGAAATTTCTGAAACGCTCGTTCGCTGCTGTCGGTACTGTGTGGTCGGGAATCTTTTGGAGGGTAGGCCTCAAAATCCCCAGCCTTGCCTGCTTTTGGCAACCGAGAAGGAGGTCGAATCATTCAGACAGAGATGGCGCTCAGTACTCGGTGTTGCAGAGCTGATCGGAGCTCAAAGTTTTTGGATGACTCAGGGTCAGACTGTGGTCGGCATAGCAGGGAGAGTTTTTCTTCCTTCTCCCGTCTGCGTGAGATGTGGGACATTTGAGAAACTTTGAACTTTACTGTGCTCACGGACTTCTTCATTAAGTTATGGTATTGTTATACTGTTTGTAACTATATGTTATAATTATGTGGTTTTGTCAGTTTTTTCAGTCTTGATTTGTCCTGTGTTTTGTGATATCACACCGGAGGAAATAATGTATCATTTCTTAATGCATTCATTACTAAATAACAATAAAAGAGGACTACGTGTCTTCATAATCATAAAAGATCCTTTTCCATAGTGAATACTGAAGTATTCCTTAAGTATCTCTGCTATTTCCTCTGGTTCCATACACACTTTCCCACTGTCACACTTGATAGGTCCTATTCCTTCACCTCTTATCCTCTTGCTCTTCACATACTTGTAAGAATGCCTTGGGGTTTTCCTTAATCCTGCCTGTCAAGGCCTTCTCATGGCCCCTTCTGGCTCTCCTAATTTCCTTCTTAAGCTCCTTCCTGTTATCCTTATAATCTTCTAGATCTCTAACATTACCTAGCTCTCTGAACCTTTTGTAAGCTTTTTTCTTTTCTTCTTCACTAGATTTATTACAGCCTTTGTACATCATGGTTCCTGTACCCTACCATAACTTCCCTGTCGCATTGGAACGTACCTATGCAGAACTTCACACAAATATCCCCTGAACGTTTGCCACATTTCTTCCATACTTTTCCCTGAGAACATCTGTTTCCAATTTAACCTTCCAATTTCCCACCTGATAGCCTCATAATTCCCCTTACTCCAATTAGTTTCGACTTTGTAAAGGCAGCTACATTTTGTGTCTTGAGTTTGCGGGATGAGATTTAGAACAATGATAATGGGGTATCATGATACAAAAGAAGACTTCATTGGAAAGAGGTAGAGATGAAAATTTGATTTTCATGGTGAAAATAGTTGATCTTGATGACATATCGGACCTTGCTTTTTATCAGATTGAATATCTAGGACAAGAGTAAGGAACAACATGTGGTGGAGATATGCCTTCAGACTTGCCAACATCAAGACAAATAATTTACACATTTCAGAGTTTAACTGTTCCACTACTAAAGGCTGTACCATCAGCTTCTTTGTTCCCTGTTTCTTCAGCTTCTCAGTACCACTATCTAGGTGCCTACAACTTTAACCAACTTCTTGGCCATCTGCCCTGCTCTTACTTTCAGGGTTTAATATCAAAACAAACAGTTAAGTGTCTAGGAAAGTTTATTATAATAAACTTCCCAAGCATTATAATGTTCCCTAGATGTTATAATAAACTTCCCAATAGCCATATCCAATGACCATGCAACTTGAAACACCCCAGCACCACAGGGGTTACTTAAATGGTCAGATTAACTGTACCTGCCACAATGATAGCAATTTGCAATATTGGAAAAGTTACTTGCCAGTCGTATAAACCAGAATCAAGTTCATTATCGCTGACATTTGTCGTGAAGTTTGTTGTTTTGCAGCAGCAGAACAGTGCAATACATAAAACATACAAGTTACAGAAGAAAATATATTAAAAATCATATCATTTTTTCCCATGTTCAATGTTTCTCTTGACTCGGGAGCGTTCTCTCAGTCCACCCTAAGTCAGCACTTACCAACTATTATTGTATTCTGCTCTCCATGCTGCATTGCCACAACTAAGGGCAAAATGTGGCAAAATACCACCACACCAAATTAGGTGTTTATAACTTTTAACAGATTTTCTACAAATATTTAGCCAAAAACAAAAACCATCAACAACATTGAATTTGTCATCCTCAAATGGAATAATTATTACATTTAAAATTAGAATATGGCTTGTACTGTTATTTTCTTCAGGGTGTTGAACGATGAAGATGGTGTCCAAATTGGTGGAATGACGATGAACCACTTGAGGTATGCAGATTGATTTAGTGTTGTTAGCCGAGACTGAGGACGAGTTACTCAGAATAGTAGATAAGATAAATGCTGAAGGAGAACAATTTGGAATGAAAATAAATGCTGCAAAGACGAAGATGATGGTAGTATCACAGAAGAAAGAAGTCCCCAAAATCAGTATCAAAATTAACGGCATAGGCATAGAGCAAGTCAAGAAGCGTGTGTACTTGGGACAGATGGTCACAGACGATGGGAAATGTCATACAGAAATTAGGCGAAGAATTGAGATTACAAGATCAACGTTTTGGAGCCTGAGTGACGTGCTGTGTGGCAAGAGGTTGGACTTTGGGCTGCGTTGTAGAATTTGGAAATGCTATGTCTGGAGCATTCTGTTGTATGGAGTCCAATCGTGGACCTTATGCAAGGAAGCTCAATGACAACTGGAGGCATTTAAAATGTGGTGTTTAAGGAGAATGCAGAAAATTAGGTGGGTGATGAAGGTCAGTAAAATGGAAGTGTTGAAGAGAGCGAGGAGAGAAAAGGAATTGCTGAAGGATGTGCAGAAAAGGAAGCTGGAATATGTCGGGCACTTGTTACGAGGTGGTGGACTGCAGAAATTGACATTGGAAGGGATGATAGAAGGAAAGAGGGAAAGAGGAAGGCAGCGAACCACTTGGTACGATAATGTGAGGCAATGGACTGGGTTGAGTTATGCTGAGGCCAGAAAAAGAGTGCAAGATCGAAGAAGACAGAGGTGCATAGCCGCCAACCCTAGATTCGGGACGGCACCCACTGACTGACTGTTATTTTACCAAAGCTCATAATGCTCAAAAAAATATATATAGCTGCTTGAAATCTGAAATAAAAAAAAGAAATGTATATTTGGAACGTCATACAGCATCCATGGAGAGGGAAACAGAGCAGACCTTTCATTACTCACAGTTGTGCAGCTCTTTGGCTTGATTTGCCCACACCAACCACATTGCCTTCCTGAGCTAGTCACAAATGCCTTCATTTGGCCCATATCTTTCAAACCCTTCCTACCCATGCATCTGTCCACGAGCTTTTCAAACATTATAATTGTAACTGCCTCTACCACTTCTTCTGGCAGCTCATCCCATATACCCATCTTCTGCTCTGTGGAAAACTGTTTCCCCGCAGGTTCCTTTTACATTTTTCTCCTCTCACTTTAAACATATGCTCCTTAGTGTTAGACTCCCCTACCTGGGAAAAAGACTGCAACATCCACCTTATCTATGCCCCTCATGGCTTTATAAACTTCGAAAAAGTCACCCCTCAGTCTCCTTTGCTTCACTCCCTGCCTATCTAGTTTCTCCTGATAACTCAAGTCCTCCATTCTCAGTAACAGCTTTGTGAATTTTTCTGCACTCTCTCTGGTTTAATCATATCCTTCCTATAATATGGCAACAAGAACTGCACAAAATACTCCAAATGCGGTCTCACCAACATCTTGTCTAGTTGCAACATGACATCTCAACTCTTGTACTCAGTACACTGTCTGATGAAGGCAAGCATACCGTATGCCTTCTTTACCACTCTACCTAAACTGTCACTTTCAGGGAACTATGTACTTGTACGCCTAGGTCTCTCTGTTCTGTGACACCTGCCAGGGCTCTGTGCATATCCTGCCCTGTTTTGATTTCCCAACATGCAACACTTCACACGAGTCTAAGTTAAATGCTAGAGGTTCAGCTTCAATAAACACTCTACTTTCTAATGTGCTGAGAATACAACTAACAAAAGCAGAGATGCTAAAATATGGGAGATGACACAAGGAGAACAGCTCCCAGGTAGTATGGAAAAGCACATTCCAGACATTCCCAGCACTGGTCTTGGCACTATATTGAGTTAGTTCAGCATATGCAGTTGCTAAATTATACTACTAAAAGTTGTAGAGGAAAATAATGTAGTTTTAGATCCTGATTAAGAAATTATGATTTCTAAACCATGATGTATACAGCGAAGAAACTGGATCTTTGGCCCAATTCAATTTGGCTAACCAAGGTACCATCCCGAGCTAGTCTCATTTGCCTGCATTTGGCCCATATCCAAATATGTGATCTATATAGATGTGATCTATATGGATTTTAGTAAGGCATTTGACAAGGTTCCACACGGTAGGCTTATTCAGAAAGCCAGAAGGCATGGGATCCAGGGAAGTTTGGCCAGGTGGATTCAGAATTGGCTTGCCTGCAGAAGGCAGAGGGTGGTGATGGAGGGAGTACATTCGGATTGGAGGATTGTGACTAGTGGTGTCCCACAAGGATCTGTTCTGGGACCTCTACTTTTCGTGATTTTTATTAACGACCTGGATGTGGGGGTAGAAGGGTGGGTTGGCAAGTTTGCAGATGATACAAAGGTTGGTGGTGTTGTAGATAGTGTAGAGGATTGTCAAAGATTGCAGGGAGACATTGATAGGATGCAGAAGTGGGCTGAGAAGTGGCAGATGGAGTTCAACCCGGAGAAGTGTGAGGTGGTACACTTTGGAAGGACAAACTCCAAGGCAGAGTACAAAGTAAATGGCAGGATACTTGGTAGTGTGGAGGAGCAGAGGGTTCTCGGGGTACATGTCCACAGATCCCTGAAAGTTGCCTCACAGTGGATAGGGTAGTTAAGAAAGCTTATGGGGTGTTAGCTTTCATAAGTCGAGGGATAGAGTTTAAGAGTCGCAATGTAATAATGCAGCTCTATAAAACTCTGGTTAGGGCACACTTGGAATACTGTATCCAGTTCTGGTTACCTCACTACAGGAAGGATGTGGAAGCATTGGAAAGGGTACAGAGGAGATTTACCAGGATGCTGCCTGGTTTAGAAAGTATGCATTATGATCAGAGATTAAGGGAGCTAGGGCTTTACTCTTTGGAGAGGAGGAGGATGAGAGGAAACATGATAGAGGTATACAAGATAATAAGAGGAATAGATAGAGCGGATAGACAGTGCCTCTTCCCCAGGGCACCACTGCTCAATACATGAGGACATGGCTTTAAGGTAAGGGGTGAGAAGTTCAAGGGGGGATATTAGAGGAAGGTTTTTTACTCAGAGAGTGGCTGGTGCGTGGAATGCACTGCCTGAGTCAGTGATGGAGGCAGATACACTAGTGAAGTTTAAGAGACTACTAGACAGGTATATGGAGGAATCTAAGGTGGGGGCTTATATGGGAGGCAGGGTTTGAGGGTGGGCACAACATTGTGGGCCGAAGGGCCTGTACTGTGCTGTACTATTCTATGTTCTATGTTCTAATTGTCAAACAACTACCTAAACTCATCTTAAACCATTCAAAAAGCAAAAAGAAGTAAATGCTGTAAATCTGAACCAAAAACAATGTTCTCAACAGGTGAAACAGTACCTGTGTCAAGAGAAATGGAGATAACATTTCATCAGAACTATGAAAATTGGAGAAGAGGAATGTGTTCAGCTGTAGAGAAGTGGGAGGGATACGGAGAACAGTGGGGACATCAGTGATGGAGAGCAAGTGACACAAGCTGTTGTTCGTTGACAGAAGCTGGCAAAGCCTTGTTAATGCCAGCTAACATGCCTGGCAGGTGTGTAAAGAGAAGGGAGTACAGGAGAGAAAGAAACGCTAAAAACAACACAGGAAGGCCTTGATTTAACTTTTAAGTACGTTCCATTTTAGAATTCCAGATTCTAATCAGCTTCTGGACACAATATTCCACAGAACATTTCTCTATTTCATGCTCTAACGCAAGCAAAAAAAAAAGACAGGCCCAGTGTTGCCCCTCCAGCCATAGAACGTAGAACAATGCAGCAGAGGAACAGGCTCTTCAAACCACGATATCTTTACCAAACATGAAGCTGAATCACATTAAATCTTTCCATCTGTACATGATTCATAGCCCTCCATTCCCTGTATATTCATGTCTATCTTAAAAGCCATTACCATATCTCCTTCCACCACACCTAGCAGTCCATACCAGGCATCTGACACTCTTGAAAACAAACTTGCCCACATATCTCGTTTAAGCTTTCCCGCTGTCACTTTAATTTAATGTTGTTTAGTATTTGACTTTCGCTTCTGGGAAAAAGATTCTGACTATCTACCCTATCTATGCCTCTCATCATTTTATGAACTATCAGATTGCCTTCCTGCCTCCAGTGCTTCGAAGAAAACAAACTTGCCAACCTTAACCTTTCCATCCTAACTCATTTCTAACTAACCATTCTCTCCAAAGTCCACAAATTTGTGAGCCTCCATAACAGTCATTTCCAATTTCTTTGTTTAAATTCCTAGCATTAACTTATAATACTGTACCAAATGCCCTATGTATACTGTCACACTGACACTGACACAACATTGGTGAGCACTGAAACAGAGCTGCTATTAATGACACATTGAAATAGTGTTGATGTTTACAGAAACACCAGGACAATCCTGGTGTGTATTAACATACACAAACACACCACAGGAGCACCTTAAAACACTCCTGGTATTATACATAATGACAGACTAAATATGTGGATGACCCTGAGATCTTGAAAAAGTAAGAATGTATTCCAACTTAACACCATTTATTTTACACTGACTCACCAACACGTCAACTGGGTATACAAACAATATGCTACAGTATCAGTGTAATCAGTATACAACAGAGCAGAGTGTACAATCACACAGAACTAGTGTAGTGGCATGACAAAGGTAGAGAGAGTTAGTGTATAGTGGCACAATTCCAATGTATACTCACACACTGCCGCAGTGCACTGTACACCAATCCTGACATAACACTGGCGTGCCCTGATCCAGAAATTTAGGCAAAACACATGCACTGACACAAAACATAGCACAATGTTTCCAGATCTACTGATGAACAGCAAGACTGTTCTTTAATTAGCAGATCAATGATTAGACTATAAGACCATAAGACATAGAAGCTTAATTAGGGGTCCTTGAGCCCATCGAGTCTGCTCCACTATTCTATCACAGCTGATTCAGGATCTCACTCAATTACATACACCTGCCTTCTCACCATATCCTTTGATACCCTGACCAATCAGGAAGCTATCAACGTCTGCCTTAAATATACCCATGGACTTGGCCTCCACCACAGTCTGTGGCAGAGCATTCTACAGATTTACTACTTTCTGTCTAAAAAATTCCTCCTTACCTCTGTTCTAAAAGGTTGCCCCTCAATTTTGAGGCCATGTCCTCCTCTCTAGTTCTGGATACCCCACCAGAGAAAACATCCTCTGCACATCCACCCTATCTATCTAGTCCTTTCAACATTTGGCAGGTTTCAATGAGATCCTCCCACATTCTTCTCAATTCCAGTAAGTACAGGCCCAAAGCTGCTAAACGTTCCTCATATGTTAACCCCCTCACTCCCAGAATCATCCTTGTGAACGTCTTCTGGCCCTCTCCAATGACGACACATCCTTTGAGATATGGGGCCCAAAACTGTTGACAATAGTTCATGTGTAGCCTGACTAAAACAGACAAAACTGAACAAAGCTGGGCTATTATATTACATTGAATACAATCATTAATGTCATTAACTTCGCTCCTCTGTCCATATACAGTGGCATGCAAAAGTTTGGGCACCCCAGTCAAAATCTCTGTCACCGTGAATAGCTAAGCGAGTAAAAGATGAACTGATTTCCAAAAGGCATAAAGTTATAGATGACACATTTCTTTAATATTTTAAGCAAGAAAACTTCTTTATTTCCATCTTTTACACTTTCAAAATAACAAAAAAGGAAAAGGGCCCGAAGCAAAAGTTTGGGCACCTTGCATGGCAGTACTCAGTAACACCCCCTTTGGCAATTATCACAGCTTGTAAACGCTTTTTGTAGCCAGCTGTGTACATACATCTATTGGTGCTTCTGGACACATCTTCAGTGATGTTCCTGGAATCATCGGGTGTTTTGGGTCTTTCAACATCATACAACCTCCCCCAGGTGACCTAGCCGGGGCTGATCAGACCCCAGCTTGTGTCCAGATGGCTAGCTACTTATGACTCCATGGCTCCCCTCTTTTGAGCCACAGCCATCTTGAGCCAGCTAAGAGTCTTTCAATTCTTGTTTGGGGATTTTCGCCCATTCTTCCTCGCAAAAGGCTTCTAGTTCTGTAAGATTCTTGGGCCATCTTGCATGCACTGCTCTTTTGAGGTCTATCCACAGATTCTCGATGATGTTTAGGTCAGGGGACAGTGAGAATCATGGCAAAACCTTCAGCTTGCGCCTCTTGAAGTAGTCCATTGTGGATTTTCAGGTGTGTTGAGGACCATTATCCTGTTGTAGAAGCCATCCTCTTTTCATCTTTGGCTTTTTTACAGAGGGTGTGATGTTTGCTTCGAGAATTTGCTGGTATTTAATTGAATTCATTCTTCCCTCTACCAGTAAATTTTCCCCATGCCACTGGCTGCAACACAAGCCCAAAGCATGATCGATACACCCCCTGTGCTTAACAGTTGGAGAGGTGTTCTTTTCATGAAATTCTGCACCCTTTTTTCTCCAAACATACC
The DNA here is from genome assembly GCF_030028105.1 of Mobula birostris. Classification (NCBI taxonomy): domain Eukaryota; kingdom Metazoa; phylum Chordata; class Chondrichthyes; order Myliobatiformes; family Myliobatidae; genus Mobula; species Mobula birostris. The sequence goes on from NC_092385.1 coordinate 61,681,501, forward strand.
TTTGCTCATTGCGGACAAAAAGTTCTGTATTAACTTCATCAGTCCACAGGACTTGTTTCCAAAATGCATCAGGCTTGTTTAGATCTTCCTTTGAATCTTTTGAATAGAACTTTTTGGCCGCAAAATATTCAAGAAATGTGTCACCTTTAACTTTATGCCTTTTGGAAATCAGTTCACCTTTTACTCGCTAGCTATTCACAGTAACAGAATTTTTGACCAGGGGTGCCCAAACTTTTGCATACCACTGTACATGGACAGAGGAGCGAAGTTAATGACACTAATGATTGTATTCAATGTAATATAATAGCCCAGCCTTGTTTAGTTTAGTTTTTGGTTCAGTTTAGTTTAGTTTTTTTTTGCTAATTTGGGTTTTTTTTTCCCCTTGATATTTTTTCATTTTTCTTCTTATCATGTTTAATTATATTAAGAATTTGAGAGGCCTAATATACTTGTATTATCTGCAGTTTTTATTTGCATATGTCAATTACCAATAATGTAATCTCAATCTCTTTGTATTAGTATTGTTGCTATGTTTATGAATTTGAAAATTAATAAAAAGATTAAAAGAGAGAACCTTCTCCCCATTTAGATAATAGTCCACACTATTGCTCCTTTTACCAAAATGCATTATCATACATTTCCCAACGCTGTATTTCATCTTCCACTCTGAGGGAAAAGTGGTTTGATATCAAACACCAAATATTATCGGACTATCAATAATTTTGCCTTGCCAATCAATAATTTCCAAATCAATCATTTTTCTGATCACAAAATAATATAACTTAACCCAAAAATGATTTCTAAGCCTAATAAGCATCCCCACATTGTGGAATGGTTTAACTTCTAAATAGCTGTTCCCCAGAATTTCAACAATGTCCAAGAAAAATCACCCTCTCACTCCCCAAGTTCCCATTCAAAGCAAGTGCATCCAGAGATGGCTCAGCACGTTTCAACTGTGTGTGAAACATTATCAAATTGTCTTGCACTACTGCTCCACCCTCTCACCCATTAGTTTCCCCTGGTACATATTTCACAGATGAAGCAGTCAAACTGGACTCTTTTGGCTGTGTACAAGGTTAATTTAATACAGATTTCTCTGATGAACTTGTTTTTTTTTTCAGCCCTCTTGCAAGCCATCAGTCACACTGCAGCATTTTACTGCCTCAGCTTATAGATCAGAAGGAATTTGCAGGTATTTAAGTAAATCCAGATGACTTGCCTCATCCCTATCCCTTCTCTGGTCTTCAGTTTTAGCTCACCCTTCTTTGTGTGCTTGTAGTGGATGCAAGTGTTTGCTTCACTTAATTCCCCTCATAACTTAGGACAGTTCATTTGATGTTGATATAAGGCGACCTGCTGGTGAGCTTTTTCAAGCTTGCATTCAACGGTATTTGTGATTGTTTTGCACTCTAGTGTGTGGTTATTTTGTTGTGCACAGGACCATACCTTTTCTTTCAACAAAGAACTTTGAGAATTTATGCAGTAAAGGACAGGATTAACTTGCTGCAATGCAAATACATTCAGTACACTCAACCCATCAACTTATTTGTTCAACAAAAGTACAATTGGAATCTGGATAGATGTCCCATGTATAATATATAAGAGATATCATACTGCACCGAGCAGACATGATTTTTTTTAAAACCATTATGAGTTGCATTTCTGATAAAGTATACATTAGCACTGGTAACTGAATGCCAGGAAGGATGCAGGCTATTGCCTCACCTTTTAGAGTTTTCTTTAAATGAGAAAGAAGACCACCAAGTCTCTGTTGGTCAAAGTAATCCACCTTCCCATTGAAGAAGAGCTGAGGGGGGACGTATGCATCTGCAAGCACAAAAACAGAGTAACCAAGAACATGGATAATGATTCACCTTGGAACAATGGAATGCCATTCCACATGCAGACACAGTCAAAGGATCATCACTGTATGTGAACACACACACACCCCCAGTCAATGAATCATTGCTCCATACACACCCTGTTAACAGATCACCACTCCAGACACACAAACACACAGTCAGTAGATCTCAGCTGAACACACTCTGTCAATGGATCACCAATCATGGAAAAGGGGTCACAACACGTACACACTTATGGTTAATGGGATACCATCACACAAGGAAACAGCCATCTTCTGGTTTTGCGGTGGTGACTTTTTACTTCAATTAAGAGCGTATACAGTCCAGTGGTTTATTTCAAAGCTTCCAATGTAAGTGGCATTAAAGCTACCTCAGCTATCTTTTCAAGGACACTAAACAAGCAGTTGACAAGTGTCTCACTTGCAATCTACAAACAAGAAATTTCCCAACCGCATTCTAGTGTTGAAACCTTGTACTCATGGTCTCCAAGGAGTTTAAACTGCTTAACCCACAACTCAATAAAGCAATTAAAAAGCGTTCAAGAAAATGAAACTGCTTTCCACTCCTATCAAACATCCCACCTCTGCAAGACAAAAGAGCATCAAACATCTCCAACTAGCTCAGCTATCTGCCTAATTCTCACATAGAGTTGGTTTTTCAATCTATTTATAATTAAAATTTTCTATGTATCAAACAAAGGATCAAGAATATTTGTTTGTGCACCCATAGTCAACAGGCCAGTGATTAGAAACACCCTCAATCAATGGGTCACCACTCAGCACACACTCACAATCAATAACACATACCAAATGATAACTCAACACACTACACAGTTAAATAATCTCTGTTTATCACAGACCCATCACTCAAAGGGTCACTAGTCATCATACTCCTGTGTTTAGTGGATTGTCATTTAGCCTGCATACATCCCAGTCCATGGGACACTACTCATTTAACACGTGTAGTCAATGATTCAGGACACCACTCAATGAAGTCATGGCTGGCTTGAACTTTGATTTCAGCTTTACATTCCCACCCAGTTCCCACTGCACTTAATTCCCTTAAAATCCAATAATCCATCATATTCTTGAATACAAATAGTTACTCTGCAGCTACAGAACTCCAGGCTGGACAATTCCAAAAATTCACAACAGTGTTAAATGACAACCCTCATTCTGAGAGTATACTCTAAAATTAGACACTCCCCACAAGAAATATATTCCTAGCAGCCAAATGGTGAACAGGTTCAAAACCTTATGCCCCTGTATAGTGACTCCCCACTCTTTCACACTCCAGTGAGAATAGGTTCATCTAGATCAATCACACAGCCAGAAGACATAGGAGTAGAACTGGGTCATTCAGCCCATTGAGTCTGCTCTTCCATTCCATCGTGGCTGATTTATTATCCCTCTATCTCCGTCACCTTTGACATCTTACTAATCAGAAACCTATCAACCTCGGTTTAAATATACCTAATGACTTGCCCTCCATAGCTGTCTGAGGCAATGAATTCCACAGTTGCACCACTTTATGGCTAAAGGGATGTCCTTCTATACTAAAGCTGTGCCCTCTGGTCCTATCCTCTCCAACTATAAGAAATATCCTCTCCACATCCACTCTATCTAGACCTTTCAATATTAGGTAGGTTTCAATGAGATCCTCCCTCATTCTTCTAAACTCTAGCAAATACAGGCCCATAGCCATCAAATGCTCCCCCTTACGTTAACCCTTATATTTCTGGGATCATTCTCGTGAACCTTTTCTGGTCCCTTTTATTATTCTTATATCACAGAAGAGACATTTAACAGGTTTTAGGAGGAAATTTATATTTTGGGATAAATTTCAGTTGCGGGTCCACATGTAAGTCAGTTACTGACCCGCCTGCACACACGATTAAACACTGGTCTATACCTTCACTGGGGATCGCTGATGAATTTCTCAATCTGTACTCATCCCAGTAACTTCGCAAAGCAGCAATTAGTCGGTGCAAGAAACAGACCATATATTCAGGAGGGCAAAGAATTGTTGGATTCTGTAAAGGCAGAGAAGTGTTTCTGACTGTTAATACATTTGAGCAACAAATGATAGCTAGCAAAATGAAATCAAGACGACCTCCTGAAGTGAAAACGTTGCTACATTTTCTTCAAAACATTGGATCACAAACAGAGATTCAGCAAGCCGTTCAAGATTGAGACCAAAGTTGGGCAGAGTAGGGCTTGGAGACAGACAGTAACATTCAGAATCAGATTTATTATCACTGGCATGTGTCAGAAATTCGTAAACTTAGCAGCAGCAGTTCAATGCAATACGGAATATAAAGAAGAAAAAATAATAATAATAAATAAGTAAATCAATTACAGTATATGTTGAGTAGATTAAAAATCGTGCAAAAACAGAAATTATATTTTAAAAGTGAGGTAGTGGACAGGTTCAATGTCCACTTAGGAATCGGATGGCAGAGGGGAAGAAGCTGTTCCTGAATCGCTGAGTGTGTGTCTTCAGGCTTCTATACCTCCTACCTGATGATAACAGTGAGAAAGGGCATGCCCTGGGTGCTGGGGGTCCTTAATAATGGACACTGCCTTTCTGAGACACCGCTCCTTGAAGATGTCCTGGGCACTTTGTAGTACCATCCATCATGGGTAAAGCCCTCCTCACCGTTGAGGACTTCAAAATGGAGAGCTGTTGCAGGAAAAAGCAGCATCCATCATCAAGGACTGCCACCATTCAGGTCATGCTATCTTCTCGCTGCTGCCATCAGGAAGGTGATACAGGACCCTCAGGACCCACACCACTGGGTTCAGAAACAGTTATTACCCACAACCATCAGGCTCTTGAACTAGAAGGGATAACTTCACTCAACTTCACCTGGCCCATCATCGTATTGCTCCCACAACCTATGGACAAAGAGTAAAAGAGTAAAGAGGAAACAAAGAGTAGGATTAATGGGTCCTTTTCAGAATGGCAGGCAGTGACGAGTGGGGTACCGCAAGGCTCGGTGCTGGGACCGCAGCTATTTACAATATACATTAATGATTTAGATGAAAGGATTAAAAGTAACATTAGCAAATTTGCAGATGACACAAAGCTGGGTGGCAGTGTGAAATGTGAGGAGGATGTTATGAGAATGCAGGGTGACTTGGACAGGTTAGGTGAGTGGGCAGATACAGTTTAATGTGGATAAATGTGAGGTTATCCACTTTGGTGGCAAGAACAGGAAGGCAGATTACTATCTGAATGGTGTCAAGTTAGGAAAAGGGGAAGTACAACAAGATCTGGGTGTCCTTGTTCATCAGTCACTGAAAGTAAGCATACAGGTACAGCAGGTAGTGAAGAAAGCTAATGGCATGTTGGCCTTCATAACAAGGGGAGTTGAGTATAGGAACAAAGAGGTCCTTCTGCAGTTGTACAGGGCCATGGTGAGACCACACCTGGAGTATTGTGTACAGTAGGGGTTGCCAACCGGTCGATCTTTGAGACTTTCCCAGTCGATCCCAAAAAAAAAAAAAAAGAAATACACAAATACTGTTGTAATGTAAGCATTACAAAAAGTAAGTAATACAAATTAGGATAATGGTAATATAGCAATATTTTCACTATTGAAAACTAATTTGTAAAAAGAGATTGTTTCCGGGTTGCGGGGTTTTAGTTCTGTTCTTTCTGCCCAGTGCGCATGTGTGTAGCTCCCCCACCATGCACCGCGTTTTCGGCGCAGCTCGTGCTGCATCAAAGTGACCAATTAGGTTAGATAAGAGTACAGACTGTCACAAACATCAATATACGGCACTCACTCGTGATATCCTGCAAGATAGCTAGCATGGCGGAGGCGCCACGAAAGAAGGCGAGAATGTACAACTTCCATCCAGAATGGGAAGAGGAATTTCTATTTACCTTGGTGAAAGACAAGTGTGTATGTATGTTGTGCCACCAAACACAAGCACTGTCCAAAAGAAGGAATCTGGAGCGGCACCACAACACCAACCACCAGAAATTTAAAGACACCTACCCCGCAAAGAGCGCAATTCGTGCCAGGAAAGTTGAAGAGCTGAAATCGGGGTTGAAGGCCCAGCAATCCTTTTTCATAAAACATGCTGCTCAAAATAAGGCTGCTATTGAAGCATCATTTCCTGTAAGTCACCTTTTGGCTAAACACAAGAAGCCTTTTACAGATGGCCATTTATTCAAGGAAGCAATGGCCATTACCGCAGAGACTGTTTTTAATGGCTTTAAAAACAAAAGCAACATCACGACCGCAATACATAATATACCACTTGGCCCTGCAACAGTGACAAGGAGGGTAGAATCACTGTCAGAGGATGTGGATCGACAAGTGTTAAAGGACTTGTCACTCTGTGAATATTTTTCACTGTAGTTCAATGAATCCCTGGATGTAATGCAAACAGCTCAGCTTGTTATATTTGTCAGAATGGCTTTCCAGGATTTTACAACAAAGGAGGACTTCCTCACTCTTTTGTAATTAAAGGAGGTGAGGATATTTACAATGAGTTTAAAAAATATATCTGTGAAAGTGACATCCCCATTCACAAACTGATGGGGCCCCAGCAATGCACGGTGTGCACATTGGTTTTATAGCACTGTGCCGTAATGACCCTGATTTTCCCAGCTTCCTGGATTAGCACTGTGAGATTCATCAGCAGGCCTTGGCTGGGAAGGTCGTGAACTTTTCTAATGTAATGACACTGGTGGTCAAACTGATAAACTTGATTCGAGCAAAAGTGCTTCAGCACCGCTTATTCAAGGCGTTATCGGATGAGCTTGATGCCGCTTACGGAGACATAATTCTTCATGCTGATGTTCAGTGGTTGAGTCGCGGCAAAGTGCTGCAATGATTTCTTGACTTGCTGCCCAAGATAAAGACTTTTCTGTCGACAAGAAACGAGGAGCACGAGGAACTGTCAGATGATGCGTGGCTACTAGATTTAGGGTTTCTCACAGACATAACGGCTAAGTTAAATGCACTTAACAACGAGCTCATAGGAAAAGACCAACACCTAACCCACATAATAAGCACAGTAAATGCGTTTAAGGCCAAGCTCGGTGTTTGGATTTCAAATTTAAAGAACGGGAGGCTGACACACTTTCCCAACTTGGAAAAAATGTTACCGGCCATCACGGAAAAAAATGCTTTTCGCCCTGAGCAGTACTGTGCTCACCTAAACAAATTGGCAATAGAGTTCGATCGGCGTTTTGGGGAGTTAAACGTCATGAAAGATATTGCTACATTTATTTCAAACCCATATAGAACTGATAGCAGCCAAACTCCAGCAAGTATTTAGTGTGCCAAGTGATTCTGAAATGAAATAATTGATTTTCAAAATGACATCAAGCTTAAAACAAGATCAAAGGACGGTGACTTTTGGGATTTTGTCAGCAGGGTGAAGTTTCCTTATCTCACCGCATGTGCACTAAAAATCAGTGCCTACTTCGGGTCAACTTATCTATGTGAAATTGCATTTTCACAGATGAAAATTATTAAATCTAAGTACAGGAGGTCTCTTACTGACAGACACCTCACAGACTGTCTCAGACTGGCTGTCTGTAGTTATGAGCCAAATTTCAGGGAACTAGCAGAAGGCGTTCAGCCCCAGTCAACACACTGAGCGCAAAAGTCAATTTTTATTCATTTATTTTTCGTGTTGATATAAAAGTAAATAATGAAACTTAGAATTAAAGGTGTGAAGTATTGTAATATTCTTAAAGAAAGACAGCTAAGGCCTGTTTCATATGCTAGTTACAGTGTTTTATTGTTTGAACTAATTTGAAAGTTTGACAAAAGTATTTTGTGTAATTCAAATACATTTAGCCCAAACAAAAGGCCTCAAATTGGAAGTACAATCTGAGCTGTGTTTTCTCTAAACGATTCAGTAGCTAGATCTTGCCTTTCACTAAGGTCAAGGTAGGGATCTTGGGCTTAAAAAGGTTGGTGACTACTAGTGTACAGTTTTGGTCTCCAAATTTGAGGAAGGACATTCTAGCTATGGAGGGAGTGCAGCGTAGGTTCACGAAGTTAATTCCCAGGATGGCGGGACTGTCATATGTTGAAAGATTGGAACAACTGGGGTTGTATACACTGGAATTTGGAAGGATGAGAGGGGATCTGATTGAAACATATAAGGTTATTAAGGGATTGGACACACTAGAGGCAGGAAACACGTTCCCGATGTTGGGGGAGTCCAGAACCAGAGGCCACAGTTTAAGAATAAGGGGTAGACAATTTAGAACTGAGTTGAGGAAAAACTTTTTCACACAGAGGGTTGTGGTTCTGTGGAATGCTCTGCCTCAGAAGGCAATGGAGGCCAATTCTCTGGATTCTTTCAAGAAAGAGTTAGATAGAGCTCTTAAAGATAGCAGAGTGAAGGGATATAGGGAGAAGGCAGGAAAAGGGTACTGATTGTGGATGATCAGCCATGATCACAGTGAATGGTGGTGCTGGGTCAAAGGGCTGAAAGGCCTACTCCTGCACCTATTGTCTATTGACTCACTTTCAAGGACTCAGCAACTCACTTTCTCGAAGTTATTTCATATTTATTTATTTACTCATTTTGTATTTGGATAGTTTTTTTGCTTTGGCACATTGATTGCTTGTCCGTCCTGTTGGGGCAACCTTTCATCGATTCTATAGCATTTCTTGGATTGTATTTACTGTGAATAAACTCAATCAGATGGAAGACCAGCTGGGTGGTGAAGGATTAGACAAAAGAGTAAAGGTCCAGCCAAGGTAATGGAATTGGGAGGTGAAGGAGGATGTTGGCAGAAACCTTGACAGTTGAGTGATTGGGGACCAGAAGAGGTGAAACTTCTTTCCAAAAGTAACTGCTGGTAACTTGGACTCCTTGCATATCAAAGTGCAATACAAAACTAGATAAATAATTTACAACCAACCGATAGGAACTGTCTGATACCACAATTTCCTTATTTAAGCTACCAGTTATTATAACCCACTGATGTTCACCTTGAAAATGCAGTCATAATCCCTCAGTTCGCACTGAAGAAAGTACCATGAGAATAAAGACCCATACGTAAGGCTCCTTTTCATTGACTGCAGCTCTGTCTTTAATACTATCATTCCAAATAAACTGATTCTTAAGCTCCGGAACCTGGGCCTTAGCACTCAGATCTGCAGCTGGATCTTCAACTTCCTCACAGACAGGACACAGGCTGTAAAAATAGGGGACAAGCTCTCCTCTACAATCACTCTGAGCACCGGTGCCCAACAAGGCTGTATACTCAGCCCCCTGCTGTACTCACTGTACACCCATGATTGTGTAGCCAAGTTTCCACCAAACTCAATACATATTGACAACTTCCATACCAGGTTGTGATGCACCTAGAAGAATGCTTTCTACGGTGCATCTGTAAAAATTAGTGAGGGTTTTAAGGGACAGGCCAAATTTCTTTAGTTTTCTCAGGAAGTAAAGGACCTGGTGGGCCTTCTTGGCAGCAATATCTTGTCATCTTCAGAAGTTTTCAGATGACTCTGCCGTAGTTGGATGCATCAGCAAGGCAGATGAGGCTGAGTACAGGGCTACGGTAGGAAACTTTGTCACATGGTGTGAGCAGAATTACCTGCAGCTTAATGTGAAAAAGACTAAGGAGCTGGTAGTAGACCTGAGGAGAGCTAAGGTACCGGTGACCCCTGTTTCCATCCGGGGGTCAGTGTGGAAATGGTGGAGGATTACAAATACCTGGGGATACGAATTGACAATAAACTGGACTGGTCAAAGAACACTGAGGCTGTCTACAAGAAGGGTCAGAGCCGTCTCTATTTCCTGAGGAGACTGAGGTCCTTTAACATCTACCGGACGATACTGAGGATGTTCTACGAGTCTGTGGTGGCCAGTGCTATCACGTTTGCTGTTGTGTGCTGGGGCAGCAGACACCAACAGAATCAACAAATTCATTCGTAAGGCCAGTGATGTTGTGGGGATGGAACTGGACTCTCTCACAGTGGTGTCTGAAAAGAGGATGCTGTCCAAGTTGCATGCTATGTTGGACAATGTCTCCCATCCACTACATAATGTACTGGGTGGGCACAGAAGTACATTCAGCCAGAGACTCATTCCACCGAGATGCAACACAGAGCATCATAGGAAGTCATTCCTGCCTGTGGCCATCAAACTTTACAACTCCTCCCTTGGAGGGTCAGACACCCTGAGCCAATAGGCTGGTTCTGGACTTATTTCATAATTTACTGGCATAATTTTTATTACTATTTATTATTTATGGTACAACTGTAACAGAAACCAATTTCCCCCAGGATCAACAAAGTATGACTATGACTATAAGTTTGCTGATGACACAACAGTTGTAGGCGGTATCTCGGGTAATGATGAGTTTGAGTACAGACAGGAAATTAAGAACCTGCTGGCATGGTGCGAAGACAATAACCTATCCCTCAACGTCAGCAAGACGAAGGAATTGGTTGTTGACTTCAGAAGGAGTAGCAGACTACATGGCCCAATTTACATCGGTGGTGCGCAAGTGGAACAGGTCAAAAGCTTTAAGTTCCTCGGGGTCACTATCACAAATGACCTGACTTGGTCCAACCAAGCAGAGTCCACTGCCAAGAAGGCCTTTGCTTCCTGAGAAAACTAAAGAAATTTGGCCTGTCCCTTAAAACCCTCACTAATTTTTACAGATGCATAGTAGAAAGCATTCTTCTAGGGTGCATCACAACCTGGTATGGAAGTTGTCCTGTCCAAGACCGGACGAAGCTGCAGAAGATCTGGCCCTTGTGGCTAAAGGGATCGGGGGTATGGGGGGAAGGCTGGTACAGGGTTCTGAGTTGGATGATCAGCCATAATCATACTGAATGGCGGTGCAGGATCGAAGGGCTGAATGGCCTACTCCTGCACCTATTTTCTATGTTTCTAAGATCGTGAACATGGCGAAGTACATCACACAAACCAACTTTCTGTCCTTGGACTCACTTTACACTGCACGCTGTCAAAGCAGTGCTGCCAAGATAATCAAGGACACGACCCACCCAGCCAACACACTTTTCGTCCCTCTTCCCTCCGGGAGAAGGCTCAGGAGCTTGAAGACTCGTACAGCCAGATTTGGGAACAGCTTCTTTCCAACTGTGATAAGACTGCTGAACGGATCCTGACCCAGATCTGGGCCGTACTCTCCAAATATCCGGACGTGCATCTCGGCTTTTTTGCACTACCTTACTTTCCATTTTTCTATTTTCTATTTATGATTTATAATTTCAATTTTTAATATTTACTATTGATTTGTAATCCAGGGAGCAGGAAGCACAGAATCAGATATCCCTATGATGATTGTACATTCTAGTATCAATTGTTTGGCGACAATAAAGTATAAAGTATAAAGCTTCTCTGTTATTACCTCCTTTAAGATGCATACTTTTCCCTGTCTATACTAATCTCAATAATCTTCTTCTTATATATCTCCCTTTGCTGTAAGACTTACACTCAACTAGCTGCTTTCACTCCACATTTGCAACTAATAGCCCCTTGAAGGTCACCCCGACTCTTCCATACTCCAGTGAGAATAGGCTCATCCATTCTACCTAAGTCTTTAAATATTCAATAGGCTTCAATGAGATCCTGCCCCCCCCCATGCTTCTAAACTGAAAAGAGACACCCAACAACCTAGTCTTCCTTTCCTCCACTCTTCATAATTCTGAGTTTCTAAGTGCGGTTCTCCATGGGAATGACCACTACATTACTTCTGTGTCTGGTTTTCTTCTATCCAGGTATCTTCATTCCCAACACTCTCCTCTTCCTTGAACCTCAACCATTACCACACACTCACCAGCCTACCAATGGTCTTATAAATTCAGATTCTGCCTTCACCCTAAAACTCCAGTTTTCAGTCATCAACTCATTAACTTCCATCTTCCAACTCCCCCAAATCTCCTCTGAATGCAAATATAGAGAGTTCCTGGTTCATGTGAGAGTTCTTAACTGAGAACAGTCCTTACCGATTTATCTATATTAGAAACCTGTTTTTTTATGACTACCATATCATATAATTGCCGTAACTCTTTCTTTTCATTATAAACACTATGCATGAGAAAACTAATGGAGTGCATACTATATCCAGTCAGTAATGAACACTATGAAACTTTTTAATCTTTCTTGTTATTAGTAGCTTGAAAATGCTTTAAAAAATGTTTGGGAGAATTTATGAAGTTGGATTTCCCTATCTCAGGTCATTCAAAACCTGGGGAGATTCTGTAAATTGCAAACTTTCATCCTCTCCAACCCCATAACTTTAAGAATATTGCATCATACTACCACTACACTCCTCTGCCGCGCGCCCCCCCCCCAACCACCACCAGCAGGAGCTTTATTCAATCAAGTGTCCTGCAATATTTTGACCTATCCATTCACTTGCCAGCCAGGTCTCAAACTCTGACTTCTTATTCACGCTACCCTCTTTCAATATATTCTCTCACTTCATCCTACTCAGTCTGTCCCCTACTCTGGGAATTGAATGTCTGAGTGTCGATGTAGGAAAGCTAATGCCAACACCACACCAGAGCTCTCAGTCTAGAAGTTCTGGTGATGCTGCAGAACAGGTAGGTGAGAAATCCAATATTTAGCAGCTTCTTCACACTGCCAACAACAGTACCCAGATGATTCATGCCCAATTTCTGGAGCCGGAACTCAATCCATTTTCCATGCACAATTAAACCGATTTATAACAAGTATCTACTCATTCCCAGCAATACCTAAGGTAGTAGAGTCATAGAGAGATAAACCGGAGAAACCAGCTCTTCAGCCCATTATGTGCATTCCAACAATCCCTATCTCCATTGATCCTACTATAACCTTATTTTTCATTCTCCCAACATACTCAGCAACTTCTTAACAGTGTGGGCAGCAACATCTCTTGTCCCATTACACTGAACACTGGCACTCCCCAAGACTGTGTGCTCTGCCCACTGCTGTCTACACTGCTGATGCATGACTGTGTTACAGGATCCAGGTCAAACTGTGTCATCGAGTTTGTAGATGACACAACAGTGGTTGGCCTTATCAAGTATTATGATGAGACAGAATATAGAGAGGAAGTGGAGCATCTGGTGGACTGGTGTGAGAACAACAACCTAAGCCTGAACGTGGAGAAGACAAAGAAAATCCGGAAGTTGCAGACCAACCATCCCCCTCTGTGAATACTTGGCTCCTCCGTAGAGAGAGTTAAGTGTGCCAAGTTCCTGGGAGTTCACTTTACAGATAACCTCACCTGATCCCTTAATATCACCTCCTTGAGCAAGAAGGCACAGCAGCAGCACCTCCACTTTCCAAGAAGACTGAGGCAAACAAGGCTTCCCCCACACCTTCCACCCAATCTTAACTGCATTTTACAGGAGCACCATTGAGAGCATCCTGACAAGTTCCATCTCTATCTGGTCGAGCATCGGATGAGAAGTCCCTACAAAGGATTGTGAGAACAACTGAGAGGATCATAGGGTCACTCTACCATCCATTAGGGACATGTATCAGGAACACTGTGTATGCAGGGCCATTATTATCATTAAGGATCCCAGCCATCCAACCAGCATCCTCTTTGACTTTCTACCATCAGGCAGGAGAGTACGAATCATAAAAAACAAGAATGGTCCGGATGATAAATGGTTTCTTCCCCCAGGCCACTGGGCCTCTGAGCTCCCTGCCACATCATATTCAAAGTGTCACTGGTTAATCTGTTCCATGCCTTACAATATTTAATATTAATGCACTTTAGTTTGTTAATTATGTGGGATTCATCTGTAGATTTTGTCTTTACCTTCGTAAGTTATCGTGCATTACGTGTACTACTATGCTATACAACCTGGTTCAAAGAAACGTTGCCTCATTTCTATATACACTATATGGTTATATACATCATATACATGCATATAGTTAAATGACAATAAACTTGACTTGACTTGAACACCCCCATGATTCTACCACACACTAGAATTTTACAGAGCCCAACTAACCTACCAAGCACACACCTTTGAGATTGAGAGCAAAACCAAAGCATCTGGAGGAAACTAAATCAGTCACGAGGAGAATGTACAGGCTCCATGTAGGCAGCATCCCAGGACAGGATTGAACCCGAGTCTCTGGTGCCGCGAGGCAGGGACTCTACCAGCTATGCCATTGTGCTGCTGAAACTTGGAATTTATTTAATACTTTCAGGACAAAAAACTGGTCGCAAGACACAAGACATTTGGATATATACATACACATAAGTTTAGAGGAAAATGGGCGAATGTGACTTGCTTAGGTGGACAGCTTGATCAGCTTGAATGAGTTAAGCCAAAGAGCCTGCTTCTGTGCTGTATTACGTTAGGACTCTCTGACTTTGCTGTAGATGTATTAAAGGTGATCAACACTGAGAAACATTAAGACAGGATAGCAGAACCTTGGTTTCAGAGGTAGATGAAAGATCATAAAAATTGTTTGAAAGGGCAAGAAAGAGAAGCAGAAGAATTAAAGAGAAAGTGTCAATGCTTTGGGTTTCCTATCTGTCTCTTGCAGTTCATTTTGGGCACTCACCACACCTTTGAACTCTCCCCCTCTTGCTTTAAATGCATGCCCTCTAACTCTTCTCATCAGATACTCTGCTTTCCCATTTCTTATCAAAGCCATGGTCCTTTGGTGAATTCTGGAATTCTTTTCTATCCGCAGGCTTATTGTTCATTTTAACCAGTTTCCTTTAATCTAATGTTATATTTCACCAATGCTCATTATAGTTCTCAACTCCACCCAAAACTAACTCTATTTTCTGATTTTCCAGGCAAAGACCTTCTTTCATAACTGGGTTTATTCCATTTGTCATTATCAATACCCTATCAAGACTATATTCCCTCTTTTTATTTTTATAACATGCGTGAAAGCTAACAGTCATGGAACATTTAGAAACATAGAAACATAGAAAATAGGTGCAGGAGTAGGCCATTCGGCCCTTCGAGCCTGCACCGCCATTCATTATGATCATGGCTGATCATCCAACTCAGAACCCCGCCCCAGCCTTCCCTCCATACCCCCTGACCCCCGTAGCCACAAGGGCCATATCTAACTCCCTCTTAAATATAGCCAATGAACTGGCCTCAACTGTTTCCTGTGGCAGAGAATTCCACAGATTCACCACTCTCTGTGTGTTTCCCAATTTGATCATTTACCACCTTGGCTAATAATGGCTCATATACATTCAGTTCTACACACACAATTAATCCACTTACATTGTATCAAATGCTGTATGGCTTCAGATAAACAACCATGAATTTTCCTCTTTCCCTGATACTGTCATCAGCACCCTATGAATTGAAACCTAGGCACAGTCTTTGAACCATGGATTCAGCTCCTTGATCTTACTGACCCCATGCCAAATGGAATGTGATTCTAAGATGAACTCAGAAAGGAACAACATTAGACTTGGTCAGTATTGTGGAGATGAATGAAGAATGATGAAGAGAATATATGGTCAGAACTCAGCTCAGTGTTACATGGGGAACCAAGACTGTGAGTGGCCTGGTTCAGACCCAAATCTTAGCTTAGGATAACAATGCAGTAATATAGTGGCTAGAAATAGGACTTGCATTTCCCTTTGTCTTCCAGATGGTGGAAATTTCTGCTCATCCAATCTGAGACACCAAACAAGGAGCTTAGTAACAAAAACAGATGGCCAGTGGACTCAAAGAAAGTGATAAGTATTATAGATGCTGTGGAAGATCATGATTTAAATTAGAAACAGGAAATATGGATCTTTAATGGAATACAGAAGTAACACTAAAATATCACAGAATACCATATACAGATTTGGTTAGAAATCTCGGACAAACAACAAGGTGCTAATAAGTACTCACTCCTCGATTGCTGGCATTCTCCTGTAAAAATTTTCTGAATTTATTCAGGAAAATGTATCTGGATGCTTCCCCCTGAAATGAAAAAAGTTAAACATGTTTGAGTGTTGAATTTGTCATTTATCACTTGAACATTTGGTTATAGTGTCATCTTCCAATTAGATGGAACATCAGATTCCATGATGGGAGAACTTCGTTGAAAGTTTCAGACTCAACCTGTTAACAATCACCACTAAAGCCTCTGTGCTTCTCTGCAACTTGTCCACCACCAGCACTTCCCACAACTGAGGTGGACTTCATTAACAGTCTCAGTAAAACCTTTGTGATCTGTATCCCACTACCAACATGTACACACATTAAAAACCAGTGGTCAGATAGAAGAGACTAAGCTATTGTTGACCTGCATTGCAATAAGCTTAAGTACCAGGATAAGACATGCTTCTGACACAAGCAGTTAAGGTGCCAGACTTCAAGTGGAATATATTAAGTTTTTGTAGAGTAAAGACTCTAAGATTAACATCAGCTTTTTAAAAGGTTGAGAGGTTGTTGAATAACATTGTTTCAAATAAAATGTTTAAAATGAAGAAAATATTTAACAAGGAAGAGGGAATTGTTTTGACTGGAATAGGAATCCTTAATAATGTAGACAACAGGTAGAGGCAAAGCAACACACACAAAATATTGGAGAAACTCAGCAGGCCAGACATCATCCATGGAAAGGGCTACAGTCAATGTTTCAGGTGAGACCCTCCATCAGGACTAGAGGAAAAAAAGATGAAGTGTCAGAGTAAGAAGGTGGAGGGAGGGGGGAGGGAAAGAAGAAACACAAGGTGCTAGGTGAAACCAGGAGGAGAGGAGGGGTGAAGTAAAGAGCTGGAAAGTTGATTAGTGAAAGAGATACAGGGCTGGAGAAGGGGGAATCTGATAGGAGAGGATAGAAGACCATGGAAGAAAGAAAAGGTGGAGGAGCACCAGAGGGAGGCAGATAAGGAAATAAGGTGAGAGGGGATGGAGAGTGGTGAAGAGTGGACTAGGAGGCATTATCTAAAGTTCACAAAATCAATGTTCATGCCATCAGGTTGGAGACTACCCAAATGGAATACAAGGTGTTGCTCCTCCAACCTGAGTGTGACCTCATTACAACAGTAGAGGAGGCCATGAACTGACATGTAAGAATGGGAATGAGAAGTGGAATTAAAAGGGGTGGCCACTGGGAGATCCTGCCTTTTCTGGTGGATGGAAAGTAGGTGCTCGTTGAAGCAGTCTCCCAACCTACGTTGGGTCTCACTGATATACAGGAGGTCACACCGGGAGCACCAGATGCAGTAGATGACTCCAAAAGACTACAAGTGAGGTGTCACCTCACCTGGACCGACTGCGTGGGGCCCTGAAAGGCAGTGAGGAAGGAGGTGTAGGAGTAGGCATAGCACTTGTTCCGCTTGCATGGATAAGTGCCAGGAGGGAGATCAGTGAGGAGGGATGAATGGGGAGTTGCAAAGGGTGCGATCCCTGCAGAAAGTGGGGGGTGGAAGATGTTCTTGACGGTGGGATCCCATTGGAGATGGTGGAGGTTGCGGAAAATTATGTGCTGGACACGGAGGTTGGTGGGGTGACAGGTGAGGATGAGAGGAACTCTATCCCTGGAGACGGAGGTGGTGGGAAGATGGGGAGAGGGCAGATATGGACAAAATGGAAGAAATACAGTTGAGGACAGCATTGATGGTGGAGGAAGGGAGGACCCTTTCTTTGAAGGAGGACACCTCCTTCGTTCTGGAATGAAAAGCTTCATCCTGAGAGCAGATGCCACAAAGACAGAGGAATTGAGAGAAGGGGATGGCAGTTCTACAAATACCAGGGTGGGAAGAGGTATAGTTCAGGTAACATCAGTGGATTTACAACAGACATCAGTAGATAAGCTGTCTCTAAAGAAAGACACAGAGATAACGAAAAAGAGGAGGGAACAGTTCGAAATGGACCAGGTAAATTTGAGGACAGGATGGAAGTTGGAGGCAAAGTGGATGAAGTCAATGAGCTCCACGTGGGTGCAGGAAGCAGCAACAATGCAGTCATTGATGTAGCGTAGGAAAAGTGCGGAATGGTCACCAGTGTAGGCTTGAAACATAGACACATAGCTGACAAAAAGGTAGGCATAGCTGGGACCCATGCGAGTGCCCATGGCTACACCTTTTGTTTAAAGAAAGTGGGAGGAACCAAAGGAGAAATTATTGAGAGTGAGGACAAGTTCTGCCAAATGTAGGAGAGTGAGGATAAGAGGAACCAGGGAACTGGTTGGATCTGGTGTCCAGAAAGAAAAGGTGAGCTTTGAGGCCACCTTGGAAATTGATAATGGGTGATAAGGAAATGGCTGAGGCATTGAACGACAATTTTATGTTGGTCTTCACGGTGGAGGACATGTCTAATATGCCAAAGAAGGATGTTATGGATGAAATGGGAGGTGAAGACTGCGATAAAATCACTGTCACTAAAGAGATAGTGATGAGCAAACTAGAGGGCCTGAAGTTCCCTGGTCCTGGTGGGATGCATCCCTGGGTGCTGAAGATTCCTAGGTGGCGGAGGTTATAGTAGACACGTTGGTAATCATTTATCAAAACTCTCTAGACTCTGGGCAGGTCCTGGCGGATTGGAAGACAGCAAATGTCATGCCACTTTTTAAAAAAGGATGTAGGCAAAAGACGGTTAGCTTAACATTGGGAAAATGCTTGAAGCAGTCGTTAAGGAAGAAATAGCAAAACATTTAGAAAGGAGTGGTTCCATTAAACAGAGACAGCATGAACTCAGAAAGGGCAGGTCCTGTTTGACAAACTTACTGGAGCTCTTTGAGGGCATAATGAGTGCAGTGGATAGAGGGGAACAGGTGGATGTCGTATACTTGGATTTCCAGAAGGCGTTCGATAAAGTGCCACACTAGAGACTAATAAATAAGATATGGATGCATGGAGTTGGAGGAAGTGCATTGGCATGGATAGTGGATTGGTTAACCAATAAAAGGCAGAAAGTTGGTATAAATGGGTGTTTATCTGGTTGGCAGTCAGAGGTAAGTGGGGTGCCACAGGGGTCGGTGCTGGGCCTGCAGCTGTTTACAGGTATCCCCTGCTTTTCGAAAGTTCGCTTTACTCTACTTTGCTTTTATGAAAGACCTACATTGGTACCTGTTTTCGCTAACAGAAAGAAATCCGAAGAGCATTTTCGCTTTTACGAAAAAAGGCGAAAAGCAAAAATAGCATTCAGCGTTTGTTCTGCAGCGAGCTGTTATAGAGGCAGCGTGCACCCTGAGCAGCGAGAGTGGCCCCGGGAACTACACTCAGCATCAAGCCGCCATAGCTTTGAACTGTGTGAGATTTTCACCACGATTGACAGTGCTGCAATGATTGCAGAAAAGTATGACTTTAATTTTGAAAGGGCACGTAGGTTTAGGGCAGGTTTGCAGGATGTTTCGAGTGCTTACAAAGAACTGTATGGTAGAAAAATGCGTGAACCTTCCACTGTGCTCACTGTCGTCCCGATTCTGGTAAGTGAAGCTACACTGTACATAAACAAAAGGAATTCTGCAGACGCTGGAAATTCAAGCAACACACATCAAAGTTGCTGATGAACGCAGCAGGCCAGGCAGCATCTCTAGGAAGAGGTACTGACGAAGGTGCTCGGCCTGAAACGTCAACTGTACCTCTTCCTAGAGATGCTGCCTGGCCTGCTGCGTTCACCAGCAACTTTGATGTGTGTTGCTACACTGTACATACATTATTTCTACTCTATATAGGCTGTGTACTTACCATATCATTCCGGTTTTTACTATATGTTAGTGTGATTTTAGGTTTTATGTGTTACTTGGTATAATTTGGTAGGTTAGTTTTTGGGTCTGGGAACGCTCAAAAACTTTTCCTCATATAAATTAATGGTAATTGCTTCTTCGCTTTATGCCAATTTGGCTTACGAAAGGTTTCATAGGAACGCTCTACTTCTGGATACCAGGGGAAACCTGTACCATTGATGATTTGGAAGAGGGGACTGAATGTAGCATAGCAAAATTTACTGATGACACTATACTGAGTGGAAAAGCAAATTGTACAGAGGATGTGGAGAGTCTGCAGAGGGATATAGATAGGTTAAGTGAGTGGGCCAAGGTCTTGCAGATGGAATACAATGTTGGTAAATGCAAGATCATCCACTTTGGAAGGAATAATAGAAGAGCAGATTATTATCTAAATCGTGAAAGATTTCAGCATGCTGTTGTGCAGAGGGACTTGGAAGTGCTTGTTCATGAATTGGAAAAATTTGGCTTGCAGATACAACAGGTTATTAAGGAGGCAAACGGAATGTTGGCCTTTATTGCTAGGGATTGAATTCAAAAGCAGGGAGGTCATGCTGCAAATATACAGGGTACCGGTGAGGCCGCACCTGGAATACTATGTGCAGTTCTGGTCTCCATACTTGAAGGATATACTTGAAGGAGGGGAGAAGAAGATGGCGGCACGATGCGGCGCGTGCGGCCGCTCCGAAATGATATTGTATTTGTTCTTTCTTTTTAAATCTTTTTATTGAATAAGTATACAAAAAGGTAAGCCATATAGGCACTAATACACTGTTAGAATATAATAAAATTACAGAAGATATTAATACAGATAAAAAAATGATACAAACAATGTAATTTAAACATAACATAATAAGGTAACATAATAGTATACTAATTTTTATATATATATATATATATATATATATATATATCAATAGAGAAAAGGAAAAAAAAAACCCAAAAAAAAACCCACCGTGCAACTAAACTAAAATCAAAGCAAAGCAATGGGCTAACTTGGAACCAAGTAGAGTTAAAGAACTTAAAATCACGTCCTCAAACCCGACCTCCATTAAAAACAGTAAAAAAAAAACAAGAGAATATAAATATGGAGCAAAACAGAGAGAAAAAAATTACATTAAATGAAAATATTGAATAAAAGATCTCCAGGTCTGTTCAAATTTAAATGAAGAGTCATAAAGATTGCTTCTAATTTTCTCCAAATTCAAGCATAATATCGTCTGAGAAAACCAAAAATAAGTAGTTGGAGCATTAAGCTCTTTCCAATGTTGTAAGATACATCTTTTCGCCATTAAAGTAAGAAATGCAATCATTCTACAGGCTGAAGGAGAAAGATTACTGGACATTTTAGGTAATCCAAAGATAGCAGTAATAGGATGAGGAGAGATATCTATATTCAATACCTTTGAGATAATATTAAAAATGTCTCTCCAAAAAGTTTCCAGAGTAGAACAAGACCAAAACATATGAGTTAAAGAGGCTATCTGCCCCGGACATCTATCACAAAAAGGATTAATATGAGAATAAAAACGAGCTAATTTATCTTTGGACATATGTGCTCTATGAACAACTTTAAATTGAATTAGGGAATGTTTAGCAGAGATAGAGGAAGTATTGACTAATTGTAAAATCAGCCCCCAGTCATCCACGGAAATGATAGAACCCAATTTCTGTTCCCAATCTACCCTAATCTTATCAAATGGAGCTTTCCTAAGTTTCATACTAATATTATAAATCATAGCCGATGCACCTTTCTGACATGGATTAAGGTTAATTATAGTATCTAAAATATATGTAGGAGAAAGCATTGGAAAGGAAGAAAGTATGGTACTTAGGAAATTTCTAACTTGTAGATATCTAAAAAAATGTATTCTTGATAAATTATATTTATTAGATAATTGTTCAAAAGACATAAGGGAACCATCTAAAATTAAATCCAAAAACCGTGAAATACCCTTAGTCTTCCAAATTTGAAAAGCACGATATGTGAAAGAGGGAGGAAAAAATGCGTTACCTAAAATAGGAATCGCTAGCCCAAACTGGTTAAAATCAAAAAATTTTCTGAATTGAAACCAAATACGTAAGGTATATTTAACTATCAGGTTAGAGACCTGTTTGAGGCGTTTCAAATCAAAAGGAAGAGAGGAACCTAAAATAGAGCCAAGTGTATAGCCCTGAACAGATTGTAATTCCATTGCTACCCATTTAGGAATGGATAGTATATCCTGGTCAAGTAACCAAAATTTCATATGTCGAATATTAATTGCCCAATAATAGAATCTAAAGTTAGGTAATGCTAAACCTCCATCTCTCTTAGCTTTCTGTAAATGTATTTTACCCAGTCTCGGGTTTTTATTTTGCCAAATAAATGAAGAAATTTTTGAGTCAACTTTATCAAAAAAAGATTTTGGAACAAAAATCGGTAATGCCTGAAATATATATAAAAATTTTGGCAGAAAAAACATCTTAACTGCATTAATATGACCAAAGTTAAATATAATGGAAACCATTTAGATGAAAGTTGAATAATATGGTCAATTAAGGGTAAAAAATTAATCTTAAGCAAATCTTTGTGTTTACAAGTAATTTTAATCCCAAGATATGAAAAATAATTATTAATCAATTTAAACAGAAAGTTATAATATAAGGGAAGTTGTTTATTAATCAGGAAAAGTTCACTCTTACTAAGGATTAATTTATAACCTGAAAAAAGACTAAATTGTGCTAATAAATCTAAAACAGCAGGGATGGATTTTTGAGGATTGGAAATATATAAAAGTAAGTCATCAGCATAGAGTGATATCTTATGGGATTTTAAGCCCAGAGTTATCCCAGTAATGTTTGGAGATTCTCGAATGGCAATTGCAAGAGGTTCTAATGCAATATCAAATAATAAAGGACTAAGAGGACAACCTTGTCGAGTACCTCGAAAAAGAGGGAAAAAAGGTGAGCTTAAAGAGTTAGTACGGACCGAGGCCACAGTAGAATGATATAACAGTTTGATCCAGGATATAAATTTCTAGCTAAAATTAAACATTTCAAGCACCTTAAATAAGTAAGGCCATTCTACTCTATCAAAAGCTTTCTCAGCATCTAAAGAGATAACACACTCAGGAACATTTTGTGAGGGGGTATAAACAATATTTTACAGTGTGCGAATGTTATAAAAAGAGTAACGACCTTTAATAAAACCCTCCTCTTTGCGGGTTGACTTTAGGGTTTATGGAGTCTATTATTAATTTTGTCTCCTGGAATACTAATTGTCTTAACCATCCTATTAAAAGGAAAAAAGTTTTTAAAGTGTTCCGGAGACTTAAAGCACAAATTCTATTTTTACAAGAGACCCATGTGTGGAGGGGGGACAGACTACGTTTTTTTTAATTCTGGAAGGAAGAACAGTTTCATTCGAACTCTAACGCTAAGATTCGAGGTGTCTCTATTTTTATAGACTCCTCAGTTATTTTTATACAACATGATATTATCTCTGATCCGAATGGTAGATTTCTACTGGTTAGTGGTCTACTATTTAATAAAAAGGTAGTTTTGGTTAATGTTTATGCTCCCAATATGGACTGTCTGGAATTTTATAAATCATTATTCAATCAGTTCCCGAATTTGAATGAGTTTTCATTGATCTGGGGCGGAGATCTTAATACCTGTTTATCTCCAGCTTTGGACCGTTCGGCTCCTCTACAGACCTTACCTAATAAATCTGCAACTTTGATTAATTCATTTCTCTCTGATGCTGGGCCGACGGACATTTGGCGTTTTTTGTATCCTCAGGAAAAAGATTTTTCTTTTTTTTTCCACATGTTCACCATTGCTATTCAAGAATTGATCATTTCTTTATTGACTCTCGTCTTATTTCTTCAGTGATTAAATGTGATTATGACTCTATAACCATTTCAGATCATGCTCCACTTAAGCTTTCTATTAAAATTCAGGCCAATACACAAAATAATAGACAATGGCGTTTTAATTCGCTGTTGCTTCAGGACTCGGACTTTGTTAACTTTATGAATGAACAGAGTGATCTTTTTTTTTTTACAATCAACTATACAGAGGATATTTCTGTGAACATTCTTTGGGATACTTTTAAAGCTTATATTCGTGGTCAGATTATCTCGTATTCTGCTGCTTTGAGGAAGAAGCTGAAGCAGGAGGAGTTGGTAATTGTGGACAAGATTAAGGAAATTGATAAGAAATATGTTACAGCTCCCTCTGAGGAGTTATATAAACAAAGAACTGAACTTCAAATGGAACACAGTTTATTACTTTCGTCCTCGATTGTAAACCAATTAAAGAAAACAAGAAGTGAATTTTATGTACACAGTGACAAAATTGGCAAACTGTTGGCTAACCAATTGAAGTCTAATTATGCTAAATCTCAAATTAATCAGATTTATAATCAAAATGATCAACTGATACTTGATCATGCGGGGATTAATCAAATCTTCTTTGATTTTTATTCTTCCTTATATCAATCAGAGTCTTCTCGAGACTCTAAATATATGAATGATTTTTTAGATAACCTAGATTTCCCTGAGATTTCACAGGATATGTCTTCAATGCTAGATACTCCCACTACCATTGATGAGATTAAGAATGTTATTTCCTCTATGAACCTGGGGAAAGCTCCTGGCCCTGATGGGTTTACCGCAGAATTTTATAAATGTTTTGCATCTTCATTAATCCCGTGGTTCTGTAGGGTTTTCGAGGCTTCATTAAAACTGGGTAAACTTCCCGAATCTTTCAATAGAGCGTCAATCTCTCTAATATTAAAGAAGGATAAAGATCCTGCTCAATGTGCATCTTATAGACCAATATCTTTATTAAATGTTGATTCAAAAAATTTTTCTAAATTATTAGCAAACAGATTAGAAAAAGTACTTCCTTTTATTATTTCGGAAGACCAAACGGGTTTTATTAAAGGTCGTCATTGTATTTGTTAAGCAGGGGCCGTGCACAATCCTGATTTGATGGAGACAGACGTGAAAAGCACAGAGAAACATCTGGAGAAACTTCTGAAATGCCCGCTTTGCTGCCGCTGCTACTGTGCGATCGAGAATCTCCGGAGGGGAAGGCCCTGAATCCTCGGCTTTGCCTATTGCCGGGGCCGGGGTCGAAGCGCTCAGCAAAAAAGGTGCTTGGTGTCGGAGGCTCGAAATTTTCGGACGGACTCAAGAGTCGGCTGCGGTCGGGTGCTTCCAGGGTGCTGCATTGGCAAGTTTGCGGCGCTGGAGGTTCATGGCAGGGAGAGTTTCTCCCTTCTACCATCTGCGTGAGATAATGGGACTTCCAAGAGATTTTGAGACTTTTTTTTTAAACCGTGCCCATGGTCTGTTCTTTATCAAATTATGGTATTGCTTTGTACTGTTGTAACTATATGTTATAATTATGTGGTTTTTGTCAGTTTTTTTAGTCTTGGTTTGTCTTGTGTTTCTGTAATATCATTCTGGAGGAACATTGTATCATTTCTTAATGCATGCATTACTAAATGACAATAAAAGAGGACTGCTTGTCCTCATAATCTAATCTAATCTAATATACTGGCTTTGGAGGCAGTGCAGAGGAGGTTCACCAGGTTGATACCAGGGATGAAGGGGTTAACCTATGAGGAGAGATTGAGTCTCCTGGGACTATACTCTCTGGAGTTCAGAAGAATGAGAGGGGATCTTATAAAAGCATACAAATTTTTGAAAGGGATAGATAAGATAGAAGTAGGAAAGTTGTTTCCATTAGTAGGTGAGACTAGAACTAGGGGACATAGCCTCAAGATTCAGAGGAGAAGATCTAGGACGGAGATGAGGAGAAACTGCTTTTCCCAGAGAGTGGTAAATCTGTGGAATTCTCTGCCCAGGGAAGCAGCTGAGGCTTCCTCACTAAATATATTTAAGAAACAGATAGGTTTTTACATAGTTAGGGAATTAAGGGTTAGGTGAAAAGGCAGGTAGATGGAGCTGAGTTTACAGACAGATCAGCCATGATCTTATTGAATGGCAGGGCCGGCTTGATGGGCCAGGTGGCTTACTCCTGATCCGATTTCTTATGTTCTTATGTTCTGGTGGGGGATGGAGGTTCACAGGAACTGGACATCCATAACAAAAATCAGATGCTCGGGGCCAGGGAGCTTAAAATCATTGAAAAGATCAAGAGCGTGTGAAGTGAGACAGATGTAGGTACAAAGGGACTGAACCAGGGGGATAAAACTGAGTCAGGGTGTACAGATTTGAGATCAGTGCGACAGGAACAAGCAGAAATGATGGGTCTACCTGGACAGGTAGGTTTGTGAATCTTGTGTAGGAGGTGCGGGGGGAGGGAACTATGAGGTTGGTAGCAGTAGATAGGAGATCCCCAGGGTTAATAATGTTTGTCCTCCCACTCAATCAAACCCATTAATAAATTTTCCTCTTCCTTTAAAAATATATTCATAAAGCAGCTCACTGGAAAGTGACCTCACTGCTTTGCCCTCTTACCTTACTATTTTGCTCCCTCTTTGCACTGCTTTTATTTTATATTTCTTATTGAAACATAGAGTAGCTTTTATCTCTTCCACTATACAGCTGCCACAAAGCAACAAAATTTACGACATATGTCAGTGATAATAAACTTGATTCTGAATCCGATTCACATCACCCAATGCTTTTCCTGCTGCAAAGTGAAGTTCAACTTGGGCCTCTAGAACACATTGCAGAATTTTACAGACACAAAGGCAGTTTAGCTGTCGGTTTAAGTGCCACAGTGCAAAACCAAGTACCAAAAATAAAAATGTGATGAACGTGCAACACTTCATCACAAACTAGTGAGGAGCATCAACAAAAAACGAGTAAACAAACCATCAACACAGCTTATTTAAATCAGAGAATACTGGCCATCCTAGCTCAAACACAGGGCACACTCAGAGAAGAACATTCATAACGTAAAGAACATTAACCTGTAACAAAGCACATAACACTTAGAAAGCAATAATAAGATGCAAAGTACTGAACCAAAATCTACCATCCTCACCACAGCATGTTCAGAGTAAATACAGCACAAGGCAACAATTGACCAATAACTATGGCAAGATGCAGTGCCAAAAATATCCTCTCTCCTTCAGGGGTGGGGATGGAGAAAAATGGGAAAAGAATGAACAGAATCAAGAGTAATCAGTTCCAGTTTGAGTTTGCAGCAGGAGCTGGAAATGAATCTGAAATTATATGCACTTAAGAGTAGGAATTGTCTACAGTCCCGCTTTTACTTCCACTATATCTACAGTAGGTACATCACTGATGTATGTTTACTGAAATGGGATATAAAAGCAGAAGCTGCTGGAAATACTGAGCAGCTCAGGTAGCACCAATCAGAAAGAAACAGTTAACTTTTCAAGTCAATTACCTTCCATCAAAATTGGGTGTATTTAGTTAAAAAAAAGAAGTTTTAAGTTGACAGAAATTGGGGAGAGGCAGGAAGGTGTCCAATAGGTCAGCAGTCTAGAGAGATGAAATGATGTAAGTGGTGGTGCCGGCTAAAAGAAAGCTATGAAAGCTAGCGCATTACCTAAGCTGTGTCTAAAGCAGGTGTTATTTGGGAGGAGACAGAAGAAATCTGTATATTATAAAAGGGGAGAGGGAAGAAAAATATCATGCATGCAAAGAGTCTGCAGTTGTGCTTAGAAAGAATAGAGATAGTACAGTGGACTCCAAATATAGTACTGACAGTGATTGGCTTGTTCTACACACCAATATAAAAACAGTGCAGTGAGTTTCAGAAAGGAATTTACAGACCAGGCGTTGTGTTCTACACAGAAATATAGAATCTGAATCAGATTAATATAACTGATACATGTCTCGGAATTTGTTGTTTTGCGGCAGCAGTCCAGTGCAATACAATAAAAACTATAAGTTACAATAAGAAATATATTAAAAAATTAATAAGTAGTGTAAAAAGAGCAAAAGTAGTGAGGTAACGTTCATGGGTTGGTTGATTATCAGTTCAGAAATGGCAGGGGGGAGGGGAAAGAAAAGAAACCGTTTCTAAAATGGTGTGTGCATTTCTGTCTTCAGGCTCCTGTCCCTCCTTTCTGATGGTTATAGTAAGAAGACAGATGTCTTAGGTGATGGGGGTCCTTAATGATGGATGGCACATTTTTGAGGCATCACCTTTTGAAGCGCTGCAGAGAGTGAGATCCAGACATAAATATAGATACTGGGCACAAAGTTTGGTACAAGAATGTGGAAGCATGCCGTGAGTTCTAGACAGTTCATAGTGTATCTGAAACTGTAATATGGGAAGTACAATTTTGCACTTAAAATAAGACCTCAGCAGTGATAGCTTAATCAAGAATGTAGATAGTAGTCAGTAGTGTAAGCTCTTCCTGTAGGTTTACTCACCACTCCCCTGTCTCTGTTGTTGAGAAGTAATTTCAGTATTTGAATCTGTAGTTCTTCCACAACTACAAAACAAAACATTGCAGATTATCGGTGATTTCTGCCCACCACAATGTAGTTCTATATTTCACACTAATCCTTCAATTGCATTCTCACAGCATTTCACAACAAACTGCACAACATTAAACTTCTATCAAAAGGGCATCAGCTGACTGATGACATTGTCCATTGTAAGGTACAAGGCCTGACTGTTTCAACTATATACCAGCCAGGGCAAAAATGGGCACAGAAACAGGTATAGAGTGAGCCAGGAAAGGCATCTCATAAATACAAGAGGTTTTACAAATGCTGGAAATCTTGAGGTACACATACAAAACGCTGAAGGAACTCAGCAGGTCAGGCAGAACCACCAGGACTGATGAAGGGTCTCTACCAAAACACTGACTGTTCAATTCTTTCCATAGATGCTGCCTGATCTGCTGAGTTTCTCCAGCATTTCATGCATGTTACTCAGGGAAAAGCCTCTGTGTGACATTCACCCAAATAGAACTTTATCACCATTTTTTTGTAGCAGAATCCTAAAGAAGAAACCATTCCCGAGTTAAAGATCAGACTGATCAGTGGCAGTAGATTTGTATCTTATCAGTTATCAACCTTTGTGAAGCTGTCCATCACCAACAGCCAGTGCAAGCGGCACTGAGGAAAAGCTCCTCATACTCTACATCCCAATAGCATGGATACTGGGATTTCTGTGGGTTATTTCCATCCTCCCTTCCCCCATTCTCCTTCTGATCTTCCTTCAGTCCTCCGCATTTTGCCCCCTTTCCCTCAAATCTTTCACACCACCTCTACAACTCTCCATCACCTACCTTTTTCCCCAATCCCCTCATGGTTTTACCCCACCAGACTCCCTCCCCTATTTGGTTTTGGATCCACCTGCCATTCACTTCTCCATTAATGATTTTCATCATCACCTCCTTGCTTTAAGAGTCCAACACTGGTAGCCCTTTGCATTCTTGCTTATCTCTCTCCAGCAGCTATCTCCTATCTTCACATTCCTCTCCCCACACTTGCTCCCACTGCATCTCAACCTTTTTTCTCTGTCTTTGTCTGCCTCCATCAACACCCACATGTCATGGTCTCCAAACTCCACTCCGCTACCTGGCACAACCTGCCTGTCATCTATAGCACTCCTCAGTTTACCAGCCACCGCTCCTCTTCCCTTCTCCATGCTGGCCATTTCACCTCTCCACCCTCAGTCCTGAGGAAGGGGAATGAAATATCAACAACTCCTTCCCCCCACCACCCAACAGACGCTGCTTAACCTGCAGGGTTCTTCCAGCAGATTGTGTTTAACTCCAGATTCCAGCATCTGCGTTCTCTGGTGCCTCCAGATACCTGACAGATAGCAGGGAGACCTCACTCCCTGTATCTGAATGGTCCATGAGCCCCAAAACACTATTTCATCATTCCTTTATTTCACTCTGTTTATTTAGAAATGTATATCTTTGCACTATACTACTATCACAAAACAACAAATTTCACATTATAATAATCCAGATTCTTATTCTCTCCATATCCAATATAAATGGAACACACTGGAACTGCACTTTACCAATAACCAGTGCCTGACAAACTGAACTTAACCAATCGCCAGTGCCAATGTAACTGTGGTTCACCAACATCCATTGTCACTGGATCTGTGCCTCACCAATATCCAGTGTCATTGGATCTATCCCTCACCAATATCCATTGTCGTTGGATCTATCCCTCACCAATAACCATTGTCGTTGGATCTATCCTTCACCAATCTCCAGTGTCCATGGATCTATCCCTCACCAATCTCCATTGTCGTTGGATCTATCCCTCACCAATATCCTTTGTCGTTGGATCTATCCCTCACCAATCTCCAGTATCCATGGATCTATCCCTCAGCAATATCCATTGTCGTTGGATTTATCCCTCACCAATATCCATTGTTGTTGGATCTATCCCTCACCAATATCCATTGCCGTTGGATCTATCCCTCGTCAATATCCATTGTTGTTGGATCTGTCCCTCATCAATCTCCAGTGTCCATGGATCTGTCCCTCACTAGTATCCAAATTAGGTCCTCAGAGATCTTGACACCCAGGAACTTGAATCTGCTCACTCTCTGCACTTCTGATCCCTCTATGAGGATCAGCATGTGTTCCTTTGTCTTACCCTTCCTGAAATCCACAATCAGCTCTTTCGTCTTACTGATGTTGAATGCCAAGTTGTAACTGTGACTCCACTCCACTAGTTGGCATATCTCACTCCTGTGTACCCTCTCGTCACCATCTGAGATTCTACAAACAATGGTTGTACCATCAGCAAGATTACAGATAGTATTTGAGTTATGCCTAGCCACACACTTATGGGTATATAGAGAGTAAGCAGTGGGCTAAGCATATACTCCTGAGGTGCACCAGTGTTGATCATCAGCGAGGAGGATATGTTATCACCAATCCGCACAGATTGTGGTCTTCTGGTTAGGAAGTCAAGGATCCAATTGCAGAGGGAGGTACAGAGGCCCAGGTTCTGCAACTTCTCAATCAGGATTGTGGAAATCATGGTATTAAATACTGAGCTATAGTCGATGAACAGCATCCTGACATAGGTGTTTGTATTGTCCAGGTGGTCTAAAGCCGTGTGAAGAGCCATGGAGATTGCATCTGCCATTGACCTATCGTGGCGATAGGCAAATTGTAATGGGTCCAGATCCTTGCTAAGGCAGGAGTTCAGTCTAGTCTAGTTGATGGTCATACATGAAACAATAGGTTAAAGGGAAGAGGGGGAATGAGACTGATAGGGAGGCTTTGAGACTAACATTGAGACAATAGTCTGAATGATATCTTTCCATAACCCGAGAAAATATAAATAATATGAAAATGTAGAAGTTGGAAGGGACAGACATTCTGTCAAGGAAATAGGGAAGGCTAATGACAAACATGAGTTTTCAGAGCTGCAACAGCAATCTATAAACCCAACACTCAAGGCCCTACCCGACCAAGATACGAGAGCAGAGGTGAACTGATCAGGAACAGTAAGGCAGTTAACAAATGCTGGAAAGAACATTTTGAAGACCTCAGGATCCCCTGTCCTTGAAGTGAGTGCTCTTAACTCCATCCCAAAGCAACATTCTCAGAGGTGAGAAGCTCCACTCACAAATCATCAGTTACGTCTAGGACAAGGGATGCATACCAGGAAACCTTAGCAAAGGTGTAATCATGATCACCTTCAAGCAAGAAAATATCAGGCTGTTGTAACTAAAGTGAGGTCTCCCTGCTATCTGCCGCAGCAAAGTCATCCCCAGGGTCCTTATAAATCTTCCTGCCTTAGTGGCTGAATAACTACACCATGTGAGTTCTATCCATCGACAGGTTCAGTGGACATGATTTTCATTGAACAACAACTCTTTAGAATATAGGAATCACCACCATGATCTCTTTCAAGCTCACCAAAGCCTTTGAGTCCATGAATCAGGAGAGACTGTAATATTTACAAACAGGTCTACAACTGAACTACTCTCAGTGAAAACTGATACCATACAAGGCTCCGTCATTGCTGCATTGCAACTTAATCTTTTTGCTGCAGTGTTTTGCTTTGCCTCCAATATTCTAGCAGTACTGAAGACAATCTACAGCAACCACCTTCCAAAACCAAGGTTATCCAAACCTCAGTAAATGAGCTGCAAAATGCAGTTAATCCATGCGTTTGTACAGACAGAAAGGCTGAGCTCACAGTCATTGTCACCTCCTGGCTCCAAATGATTTTTGAAAGAACATTATTAATGTCTCCACAATCTCTACCGCTACCTCCTTCAGAACCCAAGAGTGCAGTTCATCTAGTCCGGCTGACTTATGTACGCAGTATGTGAGCTGTACAACCAGAGGGGAGAGGACTCTGGATTTGATGTATGCTAACGTTAAGGATGTATACAGCTCCTCTCCCTTCCCCCCCACTGGGAAGGTCAGATCACATCCTGGTGCATCTAAAACCCTGCTATGTGCCTCTGGTGAAGAGTAAACCTGCAACCTCGAGGACAGTGAGAAAATGGTCGGAGGAGGGTTATGAGGTGCTCCAGGGTTGTGTTGAGGTGACAGACTGGCAGGCACTCCGTGATCCACATGGAGACGATATTGATGGGCTCACAGAGTGCATCACTGATTGCATCAACTTCTGTGTGGACTGCAATGTTCTGACAAGAACTATCCTCTGGTATTCAAATAACAAGCCATGGATGACAAAGGATATTAAGGACATCCTAAACGCTAAAAAGAGGGCATTTAGAGATGGAAATAGGGAGGAGCTGAGGGCAATACAGAGGGACCTGAAAGCCAGGATCAGGGAGGCTAAAGACAGGTACAGGAAGAAGCCTGAGTGGAAACTCAAGCAGAACAACATGAGAGAGGTCTAGAGGGGGATGAGGACCATCACTGGGTTCTGGCAAACTAGCAACAGAGGAGCGGAAGGCAGTGTGGACAGGGCCAATGAACTTAACCTGTTCTTTAACAGATTTGACATTGTGGCCCCTGCCCATCCCTCACATGAGCCATCTGTTGTCGGCCCCCAACCAACACATATTCCATTCTCCCCTCCTACCCCTCCTCACAGTCCCCCACCCTGCTCTCATGACTATACCCCTTCCCCACACGAAACCACCATGGTGAGCTTCACAGCTGAACAGGTGAGAAGACAGTTGAAACGTCTCAACCCCAGCAAGGCTGCAGGACTGGATGGTGTCAGTACCAGGGTGCTTAAAGCCTGTGACCCTCAGCTATGTGGAGTACTTCGCCATGTATTCAACTTGAGCCTGAGGCTCCAGAGGGTTCCTGTACTGTGGAAGACGTCCTGCCTCGTCCCTGTGCCAAAGACGCCACGCCCCAGCGGCCTCAATGACTGCAGACCGGTGGCATTGACCTCCCACATCATGAGGACCCTGGAGAGACTTGTTCTGGAGCTGCTCCGGCCTATGGTCAGGCCACACTTCGATCCCCTCCAGTTTGCCTACCAGCCCTGACTAGGAGTTGAGGATGCCATCGTCTACCTGCTGAAACGTGTCTACGCCCACCTGGACAAGCCAGCGAGCACTGTGAGGGTCATGTTTTTTGACTTCTCCAGTGCGTTCAACACCATCCACCCTGCTCTGCTGGGGGAGAAGCTGACAGCGATGCAGGTGGATGCTTCCCTGGTATCATGGATTCTTGATTAGCTGACTGGCAGACCACAGTACGTGTGCTTGCAACACTGGGTATCCGACAGAGTGATCAGCAGCACTGGGGCTCCACAGGGGACTGTCTTGTCTCCCTTTCTCTTCACCATTTACACCTTGGACTTCAACTACTGCACAGAGTCTTGTCATCTTCAGAAGTTTTCCGATGACTCTGCCATAGTTGGATGCATCAGCAAGGCAGATGAGGCTGAGTACAGGGCTACGGTAGGAAACTTTGTCACATGGCGTGAGCAGAATTATCTGCAGCTTAATGTGAAAAAGACTAAGGAGCTGGTGGTAGACCTGAGGAGAGCTAAGGTTCCGGTGACCCCTGTTTCCATCCGGGGGTCAGGGTAGACATGGTGGAGGGTTACAAATACCTGGGGATACAAATTGACAATAAACTGGACTGGTCAAAGAACACTGAGGCTGTCTGCAAGAAGGGGCAGAGCCGTCTCTATTTCCTGAGGAGAATGAGGTCCTTTAACATCTGCCGGACGATGCTGAGGATGTTCTACGAGTCTGTGGTGGCCAGTGCTATCATGTTTGCTGTTGTGTGCTGGGGCAGCAGGCTGAGGGTAGCAGACACCAACAGAATCAACAAACTCATTCGTAAGGCCAGTGATGTTGTGGGGATGGAACTGGACTCTCTGACGGTGGTGTCTGAAAACAGGATGCTGTCCAAGTTGCATGCCATCTTGGTCAATGTCTCCCATCCACTACATAATGTACTGGGTGGGCACAGGAGTACATTCAGCCAGAGACTCATTCCACCAAGATGCAACACAGAGCGTCATAGGAAGTCATTCCTGCCTGTGGCCATCAATCTTTACAACTCCTCCCTTGGAGGACCAGACACCCTGAGCCAATAGACTGGTCCTGGATTTATTTCATAATTTACTGGCATAAATTACATATTACTATTTAACTATTTATGGTTCTATTACTATTTATTATTTATGGTGCAACTGTAATGAAAACCAATTTCCCCCTGGATCAATAAAGTATGACTATGACTTAGGTCTTACAGCTTTTTGAGCACGTTCTCCCTCGTAATAGTAACTGCACTCACTTCTC
Source organism: Mobula birostris (assembly GCF_030028105.1). Lineage (NCBI taxonomy): Eukaryota > Metazoa > Chordata > Chondrichthyes > Myliobatiformes > Myliobatidae > Mobula > Mobula birostris. The sequence goes on from NC_092385.1 coordinate 61,715,720, forward strand.
TTCCTTCACACCCTTCAACATCTGGCACACTGCTCGTGTCTTCCACAGTGAAGAATAATGCAAAATATTCATTTAGTTCCTCTGCCATCTCCTTGTGCCCCATTATTATTTCTCTGTCCTTTTCTCTAGCCGTCCTACATCCACTCTCGTCTCTCAGAAGTATTTCTCAAGTATTTTTACATGTCTGAAAAAGCTTTTACTATTCACTTTGATATTGTTTAGTAGCTTGCTTTCATATTTCATCTTTTCACTCCTAATGGTTTCTTTAGTTGTTCTCTGTAGGTTTTTAAAAGCTTCTAAAACCTCTATCTTCCTGCTAAATTTTGCTTTGTTGTATGCCCTCTCTTCTGCTTTGACTTCCCTTGTCAGTCATAGTTGTACTATTTTGCCATTTTGAGTATTTCTTCATTTTTGGAACACATCTATCCTGCACCTTCCTCATTTTTCCCAGAAACTCACACCATTGCTGCCCTGCTGTCATCCCTGACCACAGCTCCTTCCAATTTCCTTTGGCCAACTCCTCTCTCATACCACTGTAGTTTCCTTTACTCCACTGAAATACTGCTAAATCAGACTTTACTTTCTCCCTATTTCAAGTTTCATATTGTGATCACTGCCCCCTAAAGGCTCTTTTACCCTAATCACCTCTGGTCCAATACACAACACCCAATCCAGTATAGCTGATCCCCAAAGTAGGCTCAACACCAGCCATCAGAATCCTTCAGCCCGTAAGTGTTTACCTTCAATCCGCTTCTTCAATCGCTGACAACCACGCTCATAAGCTCGTCGTCTCAATCGCTCCTCAGCACTTTCTTCCTTTATCTCCTTGCCCTGAAGTGAAATAAATCCGGCTTCTGTTAAAATGATAAAATTATTTGGAAATTTCTGCTGTCCCCAACTTCTCCCACACATATGCTTGCTCATTTACAAAAAGCATGAAGGTTAAACAAAGGATCCTACCTCTTTATCAAATCTGGTTGGCCACCAGGTAGTGGGAATGAGCTCCTCTAATCCTGCTTCTTCCACTCGAAGAGGGGTTTTAATATAAAAAAACACAACTGATCGAAGCACATCAAATGTAGTTTCAAGTTAAGGATCATTAGGACAACGATTATTACTTAAAAAATTCTCAAACAACCATCTTCCCTATTGTTTACAACAATATCTCCAACTCCAATACCCCAAAATTTTCCTAATTTATTTCACTCATCTAAAGCAGAAAAAAGGGAAAGAACATTGCAGTCTTGTCAGGTTTTTAGAGACAAGGTAGAAAGCACAAGGGCAATCTTTAAAAAGAAAAACACACACAAAAAGAGCACTTGACCTCAGTTCTGCTACTCAGCTAGAACTTACTAGGGAAGCATTTTCCAGTGGGGAATTCATCTGTTGCCGAACATTACATCACAGCAAACAGACAGTGAAGAATGACAAGAGTCTAGAGCATTTCTAAATCCAGAGTAGCCACACAACTGTTTGTCCAACTCCAAAAGACAAAGGAAAGTTATTTAATGTTGTTTACTTGGATTTTCAGAAGGCCTTTGACAAGGTACCACACATGAGACTGCCAAACAAGAATCCATCATATTACTGGAAAAACACTAGAATGGATAGAGAATTGGCGTTTCTAGTTGGCTGCCAGTGTCTAGTGGCATTCCACAGGGGTTGGTGTTAGATCCGCTACTTTTCTCATAGAAGATTAATGATCTGGATGAATAAATTTAAAAACGCAAACAGGAGGAAATCTGCAGATGCTAGAATTTCAAGCACTCCCCCTCCCACTTTCAAATTTCTTACTAGCTCTTCTTTCAGTTAGTCTTGACGAAGGGTCTCGGCCCGAAATGTCGACTGTACCTCTTCCTAGAGATGCTGCCTGGCCTGCTGCGTTCACCAGCAACTTTGATGTGTGCCGGATGAATGAATTGATGGCTTTGTGGTCAAGTTTGTGGATGACATAAAAATAGTTGGCGGGTCAGGTCATGTTGAGGAGGCAGGAAGTCGCAGAAGGACTTGTGTAGATTCAGACAATGAGCAAAGAATTGGCAGATGGAATCCATTGTAGGGAAGTGTATAGTCATGCACTTTGGTAGAAGGAATAAAGGTGTAGACTGTTTTCTAAATTGGAACCAAATTCAGAAATCAGAAATGCAAAGGGACTTGAGAGTCCTAGTGCAGGATTCCTGAAAGGTTAACCTAACAGGCTGAACTAGTAGTAAGGTGCAATGTTAATCTTCATTTCAAAAGGACTAGACTATAAAAACAATGCTGTCATGTTGAGGCTTCATAATTTTATTTACTTTCATTTCTAGATACAGCATGGTAACCAACCCCTCTGACAAGCCAATGATTGGATACAAATGCACACAGAGCAAAGAGTTAAATTGTACCACAGAGGCAAAATTCAAAAGGGCAAAGGTGCTGTATTTAAATGTGCATAGTACTTGGAATAAGATGGACGAACTCCTGGCACAATTAGATATTGACACTGAGTCATGGCTGAAAGAAGGCCATAGTTAGGAGTTTAACCTCAAAGGATATACTTTGGATAGAAAGGACAGGCAGGAAGGAAGGCAGAGGCAATGGTGTGGCTCTGTTGGTAAGAGATGGAATTACATCTTTAGAAAGAGGTGACATAGGGTCAGAGAATGTTGAACCTTTGCGGGTGGAGTTAAGAAACTGCAAGGGTAAAATAAAAGTTATGGGAATCATATATAGGCCTCCAAATAGTAGTCAAGATGTGTGGTTGAGATTGCAAAGGGAGCTGCAAAAGGCATGTAATGAGTAATGATACAATTGTAATGGGGGACTTCAATATGCAAGGGGATTTGGAAAATCATAAGACCATAAGATATAGGAGCAGAAGTAGGCTATTTAGCCCATCAAGTCTGCTCTGCCATTCAATCATGGGCTGATCCAATTCTTCCAGTCCATAGAACTATAGAACACTACAGCACAGAAAACAGGCCATTTGGCCTTTCTAGTCTGTGCTGAAACTTTATTCCACTAGTCCCATTGACCTGCACCCAGTCCATAACCCTCCAGACCTCTCCCATCCATGTATCTATCCAATTTATTCTTAAACCTTAAGAGCGAGCTCGCATTTACCATATCAGATGGCAGCTCGTTTCACACTCCCACCACTCTCTGAGTGAAGAAGTTCCCCCGATGTTCCCCCTAAACCTTTCCCCTTTCACCCTAAAGCCATGTCCTCTCATATTTATCTCTCCTAATCTAAGTGGAAAGAGCCTATTCACATTTACTCTGTCTACACCCCTCATAATTTTGTAAAGCTCTATCAAATCTCCCCCTCATTCTTCTACGCTCCAAGGAATAAAGTCTTAACCTGTTCAATCTTTCCCTGTAACTCAACTCCTGAAGACCCGGCAACATCCTAGTAAATCTCCTCTGCACTCTTTCAATCTTACTGATATCCTTCCTATAGTTAGGTGACCAGAACTGCACACAATACTCCAAATTTGGCTTCACCAATGTCTTATACAACCTCACCATAACATCCCCTCTTATACTCAATACTTTGATTTATGAATACCAGGATGCCAAAAGCCTTCTTTACAACCCTGTCTACCTGTGACACCACTTTCAGGGAATTATGTATCTGAACTCCCAGATCCCCTTGTTCCTCCGCACTCCTCGGTGCCCTACCATTTACTGTTTATGTCGTACCTTGATTTGTCCTTCCAAAATGCAATGCCTCACATTTGTCTGCATTAAATTCCATCTGCTATTTGCTGGCCCATTTTTCCAGTTGGTCCAAAGCCCTCTGCAAGCTTTGAAAGCCTTCCTCGCTGTCCACAACGCCTCCAATCTTAGTGTCATCAGCAAACTTGCAGATCCAATTTACCACATTATCATCTAGATCATTGATATTGACAACAAACAATGGTCTCAACACAGATCCCTGAGGCACACCACTAGTCACAGGCCTCCAGTCTGAGAAGCAATCATCCACTACCACTCTCTGTCTTCTCCCACACAGCCAATTTCAAATCCAGTTTACAACCTCTCCATGGATACCTAGTGTCTGAACCTTCTGAACTAACCTCCCATGTGGGACTTTGTCAAAGGCCTTACTAAAGTCCATTTAGACAGCATCCACAGCCTTTCCTTCATCTACTTTCTTGGTTACCTCCTCGAAAAACTCTACAAGATTCGTTAAACATGATCTACCACTCACAAAGCCATGCTAACTATCCTTAATCAGCCCTTGGCTGTCCAAATACTTGTATATCTGATCTCTCAGAACATCTTCCAATAATTTACCTACTACTGATGCCAGGCTTACCGGCTGGTAATTACCTGGTTTAATTTTGGAGCCTTTTTTAAACAACGGAGCAACACGAGCTACCCTCCAATCCTCCTGCACCACACCCATGGCTAAGGACGTTTTAAATATTTCTGCTGGGGCCCCTGCAATTTCTACACTAGTCTCTCTCAAGGTCCGAGGAAATATCATGTCAGGCCCAGGGGATTTATCTACCTTTATTCGCTGTAAGGCAGCAATCATCTCCTCCTCTTTAATCTCTATATGTTCCATGACACTACTGCTTGTTTCCCTTCCTTCCATATACGATATGCCAATTTCCTGAGTAAATACTGATGCAAAAAAACTGTTTAAGATCTCCCCCATCTCGCGAGGCTCCCCACACTTTGATCTTCTAGGGGACCAATTTTGTCCCTTACTATCCTTTTAATATACTTGTAGAAACCCTTTGGGTTTACCTTCACATTATCTGCCAAAGCAACCTCATGTCTTCTTTTTGCCTTCCTGACTTCCTTCTTTAGTATCTTCTTACATTTTCTATACTCTTCAAGTACCTCATTTGTTCCTTGTTGCCTATACCTGCTATACACCTCCCTCTTTTTCTTAACCAGATTGCCAATATCCCTTGAAAACCAAGGTTCCCTATGCCTGTTAATTTTGCCTTTAATCCTGGCAGGAACATGCAAACTCTGCACTCTCAAAATTTCACCTTTGAATGCCTTCCACTTACTGAACACATCCCTGCCAGAAAACAACTTACCCAATCCACTCTTCCTAGATCCCTTCTCATTTCCACAAAATTGGTCCTTCTCCAATTTAGAACCTCAACTCGAGGACCAGACCTATCCTTATCCATAGTTAACTTGAAACTAATGACATTATGGTCACTGGACCCAAAATGTTCACCTACACATACTTCTGTCATCTGACCTGTCTGGTTTCCTAATAGGAGATCAAGTAGTGCATCCTCTCTCGTTGGTACCTCTATATATTGATTTAGAAAACATTCCTGAATACATTTGACAATCTCCAAGCCATCTAGCTCTTTCACACTGTGGGAGTCCCAGTCAATATGTGGAAAGTTAAAATCTCCTACTATTACAACTTTCTGTTTCTTACATCAGTCTGCTATCTCTCTACAGATTTGCTCCTCCAATTCTGACTACTAGGTGGTCTATAATACAATCTTATTAGCGTGGTCACACCTTTCCCATTCCTCAGCTCCACCCATACGGCCTCTGTAGACAAGCCCTCAGGGCTGTCCTGTCTATACACAGCTGTGATATTTTCCCTGACTAGTAATGCCACTCCTCCCCCTTTCATCCCACCCCCTCTATCACATCTGAAACAACGGAACCCCAGAATATTAAACTGCCAGTCCTGCCCTTCCTGCAACCAAGTCTCACTAATAGCAATAATGTCGTAATCCCACGTGCCAATCCACGCCTTAAACTCATCTGCCTTATCTACAATACTCATTGCATTGAAATAGATGCACTTAAGAACATTTTTATCACATACAAACCTTTGATTTCTGTCTATACATGCAGTCCTCGCATGACCTTTATCCTCCTCCACCTCACTATCTGCTCTAACACTCTGGTTCCCCTCCCCCTGCAAATCTAGTTTAAACCCCCCGGAGCAGCACTAGCAAAACTACCTGCAAGGATGTTAGTCCCCATCCAGTCCAGGTGCAAACCGTCCCATTGGAACAGGTCCCACCTTCCCTGGAAGGAAGCCCAATTGTCCAGAAACATGAAGCCCTCCCTCCTGCACCATCTCCTTAGCCAACTCCTTATCTTCCTATTTCTAGCCTTACTAGCACGTGGCATGGGTAGCAATCCTGAGATCGCAACCCTGGAGGTCCTGTCCTTCAACTTTGCACCTAACTCCCTAAACTCTTTTTGCAGGACCTCCTCCTCCTTCCTATCCACATTATTGGTCCTTACATGGACTACGACATCTGGCTGCTCACCCTCCCTCTTGAGAATACCAAGAACTCGATCCAAGATATCGCGGACCCTGGCACCAGGAGTGCAACAGACCATCCGGGATTCTCGATCTCTCCCACAGAACCTTTTATCTGTTCCCCTAACTATCAAATCCCCTATCACTACTGCTCTCCTCTTTTCCCTCCTTCCTTTCTGAGCTGAGGTCAGTGCCAGAGACGCAATCACTACAACTTGTCCCTGGTATGTCATCCCCACCAACAGTATCTAAAACAGTATACTTATTGTTAATGAGAATGGCCACAGGGGTGCTCGGTTCTTTCTGTCTAATCCCCTTCCCTCTCCTGACAGTCACCTAGCTACCTGTCTCCTGACTTTTAGGGGTGACTGTCTCCCTGAAACTCCTATTTCTGCCTTTGCCTCACAAATGATCCGAAGTTCATCCAGCTCCAGTTCCCTAACTCAGTTTGTCAGGAGCTGCAGCTGGATGCATCTTTTACAGATGTAGTCATCAGGGACAATTGTGCTGACCCTGACTTCCCACATACTGCATACAGAGTACTCGACTGCCCTAACTGCTGCCTCCATTACCTACTCCTAAGGTAATTAAATTAATTAAAGGAATTTACCCAGCCTTACCTCAATGGGAGCAAGCTCATCCTCAGCTCGCCAAAGCCTCAAAGCTCCACTCCGACCCTGAGCTCCTCTTCAGTTACCCCTCCTTTTATTTGTCCCTGCCAGTTATCAAGTACTTACTCCCTCTAATCAACTAATCAACACTGTTTAACCCTTCAGTTGCCCTCCACGCTTCTTTTAAAGCGCACTCACCTTAGCTCCTCAGCTGCTTCCCAGCACTCAGCGCTCTCCCAAGCCCCTCGCTCCTCCTCCTGCTGCGATGGCCCCGCGATCACAATCATCCCCACTCCCCTAACTTCACCCCATACCCTTTGATGCCCTGGCTAATCAAGAACATATCTATCTCTGCTTTAAGTGTACTCAATGACTTGGCCTCCACAGCCGCTCATGGAAACAAATTCCACAGATTTACCACCCTCTGACTAAAGTAATTTCTCCGCAACTCTGTTCTGAATGGACGTCCTTCAACCCTGAAGTTGTGTCCTCCCAGAGTTCCCACATTTCACACAAAAAACATACCACTACCTCCATTCTCAGTACACTAGCTACGTACTAACAAAAAAAACTTCGCAGAAGCTTATTTAACCTTTGCCTGTGCTTGCCCAAGCTTGTTCTCGCCTAAGTCTGTTGAGCCACAGCTAAATCACTAACACTATCCACTCACATAATGGCCTGCCCACAATTACAGCCTGCTGAAAGAAGAGTTAAAAAAAAGCACCTCATGCTGCGTCAACAACAAATGATGTCTCGCGCTGATTGCAGTTCACCTAAAAAGTTCTCTCTCAAATAAGTGTTTTTTATGGGAGGGGGCAAAAAAAAATTCTAAAAACAGTATGATTCTACATGCTGTGTTCAGGGAAGAATTGGTCCATCTCCGAGCCTGATCTTGTGGAGGCAGCTGAATTCACATGCAGTGCAAACAGTAATACCCTTAAGAACAAACTGCATGAAGAGGTTTAAGGGAAAGCAATTCCTTGCCACCAGCAATGATGACTGAACTTGATTTATAGAGCTCACTGCCATCTCCAAGAACTCTGCATCTTGAATGTGAAGATGATGCAACATTAAGCATTTTCCTAGATTCATTTGTTGGCAAATGCATTACGTGCTTGTTTGACTCTCTGCTATGTTTAGTACAAACTTTAAATAGCTGTCTTCTAATTTGTCATTGTTTATCGTCACCATTTTTGCAACTATCTGTAGTGAATGCTCATTTATGAATCACTTTTGCCCCATTGATTTCTTAAGACCATAAGATATAGGAGCAGAAGTAGGCGATTCGGCCCATTGAGTCTGCTCCAATATTCAATCATGGACTGATCCAATTCTTCCAGTCATCCCCACTCCCCTGCCTTCTCCCCATACCCTTTGATGCCCTGGCTAATAAAGAACCTATCTATTTCTGTCTTAAATGCACCCAATGATTTGGCCTCCACAGCCGCTCGTGGCAACAAATTCCACAGATTTACCACCCTCTGACTAAAGTAATTTCAACACATCTCTGTTCTAAATGGACATCCTTTAATCCTGAAGTCGTGCCCTCTTGTCCTAGACTCCCCTACCATGGGAAATAACTTAGTCATATCTAATCTGTTCAAGCCTTTTAACATTTGGAGTGTTTCTATGAGATCCCCCCCTCATTCTCTTGAACTCCAGGGAATACAGCCCAAGAGCTGCCAGACGTTTCTCAAATGGTTACCCTTTCATTCCTGGAATCATTCTCGTGAATCTTCTCTGAACCCTCTCCAATGTCAGTATATCCTTTCTAAAATTACGAGCCCAAAACTGTACACAATATTCCAAGTGTGGTCTCACGAGTGTTTTATAGAACCCCAACATCACATCCCTGCTTTTATATTCTATACCTCTAGAAACGAATGCCAACATTGCATTCGCCTTCTTCACCACCGACTCAACCTGGAGGTTAACCTTCAGGGTATCTTTTGAATGAAAGCAAAGAGGAATTTCTTTGGCCAGAGAATAATCAATCTGTGGAATGCTCTGCCACAGACTGTGGTGGAGGCCAAGTGCATGGATATATTTAAGGTGGAAGTTGAAAATTTCCTGATCGGTCAGGGCATCAAAAGATCTGGGGAAAAGGTAGGTGCATGGAGTTGAGTGGGATCCGAGATCATCCATGATGAAATGGTGGAGCAGACTCCATGGGCTGAATAGCCGAATTCTGCCCCATGTCTTATGATTTTATGAACGCAAGAGTCTGTGTTGCCCAATTGCACTCACGTGACCAACTAACCTCCTGAATTGTATGTCTTTGGAATGTGGGAAGAAAGCGCGGAGCACCTGGGGAAAATACAACTGGTTATGGGTACAGCGTACAAACTCCTTACAGACACTAGCAAGAACTGAACCCAAGTTGTTGACACTGCAGTAGCATGATACTCACCACTATCATGACAAATTTGTTCAGAATGGATTTCATGCATTGTGAGCAGTTACAGGCCTCATATCTAAGAAACGATGTGCTGGCATTGCAGAGGGTCAGAGGAGGCTTAGGGGAGTGATCCCAGAAATAAAAGGTTTAACCTGTGAGGAGCGTTTGATAACTCTGGGCATGTACCCATTGGAGTTTAGAAGAATGAGGGGCATTTCACTGAAACTTAGTGAATATTGAAAGGGTAACACAGAGCAGACATGGCCAAGATGTTTCCAATAATGGGAGAGTCTAGGCCCTGAGGGCACAGCCTCAGAATAGAAGGAAACCCCTTTCGGCATAGTAGGGTGGATGTGTGGAATTCGTTTATACAGATTGCTATGCAGGCCAAGTCATTGGGTATATTTAATGTGGAGGTGAAGAAATTCTTGATTTGTAAGAGCATCAGAATTTATAAAGAAGGCAGGAATAAAAATAAGACCATATGTGGAGGAATTTTCGAGCATCAAAGGGTTAAAATGGACTAAGTAGAATAAATGCCTGAAGCCTGTGAAAGGCGAGAGTGGGGCGGAACCGAATGCACCAGTCTGTCCCTGTTTTTGTAATTCTTTATCACACATCAGCATACTTCTGCTAGAGCGGCTTCTTATCATGATTAAAGGGCAACAGAATGTATTGTGTATCCACACAAAGGTCATGTATCAGAACTGAATGTGAGTGTTGTCCTCCTCTTTTGACTTAAACCTCAAGGCCTGCATCCCACTGCCTCATCAATGGAATGTGCAGTGATCATGAGTGTGTGAACAGCTGATGACTAACAGATACCTCCTGCTTGTAGTGCTTACTGATATGTACTCAACTGGATAAAGGAAGCCGTACTTGAAGCTGTTTTTGGAACTCTGATACTCCGCTCTTAGGGAAAAGTTCCCCGTAGTATCACAATTAAAGATTGGTTGAAGCAATCCCCTCCGTGTCTGAGTGCAGTTCCTAATATTTCTATGACACCATAAGACAAATCAGCCGAATTAGACCATTGACTCATCTAATCTGCTCTGCCATTTCATCATGGCTGATCCATTTTCCTCTCAACCCCATTCTCCTGCCTTCTCCCAATAAATTTTCATGCCCTGACTGATCATGAACCTACCAACCTCCACCTTAATTGCACCCAGTGGCCCAGCCTCCACAGCCGCACGTGGCAACGAATTCCACAGATTCTGTCTAAAGAAATTCCCTCTCATCTCTATTCTAAATGGACGTCCCTCTATTTTGAGGGTGTGAGCTCTGGTCCTAGACTCCCCCACCAAAGTAAGCATCCTTTTCACATTCTCTCTATCTAAGCCTTCCGACATTTGATAGCTTTCAATGAGATCACCCCTCATTCTTCTAAATTCCAGCGATGACAAGCCCAGAGCCTTCAATCGTTGCTCATGTGATAAACCTTTCATTTCCAGAATCTTTCTCTGAACCCTCTCAAATGTCAGCACATCCTTTCTTAAACAAGGGGCCCAAAACTGTTCACAGTACTCCAGGTAAGGCCTCACCACTACTCTCTGGCTTCTCGCACAAAGTCAATGTCTAATCCAATTTACTACCTCATCCTGAACCTTTCTGACCAGCCTCCCATGTGGGACCTTGTCAAATGTCGAACTGAAGTCCACGTAGACGACGTCCACTACTTTGCCTTCAACCACTTTCCTGTTAATTTGCTTGAAAAACTCTAAGATTGGTTGATGTACGAATGTTTGGCTACAATATGGTTTTGGAAATAATTTCTTAGCCATGACCTTACTTCTATCACAACGTTAAAAATGGGGATGTTTGTTGGTTGCACAATGTTAAATTTTATTTACTTATTTATATAGGGATACAGCGTGGAATAAGACCTTCCGACCCGTCAAGCCACACCGCCAGCAACCCCCCAATTAACCCTAACCTAATCACAGGACAATTTACAATGACCAATTAACCTACCCGATTCATCACTGGACTGTGGGAGGAAACTGGAACAAGCAGACAACACCCACACATTCCACAGGGAGGACATACAGAGGCTCCTTATGAAGGAGGCTGGGACTGAGCTCTGAACTCCAATGCCCCAAGCTGTAATAGTATTGCGCTAACCGCTAGACTGCTACGCACTACTCATACACTAAACTTTCTTAGTATGTGTAGCCATACAGCATGATCTAGATTCTAGGCAACACTAAAGCACAGGCTGATATGTAGTAAGTTACAGAGGAAGACCATTTAAGTTCTAGACAATATCCATCTTAACTTAGAAGCTACCATCTACTCTTGAGATTCAGTGCCATTGTTGAGACCCCAGCAATAGACTGGAAGTCTGCCATTGACCAGCCATTCAACTGGACTGGCCACAGTTTAAGTCTTTGGGCTCTTGTATCTCCTGCTAGTAATATGAAGAGGATATGTCCTAGATGTTAAGGGTCTTTCATGATAGATGCCACCTCATTGAGGCACTGCCTCTTGAAGATGTCCTCGATGGTGGGGAGGGTTGTGTCCATGATGGAGTTGGCTGAGTCCACAATCCTCGGCAACCTCCTGCGCTCCTGTGCACTGCAGGGTCCATATCAGATTATGATGCAACCAGACAGAATGCTCTCCACCATATATCTACAGAAATTTGCAGGAGTGTTTGGTAACATACCGAATCTCCTCAAACTCCTAATGAAGTAGAGCCACTGGCATGCCTTCTTCATAACTGTATCAATGTGTTGGCCAAAGACAGATCCTCTGAGATGCTGATACACAGAAACTTGAAGTTGCTCACCCTCAATGAGGATTGGTGTGTGTTCGTCCAACTTCTCCTTCTTGAAATCCACAATCAATTCCTTGATCTCGCTGACGTTGAGTGCGAGGTTGTTGCTGCAACACAACTCAGCCAGCCAATCTACCTCCTGTGTTTCTCCTTTCTCCGACCTGAAATTATTGCAACAGTGGAGTCATTGAGCTGTGCCTAACCATACAGTCAGAGAGGGTAAAGAAATGGCACATGAATGAAAAAGAAAGTATTGAGAGGGAAGCATTACATTGATCTTGGAAGTAGATTATAAGGTCAACATAATATCGTGGGCCGAAGGGCCTGTATATGCTGAACTGTTCTGTTTCGTGTTCTATAATTGGATTAAACACTTCAGTGTTGATTATCAGCAAGGAGATTTTATTACTAGTCTGCACTGACTGTAGTCTCCTGATAAGAAGTCGAGGATCTATTTGTAGAGGCCCAGCTTTTGAAGCGTGTGATGAGTACTGATGAGATGATGGTGTTGAGAGCTGAACTCGAATCAACAAACAACAGCCTGACACAATTTGCTGCTACCCAGGTGGTCCCCGGCGGAATGAAGAGCCAGTGAGATTACACCTATTGTCTATTGTAAAATTGATGTGGCAGCAGGCAAACTGCAAAGACCCCAGGTCATTGCTCAGGCAGGAGTTAATACTAGCTGTGACCAAACTCTCAAAGCGCTTCATCACAACAGATGTGAGTGATACAGGCCAATAGTCACTGAGGCAGCTCACCCTGCTCTTCTCTTTTGAAGTAAATGGAATTGCAGCAATGAGAGGCTGAAGATGTCCCTGAACACCAGCCAATTCATCAGCCCAGGTTTTCAGTACCTTTCCGGGTACACCATCAGGGCCTGACAAGGATTCTCCTTTTTGAAGGATGTTCTGATGTTGGCCTCTGAGACAGAGATCACAGTGGGGATTTGTACAGGCATAGTGTATTCTCTCTTTCAAAGTATGAATAAGGAAGTAACAGCATGGATACACTCACAGCTGTTATGCATCTGATTGTGAATCGCTCTTTTGTTTTCACACTGGCCTTCTGTAGGTCGTACATGGACATGTAAGGTTCTGGATCAGCAGTCTTGACACCACCAATCTAGTCATCGAGAAGGCAGCACACTCTCATCCACACAGGTCTTTATGAAGTCAATGACGATTGTGGTAGATTGATTCAAATCCAAAGGTGCATCCCTGAATACAGTCCAGTTGACCAATTCAAAGCATCCTGTAAATGCTCCTCCACTGCCCTCACCAGAAGAGCAGATTTACAGCCAGGTGATTTCCTATCTTATCTTTTGACATGGTAAGTGTTCTTGATGGTGATGTAACATTGACTGAGCTTGTTGGCTCCTCTGATTCTGCAGGAGACAATTTGATGATAGTTTGCTACCCACGCTAGAATACTCTCTTCTCCCCCATTCCCAATGGGCAAAAGATACAAAAATCTGAATGGACATACCACCAGGCTCAAGGATGGCATCTATCCCCTTGCACAAGACTATTGGAGAGTTACAATGAGATGAACTCCTGAGCTTACAATCTACCTCATTATGACCTTGCACCATATTGTCTGCCTGCACTTTCTCTGTAACCATAACACTTTATTTTCCAATCTGTTATTGCTTTAACTCAGTACACTATTGCAATGAATTGATCTGCGAGAAGTCTTTCACTGTCCCTCTGTATACCTAACAATAATAAACCAGTTTACCAACTCGAACATTATTTTCCTCCAACACTGACATACTGCAGATGCAGAATAATCCATCTATAAAATGCAATTCAGTTACTCATCTAAGCAACTCCTAAATCACCTGCTTCAGTCACCAGAAAGGTATCAGAATCAGGTTTATTATCACCAGCATGTGACATGAAATTTGTTAACTTAGCAACAGCAGTTCAATGCAATACATAATCTAGCAGAGTAAAAAGAAATAATAAGTAAATCAATTATGGTATATGCATATTGAATAGATTTTTTAAAAGTGCAAAAACAGAAATATTATATATTAAAAAAAAAGTGAGGTAGTATCCAAAGATTCAGCCCATTTAGGAATCGGATGGCAGAGGGGAAGAAGCTATTCCTGAATCGCTGAGTGTGCCTTCAGGCTTCTGTATCTCCTACCCGATGGCAACATTGAGAAAAGGGCATGCCCTGGGTGCCGGAGGTCCTTAATATGGAAGCTGCGTTTCTGAGACACCGCTCCCTGAAGATGTCCTGGGTACTTTGTAGGCTAGTACTCAAGATGGAGTTGACTAGATTTACAACCTTCTTCAGCTTCTTTCAGTCCTGTGCAGTAGCCCCTCCATACCAGACAGTGATGCAGTTTGTCAGAATGCTCTCCACAGTACAACTATAGAAGTTTTTGAGTGTATTTGTTGACATGCCAAATCTCTTCAAACTCCTAATAAAGTATAGCCGTTGTCTTGCTTTCTTTATGACTACATCAATGTGTTGGGACCAGGTTAGATCCTCAGAGATCTTGACACCCAGGAACTTGAAACAGGTAAAGAATAGTAAGTGCATGAAAACACTCTTAAAAACAACAGCCTCTACACTACTGTACCACCCTACCCCCACCGCCATGGAGAGAAGTGGGTTGTCAACAAGTTTAAAAATAAACAAATAATAAATCACATCTAACCAATCCATTTATAATCCTGCGTTTACTCACATTTCCATCTATTGACGCTATACCACAGAACCTTCAATGTTATTAGATCTCAATTTAAGAACTCCTTACCCAAGAGTACTGTGGAAACACTTCTCCAGAACCATAACCGTTTGAGGTGACAGGTCACTGTCTTCTCTGGGGCAATTACAGATGGGCGATAAACGCTTACCTTGCTAACGACACTCACATTCTGAAACAGGAATACATTTTCATTTTTTTCTAAGCATAACTTCTGATGGGAAGCTGCAGTACTTTCAGTGATCAACAGTTGCAGTGAATAATATTGAGGAATCAATGGAAGACAATTTCTCCCCCATCCTTGACAGACCCAAATCCCAGCAGCAGTTGCATGGCAATGCAGAAACATTATGTCACTCACAATCAAGACCACCAAATCCTCTCAGGTTTGAATGGACCTAATCCAATACATACTGTAGCCACTTCATTGGAGAGTAGTCAAACATTTCCTGAAAAAACAGGCAATGATAATGTACACCTTCTATTTGCCATTATAACATGAGCAAAGGCCTGAATACAAGGTAAACTTCCGCTAGAACAATTAGACATCACATCATGGGATAATTGAGCAGAGGTTCTAGCCTAGCACTTATTAACCACAGGAGATGTTGAAAGGATATAAGACATTGCTGAGCAAATATTTCCTGGTTTTCTCGTGCTTCAGAATAGCTATGGTAAGGCGCAAGTAGTGAATCTGAAAAGAAATACAAATGAAGGAAGTTAGTACACCAAGGTTCTTTTTATATCAAAATAAACTTTATTCATAATAAAAAAGCTATTTGCAAGAATAAACCATGCAAGCCTTTTCATTCCTACATTCACAGTCAATGCAATAAGTAGTGTCCTATTAAGCTCAGATGGTATTGCCTCACCTGCAGCCCTAGGTCAGGAATAATTGGAGAAAACCTGTAGGCACGAAGTAGTGACATCATCAGCTGTTTCAAACACTCCTGTACTTCATAGTCCTGCAACAGATGATGAAGTATACTCAAAACTGGGCCCAGGCAACAAACAAGAAAGGTGATGATGAATAAAATACATCACAATGATTTACCTCTTGAAAGAGCCCAAATACAGTCTATTAACTTAATGGTAGTTAAGACACAATACAGTCTCAGGAGTACCAATAGCCAATGAAAAAGCAGCAGTACAGACCTAGCAGTACATTACATGATTCAAATACAGACTTGTCAAACCACTAATTAGATAGAACAACACAGATACAAACAGACTGGTACACTGATCTCATAGAGAACAGCAGATACAAACAAGGCAATTTACTAATGATAGGTGCATATACCCCCATGGTGAGTGAAATTTAATACTCTGCATTAATCCAACAGAGGCCAGAAATCTGTGCACTTAGTGCAACAAAATGGACAAGCTGTATTCCACTCTGCTCCATACACCCATCCCATCTTCCCTCCCAACTTTTGTTTGAACCATTTGGTAAGTCTTTCATTATTCACACTCACCTCCATAAGAAGCCACATCAGGTCCAGCAAGCGTTGGATCAATGGGTGCTCATCTATTGACCCACCTCTCTCCAGCATAGTCAGAAAATAGGACATCAGCACTTCTTCCACAAGGTAAACTTTGCACTGTTTATAACAAGAAAATATTAATTAAAGAGAGAAAACACCTGTAACCTTGTCAGTACTATGAAAATCTGCTGTCGGTTGTGAAAGTACTTCCAGAGACAACAATGACAGATACAGAGGGGATAGAGATGGCAAAGTAAGAAATCAGTGGCCAAAGTGGGGATAGAAAAACAAGAATCAACAGTGAAAAATGGCAAGAATAATTTATATAACATACTCACAACACACTGGAGGAACTCAGCAGGTCGTGGAAACAATGAGTCCACGTTTCGGGCCGGAATCCTTCGTCAGGACTGTCGGGGAAAGGGGCAGAAGCCCTATAAAGACTTGTATCTGCCTACCTGGACTCCATTTTGTCACCCATGGTTCAGTCTCACCCCACCTACATCCGGGATATATCCCATGCCCTCCACCTCTTCAATAACTTCCAGTTCCCCGGTCCCAACCGCTTCATTTTCACTATGGATGTCCAATCCCTATACACCTCCATTCCCCACGAAGAAGGCCTCAAAGTCCTCCGCTACTTTCTGGATAATAGACCTCACCAGTTCCCCACCACCACTACCCTCCTCCGGTTGGCGGAACTGGTTCTCACACTCAATAACTTCTCTTTTGGCTCTTCCCACTTTCTTCACACCAAGGGTGTAGCTATGGGAACTCGCATGGGCCCTAGCTATGCCTGCCTCTTTGTTGGTTATGTGGAACAGTCTGTGCTCCAAACCTATACTGGTACTGCTCCCCAACTTTTCCTTCGGTACCTTGACGACTACATTGGTGCTGTTTCCTGCACCCATGCTGAGCTCATCAATTTTATCGACTTTACTTCAAACTTCCACCCAGCCCTCAAATTCACTTGGTCTATCTCGGACAGTTCTCTCCCCTTTCTCGATCTCTCGGTCTCCATCTCTGGAGACAGACTGTCCACTAACATCTTCTACAAGCCCACTGACTCTCTTAACTACCTCTTCCCATCCCGCCACATGCAAAAATGCCATTCCCTATTCCCAGTTCCTCCATCTCCACCGCACCTGCTCCGAGGATGAGGATTTCCGCTCCAGGACATCTCAAATGTCCTCTTTCTTTAAGGATCGTGGTTTCCCTTCTGCTGTCATCAATGATGCCCTCACCCGCATCTCCTCCATTTCCTGCACTTCGGCTCTCACCCCATCCTCCCGCCACCACAACAGGGACAGAGTTCCCCTTGTCCTCACCTACCACCCCACGAGCCTCCAGATCCAACACATTATCCTCCGCAACTTCCGCCACCTTCAACAGGCCCCCACCACTAAGCACATCTTTCCCTCTCCACCCCTCTCCGCCTTCCGCAAGGATCGGACCCTCCACGATTCCCTGGTCCACACATCCCTCCCCACGGATCTCCCACCCGGCACTTATCCCTGTAAGCGCAAGTGCTACACCTGTCCCTACACCTCCTCTCTTGCCACCATTCAGGGCCCCAAACAGTCCTTCCAGGTGATGCAACACTTGACTTGTGAGTCTGTTGGGGTCATCTATTGCATCCGGTGCTCCCGGTGCGGCCTCCTCTACATCGGTGAAACCTGACGCAGATTGGGGGACCACTTTGTCAAGCACCTCCGCTCCATCCGCCAGAACAGACAGGATCTCCCAGTAGCCACCCACTTCAACTCTGCTTCCCACTCCCATTCAGATATGTCCATACATGGCCTCCTCTACTGCCATGATGAGGCTAAACTCAGGTTGGAGGAGCAACACCTCATATACCGTCTAGGTAGTCTCCGGCCCCTTGGTATGAACATAGAATTCTCCAACTTCTGGTAATTCCCTCCCCCTCCCTTCCCCCATCCCTATGTCACTCTGCCCCCTCCTCCAGCTGCCTACCACCTCCCTCATGGTCCCGTCTCCTTCTACTACCCATTGTGTTTTCCCCTATTCTTTCTTCACCTTTCCTGCCTATCACCTCCCTGCCTCCCTTCCCCCACCCCTTTATCTTTCCCCTTACTGGTTTTTCACCTGGAACCTACCAGCCTTCTCCCTCCCACCCTCCCCCCACCTTCTTTATAGGGCCTCTGCCCCCTTCTCCTACAGTCCTGACGAAGGGTTCCAGCCCGAAACATCCACTCATCGTTTCCACGGATGCTGCCCGACCTGCTGAGTTCCTCCAGCGTGTTGTGAGTGTTGCTTTGACCCCAGCATCTGCAGATTATTTTGTATTTATATAACATAATTGCAGAAAATAATCCCAGGGTGGAAATGGTGGGGGGCGGGGGGTGGAATTTTAAGGTGATTGGAGGATGTCAGAGATAAGTTTTTTTTTTGCACAGAGTGTGGTGGGTGCATGGAACACTCGGTAGATACATGCTGAGATTCTTTTAACAGATTCTTCAATAGGTACATGAACGATTGAAAAATCGAGGATTATGTAGGAGGGAAGGGTTAAAATTAATCTTACACTGTAGATTAAAAAGTCAGCACAACATCTTGGGTCAAAGGGGCTGTAATGTACCGTAATGTTCTATTCTATACTATGATTATATGTCAAAATCATCTTCCCTCAAAGATCACTACACATTACTTTAACATTTGATGAAAATATAGTGTAATGCCTGATTGACACTAAGACTGACATCTGTGGAGGCAGGTTCTCTGGGTGTCTCTGAAATCTGGAGATATTGTCCTTCAGCATATCATGCTAGAGTCAGTATGGTTGACCTTGGTCATCCATGGGTTATCAACTCTCTCCAACACGTTTTGCAGCTATGAATTCCTAACTGAGTGGTCTGGTACTTGCCATTAGGGGTGCGAAGTAGTTGAAGATGTGTGCAAGAGTAACAAGCACAGTCGGTTCTCCCTCAGCTTGCCACGATGCAGGGTCCTTCTCCATCAGCTTTCCTTCCTTTAAATAAATGAGTAATGTTATCACCTCCTCTGCTGTTGCTCCATGATGTACTGGCTGCTAGGTGCTCTGCAGCAATCCTATACTGAGCATCTCCCAAGCATTTACTCCCCTCCAAGTCACTACCATATTCTCAACAGCAACTACAGATGAGCAATAATGATGGTCTTTCTATCAAAGCCCAGAGCCTGTAAATGAATGAAGAGTAGTAACTGCTCACAGGCTGGCAATATACCCAATTATTTTCTCAAACTTAATTTTCCCTTGGCTACCTCCAGGTTACAAATCTAACATACTAACTCAAAAGAGTATGGAAGGTAAATGTGAAGCCCTTTTGCAAACACAGACTAGCACCAGGAAGATTTACCAAATCCTCCACTAAGGATTATGCATAGTACATTCAAACACAGGCGAGATATCATAATATCCATTCCCACACCTAACACACTGCCTTTCCAATAATGAATAATCATGGCTCGCAGTGGTAATTAAGCAAAATATTAATGAGGTAAAACCAATTTCCTTACTTGGATGTCTAAGCCGATTGTGAACACATTCTTTAGGTACCCCAAGAGCTTGTGTGCCTTCACAAGATCTGCCTCTGGTGGGTCCTGCATGGGGCTATAGCCTTCCATTGGGTATGTGCGAATAAGTTAAAAGAAAACAATGTCAATCTGTTCAAACAGTAAATGGCAAACCGCAGGCTGCTGGCAATATTGATGGTAGAACCAGTGGGACACAATGCAATCTCAACTTGCTGTATCTGGATTAGTACGCAATCTCAAAAGCAATGAGTTAGTTAACCCAAGCAACAAATGGTTGAGAACTGCCACAAAAATAACCTATCGGACAACCTCAGCAAAACCAAAGAGCTGATTATTAATTCTTGGATGGACAAGGAAGACAAACATATGCCATTCTACATTGGGCATTGACAGTGGAGTCAACTGTTTTAACATATTAGGTGACATGTCTTGGACTCAGCACAAGGAAATTGCACCAGCATCTTTATTTTACAATCATGTCAGTGTTCGAGAAGAGCAGGGTGAGCTGTCTTAATGACTGTCATCCAGTAGCACTCACATGAGTAGATTGGTTATGGTCAGAGTCAACTCCTGCTTGAGCAGGGACCTGGACCCACTGCACTTTGCCTATCACCACAATATGTCGACAGTGGATGCAACCTCCATGGCTCTTCATGTAGCCTTGGACCACTGGACAATATTAATACTTGTGTCAGGATGCAGTTTATTGTTCACAGCTCAGCATTTAACACAATCATTCCTACAGGTCTGATCAAAAACTTGGGCCTCTGTACCTCACTCTGCAAATCAATCCATGACTTCCTCACTGGAAGATCACAGTCTGTGCAAATTGGAAATAACACCTCCACCTCTCTGATAATCAACACAGGCACACCTCAAGCATGTGTGCCTGACCACCACTCTACTGACTCTACACCCATGTCTACATGACTAGACACAGCTCAAATGCCATCTATAAATTTGGTGATGACACAACTATTGATGGCAGAATTTCAGATGGTGATTAGAAGGCATAAAGGAGCAAGATAGATCAGCTAGTTGAGTGGTGTCGCAGCAATAACCTTGCACTCAACGTCAGAAAGACAAATAAATAGATTGTGGACTTCAAAAACGGGTAAGACAAGGGAACACAGACCAGTCCTCATCAAGGGATCAGAAGTAGAAAGGATGAGCAACTTCAAGTTCTGGGTGTCAACAACGCTGAGGACCTATCCTGGGCCCAGCATATCAATGCAATTACAAAGAAGGCACGACAGCAACTATATTTCATTAGGAGTTTGAGAAGATTTGGTATGTCACCAAAGACATTTGCAAATTTCTACAGATGTACCGTGGAGGGCATTCTAACTGATTACATCACCACTTGGTATTGGTGGGGGGGCCCACTTCACCGGACTGAAATAAGCTGCAGAAAGTTGTGAACTCAGAAAGCTCCATCATGGGCACTAGTCTCTCCAGCATCCTGGACATCTTCAAGGAGCATTGTCTCAAAAGCATGGCATGCATCATTAGGGACCCCCATCACCCAGGACATGCCCTCTTCTCATTGCTACCATCAGGGCGGAGGTACAGAAGCCTGAAGGCACACACCCAACGATTCAGGTATAGCTTCTTTCCCTCTAATATCAGATTTCTGAATGGACAATGCACCCACGAATACTACCTCACTACTTTTTTTTCTCTTTTTGCACTGTTTATTTAGTTTGTTAAATATATACACTAATGGCAATTTACATGTTTTATCATTATATATTGCATTGTACTGCTGCCGCATTACAACAAATTTGAAGACATATGCTGGTGACATTAAACCTGATTCTGATCCTTAGGAGGTTAAGATGGTTCAGCTTGTCACTGAATACTAATACACTTCAATGGACGCACTGCTGAAAGCACCCTGAATGTTTTACATTATGGTGTGTTGCAAGCCATTCAAATGTGCAGGAACACAAGAAGTTATAGAGTGTAGTAGACTCTGCCCAATACATCACAAGCACATCCCTCCCACCATCTGTAGGATCCAGAGGAGGCACTGCCTCAAGGAAGGAAGATCTATCAAAGATCTCCATCACCTGGATCATACCACCTTCTTCTAGCTACCATCGGGCAGGAGGTACAGAAGCCTGAAGTCCCAAGTTCAAGAACAGCTACACCCCATCAGGTATTCAGTTCTCAAACCAACTAGCATAACGTTAATCAATAAACTTTAGCAATACTATGACCACTCTAATCACTTTGCCATAAATTATTCCTGTTAACAAATTTATGTTGAATTTGCATTTTGCGAATGCTGCTTATCTGATGCTCTGTGCCTGTGATGCTGCTGCAGATATGTTTTTCGTCACGCCTGTGCACATGGCAACAAATTCAACTTTGACCTTGAATTACAGAAATGAGGAACTTTGAAGTTGCACTGATTTGTACACCTCTCTCTGGTCCGAACTGGCATATAGGAGGGAGATTGAAAATCTGGTTGAATAGTGCCACATAAATAAACTCTCAATGTCAGCAAAACCAAGGAGCTGATTATTGAGGAAGAAACCAGAGGTCTACATGCCAGTCATCTTTAGGGGATTGAAGGTGCAGAGGGTCAGTATCATTTCAGAGGTTCTGTCTTGGCTCCAGCAAGCATGTGCCATTACAAAGAAGGCGAGACTATGCCTCTACTGTCTCAGAAGTCTGCACAGATTCTGCATGTCATCTAAAACCTGGCCAAACTTCTATGGATGTACAGTGAAGAGTATCCTGACTGGATGCATTATGTCCTGGCATGGAAACATCAACTCCAAGAACAGAAAAACCCACAAGAAGTGGTGGATACAACCCATCAGATCACAGAAAAAGCCCTCCCCATCATCAAAACCCCCCACTCTTCCTGAACCTGGTGGTGTGGGACCTAAGGCTCCTATACCTCCTTCCCAATGGTAGCAGCAAGAAGAGATCCAGTTGTCACATTCCACATAGTTACCAATAATATGGGTTCTACACCTGTGTTGGACAACCTAAAAAGGATATCGAATAGGCCGGCTGCCAAAGTTGAAAGCCACTGACTCTTTGAAGGATAAGCTGATTGCTGGGAAGTAGGCTACACCAGGGCCTGATCTTATGTCTTCAAACGCAGTTCCCAAGGATATTCCATTTCTGGAAAAGGAAAAACACTGATTATTCTCAGTGGGACGCCACTGATTCCATCTGACTAGCATAACTTGCTGTCGCGGTCTACAGTTATGAATTACACAAAGTTGCAGTACACTTCAGAAAAATAAAGCAAACAAAATTTCCACAGCAATGCTCAAAAGGTTAAAATGGTAACCTGTATTCCAATACCTACCACAATGGTGACCTAGACAAACACATTGGCTGGTTTAAAATTGAAGTTAGATACATCAGTAACAAAGTAAAGTTGTGGAAGGTGAGAATATATCATGGGAAGGAGCATCTGGGAGAAACAGAGCAGAGTGGAGGGTAGAGGAAGAACAACCAGAGTCAGAAGAATCGAATATAGAATACTACAGCATAATACAAGCCCTTCACCCCACGATATTGAGTCGCCCTTTAAACTTACTCCAAGATTAATCCAATCCTTCCCTCTCACATAGTCCTCCATTTTCCTTCCATCCATGTGCTTATCTAAGAGTCTTTTAACTATTCCTAATGTATCTGCCTTTATCACCCCAGGCAGAGTGTTCCTCACACCCACCATTCTCTGTGTAAAAATCCTACCTCTGACATCACCCGTTATACTTTCCTCTAATCATCCAAAAATTATGCCGTCTGGCATTAGCCATTTCTGCCCTGGGAAAAAGGCACTGGCTATCCAATCTATTTATGCCTCATTATCTTATGCACCTCTATCAAGACACTTCTCATTCCCCTTTGCTCCAAACAGAAAAGTTCTAACTCACTCAACCTTTCCTCAATAAATATGCTTTCTAATCCACTCAGCATTCTGATAAATCTCCTCTGCACCCTCTCTAAAGTTGCCACATCCCTTCTATAAATTAGAACACCAGAATTGAACTCAATATTCCAATTGCGGTCTCACCAGGCTTTTATAAAGTTGCAATATTACCTCACGAGTCTTGAACTCAATCCACTGACTAATGAAGGCTAATATGCCTTCTTAACGACATTGAGGGATCTATGGATGTAGACCCCAAGATCCCTCTGTTCCTCTAACTCCTCAGAACCCTGCACTCTGCCTTCCAAGCAATATCACTTCACACTTTTCTGGATTGAACTCCATCTCCCATTTCTCAGTTCATCTCTGCATCCTATCAATGTCTCATTAAAACTTAAGTAAGGACCTGGGAAAGGTTTCACTGCTAATGTAACAGTTTCTCTGTAGCGCAGTGTTTGGGTTATGACTAGAGATAATGGGGCCTTTGGAATGTGCGCTGGCCAATGAGGGGAGGTGTTTCTCTTTCTTGTGTGCCCAAGATAAGGTTTCGCGGTCTTTTGTTTGGCAGAAGATGGAGAGAGAAAATGCCAGAACGGGGAAGTCATAGAATGCAGGACGGACTGGACTTGGAATGGGGTCAGGAGTCGATGATGCCTGGGGGGAAATCGATGGAGAACAAAGAGACAGGAAAACAGTGAGCTCAATACGTTGAGCATTACAGTGTCACATGAGAATGGGCCCCTTTTGATTTTTTGTTTTCCTTACTAATCCTATAGTCAAATTAAAAATCATAAAGCTCAATCGTTTAATTGCTTATTGTGTACTGTTTGTTACTTTGTGGTACTGATTTGTAACAGGGGAACACATCACACAGCATCCACCCAAACAAGATTTCTCAAGTTTGGCCTGGCTGGAGGGGGTCTTCCCCTAGATTAGGCCGCAAGCCAAAACTGAGGGTTACACCTACTGTGACGAAAGTACACATAGACTAAGATGTTAACTGTCCTGTGCTGGCACCAGTGGGATCAGCAGTTGGTCTGCCACCTGTCTTCAGGAGAAAGAGAGATAAGGAAAACAATGGAGCAGCATTTGGAGATGTTAATGAAGAGACGGGAGAGCTGTCAAGATCAGCTCCCCTTTGAACCCTGAACTGTTTGAAGTGATGGACAGGCGACACCCCAGCAGGGGGATAAAAAGGGACAGGTTCGCTAAGGCAAGACACACGACACCACGAGGTAACGAGACCCTGGAAGCAGTGCGCCTCCCACAAGTCGGTGGGAGTCTTTGGAGGGCTGGTCGCGGGACCAAGCCAGAGATGCACAGGGTGGAAAGATACAATCAGTGGGAACCTGGTGTGTGTCCGCCCTTGCCTGGGTGCCGGGTTCACCGCTGAGGAAAGATCGTATCTGGAAACGGAGGGGTCACAGTCGGTGATCTCAGAAGACATTACAAAGGGCTCGCCCAAAAGCTGACTGCGAAGAATATCAAAGGTCTGTGTGCAAGCCGTTTGAATATTCATTCGTTTTTGCTCTCTCTCTCCTTCCCCTCACTGTCCATCGCTACGGCAGTGATTACTGTGAACTGAACTGAACTCAATTGAACTGAACTTTGCGTCACTTTGAAACTGGTCATTTACCCCTAGACGACGATAGAGCTTGATTGATCCTGTTATCCTAATTCTGTGTACATGTGTGTTTATCATTGCTGAACTGTTGCATTTATTATCCTTTTGATTAGAGTACTGTGTTGCTTGTTTCTTTAATAAAACTTTCTTAGTTCCAGTAATCCAGACTCCAACTGAGTGATCTATTTCTGCTGGTTTGGCAACCCAGTTACGGGGTACATAACACTACAATAACCTTCTATACTATCCACAATACTATCAACTTTCAATTCACCTGAAAACTTACTAATGCACCCTTCCACTTCCTAATACAAATCCTTTACAAGAGTCCCAAAGAGCAGGGATACCAGAACAGATCACAAACCTGCTGGAAAAAATATGCACCATCTACTATGAGTCTCTGCCTTCTGTGGGCAAGCCAAATCTGAATCCACGCTGTCATGTTTCCTTGGATCCCTCTACTGACATTATGAGTGAGCTTACCTTAGGGAACCTCGTCAAACGTCTTACTAAAATCCATAAACACCACATTCATGCTCTATCTTCAGTTAGTTTTGTCACTTCCTCAAATAATTCAATTGGATTTGTGAGGCATGACCTGCCCCTAACAAATCCATGCTGATTATCCCTAATCAAATAGTGCTTCGTCAAGTGCTCATTATCCTCTCCAGTAGTTAACCCACCACTGATGTAAGACTGACTGGTCTGTAATTTTCAGGATTATTCCTGTTACATGTCTTGAACAAAGGTATACATTTGCCATCCTCCAATCTTCTGGTACTACTCCTGTATCTAGTGAGGACACAATGACCATGCCAAAGGCACAGCAATCTCTTTCCTTGGTCCCCATAGTAACCTGGAGTATTTCCTGTCTGGCCCTGGGGACATATCTATCCTAATGTTGTGCAAAAGTTCAGCACATCCTCTTCCTAATGTTGACATGTGCCAGCATATTAGCCTGTCTTTAGCTGTCCTCTCATTTGTCAAGGTCCCTCTCACTGAAAAATACTGAAGCAATTTATTCATTAAGGACCCCCCTACCTCCTCTGACTCCAGACACATTGCCTCTTAATCCA
Source organism: Mobula birostris (assembly GCF_030028105.1). NCBI lineage: Eukaryota > Metazoa > Chordata > Chondrichthyes > Myliobatiformes > Myliobatidae > Mobula > Mobula birostris. Next base: position 61,742,099 of record NC_092385.1, read on the forward strand.
AATTGGTCCTACCCTCACTCAGTCATTCTCCTGTTCTTCATAAATGTTGAGATGCTTTTTGGAGTTTTCCTTAATCTTATTTGCCATTGTTTTCTGCTGCTGTGTGTCTCAGCCCTAAGGCTGACAATATTTACTCAAGGCTGGAGAGGACCTAAGGAATGGAAAGATGTAGTTGTCATATTCCACATACATAGATAACAATAGTATGAGTTGTCATGGAATTTATACAGATATGCATGAACATGAGTGTGTCCCCCAAATTATTCAGAGTCTTCCCCAACCAGATCCCCTGGATAAACCAAAGGATTCACCATCTGCTGAGTGCTAGATTAGTGATGTTTAGGACTGCAATCAGGGATAGTACAAAAGGTCCAAGCATGATTCCTGGATCTCACATGCTATCCCAGACTAAACTTGAATCACAGAGACATGCTCAACAACTCTGGCAGGGCTTGAATGCCATCACCTCCTACAAAGCAAAACCAAGCAATATAAATGGCAACGAGGTTTCCCTCAAAGACTTTTATGCTCACATTGACTGACAGAACATTGAAGAACCCTCATGAACCCCCACAGCCCCAACAACCCTGTGATTGCAGTCTCTGAGGCTAAGAACATCCTTCAGGAGAGTGAATCCACAGGCAGCATCTGGCCCAGACCGTGCACCTGGCCAAGTAGTGAAGTCCTGTGCTAATTAACTTGTTGAGTTTACAGATATCTTCAATGTCTCACTTCAACATTAAGAGGTACCCAGCTGCTTCAAGCAAGCATCAATCATACTGGTGCCCAAGAAGAACGTGGTAACCTGTCTTAATGACTATTGTCCAGTAACACTTACTTCAACCTATATCAACTCTTATCTGAGGAGCGACCTGGATCCACTTTAATGTGCCTATCTTCACAATTATTTAACAGCAGATGCCATTTCATATCCTTGTTTACATATGCCCTGCTGCTACCTAGAAGTGTTCCTCTTGCCAAGAGTAATTTTGTCCTATTATCATTTCCTGTCAGAGTCACTTTATGATTAGGTACTTTTACAGCTAGCAAACTTATGTATATACAATCATTCTATGAATATAAGCTAACTTTATGAATATACAGCCAAACTTATCAGTTACTTGTTCATAGGATCATTTTTACATTTATACCTAATATTAGATTAGATTATGAGGACACGCAGTCCTCTTTTGTCATTTAATAATGCATGCATTAAGAAATGAAACAATGTTCCTCCAGTATGATATCACAGAAACATAAGACAGACCAAGACTGAAAAACTGACAAAAACCACATAATTATAACATATAGTTACAACAGTGCAAAGCAATACCATAATTTGATAAAGAACAGACCATGGGCATGGTAAAAAAAAGTCTCAAAGTCTCTTGAAAGTTCCATCATCTCACGCAGACTGTAGAAGGAAGAAAACTTTCCCTGCCATGAACCTCCAGTGCCGCAAACTTGCCGATGCAGCACCCTGGAAGCACCCGACCACAGCTGATTCTGAGTCCGTCCGAAAACTTCGAGCCTCCAACCAGCCCTCCAACACCGAGCACCATCTCTGCCGAGCGCTTTGACCCCAGCCCCAGCTGCCAAGCAACAGGCAAAGCCGAGGATTTGAGGCCTTCCCCTCCGGAGATCCTCGATCACACAGTAGCAGCGGCAGCAAAGCCGGCATTTCAGAAGTTTCTCCAGGTGCTCCTCCGTGCTTCTCACATCTGTCTCCATCAAATCAGAATTGTGTACACTACCCTACTTAACAAATACAGATATCATTCACCGGACAGGCCACTCGCGCTGCGTCGCGCCACCATCTTCTCCTCCCCCAAGGAGGCCACAATATGTTCTTAATGCTTACTGTGTCTTTTTATGCTGCATTGGATCCAGAGTAACAATCCTTTCATTCTCCTTTACACTTGTGTACTGAAAACTGACATCAACAATCTTGGATCTTGAATTTGATTTGCTCTTCATTCAGTTTTGAAACACCTGGACAATGAAGATGCATTCGCCAGGATGCTCCTCATTGTCTACAGCTCAGTATTTACCACTATAATCCAATCAAAACACATCACTAAGCTCCAAGTTCTAGGTTCGATACCTCCCTGTGCAACTGGATCCTTAATTTCCTTACCGGCAGACCCCAGTTAGTACAGATTGACAACATCTCCTTCGCAATCACCACCAGCACAGGCTGTGTGCTTAGTCCCCTGCTGTACTCACTTACTATTTATGGGAGGGATGGAACGTCGACTCAGACCATGAGAGGCCTGCGTCCGGCATTTTCATGCCTTACAAGGCGCAGATTGGAAGTCTGTGTGGGGCACCACTCCTCGCACAGACACTAGAGCAATGTGTGGTAAAATACCTTGCTCAAGGACACAAACACACTGCCACAGCTGAGGCTCGAACTAGCGACCTTCAGATCACCAGACGAACGCCTTAACCACTTGGCCACTGTGAGTCTAAATACAACTCCAATGCCATATTTAAGTTTGCTGACAACACATAGTCATAGTCATACTTTATTGATCCCAGGGGAAATTGGTTTTCATTACAGTTGCACCATAAATAATTAAATAGTAATAAAATTATAAATAATTAAATAGCAATACGTAAATTATGCCAGGAAATAAGTCCAGGACCAGCCTATTGGCTCAGGGTGTCTGACTCTCCAAGGGTTTGATGGCCACAGGCAGGAATGACTTCCTATGACGCTCAGTGTTACATCTCGGTGCAATGAGTCTCTGGCTGAAAGTACTCCTGTGCCCAACTAGTACATTATGTAGTGGATGGGAGACATTGTCCAAGATGGCATGCAACTTGGACAGCATCCTCTTTTCAGACACCACCGTCAGAAAGCCACCAATGTTGTTGCCTGAATCAAGGCTGGTGACAAATTGGCAAGTAGGAGGAAAACTGAAAATCTGGTTGAATGGTACCACAACAATCTCTCACTCAAAGTGAGCAAACCAAAGGGCTGATTATCAATTACAGGATGAAGCTGCTAGAGATCCATGAGTCACCTTTATTAGGGGATCGGAAGTGGAGAGGATCGATGGCTTTAAATTCTTGAAATTATTATATCAGAGGATCTGTCCTGGGACAAGCACATACAGTACTGTGCAAAAGTCTTAGGCACATATATGTAACTAGGGTGCCTAAGACTTTCGCACAATACTGTAGTAATTTTATGTATTGTACTGTACTGCTGCCACAAATTAAAACAAATTTCATGACATGTGAGTGATGATAAATGTGATTCTGATACAGGTCTCTATTGTGTACTGACAGTGGAAGGGAGAGGGGAATCACAGTTGGGAAAAGGGGAAGGGAGAGGCTTTGGGAGGTAGGAGGTGAGTTACTCACCATAGGATTCATAATCTCTACACTGTTCTTGCAGCCAGTTGTGTATATGGCTACTCCAGTCCAGCTTCCTATCCCAGCATATCAATGGTGAGGGAATTCAGTGTTAATGCCGTTAAATGTCTGGGAATGATAGTTGGATTCTCTCTCATTGGATATTGTTATTGCCTGAGTCTTGTGTGGTGTGATATGCCTAAGCCGTTCCTAATATTCCTTGGAATGATATATACACCAATATACTTTTCCCTAGTTTGCCAAGAGTTAAACTTTATGAATGCCCGCATCTTATATTCTATACTACAGTTTATTCGAATGATGCTGCAGTTTTTATGAGTATGAAGTACATCTCCATTAAGGATTCTGTGCATCATTTATCTTATGGTTTCTCTGTTTTCCTTATTAACATGCAGTATTATTTAATGAAAGTACTCCTGTACTATGCCATTTAAATCATAAAGATAATCAAATAACTTGCTTTAGATGGACCACAACCTAGGTATGACACTGAGGAAATGGCTTTCACATAAATTCACCACTGATTAAAAAGCCAAAAATCATCCAGCTGCCACTGAAAGTATTTTAAACTTACTATACTCTTAATCCACAACTTCACTGCACTTTGAAACACCAAACATTACCTCACAGATGGTTGGTAAATAACTAGAAAGCGTCATTGTGGATTTACCTTTGGAACTAAACAAGTTACAATATTTGCAATTGAAATCAAAACTTGGAAGCAGTTTAAACATACGGGCATACTACTAACCATGAACTGAACATAAATAAGTGTTCATTCAGGTATTCTCATTCAATCAACAAAGGAAAAGTAGGGCTAAAAGAAGAATGTTTTCTGATTAAATGGCAGAAACCATTGTGTTTGTTTCTCCTCATTTTTTCTTTTGCTTTTTCTTGCTTGGTTGTTTGTCAGCCTTCATGTATAGTTTTCCATAAATTCTATTGTATTCCTTTATTTTCTTGTAAATGCCTGCAAGAAAATGAATCTCAATGGTGAAATTCACTGAACAGTGACATATATAGGTGATTATATAAAAATACAAACAAACATAGGAAAGGTAAACTACAAGAAAAGTAATAATCCTACACTCCAATCCAAAAATGGCTTGTCAAGAGTCTGTTTCTGCGCTATACGGTAATGTCTCTGTGAGATTTTACAGATAAGGCCATCTTCATCTGGAACTTAATGTTAATCTCTGGTAGCTCTTGAAAACAGCTAAATAAGCGTCAGCCACAGGATATATATATATATATATATATATATAGAGAGAGAGAGAGAGAGAGAGAGAGAGAGAGAGAGAGTAACACGTGGATGATTCCGTCCTTGAAGAACAGCAGTGAACCAATAACAATCTAGTAACTTCAGTCTCATACTGACTCAGGCTCCACTGCTGACAGTAAACACATCTCATACAAATAAAATTTGTTCACAATACACATTAGTTGCCACTGCAAGTTAGCAGTAATGTTGCCACACGTTGACAACAGCTGCTCTCTGAACCAGTATCTGAATGAATCTCCTCAAACTAGACCATGGACCAGACTAAGTTAACATTTATATACCACTTCTTCCCGAGTGGCCCCTCCCAGATATACAAGGACTTACCTCTCATATCACAATCACGATGCTGCCTCGTCACTTGTCATGTACTGCCAAGGATGGCGAACAGCAATTCTTCTAACAGGCATATTCTTCCAGAGGCAATGGAACTGAACAACAATGTCAGCATCCTAATGGTATTCCTTATGTTATATTTTCATTATGTAATTTTGCTATAGATGATAACTAGATTGCCAGGAAGGTCTGCGTACTTTCCTGAATGGTTCTACACGTAATGGAAAATAATCAAGATTTTCAGCTCTATTGCACATTCATTAATGTCTGAACTAAAAATACGAGAGTATTAGACCATAAGATCAGAAGACACAGGAGTAAAATCAGGCCATTTGGCCCATTGAGTCCACTCCTTCAATCAGAGCTGATTTATTATTGCTCTCAAAAAATTCTCCTGCCCTCTCCCGGTAATCACTGATACCCCGACAAATCAAGAACCTATCAACCTCTGCTTTAAATATCCCAATGACTTGGCCTCCCTCTCACTGCCATCTGTGGCAATGAATTCAACAGATTCACCACCCTCTGGCTAAAGAAATTCCTCCTCATCTCCACTCCAAAGGAATGTCCTTCCATTCTGAGGCTGTGCCCTCTGCGCCTAGATTTACCCACAAAAGGAAACATCCTCTCCACGTCAAATCTATTTAGCATTTTCAATATGTTTCAAGGAGATTCCCCCCGTCCCATTCCTCTAAACTCCATAGAGTACAGGCCCAGAGAAATCAAACACTCCTCAGGCATGAACCCTTTCATTCCTGAGATCATTCTCGTGAACCTCCTCTGGATCCCCTCCAATGTCAGCATATTCTTTCGTAGATATGGCCACAAAATTGCTCAAAATGCAGTCAGATTAATGCCTTATAAAGTCTCAGCATTACATCCTTGCTTTTATATTCAAGTCCTCTCAAAATGAATGCATTTGCCATCCTTATCACTGACCATACACTTTTATACATTATCTTCCATCTACCACCTCTTTGTCCAGTGCCTAATCTGTCGAATTTCTTCTGCAGACACCTTGCATCTTCAGCCATTATGCTCATCCACCTATTTTTGTACCATTCACAAACTTGGCCACAAAGTCATTAATTTCATCATCCAAATCATTGACAAGTAACATGAAAAGAAGCAGACCCAACACCAACCTCTACTACACACCAGCAGCCAACCAGAAAAGGCCCCCTTTATTCCCACTCTTTCTCTCCTGCCGGTCAGCCAATCTTCTATCCATGTTAGTATCTTTCCTGCAAGATACTATGGGCTCTTACCTGCTTAGCAACCTCATGTGAGGCACCTTATCAAAGGCCTTTTGAAAATCCAAGTAAACAACATCCACTGACTTCCCTTTTTCTATCCTGTCAGTTATTTCCTCAAAGAATTCCAACAGATTTATCAGGCAAAATTTCCCTTGAAATGATGATGACTTCAGCCTATTATATCACGTGCCTTCAAGTACTCCAAAACCTTATCCTTAATAATGGATTCCAACGTTTTCCAATAATCTCCCTTTTAAAGAGTGGAGTGACATTTGCAATTTTCCAGTCCTCCAGAACCATCCCAGAATTTAGTGATTTTTAAAATATGACTACTAATGCCTCCACAATCTCTTCAGCTACCTCTTTCAGAACCCTGGGGTGTGAACCATCTGGTCCAAGTGACTTATCTACCTTCAGACCTTTCAGCTTCCTAAGTACTTTCTCCTTTGTTATAGCAACTACACTCACTTCAGCCCTGACACCTTCAAATTTCTAGCATACTACTGGTGTCCTCCACAGCAAACACTGACACAAAATACAGGTGTCCCCCCGCTTTTTGGACGTTCGCTTTACGAAACCTCACTGTTACAAAAGACCTACATTAGTTACCTGTTTTCACTAACAGAAGGTGTTTTCACTGTTACGAAAAAAGGCAGCGCACGAGAAAAGCAGCATGCGCCCCGAGCAGCCGCTCCTCCCCCGGATTCAGAACTGCATTCTCGCGGGCATTGCTTAAACACGTGCCTGTGAGCAGCCGTTAGCAAGATGAGTTCTAAGGTATCGGAAAAGCCTGAAAGAGCTCAAAAGGGTGTTACACTTAGCGTAAAACTAGACATAATTAAGCATTTCGATCGTGGTGAACGAAGTAAGGACAAAGTGAGTTTGGCTTGTGGAAGTTGACAAAGATGATATTGAAGAGGTTTTGGCATCTCATGACCAAGAACTGATAGATGAAGAGCTGATGCAATTGGAAGAGGAAAGGATAACAATCAAAACCGAATGCAGTAGTGAACGGACCGAAAGTGAAGTCATCCAGGAACTGAATGTGAAGCAATTGCATGAGATTTTCGCTGCAATGACAAAGTACGACTTTAATTTTGAAAGGGTACGTCAGTTTAGGGCATATTTACTGGATGGTTTGAGTGCTTACAAAGAACTGTATGATCTAAAAATGTGCGAGGCTAAGCAGTCAAGCAAGCCTTCCACATCAGCCACAGCAGACGACGAACCTCGACCTTCGAGATCGAGGCAGGCAGACATAGAAGAAGATGACCTCCCTGCCCTGATGGAAACAGACGACGAGATGACACCACAGTGTCCCACCACCCCAACCCCTGGGCTGCGGACAGATACCGATCCGCGAGGAATGCAGCAGTAGCCAGGACACACCCAGCACATCTTTAAGAAAAAAAGCTGAAATAAACAAGTTAATTAATTAGGTGCCGCCCGGCACATAAATGTCAGCCCAGATCAGAGGTGATTGCCGATCTAGAATCAGAGAATAAATCACGAAAACATACTATGCCCTTCATTTTCCATATCAAAAAGGCTTGATCCATAACAGAAGGCCGGAAAAAAAATAGACATAATAGGACTTGATAAAATAAATTTGCTCAAACCAAAAAATTTACGAAATTGAAACCATATTCGTACAATGTATTTAGTTATTGGGTTAGCCATTTGTTTATTCAATTTAGAGACAGCAAAGGGAAGCGAAGTTCCTAAAATAGAAACCAATGAGAACCCTTGTACAGCATTACGTTCAAGGTTTACCCAATGTGGACTTGGAATTATATCCCAATCTTGTGTCCAAAATATTAAATATCAAATATTAATTGCCCCAATAATAAAATCTGAAATTTGGCACCCTCTTTTTTGGACTTCTGTAAGTTTTTTTTTTACTTAATCTGGGATTTTTATTCTGCCATATATAAGAGGAAATTTTAGAATCAACAGTATCAAAAAAGGATTTGAGAATGAAAATTGGTGTCGCTTGAAATAGATATAAAAATTTAGGTACAATAATCAATTTGATAGCATTGATTCGGTCGATCAGTGATAAAGATAAGAGAGACCATTTAGTAAACACTTGTTTAACCTGATTATGTAGCGGTAAAAAATTAAAACTTAAATAAGTCTTTATGCTTTTTAGTAATTTTAACACCCAAATAGGTAAAATAATCAGTAATCAATCTGAATGGTGAATGCCTATAAATGGGAACCTGCATATGCTTGAGAAATTTAATTTTAGTCTGGCGGGAGGAGAAGATGGTGGCATGACGCAGTGCACACATCTCTCTGGTGAAATTATATCGTATTTGTAAGTAGGATGCCGTGCACAATTCTGATCTGAAGAAGACAGGCGTGGGAAGCACAGAGGAACATCTGGAGAAACTTCTGAAACTTCTGCCGCTGCTACTGTGCGATCGAGAATCTCCGGAGGATATGCCCCAAAATCCCCGGCTTTGCCTGCTGCTGGCCACCGAGGCTGGGGTCGAAGCATTCGGCAGAGATGGTGCTCGGTACTCGGTGTCGGAGGGCTGGTCGGAGGCTAGAAGTTTTCAGACGACTCAGAGTCGGACTGTGGTCGGGCATGGCAGGGAGAGTTTTCTTCCTTCTCCCGCCTGCGCGAGATGTGGGACTTTCGAGAGACTTTGAACTTTTTTTTTTACTGTGCCCATGGCCTGTTCTTCAAGTTATGGTATTGTTTGCACTGTTGTAACTATATGTTATAATTATGTGGTTTTTATTAGTTTTTCAGTCTTGGTCTGTCCTGTGTTTCTGTGATATCACACCGGAGGAATATTGTATCATTGCTTAATGCATGCATTATTAAATGACAATAAAAGAGGACTGTGTGTCCTCATAATCTAATCTAATCTCATATTTATATCTTGGATTAAATTGATATACCTTACCCCTTTGGCTTCGGTATCTACGAATAATCAAAGATCTCCCTTTTTTCAGTTATTCCGTGGTACGAGACAGGGTTGCCCTCTTAGTCCATTACTTTTCGATATTGCCTTGGAACTTTTAGCTATTGCTATTCGAGACTCACCTAATATATTTGGCATTACCCGCAGGAATGAGATACACAAGTTATTGCTATATGCAGATGATTTATTACTATATATCTCTAACCCTGAGAAATCCATTCCGCCAGTAATATCCCTGCTTGCCAAGACCCTTCGTCAGGACTAACTAAAGGAAGAGCTAGTAAGAGATTTGAAAGTGGGAGGGGGAGGGGGAGATCCAAAATGATAGGAGAAGACAGGAGGGGGAGGGATGGAGCCAAGAGCTGGACAGGTGATTGGCAAGAGTGAACTTGTTCCATTAAATATGCAGCTTCCCATTTATTTCCATCTTTAATATCTCTATTTTTCCCTTTCGGGGTTCTTTTGAAGACCCTGAACTGCCTACACGCTGACTATGGTTCTTTGCAGGAATGGGACCGGCTCTCGGGGTTTCACGACTGCTGTTATTCAACACACCAGGAGCGCAGCCTAAGAGCTTTGCTCACCTTTGAAGGTCTGAGAATTTGTGGCTCTGGAGACAGGGAGAACCGGAGGTTAGTGTCCGGGCAGGAGATCGATGTGTTGTGGGAAATGAAAGACCTGAGATCTTTGGGCACAGAGCTCGGAAAAAGCGACACAACGGACTTTTAACATCGTAAACCAGTGACTTATTTGTTAAGTGAGTTCTTTTTCCCTTATCAGGGAGAGAGAGAGAGCCTGTGGTATGTCGAATACCGGGTGAATGAGTAGTCTTTGGAGTACTGCAAGTCTGTGTCTTTGGTGCTGCTTTGCTCACACTTGAGTACTCAAGTGGTGGCTGCCGATGCTTTTTTTTGCCAGTGAGGGAAGGGGAGGTCATTGCTTGCTGCTGCATACACGCGGGAGGGAGAGAGGGAGGGAGGGAGGGAGGGGAACTTTGGAACTTTCTAACATTTAACTGTCACTCATTCTTTGGGGCACTCCTCTGGTTTTTGTGGATGGTTGCAAAGAAAAAGCATTTCAGCATGTATATTGTACACATTTCTCTGATATTAAATGTACCTTTGAAACTGCATTGAGTGAGGAATGGTTATTTTAAAACTGTATGATGAAATAAAATCTCAGTTATTTGTGGCAAAGTGGCAGCAAAATTTGATTGGTAGGGGAACTATCCAATCATTATTGCAGTGTCTAGGTATAGCACTGTCATAATACATAATCCAAAATTCAGATGCTATGGAAGCACTGAAATGCTTTCAATGTATTTTTCCTTTTAAATTTCCTGCGAAATTGATCATTCACACCCAAAGTAACCAGAAAATAACTGAAAAACATTTTAAACACAAGAGATTCTGCAGATGTTGTAAATTTTAAGCAACACACACAAATGCTAGAGGAACTTGGTAGGTCAGGCAGCATCTATGAAGAGGAATAAATAGTCAATGTTTCAGGCTGAGACCCTTTATCAGAACCGGAAAGAAAGGGGGCAGAAGCCAGAATTTTAAAAATGGGGTGAGGGGGAGGACTCCAAGTTGGCAGGTGATAGGTGACGCCAATTAAGGGATAGGTGGGTGGTTATGGGAGGACTGCATGATGTGAGGAACTGGGAGATGAGAGGTGGGAGAGGTAGACAGCGCAAAGAAGGAATCTGATAGGACAGTGGAGTTAAAAGGAAGGAAGTGAGAAACTGGAGGGTGGTGGTGAGCAGGTCACGAGGGTGGAGCAGAGGAGAAATGGTGAGAAGGCTACTGGAATGAGCACTTTTAACAATTTGTGAGAAAACGAATAACAACGATAGCTTCATTAACGTTAACATCTTTGCCATCAGGTACTTCATGAGAATATTAACATATTAGCTGCAGAAGGAGCTATGTAGAAGGCAGATGACCAAAGGTTTGTTCAGAAGCAGATTTAAGGAGAATTGAGAAGTTGACAAGCATAAAGGTTTCAGGATGAAATTATACAGAATTAGAGATCTGTCAGTTGAAAATGATATCATAATCCCAGTAAGATATTAAGACAGCAGATATCTCTGAAAGGATTTAAGATGGAAGAAATTACAGGGATACAGAGAGACTATATCAGAATAGGTTTTAACTACAAAGTCTTTTTCTTTCTTTCTGTCAGTATCACACCTGGTCATTTCTACCAGTCATCCATCTGTAAAACTAGCTCAGTCTTCTTTTCTTGCTATCAATAGAGTCTGGTCAGCCGGACACAACCTAGAGCCTTGCTACTAACACCACATAATACAAACAAAAGGGGCACAATCTAAATGTAACTGCCACATGAAATCATATGACCTCACCCCAGCAAGTATAGTTCTGGAAAACTGATTTGTTTTTTTTCTCTCTGCAATGCTAGAGCTGTTGGGAGTGATTTAAACTAAATCACACTGTGATCACTCTTTCCAAGAGGATCCCTAACTACAAGATCACTAATTTTACCTGCCTCATTGCAGAGGACCAAATCTAAGATAGCACATTTCCATGTAGGTTCAGTAACATGCTGTTCAAGAAAGCCATCACAGATATATTCTATGAAGTCCTTCTCAAGACTGCCTCGACCAACTTGATTCACCCAATCTATGAACAAGTTAAAGTCCCCCATGATAACTGCTTTTCCACTTTTACATGCCTCAGATATTTCTTTGTTTATTGCCTGTGCCACGGTAATGTTATTATTCAGTGGCCAATAGACAACTCCCACCAGTGATTTTTTTCCCTTTACTATTCCTGATCTCTACCCAGATGGATTCAACATTCTGCTCCTTAGATCTTATATCGTCTCTCACTATCGCCCTGATGTCATCTTTAACTCAGAGCACTTACCCCACCTCCCTTACCTTCCTGCCTATCCTTCTGTACTACCTGGTATACTTGGATATTTAATTCCCAAACCTTTCCACCCTGTAAACATGTCTCCATAAAGTCATACCCTTTTGCACTGATTTGTGCCACAATTTCACTGACCTTGTTTCGAATACCACAAGCATTCACATAAGGTGCTCTTACACTTACTGTGCTTTTAAAATCTTGTAACCTTTTACTCTTTTGCACTTGACTTTTCTTCACTCCACTCTTACTTTTCTCTTTTTCATCTTTTGCTTTTACTTTATCTCTATCCACACTTTTCTTTTTTTATTTTATCCATACCTCTCCAATCTGTTGAACCCACCTCCTACTATTTAGTTTAAAGCCCTAACCACAGCCCTAATTATGTGATTCACTAGGATCTAGATCCCATCGCAGTTCAGGTGGAGCTCGTCCCATTGGTACAGCTCCCTCCTGCTACCAATTTCCCATAAATTCAAGCCCACTTCTCCCACACTAATCCTTGAGCTACGCATTTAACTCTCCAATTTTCTTGACCGTAAGCCAATTTGCATGTGGCTCAGGTAGTAATCTAGAAATTACCATGTTTTGGTTCTGCTTTTTAATTTACTGGAACTGGAGTGATAGTGCTCAGGAAAGAGGTAGTTGGTTTAACAACGGCAATCTACAGGGAGACTCCTAGAGAGGAGAGGCTGATGATAAGGCAACATTGCAGTCAACAGGATACGTTACCATGAAAAATACAGACAAAATCAAAAAGATTGAATACAGGACTGCAAACAACAGGAATTCTGCAGATGCTGGAAATTCAAGCAACACACATCAAAGTTGCTGGTGAACGCAGCAGGCCAGGCAGCATCTGTAGGAAGAGGTGCAGTCGACGTTTCAGGCCGAGACCCTTCGTCAGGACTAACTGAAGGAAGAGTGAGTAAGGGATTTGAAAGTTGGAGGGGGAGGGGGAGATCCAAAATGATAGAAGACAGGAGGGGGGGGGATAGAGCCAAGAGCTGGACAGGTGATAGGCAAAAGGGGATACTAGAGGATCATGGGACAGGAGGTCCGGGAAGAAAGACAAGGGTGGGGGGGACCCAGAGGATGGGCAAGAGGTATATTCAGAGGGACAGAGGGAGAAAAAGGAAAGTGAGAGAAAGAATGTGTGCATAAAAATAAGTAACAGATGGGGTACGAGGGGGAGGTGGGGCCTTAGTGGAAGTTAGAGAAGTCGATGTTCATGCCATCAGGTTGGAGGCTACCCAGACGGAATATAAGGTGTTGTTCCTCCAACCTGAGTGTGGCTTCATCTTTACAGTAGAGGAGGCCATGGATAGACATGTCAGAATGGGAATGGGATGTGGAATTAAAATGTGTGGCCACTGGGAGATCCTGCTTTCTCTGGCGGACAGAGCGTAGATGTTCAGCAAAGCGGTCTCCCAGTCTGTGTCGGGTCTCGCCAATATATAAAAGGCCACATCGGGAGCACCGGACGCAGTATATCACCCCAGTCGACTCACAGGTGAAGTGTTGCCTCACCTGGAAGGACTGCTTGGGGCCCTGAATGGTGGTAAGGGAGGAAGTGTAAGAGCATGTATAGCACTTGTTCCGCTTACACGGATAAGTGTCAGGAGGGATAAGGGAGGAAGTGTAAGAGCATGTGTAGCACTTGTTCCGCTTACACGGATAAGTGTCAGGAGGGATAAGGGAGGAAGTATAAGAGCATGTGTAGCACTTGTTCCGCTTACACGGATAAGTGTCAGGAGGGATAAGGGAGGAAGTGTAAGAGCATGTGTAGCACTTGTTCCGCTTACACGGATAAGTGTCAGGAGGGATAAGGGAGGAAGTGTAAGAGCATGTGTAGCACTTGTTCCGCTTACACGGATAAGTGTCAGGAGGGATAAGGGAGGAAGTGTAAGAGCATGTGTAGCACTTGTTCCGCTTACACGGATAAGGCATGCGTGATGTAGGCATCGCTGAATCATGGTTGAAAGAAGACTATAACTGGGAGCTTAACGTCCAAGGATACACATTGTATCGAAAGGACAACAGGCATGTAGAGGGGGTGGCGTGGCCCTGTTGGTAAAAAGTTACATCAAATCATTAGAAAGAGATGATATAGGGTTAGAGGGTGTTGAATCGTGGGTAGAGCAAAGGAACTGCAAGGACAAAAAGGACCTGATGGGAGTTGTATACAAACCTCAAGCAATAACAAGGATGTGGCCTACAAATTACAATGGGAGATAGAAAATGCATGCCAAATAGTTACAATAGTTGCAGTGTTACAATAGTCATGAGGGTTTTCAATATGCAGGTAGATTGGGGAAAAAAGGTTGTTGCCGGATCCCAAAAGGGGGAATTTCTAGAATGTCTACGAGATGGCTTTTTAGAACATCGAGGTTGAGCCCACTGGTAGACCAGCAACTCTGGATGGGGTTTTGTGCAATGAACCAGAATTGATTGGAAAGCTTAAGGTAAAAGAACACTTAGGGGCAAGTGATCATACTATGATCAAATTCACCCTGAAAATTGAGATGGAGAAGCATAAGTCAGATGTATCCATATTGTAGTGGAGTAAAGGGAATTACAGAGACACGAATAATTGGAAAAGAACACCAGCAGGGATGGTGGAGGAGGAGCTATTGCTGAAATTCCTGGAAGCAATTCGGAAGAAGTATTGCAACCCAAAAAGGAAGGAGTATTCAAAAGGCAAGACGACGCAACCATGGCAAAGAAGAGAAGTCAAAGCCAACATAAAAGCCAAACAGAGGGCATAAAATAGAGTGAAAATTACTGGGAAGTTAGAGGATTGGGAAGCTTTTAAACACCAACAGAAGGCAACTAAAAAAGACATTAAGAAAAGATGGAATACGAAAGTAAGCTGGCCAATAATATTAAAGAGGATACCCAAAGTTTCCTCAGATACATAAAATATGAAAAAGAGGCGAGAGTGGAAATCAGACCACTGGAAAGTGATGCTGGAGAGGTAGTAATGGGGGATAAGGAAATAGTGGACGAACTGAATAAGTAGTTTGTCTCAATCTTCACTGTGGAAGACACTAGCAGTATGGTGGAATCACCAGGTATCAAGTGTCAGACGGTATGTAAAGTTACCATTACTAGAAAGAAGGTTCTTAGGAAACTGAAAGGTCTGCAGGTAGATAAATACCAGGACTAGATGGTGTACACCCCAGAATTTTAAAAGAGGTGGCTGAAGAGATTGTGGAGGCATTAATAATGATCTTTCAAGAATGACTAGATTCTGGACTGGCTGCAGAAGACTAGAAAATTGTGAATGTCACTCCACTCTTCAAGAAGGGAGAGAGGCAAAAGAAAGGAAATTATAGGCCAGTAAGTCTGACATCAATGGTTGGGAAGATGTTGGAGTCAATTATTAAAGATGTGGTTTCACAGTATTTGGAGGCACATGATAAAATAGGCCATAGTCAGCATGGTTTCCTCAAGAGAAAATCTTGCTTGACAAATCTTTTGGAATTCTTTGAAGAAACAACAAGCAGAAAAGACAAAGGGGAATCAGTTGATGTAGAGTACTTGGATTTTCAGAAGACTTTTGACAAGGTGCCACACATGAGGCTGCTTAACAAGTTAAGAGCCCATGGTATTACAGGAAAGATCCCAGCATGGATAAAGCAGTGGTTGATTGGCAGGAGGCAAAGATTGCGAAAAAGGAGCCCTTTTTTGATTGGCTGCCAGTGACCAGTGGTATTCCATGGGCATCTGTGTTGGGACCACTTCTTTTTACATTATATGTCAATGACTTGGATGATGGATTGATAGCTTTGTGGCAAGGTTTGCAGAAGATACAAAGGTAAGTGGAAGGGCAAGTAGTTATGAGGAAGTAGACAGGCTACAGAAAGACTTAAACAGATAAGGAGAATTGGCAAAGAAGTGACAGATGGAATACAGTGTCGGGAAGTGTATGGTCATGCAGTTTGGTGGAAGAAATAAAAGGGTAGACTATTTTCCAAAAGGAGAAAAAATTCAAAAAGCTGAGGCGCAAATGGAATTGGGAGTTCTCGTGCAAGATTCCCTATTCGTTAATTTGCAGGTTGAGTCTGTGGTGAGGAAGGCAAGTGCGATGTTTGCATTCATTTCAAAAAGACTAAAAATATAAATGCAAGGATGAGGTTGAGGCCTTATAAATGACGAGTGAGGCCTCTCTTAGAGTATTCGGAGCAGTTTTGGGCCTCTTATCTTAGAAAGGATGTGCTGACACTGGAGAGAGTTCAAAAGGGTTCACAAAAATGATTCCAGGATTGAACAGCTTGCATATATAGAGCAATTGATGCCTCTGGGCCTGTATTCACTAGAATTCAGAAGAATTGTGGGGGGGGGGGGGGGGTGACCTCATTGAAACTTACCAAATAGTGAAAGGGCTTGATCAAGTGGATGTGGAGAGGTTATTTCCAATGGTGGGAGAGCCTAGGACCACAGGACACAGCCTCAGAATACAGGGGACACACAGAAAATGCTGGAGGAATTCAACAGGCCAGGCAGCATCTATGAGAAAGAGTATAGTTGGCTTTTCGGATCGAGACCATTCATTAGGACTAGCAAAAAGATGAGGAGTCGGAGTAAGGAAGTGGGGGGAGGGAAGGAAAAATACAAGGGTGTCCTTTTAGAATGGAGTTGAAGAGGAATTTCTTTAGCCAGAGAGTGGTGAATCTGTGGAATTCATTGCCATGGGCAGCTGTGAAGGTCAAGTCTTTCAGAATATTTAGGCAGAGGATGATACATTACTGATTTGCCAAGGCATGAAGGGATATGGGGAGAAGGCAGGAGATTGGGGCTGAGAGGAAAAAGGATCAGCCATGATGAAATGGCGGAGCAGACTCAATGGACCAAATGGCCTAATTCTGCTCCTATATCTTATGGCCTTATACTGACCTATTGTGTATGTTCAGCTTCTTCTGTTTTTGATTTCAGAATTTCCGTGCATTGCTTTAAATGCAGAGAATAGGAATTGTGAATAATGTGAATGCATTGATTTAGTTCAACAACAATTGCTTGTACTTGGCGTGTTGTATCTACCTTCCATGGATTTGACATTGAGCCAAAGCAGGAAAAGATGAAACCATGTGGACACTGGTCTTAAGGGATGCTAACAGAGAGAAAGGAGAGGCAGTGCCAAAGTTGAAGACCTTGTTGTCAATCTTGATATGAAAAAAATTAAGGGGTGAGAAGTTTGGTGGCTCTTCAGAAAGTTATCACTTTAACTTAAAGGAGTTCAATATGCATTGGCATCATACTTCCAAACATGATATTAATACACAAACTAAAAGAATTGACATTTCCATCCAGAGTAGTATATCTAAGTACCGGAGAACATTTATGTCAAATACTGTAGTTGTCTACAACTGCATGGTTCTCACAAACATTAAAAGTGACAGTACTTTGGTACAGTATAATTCAACAGAAACCACTGGATCCTTGGGAAGTAACAATCTTAGACAATGTATTTTAATGCCATTTTCATCAACTTCATCACCTTCATCAGAATAACTGAATAAGGGACCATACCCAAAATACCCATTCCTGAACATCGTCCCGCCACTGCAAAAACTGTTGAATATCAGCATTTTGGTGCAGGGTTCCTTGTTGCCCTTGAATACCGGCTTCAGATTCAGCACCCAATTCAGCAATGAACGTTTAACACTCTACTCACAGGCAAAAGCCAATCTTCCCTTCGTCCAGGTCTATCACACAAGTCACAATATCTCCAGCTGCCCAAGCCTGGAAAAAAAAAAAATGAAGTATAGACAATAGTTTGCAAAGAAAACTAATTTTGCTTTAACATTCCATTGCCAGATACCAGATGTCAATCTTCCCAGTACATCATGATTGAATGTGGCAAATGTACAAGCTGAGCAGGAAATTGTTCAGCCTTGATCATCACCACACTTGAACCAAGGTCATGCCAAGCTCAGTCATTTATCAAGAGATACAGCATGGAATAGGCCCTTCCAGCCCCTCAAACCCTGACATCCAGCAACCCCCGACAACCCCAATTTAACCCTAACCTAATCATGGGACAATTTACAAAGACCAGTTAACCTATCTGGTACATCTTTGGACTCTGGCAGGACAGTGGAGGGCCCAGAGAAAACCCACGCATTTCACAGGGAGATATAGAAAGTAATTCACATTTTACAAACTTTCATCGTGCATTTTGATAGTTTTGAGGGTTACATTGTACAGCGAGGCTGCTTGGTAAAATATTTGTTTTACAGAGATTCTCTGTGATGCACATTCTCTTGCAAACTTCAGAGGAGTCAATAATTACTGCAAGATTATTTTATCTGTGCATCACTGCAACATAGAGAATATCTGTAAAACAAATATTTTATCAAGCAGCCTTGCAGTACAATGTAACCCTCAAAACTATCAAAATGCACAATGAAAATTTGTAAAATGTGAACCACTTTCTATACCTCACAAAAACCATCCCTTGGAACAGGCAGACAAAAAAGATAAAATTCACCACACTCTTCAGTACACCAAGCACAATCTCTGCCAGTCTGGGGGAAAAAATGTTTACAGATTACGACAGCAAACTCATGGTCTACTGGGCAGCAATGGTCACCACCCTTCCATAAGCTTCCAAAACCTGGAGAAAGATGAATGCAAAAATGAGGATGAAGAGAGAATAGACAATATTTGGTAACTGAAAGAAAGTAAAAGGAATGGATGTAGAAAAGGAGATAGAGAGAGTGAGCACAAGGGCGCACACCTGCGGAAGTAGAAAGAGACAGCATGCACATTTGTGGAAGTAAAAAACAAAAAACATGACAAATTTATTTATCTTAACACTGACACATACTGTAACTCTAAATCCACAAGTCACTTACTTTCCCATAATTAGTGGTAGTAACGTTCCACTTGCGAACTCTATTTCCATCATATGCGTAAGAATCTGAGGTGTCACCGACCCCCTCCTGTTGAGTAGACAAACAAGCATCAGGAACATATACTGGCAGTTTCTGAAGCAGCAAGAAAGCTGTCGAACAATACTGCTTTATACACACATTTTGCTGTAGTCTGAGCATCTTAATGTACTGTAACAAATAAATAAACATCATGACTACAGAAAGAGTGCAGAGTAAAGCTTGCAAATACTGCCACTAACCTTTCAGTTCCCACACCCCTGAACTTCAATTCCAGATTTTACACTGAATTGCCCATAATCACATTGCAAAGTACCTGAAATTTCCTCTGATTTACTTACCGTAGCTTAGTGTTCCAGGAATGCTACACGCTTCCAGCAGCAACATTTATATATTTCCATTTGCATCATATATGTCAGTCAAGCAAATCTCCCAATAGTGCAATCCAATTATTAATTGATTAGTACGCGTATGATTTAATCATAATCGAACACATTCCCCAATGGTTGTTGTGACATAATGGAGAGGCATAGTAGCATAGCAGTTAGCATAACAGCACCAATGACACAAGTTCAATTCTGCCACTGTCTGTAAGGAGTTTGTACATTCTACCCGTGACTAAGTGAGTTTCATCTGCATGTTCTGGCTTCCTCCCACATTCCAAAAAAGATGTACAAGTTATTATGTTAATTGGTCATATGGGTGTAATTGGGTGACGTGAGCTCATAAGGTCCAAAGGGCCTGTTATTGTGCTGTATCTCTAAATGAATAAAATGAAATAAATTAACCATAGTCAAATAGCTACGAACCACCTCTGTAAAACAGTGTGAAAATTAATCTCACAGATTTCAATAATCTTTAAAAATACTGCAGAGGCTGGAAACCTGGAACAAAAATGGAAAAGGCTGAAAAAACAAAGCCAGTCAGACAGCATCTGTTGAAAGAGAAACAGTCAACATCTCAGATCTGTGGTCTGACAAAGAGCTGCAGACCCAGCATGTTAACTGCTTCTCCTTCCACAATTGCCTGATCTGCTGAGGTTTTTTAGTGTTTTTTTTTTCATTTTTGTTTCAATAACCCTCCATTCTCAACACATGAACATGGCTGGAAAGGCCAGGATTTAACATCCATCCCTGTCTTGAGACAGTTGTCCTTGAGAAGGATGATGTGTGCTGGACTCATTCCACTGCTTCCTCTGTGATGAAGGTATTCCAGTGCTTTAACTGCCACCACAATATACCTGAACTTGCGGTTGAATATACTTAAGAAGGTGGATTGGGTAGCTGTCAAGTGGGTCACTTTGTGCTTCTGGGCACTGCGCTTCATGTTGTCACTTACACACATCCAGGCAACTTATACCATGCAGATGGTGGACAGAATTTGAGGAGTCAAGCAAAACAGGTACTGCAGTCTCCTTAGTCTCTCAGCTGTTCCTGATATCTTAACATTAATGTGGCTAATCCAAAAAGTTTCTCTTCCTAGGACAATGGTGATCAGGGATCTAATGGTGGTAACATCATTGTCTGTCCAGGGGTAGTGGCTAAAGTCCCTCTTGTAGGATCTTAACATTATCTGGCACTCGACAAATCAAAAGGCAGATCAAATAAGTGGAAAAAGACTGCAAATTAATTAAGTACAGAGGGATCTTGTTGTTCCTCTGCATGAATTATAAAAGATTAGTAGGCAGGTCCAGAAACAAGAGGCCAAATGGTATATTGACCTTTACTGTAAAAGAGGATAGAGTTTAGAAATAGGAAAACTTTGTCACAACTGCTCAAGGTGTTGTTGAGGTCTGAGGTACCGCACACAACTCTGGTCACCTTATTCACTTCAGAGATTCACTAGGCTAGTTCGTGGGTTGGGAGGATAAACAGGTTAGGTTTTTGGAATTTAGACGAATGAAGGGTGATCTTATTGAAAGATGAAAGAAACCAAAGGGGCTTGACAGGGTAGATATCATGATGCTTTCACAAGTGGATTAGTCTATAACTGTTTTTACAAAGTCCAACTGTGGTGCATTCGTTCGATCCTATGACGAGACCTTGAATATGGTCCAGTCCACCGACTGAAAGCAATTCTATTGCTACTCCAACAACAGGAATTCTGCAGATGCTGGAAATTCAAGCAATACACATCAAAGTTGCTGGTGAACGCAGCAGGCCAGGCAGCATCTCTAGGAAGAGGTACAGTCGACGTTTCAGGCCGAGACCCTTGGTGTCACAGATAGAGGAAAGAACATTGCTGGAGAGTGAACAAAAACAACCCAATCCTCGCCTCTGGTCCTGACACTCAAGCTGAGTCAGCGTTTAAGTTGTCCAAGCATCAGGTAGTCCCTCACCCTAGGACCCAGATCCCGGAGCAGCGACACGCTTGGGCCGCACAGCCTGAAGCCATTCTCGATCAAACCAAATCGGCTCAGTGCTTGGAGTGATCCAACCTCACACAAGGGTTAGGCGGACGGGCATTGAAACTTTTCCGCATCGACTCCTTTCGAAATCGCTCTCTCCAACTCCAACAGCGGCACCAACTCCACCTGTGAACCCATCTTGAACATGTTGCACCTTGGCTTTGCAATGCACATGCACAGCCCATCCTTCAAACATGGCCCCAGTTTGGTTCAGTACAGTACCAGATGCCTACGAACTAAAACCCATTGCTACCACACAAGTCTTTGAGCACCTATTCAATTCTTTAATCATTATGCTGCTGTTCCCCCACAAATTAATCACCCTCGTCAATCACCTCTACGTTAGCCATCGTTAGCCACATTTCTCAATTTTCTGTAATGTATTTATTATCTCAGTGATACCTGCAAAAACAGTTAATCGAAGTCAAACACAGCAACTCATGTTACTCACAGAAACTCATTTGCAACTATTCAACAATAAATATATACTCATCTATACAGTGGCATGCAAAAGTTTGGACACCCCTGGTCAAAATCTCTGTTACTGTGAATAGCTAAGCGAGTAAAAGATGACCTGATTTCCAAAAGGCATAAAGTTAAAGATGACACAGTTCTTTAATATTTTAAGCAAGATTACTTTTTTATTTCCATCTTTTACAGTTTCAAAATAACAAAAAAGGAAAAGGGCCGGAAGCAAAAGTTTGGGCACCCTGCATGGTCAGTACTTAGTAACACCCCCTTTGGCATGTATCACAGCTTGTAAACGCTTTCTGTAGCCAGTTAAGAGTCTTTCAATTCTTGTCTGGGGGATTTTCGTCCATTCTTCCTTGCAAAGGGCTTCTAGTTTTGTGAGATTCTTGGGCCGCCTTGCATGCACTGCTCTCTTGAGGTCTATCCACAGATTTTTGATGATGTTTAGGTCAGGGGACTGTAAGGGCCATGGCAAAACCTTCAGCTTGCACCTCTTGAGGATTTTGAGGTGTGTTTAGGATCATTATCCTGTTGTAGAAGCCATCCTCTTTTCATCTTCAGCTTTTTTTACAGACGGTGTGATGTGTGCTTCCAGAATTATCTGGTATTTAATTGAATTCATTCTTCCCTCTACCAGTGAAATGTTCCCTGTGCCACTGGCTGCAACACAAGCCCAAAGCATGATCAATCCACCCCCATGCTTAACAGTTGGAGAGGTGTTCTTTTCATGAAATCCTGCACCCTTTTTTCTCCAAACATACCTTTGCTCATTGTGGCCAAAAAGTTCTATTTTAACTTCATCAGTCCACAGGACTTGTTTCCAAAATGCACCAGGCTTGTTTAGATGTTCCTTTGCAAACTTCTGACACTGAATTTTGGGGTGAGGACGCAGGAAAGGTTTTCATCTGATGACTCCTCCATGAAGGTCATATTTGTGCAGGTGTCGCTACACAGTAGATCAGTGCACCACCACTCCAGGGTCTGCTAAATCTTCCTGAAGGTCTTTTGCAGTCAAACGGGGGTTTTGATTTGCCTTTCTAGCAATCCTACGAGCAGTTCTCTCGGAAAGTTTTCTTGGTCTTCCAGACCTCAACTTGACCTCCACCACTCCTGTTAACTGCCATTTTTTATTTACATTACGAACTGAGGAAACAGCTACCTGAAAACGCCTTACTATCTTCCTATAGCCTTCTCCTGCTTTGTGGGCATCATTTATTTTAATTTTCAGAGTGCGAGGCAGCTGCTTAGAGGAGCTCATGGCTGCTGATTGTTGGGACAAGGTTTGAGGAGTCAGGGTATTTATAAAGCTTTGAAATTTGCATCACCTGGCCTTTCCTAACAATGACTGTGAGCAAGCCATAGTCCTAACAAGTTAATTAAGGTCTGAGACCTTGGTAAAAGTTATCTGAGAGCTCAAATTTCTTGGAGTGCCCAAACTTTTGAATGGTCCTCCTTTCCATTTTTTCCATTCTAAAATAATACACTAATCTTGCTTAAAATGTTGAAAAGAATGTTTCATCTTTAACTTTATGACTTTTGGAGATCAGTTCATCTTTTACTCACTTAGCTATTCACAGTAACAGAAGTTTTGACTAGGGGTACCCAAACTTTTGCATACCACTGTATATACTCTCTAGATACACATGACTGTGTGGCTAGGCAAGACTCAAATACCATCTATAAATTTGCTGACAATACAGCCATTGTTGGTAAAATCTCAGGTGGTGGTGAGATGGCGTACAGGAGCGAGATATGCCAACTAGTGGAGTGGTGCCGCAGCAACAACTTGGCACTCAACATCAGTAAGACAAAAGAACTGATTGTGGACTTCCAGAAGGATAAGACGAAGGAACACATACCAATCCTCACAGAGGGATCAGAAGTGGAGAGAGTGAGCAGCTTCAAGTTCCTGGGTGTCAAGATCTCTGAGGATCTAACCTGGTCCCAACATATTGATATAGTTATAAAGAAGGCAAGACAGCGGCTGTACTTTATTAGGAGTTTGAAGAGATTTGGCATGTCAACAAATACACTCAAAAACTTCTATAGTTGTACCGCGGAGAGCATTCTGACAGGCTGCACCACTGTCTGGTATGGAGGGACTACTGCACAGGACTGAAAGAAGCTGCAGAAGGTTGTAAATCTAGTCAGCTCCATCTTGGGCACTAGCCTACAAAGTACCCAGGACATCTTTAGAGAGTGGTGTCTCAGAAAGGCAGTGTCCATTATTAGAATCAGGTTTATTATCACCGGCATGTGACGTGAAATTTGTTAACTTAGGCTACATCCACACTACGCCGGATAATTTTGAAAACGCCGGTTTCAAGTAAAAACGACAGGCGTACACACTAAGCGTTTTTCAAAATATCTCTGTCCATACTAACACAGATATTTGGGCGAATCTCCTCTACTGGGCATGCATAGGACACACAGAAAACAAGCGAAGAAGAAACGGTATACTTTGTGCGCGTTTGTCCAGTTACAGAGTAGAAAAACTTCAAAGGAATTGCTCTTGGCTCTCGCACAGGAGGACTTAAAACTAAAAAAAAAACAAATGCTGGAGTGTATATAGGCAACCGACAGGGAGTTCACGGACAGTATGATCCGGCTGACGACGAACACTGAAAAACTGATTAACTCTGTTGCATTAATAAAGCACCTTGTTAAATGTATAAAATATGTCTGCATCAGTGTTATCTTGTATTTCCACACAATGTTACATTAGGCTGTTACACATCTATTGTCAGAGAAGTACTTGCATAAATAGGTGAACCACCTTCATACAAGCAAGGACAGAAAACAGGGCAAAGTGAGTGTATTTATTGACTCAGTAAGCTATGGGTCAAAGTATTTGGTGAGTACATTTCTAACTCTTCTGGCTTCAGTCTCGTTGCCTTCTGTTCTGAAATTGTTAGGTTATGTGGGGGGTTGCGTTCAAGAAAACAACGAAATGCCGCGCTGCGGCCAGCTGTTCCGGCATGTCATGACAGCGTTTTTAAATAGTTAAAAAGGCTCACTTTACAATTTAACTCTCACACTGTTCACACCGACTGTGCGTTATAACAGCCGTACGGAGTACCAAGCAGAAGCAGAAAAGGCATTGTTGTTGTGGTGTTGTCATGACAGCATTTTTAAATCTCTCCGTTTACCCCGTACACACTACAACAGATATTAGGCGTTTTCAGATTTATTCACTGTGGAGACAGTTTCTGAAAAACTCCGTTTTCGGGGGATGAAAATGCCACTTTAGTGTGGACGGAGGGTCAAAACGAAGAGAAAAAGCTTCGTTTTCAAAATTATCTGGCGTAGTGTGGACGTAGCCTGAGCAGCAGCAGTTCAATGCAATACATAACCTAGCAGAGACAGAAAAAATCTAATAAATAAAACATAATAATAAATAAACAAGTAAATCAATTACATATATTGAATAGATTAGTAAAAAAAAGTGCAAAAACAAAATACTGTATATTAAAAAAAGTGAGGTAGTGTCCAAAGCTTCAAAGTCCATTTAGGAATCAGATGGCAGAGGGGAAGAAGCTGTGCCTGAATCACTGAGTGTGTGCCTTCAGGCTTCTGTATCTCCTACCTGATGGTAACAGTGAGAAAAGGGCATGCCCTGGGTGCTGGAGGTCTTTAATAATGGACGCTGCCTTTCTGAGACACCGCTCCTTGAAGATGTCCTGGGTATTTTGTAGGCTAGTGCCCAAGATGGAGCTGACTAGATTTACAGCCTTCTGCGACTTCTTTCGGTCCAGTGCAGTAGCCCCTCCATACCAGAGAGCATTCTGACCAACCTGTCAGAACGCTCTCCACTGTACAACTATATAAGTTTTTGAGCGTATTTGTTTAAGTGCCAAGTCGCTTCACACTCCTAATAAAGTATAGCTGCTGTCTTGCTTTCTTTAAGACTATATCAATATGTTGGGACCAGGTTAGATCCTCAGAGATCTTGACACCCAGGAACTTGAAGCTGCTCACTCTCTCCACTTCTAATCCCTCTATGAGGATTGGTATGTGTTCCTTCGTCTTATTCTTCCGGAAGTCCACAATCAGCTCTTTCGTCTTACTGACACTGAGTGTCAGGTTGTTGCTGCACTAGTTGGCATATCTCACTCCTGTACACCCTCTCATCACCACTAACAATGGTTGTATCATCAGCAAATCAGTAGCTGGTATTTGAGCTCCAACACCCAGGGAATGCCCTTTTTTCACTGTTACCATCAGGTAGGAGATACAGAAGCCTGAAGGCACACACTCAGCGACTCAGGAACAGCTTCTTCCCTCTGCCATCCGATTCCTAAATGGACATTGAAGCTTTGGACACTACCTCACTTTTTTTTAAATATACAGTATTTCTGTTTTTGCACATTTTTTCAATCTATTCAATATACGTAATTGATTTACTTGTTTATTTATTATTATGTTTTGTTTTATTTATTATTATTTTTTTTCTCTCTGCTGGATTATGTATTGCATTGAACTGCTGCTGCTAAGTTTACAAATTTCATGTCACATGCCAGTGATAATAAACCTGATTCTGAATACCCAAGTAGAAATTCCATTCCTCCCACATTTCGCAAGCTAAATTAATGAGGGTAGCATAAATTGAAATAAAGTTTTCAATCCTTCAACTCAGTGAGAACAAGCATTGAATATTTGAACTAAGCACCAGATTTTTGATTTTTGAGATTTTTGACAGCAAAACGATCAAGTCTAAAATATACAACAGTACACCACAGGAACAGGCCCTTCGGCCTACAATGTTGTGCCAAACTAAGTAAACTAGTAACTAAATGCCAAATTAAATAAACTATTCCATCTGCTTACACATTGTGCATATTCCTCTGCTTTCTGCACATCCTGTGCTTACTTTCGAGCTTCTTAAATGCCTCTATCATATTTGCCTCCATTACCTCCCCTGGCAGTGCATTCCAGACACCAACCAGTCTCTGTAAAAATAAAAATTCTTGCCCCACACATCTTTGAATTTTGCCCCTTTCACCTTAAATGCATTTCAGCCCAAAGAAAAATATACTGACTCTCTATTATACGCCTCTCATAACCTTACAACTTCTATCAGGTCACTGTTCAGCCATCATCACTTTTTGGAAACAACCAGTTTACCCAATTTCTCCTTGTAGCACATGCCCACTAATCCAGATTCTACATGTATAACAAAATATTAAAATTATTAGCTGTATCCCATGAATTGGGGAATTCTACATAATGTGGTGAAATATTTGATTTTCCATTCTGTATTTGCATCCACAATCTCCCACTTTGTATAAGGATTCAATGGGTCATCCATATGAAGTTGATGTAACTCAATGCTGGACAAAGAAGCTTGAGAGATGTGGCTTCTCCACTTGTGGTGAAGATTTTCAGCTAGCAGCTTTTGATCAGTTCCCTACATTAAGTTCACAGCCTCAAAATATAAGGACATCCCTTTAGAATAAAGACAAGGAAGAATTTCTATAGCCAGAGGGTGATGTTTCTGTGGAATTCATTGCCACACATGGCTGTGGAGACCAAGCATTTGGTATATTTAAATTGGAGGTTGATAGGTTCTTGATTAGTAAAGGCATCAAAGGTTACAGAGAGAAGGCAGGAGAACAGGGTAGAAGGGGAAAAGAAATCAGCCATGATCAAATTCAGGAGCAGACTCAATGGACCAAAAGGCCTAACCCTGCTCCTACATCTTATGGATTGACTCTGCAGGTTGTTATTTCAACATAATAAGGATAGGAACACACCTAACGTGGGTTAGTTGTGTACAGTTTCTGTCATACTTATGTTAAGGTGGCATTTGAGGCAAGGGACATTTACTTGCACCAACAACATCAGCACAAGCAAGACCAGGTGTATTGTGTATGGATGACCCATAAATGTAAAGAAGCTGCTGGCTGAACTGTCAACTGTATTCAGCTGCTGAAAGTGCAAGGACCAGCACAACTGTACATAATGTCTGCTCCTGCATTTGATCATGGCTGATTTCTTTTCCCTCTCTACCCTGTTCTCTTGCCTTCTCCCTGTAGCCTTTGATGCCTTTACTAATCAAGAACCTATCAACCTCAACTGCACATAATGTGTTGTCTCTGTATCACTAATACCAGGTAGTTTATTTATGTTGGGTCTTACAGTTTTCTAGCAACAGTCCCCACATACGTGAAGCTCAGAGCCAGTGCACATACAAGTCAACATGGGCAGCTATCATGGTAATTTATTTTCCCAACTGCAGTTCTATTACTGCTTCACACTGTTTTGGTGAAAGTTCAAGCAAACATACTTTGCTGGGTTGGGCTCTCAGTACAAACACCAACTGCTCTACTGAAATAGATACTGTGTTTGCCTGGGTAAGCAAATTTTCAGCTGGAGATTGACGATGTCAGTAACGTCCAGATTAATGAAGCAGGGGGAAGCACAGAGTCATGGGGAAGTCCATATTAAGCTACAATGATCTCCAAGCTGTATTCAGAACTGTTCAGATAACAGATCTGACCCTGATGTGCCCCTTCCCCAGATTAATAATTGTTATTAACCACATCTGCACAATTATATTCTAATCAACATCAATAGCATGGACGTCCAGAGACATCCTCTGGAGAAGAAAATTAGTGATCAAGTACTGAATTAGCAGGCATCAAAACTGCCTTCCATGGCCTATCCCACTGACGTGCATGCCAGTCCTGTAATGCCAATCTAATCTTATTTCTATTCTTCAAACACACAAAATTTAAAATTATTTAAGTATAAAACAGGCTTTAATTTTCAGTTTTTTTTTACTACAATTTGGGGAAATTTTACTGATCAATAGAAATCACTAAATAAACAAAATAAAAACAGTTCACTATATAATCATCCAGATTGTTGATACAGATGATAAACAACAATGCAGAGCACAGCTCTCTGCAACACACTATTAGTCACAAGCTTCAAGTCAGAGAGGGAACTATCTCCTACCACTTCCTAGATTCTCCTACAAAGCCAATGTTGAATCAAATTTATTACCTCATCCTGAATGGCAAATGGCTGTACCTTCTTGACCAACCTCCCATGTGGGACTTGGTCAAAGGCCTTGTTAAAGAGCATGTAGACAACATCCACTTCCTTTCCTTCATCAACTTTCCTGATAATCTCTTTGAAAAACTCTATAAGATTGGGTAGACATAACTGAAAAGGCACAAAGTCACAATGACTATCCTTAATCAAGCCCTGTATTGAAATACAGTGGATTCCAATTAACTGGGACACATGGGGATCAGTACATTCTGAACCAATTAAGTGGCTGCCCCAATTAGCTAGAGTTTCATGGAAATAGTTAAAAGGCTATAAAAATACAAACTACTATTTCACTATACTTAAATGGAAAACAGAACAAATTAGAACACTACCAATACTACTACAGTATAATAAAAATGTGTGTTTGTTTCAAATAGCTATCAACTATGGAATTTGAAGTTCAGAAGTTCAAGGTTTAAAGTAAAATTCATTACCAGAGTACATACATGTCACCACATACAACCCTGAGATTCTTTTTCCCGCGGGCATACTTAACAAATCTATAGAATAGTAACTGTAAACTGTAAACACCAGGAACTGTAAACTGTAAACAAACTGTACAAATACAGATAATAAATAAACAGCAATAAATAACGAGCATGAAATAACACTATAACTGAATCCTTAAATGAGTGTAGCTATCCCCTTTTGTTCACAAGCCTGATGGTTGAGGGGTTGTAACTGCTCTTGAACCTGCTTGTGCAAGTCCTGAGGCACCCGTGCCTTCTACCTGACGGCAGCAGCGAGAAACAAGCATGGCCTGGGTGGTGAGGATCTTTGATGATGGATGTTGCTTTTCTACGGTAACATTTCATGAAGATGTGCTCAGTGGTTGGGAGGGCTTTACTTGTGATGTACTGAGCCAAATCCACTACATTTTGTAGGATTTTCCACTCAAAGGCATTGTGTTTCCATACCAGGCCATGACGCAGCCAGTAAGCACACTTTCCACCACACATCTATTAAAGTTGACCGAGGTTTCCAATGACATGCCGAACTTCCACAGACTCCTGAGGAAGTAGATGTGCTGTCAGGTTGCTTCACAGTATTTATATGATGGGTCCAGGACAGGTTCTCTGAGATAGTGACACCCAGGAATTTAAAGTTACTGACCCTCTTCATCTCTGATCCTCTGATGATTACTGGCTCATGGACCTCTGGTTTCCCTTTCCTGAGGTCTACAATCAGATCCTTGGTCTTACTGACAGAGTGAGAGGTTGTTGTTATTACACCACTGAGACAGGTTTTCAATCTCACTCCTGTATGCTGATTCATCTCCACCTTTGATACAGTCCACAACAGTGGTGTCATCAGCAAATTTGTATATGGTGTTGGAGCTGTACTTAGCCACAGTGTACACTGCATGTCTGTTTGATTGGTGCAGATAATGACTATGTTCATACAATGCTTTCGATGATTGCATCCTCCAAATTTCCATTTTCATTGTAGCAATCAAGATGACTGTCATTATCTTCATATTTGTCATGGTTCCTAACTTGCTGAAGAGGTGAAATTGTTTTATTTTCACCCTTGCTCATTTCTAGCATCTCCAAACCTGAATGCTTGAAATTGCAGTGAGCAAAACAGTTCTGAATTGTCTCTCTGTTTATTTATTAACTATCAGTGACAAAAATCACTGCTCTTTGAACAGAAACACAGACAACTAACGCTATTTAAAAATTATTCACTCTAAGCACGTGTAGTATCTAAAGGCCACACAAGGGCACACAACTGATGCTGGTTAGAAACTGTCTAATAACGGTCTCCTGTCTCAATTAAGGGCATAGTATTCCAAATAAATGAAGGGAATCCCAGCTATTTTCTGTATTAGTATTGTTCTTTAAGTGTCAACTCAATTAACTGGCTGCCCCGATTTACCAATGGCCCAATTAACCAGAATCAGCTGTACTTGTATATCCAGTTCCTAAGAATACCTTCCAATAACTTTCCCACTACTGACGCCAGGCTCACTGGCCTATTCTTGGAGCCTTTGTTGATCAGTGGAACAACACTAGCCATGCTCCAGTCCTCTTCCACCTCTCCCGTGGATTAGGGCATTTTAAACACCTCTGCCAGGACACTGGCTGGTAATTTCTGTACCAGCTTCCCACAAGGTTCAAGGGGTCACCTTATTAGGTCCTGTGGATTTATCCATCTTAAATTGCTTCAAGAAAGCAATCACCTCTTCTTCTGTATTCCATAGATGGTTCATGACCCTAATGCTGCTTTGCTTCAGTTCTTAGACTCTGTGCCATCTCCCAAGTAAATATAGGTGCAAAAAAATCCACTTAAGACCTCCTCCATCTCTTTCAGCACCATGCATAGATGATCATCCTGATTTTCAAGAGGACAAATGTTGTTCCTTTCTGCCCTTTTGCTCATAATATATCTGTAGAAGCCCTTGGGATTCTCCTTCACCTTATCTGCTACAGCAGCTCATGCCTTCTTTTAGCGTTCTTGATTTCCCTCTTAAGTATTCTCTTGCATTTCTTATGCTCCTCAACTATCTCATTTGTTCCTACCTGTCTATACCTGCTTTGCACCTTCTTTTTCTTAACCAGGTCCTCACTATCTTTCGAAAACCCTAAACCTGTTATCCTTGCCTTTCATTCTGACAGGAACATACAAACTTTGAACTCTCAAATTTCACTCTTGAAAGCCTCCCACTTAACAAGTACACCTTTGCCAAAAAAACAACCTGCCCCAATCCTTTCTGATGCCATCAAAATTAGCCTTTCTCCAAGCTAGAATCTCAATCCAAGGACCAGTCCTGTTTTTCACCAAAACGGCAGGTTGAGTCAATGATAAGGAAGGCAAATAAAACGTTAATACCCATTTTGAGAGAACTAAAATGTAAAAGCAAGAATGTAATGCTAAGACTTTATAAGGCATTGGTCAGACTGCATTTGAAGTTTTGGGCCCCTTGTCTTCAAAAATATGTGCCAACATTGGAGAGGGTCCAGAGGAGGTTCACAAGAATGATTCTGTGAGTGAAAGGGTTAACATATTTGGAGATTAACAGATCTGAGCCTGTACTCCCTGGAGTTTAGAAGAATGAGGGGGGGGATCGCACTGAAACCAATCAAATATTGAAAGGCCGAGGTAGAGTGGCTGTGGAAAGGATGTTTCCTATACTGGGTGAGTACAGGACCAGAGAGCACAGCCGCAGAATAGAGGGGCCACCATTTAAAACAGAGATGAGGAATAATTTTTTTAGCCAGAGGATGGTGAATTTATGGAATTCATTACTACAAACAGCTGTGGAGGAAAGTCATTGGATATATTTAAAGCAGAGGTTGACAGGTTCTTGTTTAGTCAGGACATCAAAAGTTACAGGGAGAAGGCAGGAGAATGGGGTCGAGAAGAATAATAGATCAGTCATGATGGAATAATGGAACAATTTCAAGGGGCTAAATGGTCTTATGGACGCAGGAGGGAAGTGTTAGATTGATCTGGTAGTAGGTTAAAATGTTGACACAAGACCGTCAGTCGAACAGCTTGTAGTGTGCTGTAGTGTTCAATGTTCAATGTCATCTTCAATTCCTCTGCAAAATCTTCACTTCCTTTCACATACTCCCACACATCTTTTGGTTTCTGCTCCATTTCTGCCCATGCTTCCCCTCCGCCCCATCACCTTCGGTTAACTACCTAGCACATCGCACAGTCAAATGGGAATGGTGAGAAGTCTCCGCGCATGTCTCACAAGGCATATTCAACATTTTAAAGCAAAATGCGAGGTCTGCATGGTTGATATATACTCCAGGTAGGAAGCTTTAACAGTGGGAAAAAAATCTAAAAATTATTTTCAAAGTAGGCCCTCAGGGTGTTTTATTCATATTTGGTTTGTTAAAAATATTCAAGCCCAGTCCTTCCCTCTGTATTCTGCAGAGACCCATAAACCTCAGCATGTGTTCTCCTCGGCCTCACAAACTCTGTGTTCCCCAAAGTTAGCACTGAGCGTTTGGCTGACTTCAAGAGCTCTGGAATTGCTCCCCTAATCTCTCCAACTGTTTATTAAAGTGATCACTCGAACTAATCTCTGACTACATTTCTGTTCACCCAGCCACGTCATCCTTATGTAGCTCAATGTCAAATTTACTTTATACTTTATTGTCACCAAACAATTGATACTAGAATGTACAATCATCACAGCGATATTTGATTCTGAGCTTCCCGCTCCCTGGATTACAAATCGATAGTAACTATTAAACATTTAAATTATAAATCATAAATAGAAAATAGAAAAATGGAAAGTAAGGTAGTGCAAAAAAACCGAGAGGCAGGTCCGGATATTTGGAGGGTACGGCCCAGATCTGGGTCAGGATCCGTTCAGCAGTCTTATCATGGTTGGAAAGAAGCTGTTCCCAAATCTGGCCGTACGAGTCTTCAAGCTCCTGAGCCTTCTTCCAGAGGGAAGAGGGACGAAAAGTGTGTTGGCTGGGTGGGTCGTGTCCTTGATTATCCTGGCAGCACTGCTCTAACAGCGCACAGTGTAAAGTGAGTCCAAGGACGGAAGATTGGTTTATGTGATGTGCTGCGCCATGTTCACAATCCTCTGCAGCTTCTTCCGGTCTTGGACAGGACAACTTCCATACCAGGTTGTGATGCATCCTAGAACAATGCTTTCTACAGTGCATCTATAAAATTTAGTGAGGGTTTTAGGGGACAGGCCAAATTTCTTTAGTTGTCTCAGGAAGTAAAGGCTGGTGGGCCTTCTTGGCAGCGGACTCTGCTTGGTTGGTCCAAGTCAGGTCATTTGTGATATTGACCCTGAGGAACTTAAAGCTTTTGACCTGCTCCACTTGCGCACCACCGATGTAAATTGGGTCGTGCCGTCCGCTCCTCCTTCTGAAGTCAACAACCAATTCCTTTGTCTTGCTGACGTTGAGGGATAGGTTATTGTCTTCGTACCATGCCACCAGGTTCTTAATTTCCTCTCTGTACTCAAACTCATTATTACCCGAGATACAGCCTACAATTGTTGTGTCATCAGCAAACTTATATATTGAGTTCGACAGAAACAATCATGGGTGTACAGCGAGTACAGCAGGGGGCTGAGTACACAGCCTTGTAGGGCACCGGTGCTCAGAGTGATTGTAGAGGAGAGCTTGTCCCCTATTTTTACAGCCTGGGTCCTGTCTGTGAGGAAGTTGAAGATCCAGCTGCAGATCTGAGTGCTAAGGCCCAGGTTCCGGAGCTTAGGAATCAGTTTATTTGGAATGATGGTATTAAAGGCAGAGCTGTAGTCAATGAAAAGGAGCCTTACGTATGCGTCTTTATTCTCCAGGTGTTCTAAGGAGGAGCGTAGGGCCAGAGAGATGGCATCTGCCATTGACCTGTTGCTCCGGTAGGTGAATTGCAAAGCGTCAAGGTTGACTGGTAGGCTGTGGTTGACGTGTGCCATAACCAATTGCACTTCATAGCAATTGATGTCAGAGCCACAAGTCAATAGTCATTCAGGCATGCCAACTTGCTCTTCTTTGGCACTGGGATTATTGTTGCCTTCTTAAGACATGAGGGGATCTTAGACTGAAGCAAGGAGTAGTTGAAGATGTCAGCAAACACTCCAGCTAGCTCGCTTGCACAGACCCAGAAAACCTATCCCAGAGAACCCGTCCTTGTTAAATCTCCTGCCAAGGACTCCAGTACATCTGGTGTTGAAGTAACTACACAAAGGCAAGTGTGTCAAACGATATCACCACCCATCTTGCATTGACATGAGAGTAAAATATCGCCTCACCTCCTGATTGAACTTGCAGTTCAAGGTACACCAACCGATCTGCATAAGCCCCTGAGAGGAGATCAAGACTTCATACATCCACTTGCCTGTGATACAAGAATGAAAGGACAAGGTGAGCTGGATATCATAACAGCAGCAAATAAAGCATGCAGGATTTACATCTTGTCACAAGTCACACATATGTATTAGACCTTTGCAACATAATCTCAAACTGTAGAATAACAGCTGTCTGTAAATGACTCAAAAACATGGAATCAATGTAGATGTTGTAACTGAAAACTGGAAAGAGAAAATTGATGAACCGAATTCCTATCTAGACAACTATTTTGTTTTTTTTCTAATACAAGTTACAATGTGGGGTAATAGCAGGCATAAATGAAAAATTTGATTTAAAAAATGATATTCATTTTTACTTAGCTCGCTGCAGTTCACTCTCTATTTCCCTGTGCTGCTTAAAGTTCACTGACCTAAAAACTATCAGCCATATCTTCCCCTTGCCACCACTCTATGCATTTTGCGGGAACCACTTACTTTGTGACTCCCTGGTCTGCACTGCAATTCCACCCCCCCCCCCCATCACCACCACTTCCTGAAACCCACAGCACTTTCCCATGTAGTTGGAGTAGATGTAACACCTACCCTTTCAGATCTTCCCTTCAGACCATCCAATCAGCCGAACAATCACTCCAGCTACAACAGTGATTCTTCCAACCTAGTGTACTGCAATCAATGCACACAATGGGATCACCTCTACACTGGAGGTCAAACACAAATTGTAGGCTCACTGTACAGAGCACCTGAGTTCAGTCCGCAGGGGTGATGCAGAGCTTCCTGTTACATGCCACCTTAATTCTCATTCCCACTCCCCTTCTACCTGTCTGTCTGTCCGTGGTGTTTTCCACTGCCATAATCAAGCCCAACAAGAAAAAAATATCTTCTTTTCTGTCTTGGCAATTGAAACTTTTTGCAACAAACTTTTAATTCTCTGACTTCAGGCAAACTGCTCTCCAATTATTTCTCACCCCATTCTTTTAACTGCCTTACTAATGGTCAGTACTCGTGGGTCTTATTAGCTGATCTGTCTTAACTTACTGCCATATGGTCTTTACCTTGCACATTAGCCCTCCCCTTTAGCTCTACAATGAAAACTATAACTCCTACACTTTTCCCACAGTTTGAAGAAAGTCACTGATCCCAAAGTATTGACTGGTTTCTCATTCCATAGATTTTGCTTAACTGCCCAACTACTTCCAGCACATTTGTACCAATCCATCGTTGATGGCATCAAGCTTTGAGTAGTATTGGAACTGCACTCACTAAAGAAGCTTGTTCCTCTGAGTACCTGGTTTGTGTTGCTGATGGTGAAAAGGCTTGGGGATGACTGAGATCTCAACCTGCTTTTGCAGCCACAATTAGATTGATCCATAAGACCATGAGGCATAGGAGCAAAATTAGGCCATTTGGTCCATCGAGTCTGCTCTGCCATTCAATCATGGCTGATCCTTTTTTTCCCTCCCCAGACTTCTCCCCATAACCTTTGATGCCATGTCCAATAAAGAAATCATCAAACTCTGCCCTAAATACACCGAGTGATCTGGCCTCTACAACTGCCTGTGGTAACAAATTCCACAATTTCACCAGCCTCTGGCTAAAGAAATTTCTCCACATCTCTGTTTTAAATGGACGCTCCTCTTTAAGATGTAGGGGCAGAATTAGGCCATTCAGCCATCAAGTCTGCTCCACCATTCCATCATGGCTCATCCTGGATCCCACACAAGCCCATACACCTGCCTTCTCGCCATATCCTTTGATGCCCTGACCGATCAACTTCTGTCTTAACTATATGCATGGACCTGGCCTCCCCCACAGTCTGTGGCAGAGCATTCCATAGATTTACTATTCTCTGGCTAAAATAATTCCTCCTTTCCTCTGTTCTAAAGGGTCAACCCTCAATTTTGAGGCTGTGACCTCTAGTTCTGGATACCCCCACCATAGGAAACATCCTCTCCACATTCACCCTATCTAGTCCTTAATCCTTTCAACATCTGGTAGGTTTCAATGAGATTCCTCCCCCCCCCACCCCACCCCGCATTCTTCTCAATTCCAGTGAGTACAGGCCCAAAGCTACCAAATACTCCTCATATGTTAAACCCTTCATTCCCGGGATCATCCTCGTGAACCTCCTCTGGACTCTGTCCAATGACAATACATCCTTTCTGAGATAGGGGCTCAAAACTGTTGACAATACTTCAAGTGCGGCCTGACTAGTGTCTTATAAAGCCTCAGCATTATCTGCTTGCTTTTATATTCTATTCCCCTTGAAATAAATGCCAATATTGCATTTGCCTTCTTTACCACAGACTCAACCTGCAAATTAATCTTCTGAGAGTCTTGCACAAGGATTCCCAAGTCCCTTTGCACCTCTTGATGTTTAAACCTTCTTTCCATTTAGATAATAGTCCACACCAAAATGCTTTATCGTACATTTCCCAACACTGTTTCCATCTGCCACTTTTTTGTCCAATCTTCCAATTTGTCTAAATCCTGTTGCAATTGTATTGCATCCTCAGCACTACTTACCCCTCCACCTACCTTTGTATCATCTGCAAACTTTGCCACAAAGCCATCATTTCCATTACCTAAATCATTGACAAACCATGTGAAAAGGAGTGGTCCCAATACTGACCCCTGAGGAACACCACTAGTCACAGGCAGCCAACCAGAAAAGGCCCCTTTTATTCACACTTGCTGCCTCCTGTGGCTGTGAATCTTGTCCTAGACTCCTCCAGCATAGGAAACATCCTTTCCACTTTTACTCTGTCTGGGCCATTCAACATTTGAAAGGTTTCAATGAGATGCCCTCCTTATCCTTCTAATTTCCAGTGAGTACAGACCCAGAGTTATCAAACGTTTCTTATATGATAACACTTTCATTCCTGGAATTATCTTATGAACCTCCTCTGAACCCTCTCAAATGCCAGCATATTATTTCTGAGATGAGGAGACCAAAACTGTTCACAATACTCAAGGTGAAGCCTCACCAGTGTTTTATAAAGCCTCAACATCACATCCTTGCTCATATTCAGGACCTCTTGAAATGGATCCTAACATTGCATTTGCCTTCCTCACTACCGACTCAACTTGCAGGTTAACCTTTAGGGTATTCTGCACAAGGACTCCCAAGTCCCTTTTTATCTCAGATTTTTGGATTTTCTCCCCATTTAGAAAATAGTCTGCACATTTATTTCTACTACCAAAGTGCATGACCATGCATTTTCCAATATTGTATTTCATTTGCCACCTTCTTGCCCAATCTCCTAATCTGGCTAAATCCTTCTGCAGCCTACCTGGTTCCTCAACACTACCTGCCCCTCCACCGATCGTCGTATCACCTGCAAACTTGATAACAAAGCCATCTAATTCAATCATCTAAATCATTGATATATGGCATAAAAAGAAGCGGTCCCAACACCGACCCCGGTGGAACACCAACATCCAGCTGAGTTCTGGTCAGTAATAACTCACAGGACATTGATGGTGGTGGTGAAGATCGTAGTGATGGTGGGGGGGGGGGGGGGGGGGCGGAGTTCATAGGCAATGCCAATAAATGTCCAGCCTAGACCATTGTCCCCCTCCCTTTGGATATGGTCATTGTCTGGAGTGAATGCGAATAGCCATTCATTAACATGACTAGATCCTATGCTGTGCAGCCAATGGCTGCTTAATTTCCTGAAGAGTTACGAATGGAATTGAAAATTCTGTAATCATTAATAAACCTCCACTTCCGACTTTGTGATTAAAGGAAATTTATTGACAAAGTGTCTGAAAATGGTTGGGCCCAGGTTACTGCCCAAGGAAGTTCTCAGCTAGAATGACAAGAATTCCAACAACTACTGGGACAGATTGAAGCAGGGGGTTATTGTGGGGAGAATAAAATTGGATTAGATTAGAATTAGGTGCTGAACAGACATAGCAAAATGGTCACTGGTGAACAGAGTTGATGAGCAAGTGCTGCTTGGAAGCACTGCCAAGAATAACTCATGAGCGGTAATGAGCTGGAATGGATTTGTCCTGCTTTGTGTGAACAAGATGTACCTCGGCAATTCTGCACATTGTCAAGTGGATGTCAACACTGTAACTGTACTAGAACAGCCTGGGTGAGAGTACAGCCAGATCTGGAACACTAATCTTCATTACCATGGCTAGGATGCTTCATAATCTTCAAATCTTTGTAATCTTCAAATCTTCATTACCACGGCTAGGATGCTTCATAATCTTTCCTGCATTGGTGCTAACAACTTTATACTGAATTCATGGAGTGAATAAAATTGAATGGCGACCTGTTTCCAAGATGGTTGGAAACTTGGGATTATTTAAAATCTACATTAATAATTTTGATGTACTGTATTACAATTGTCCTGCCATCCAGACTTAAATGCATGAGAAATTACAGAAGATACAAAGGGGTAAAGGGAGATTAAGAAAAAGGCGAGGAATTGACACGCAAATACAATGTTGCTTATAGACAATACACTCATATTGGGAGGAAGAACAGAAAGACTCTATTAAAGGGCAACTACTAAACATTGGCATTGAATGAGATTCGAGTGCTCCCTGCATACACACCACAAATACAGGTGCAGTTTTTAATGCATGGAGCAGATGAACAAGAGGAAGGAAACTCTGCTGTTATATAGGACTTATGTGAGACTACACTTGGGAATACATACTTACTCTGAGGCAGAGGTAAGGCTTACTGGGTTGACTTCTGGGAAGTGGAGAAGCCAATTAAAAAACATCAAGTACAAAGGAAAATGTGGCTGGGTTTTAGAAGAAAGAAAGATATAACTAAGGGGCTATACTGGGTGTGTACTACAATATAATTTTCCTTAAATTGTTTGTCCAGAAATAAGGGCCATAGAGTTTCAAGAGGTCTTTCAGGTCTAAAATTCAAAGTTCAAAGTAAATTTATTATCAAAGTACATATATGTCACCATACACAACCCTGAGGTTCATTTTCTTGCGGGCATACTCAATAAACCCATGAGAGAATTACTGAAAGTCTACACTAACTTGGGTGTTCAATCAGTGAGCAAACAACAACAAACTGTAAATACAAAAAGAAATAATAATAATAAATATGTAAGCAATAAATATCGTGAGTATGAGATGAGTCCTTGAAAGTGAGTCCATAGGTTGTGGGAACATTTCAATGATGAGGGCAAGTGAAATTATCCCCTTTGGTCCCACAGCATGATGGCTGAGGGGTAATAACTATTCCTGAACCTGGTGGTGTGAGTGCTGAGGCTCCTGTACCTTCTTCCTAATGGCAGCAGCGAGAAGAGAGCATGGTGGATGTTCCTGATGATGGATACTGCTTTCCTGAAACAACGCTTTGTGTAGATGAAGCCTTTACCAGTGATAAACTAGGCTGTATCACTACTTCATGTAAGAGTTTCCATTCAAGGGCATTAGTGTTTCCATACTAGGCTGTGATTCAGCCAGTCAATATACTCTCCAACACATATCTATAGAAGTTTATCAAGGTTTTAGATAACATGCCGAATCTTCGCAAACTCTGAAGGAAATCAAGGCACTGCCATGCTTTCTTTGTAACTGCACTCCTGACTGGGCCCACGAGGAATATGAACATACTAACAGACTGCTAGCTTTGGGAATCCTTGAGAAATACATATAATGACAGTTGTTTTTAATCCAAGAACATGTGAGAATTAAAATGGAAAGTGGAACTGAGGAGGATTATCTGATATGATCTTGATGAGTGCCAGACCAGTCGTGCCGTAGGTACTCAGATCTCTTATGTTATCAGCCAGTAAATTCAGAGATGCTCAGAGGACAGACTGAGGGAGTATTTATCTCAGTGAGTTATAATGTTGGTACATTTTACTATGGTAGATGGGGGCAAGGCAACGGAAACGAAGGATGAGAATTTTACAACCAAAATACTATTTAATTGAGAAACAGTGTAAATCGCAAAGGGAAGTCTTAACGAGTGAATATGATGGGTAGTTTGGACATGGATAGCAGAACTTGGATGATATTGTTTAAAGGTCATCTAGTTTGCAGAAAGGGGGAGTTTGGCCAGAGGTGCACTAGATAAAATCAACCTGAGGTAATTAAAGTATGGGCAAGGATTTTAGCAACTGATGAGTTGGGGGAGGCAGGGGGAGTTAAATGGTCTTATAGTGGTGGAGATTGGTGGTCTCAGCAATAACATGGATCTGTAGCCTCGAACTCTCTACAGAATCAGATAAGAACATCAAAATTGGAAGAGACTGATTAGCCACTCTAGCTAGGTAGCTGAGTTTATGGACATTGTGTAATGCAGCATGCAAACAGGCCTTTGGCCCAAATTGTCCATACCAGCCTTCAATTTGTTTGTATTTGGCCCTATCCCTCTTACCCCTGTACTTTTCCAAATGTCTTTTAAGCGTTGTTATTGTACTTGCCTCAAACACTGTTTCTGGTAACTCATTCTATACACTCACAACCCACAACCTATGGACTCACTACAGGGATCCAGTGTCAGATCATTTTGAGAGCGAGGCAGGACCATCACTCACCTTTGTACACACACGAGGTGGCTCTGATTGAGCTAAAATTACTGTGGCCAACAACCTAAAAAAGGAGAAAAACAGAGCAAGTGCCATAATTATTCCTCAGCTACAAAAGGGAGGGTTACAGTAATCTCAAAGTAACTCTTTACATTCATGAAATAAAATGCAGGAATACTCAGGGGAACATTGAAAGTGGCAGTGAAGGAGTAGCAGTGTGGTCAGTCTGAATCTGAGGGCATGGCTCTGCCTCAGAATAAAGGGAGTGATATGAGAAGGAATTCCTTCAGCCAGAGGTTGGTGAATCAGTGGAATTCGTTGCTACAGAGGGCTATGGAGGACAATCATTAAGTGCATTTAAAGCAAACAGGTTCTTAATTGTTAAGAGGGCTAAGGGTTACTGGGAGAAGGCAGAAAAATGGGGTTGTAGAAAACATCAGTCATGGAGCAGACTCACTTGGTCAAATGGCCTAATTCTGCTCCTTCAAAGATTCAGTGCAAAAGAATGGGTGGTAGAAACCTCAGCAAGCATCTGTAACTAAGAATGACCAAGACCAGCAAATGCGGTAAAATTTAAATAAAGGTCACATCTGAGCTATGTTATTAGCTCAGACCAAGAAAAACATCTTCAAAGTCACTCCACGTTGAGTCAGCTAATCTCAGCTGTGAAATCTAAGTTGCCAGTGCCATTTCTACTCAGCGACTATAAACCTCTCTTCTGCATCCTCCCCAAAATACAAGCATGTGAACCCTGGAGGAGAGCCAGATTTTAGTCAACATGATTTGCAGCATATTCAAAGAGCAGACCATTTGCTGCCAAATCAGATGGAGGAATAACAGGCACATTCACTACTTGTGAAACTTATTTTTTTCTCATGACGGGGAGATAGCTGTACAAGTATGCATTGGTGGTCAGTCTCACTCCACAACTTATTTCCCTGTAACCTATTCTACCTCATATTCCCACTGCTTCCAGTCCGATTCTCCTACCAGTCATGTACACCAGTTGTAATTTATGTAACCAATTGATCTAGTAACCCACAAACAAGAGAAAATCTGCAGATGCTGGAAATCCAAGCAACACACACAAAATGCTGGAGGAACTCAGCAGGCCAGACAGCATCTATGAAAAATGTACTTTTTACCCCATAGATGTTGCCTGGCCTGCTGAGTTCCTCCAGCATTTTGTGTGTGTTGAACTAGTAACCCACACATCTTCAGGATTGGGGAGGAAACCAGAGCACCCAGATGAAATTCATGCCATCATAGGGGGAGCATGCACTATCCACAAGACAGTAGATCAGGTCAGGTAGATCACTAGAGCTGAGGCCGCAGCAATACCTGCCACACTACCATGCTGCCACATGACCTCAACAAGAAATTCAAGTCCATCAGAGGGAAAATTAGCAAATCATTGCATAACTAACGTTCTGCCTCTTTTAAGCCAAAGAACTATAGGCCGGTGAGCCTCACATCAGTAATGGAGAAGTTATGGCAGGGAATTTTGACAGACAGAATTAATTTACATTTGGAAAGGCTAAGATGGATACGAGATTGTTGGGTTTGTGCCTGGGAAATTGTGTCTTAGAAATTGGATCAAGTTTGTTTTTGAAGAGCTGATCAAAAGGATTGGTAAGGGCAA
Source organism: Mobula birostris (assembly GCF_030028105.1). Taxonomy (NCBI): domain Eukaryota; kingdom Metazoa; phylum Chordata; class Chondrichthyes; order Myliobatiformes; family Myliobatidae; genus Mobula; species Mobula birostris. Next base: position 61,784,971 of record NC_092385.1, read on the forward strand.
GACTGTCAACATTAACTACTTGAACTTTAACAAGGCTTTTGATAAGATATTGCATGGCAAGGTGATCCAGGGTGAGCTTGCTAACTAGTTACAAACTTAGCTTAGTGGAAAGAGTCAGAGGGTGATAGTGAACGGTCATTTTTTTCAGATTGGAGGCCTGTGATCAATGGTATGCCACAAGATCAGTGCAGGGTTCTTTGAGGTTTGTCATGTACATTAATGATTTGGATGAGAAAGTAAGTGATTTGGTTTTCAAGTTTGCAAATGCACTCAAACTTGGTTGGGGGACACATTGATGAAATTATCTAACATACAACAGATCAACTGGCAAAGTAGGCAAAGGAATGACAGAAGGAATTTAACTCAGACAAGTGTGCACTGATGCATTTATGCATCTTGGGAAGTTAAGCTACAGCAAGGCGTACATAGTGGGGGCCTGGGGAATTCTACGGAACAAAGAGATCTTGGGGTACAAATGCATATTCCTTGAAAATGGAAACACAGGTAGACAGGATGATAAAGAAGGCATATGGTGTGTTTCAAAGCACTAAATACAAGAATAGGAACGTCTTGCTCCATTTGCACAATACGTTGGTTGGGCCCACTTAAGGTATGTTGTTCCGATCACCATATTAGAGGAAAGACATGATCAAGCTTTGAGGTAATGAAAATATGGGTAAGGATTTTAGTTGGGGAGAGATATATGATCTTATGGAAAACATAATGGATGCAAATCACCTGTCAAGCTCAGTAACCAATATTAGATCACAGAAAACAGTATTTGATAGATAATTATTACACAGATGTCTGTTTATTTACTTTAATCGCTGAACCAAAAAGGGAAATGCAATTTCTAATAATTGAACTGCTCTATAAAACTGTTTTCAGGAATGTATAAGAAAACCCATTTTAGAAGATGGAGAAAGGATTCACAGGGGTGTTGCTTCAATTAAGGGCTTGAATATCAGGAGAAATTGGATGGACTAGATTTGTTTTCACTAAAGAGAAGAAAACTGTGAAGTGACACGATAGAAGTATATAAATTTATAAGAACTATAGATGGGGTAGATAGCCAATGCCTGTTTCCCATGGTATGGATGTTTTAAACTTAAGGTCATGGGTTTAAGGACCATCTTTAAAGAAGATTAATTTTTCACAGAGTAGCTAGAAGCTGGAATGAGTTGCAGGTGGTGGAGCGAACATCAACAACATACGAGGTACCTGGACGGGACATAGAGGATACGTAGACAAATAGGATAGGTATACAGGCATAATGGTAAGCTTAGACATGGTGGGCCAAAGGGCACGCTTCTATGCTTACAATTCAGATGTGTTTATCGAAAAATAGTGAAACGTCTCATTTGGGTTAACAACCAACATTCTCAAGGATGTGCTGAGGGCAGCCCACATGTGTCACCATATGCCAACATAACATATTCAGCAAAACAAAACAGAACACAACAAGCAAAAATAAAACAAATTCCTTTCCTCTCTCCCACAGAGCACAGAAATGGGCCTCTTGGCTCATCATGTCATGTAGAATTTAAGGAAAAAAATATGATGAAATGGAACAAATTGGCTTCATAACTTGTATTTAAAATCAGGAAGGTAATCTTGAAATAATTCTTTCAAGTACTTACCCCGAGTAAATCATCATCCACAAGCAGCAATCCCTCAAACCCACTGGTGTGATCCAGGACCACTGTGTCTGGGCCAAGACGCCCATCTACATTTTGATCTGAAATATAGAACCAACAATCCAACTGTCAGCAATTCAGTAAACTGACACTAATTACAAAAATATGAAATATAAAGATGGGTAGAGCACAGATATCTGAAAATGAATTAGCATTGCTATCTGATAAGCAGTTTGAGTGCAGGGTAGGACAAATTCTCAGGGATGGGTCCAGTCTGGAGGGATTCTGGTCATGCACATACAGTAGGGACCATAAAGTCTGACCCTGAAAATATTTAAAATTATACTCAAGATAAGCAACAACTAAAAAAGGGCAATGACTTAATTCTTAGCATTCCCAAATAACCTCACTGCCTGATGTACCAGACACAGAGATTATTTACATACCTAATTACAGTCAATAAGATTCCTCATTCTAACTAAGGCAGAGAAGGGCAGGATTGTGCTGACTGAATGATTTAGAAATATCTGTATGTCCCTGGCATCAGTCACTGGCCATAAAATGTTGCTTGATACCTTTTAGTTGGCTGTGTATACAGGCTTCACAGTACAACGCATAGTAACTTTAATCATTAAGTACAATACCATGTGAGATCTGTGAATCACTGCTGCTAGGGAATGGAGGACCACGGGACATTAGAAGGCTTCACTAAATCCATGTCATAATTCTGGCTCATCAACATGTCTCATCTCATGAGTTTGTCTTCCAAGTTGGCACTCCATCTTTTTAAGCCTGGTTGCTCAAGAATAGATAACTTCGAGAAACTAGATCAAAGGTACCATGAGATAGGAGCAGAATTAGGCCATCGGCCCATTGTGTGTGCTCCACCATTCTGTAAGCTAAACTGAAGAAGCTTTCCATGCCGATTACACTGCCTCCAGTAACAGCTGCTCACACCCTGCCCAACAAACCAGTTATTAAGAATAGGAAGTTTGTGCTCATTTAGCTTTTAATGTACTAACCCAATCCTGGCACACATTTAAAAGACTGTTTCAAATCAAGATTAACCAACCTTTCTACCCTGAAACTGACTCTCCTGAACAGGTGACCACTTATTTTTAAAATATAAAAACAGTCTAGTTTTGGCTGAGATACATGGGAAATAAAAAACCAGACAACTATCAAAATGGTTACTGAGATTTTATTGTCAGTAGATAACCTTCAAGGGAAAAAAAGGGAAAGCGTAATGAAAAATGAATAGGGCTAAAGGAGATCCTTTTCCACAAGAGGTAAGCACTATTGACAAAGTCATGATGTTTATAATGTTTATCCATCTTTAACCAACCTTACTAATGCACTTCAAATAATCATTAATACTGAACCACCTTGCTGTCGACCCAGGGTCACACTGAGCCAAACTCTGTTCAGGACTGCAGATTTCCTAGCTTGAAGGACATTACTGAAACAGATGGACTTTCACCACATTTACTTTTATCACCACTACTGATAGTGGCAATGCATTCCAGATTTATTTAATGAGTTGAATTTAATTTCACAGTTGTCATTTCGGGGGTTAAATTTTATAGAGATCATTCATTCAGGAATCTATCCTACAGCAGAGCTGTTGTCTTCTTAGAATTGCTGAGGAAAAGAAGATAAAGTTTACGAAGAGTATTAGAAACAAAAAGGGGAGGGTCATCCTCATGCAGCTATATTATAGAACTCCCAGTAGTCAGTGGGAACCTGACAAGCAGATGTGCTCAGAAATTGCTCAGTTGTAAGAATAATAGGATTGTATTAGTCGGAGATTTTGATTTCCCCAGCATTGACTGGACTGCCCAGAGTGTCAAAGGCCTGGATGAGGTGGAATACGTAAAATGTGTTCAGTAGTTTTCTAAGTCAACATACACAGGACCCTACTCAGAAGAGTTTAGGGAAGGAGGCAGGACAGGTAACTGATATGGCAGTTAATTGGCTCAGAGCTAGGAAACAGAGGGTGGTGGTGGAGGTTTGTTTCTTGGAATGGAGGCTGGCGACTAGTGATGTGCCGTAGGGGTCGGCGTGGGACCCCTGTTATTTGTTATTTATATTAATGATTTGGATTCAAATGTACAAGGCTTGATCAGTAACTTTTCAGATGACATGAAATTAGGTGTCCTGGATAGTTAATATTATTGTAGTTTACAGAGGGATATTGAGCAGGTCAGGAAAGTAGCCCAAGGAGTGATGCATTTTGGAAAGTCAAACCACATACCATGAATAGTAGGGCACTAGGGAGTGTAAAGGACCAGAGACATGTGCATAGTTCGTCAAAAGCGACATCATAGGTTGACATAGATTGACAAAGGCACTTAGCACATTGGCCTCCATCAGTCAGGGCTCAGAGTTGGGATATTATGCTACAGTCTATGAGTCTTTGGTAAAGCTGCACTTGGAATACTGTTATCAGAAAGATTGACAAGATGCTGCCAGGACTAGAAGGCCTGATTATAAGGAGAATTTGGTAGGCTAGGTCTTTATTCCTGGGAACTTGGGAGAATGCAGCAACCTTATAGGAATATTTAAAATTATGAAAGGCATAGATAAGGTAGATGATAACAGTTTTTTCCCCAAGGGTAGGGGAGCTCCAAACTAGGGGAGCAGAGGTTCAGGGTGAGAGGTGAAAAGGTTTAAAAGAGACCTGAGGAGCAACGCTTTCATGAAGGGGGTGGAAAGTATGCTGCCGGAAGTGGTTGAGACAGGTACAATAATGTCATTGAAGAAGCACTTGGATAGGTACCTGGAAGGACAGGGCTTAAAGGGTTAAGGGCCAAACGCAGGAAACTGGGGCTAGCTGGATGCACACTGTAGTCAGCATGGACTCACAAAGAGAAAGATTGATTTAAGAACCAGTGCATGGAGTGCAGGCAACAAGTCACAAGTCAAGAGTACGTGTTGTATAACAGACTTAAGTCAGAGTTCAGAATTTGAGGTCAGGGAGGGGTACTTTACAAACTGAAGAAAGTGACGTATAGGGAAGTAGGAAATGGCAGAAACACACAAAAAATACTGACTATAACTCTGAGGGAACTGTTATATACAAACCCATTTGCTTCCATTAAGACCACATCCCTCTATGCTTTGCCTATTTAAACATCTATCTAAATGCCTCTGAAACATAGATTCCAGCACCTTCTATGGCAATGAGTTCCAGATATTAAAACAGAATTTTAAAAAGCTTACCACTCAGGTCCCCTCTAAGTCTTGTTTCTCACCTTAAAACTATGCTTTGTTGTGTTTTATACCCCTATTGCGGGAAAATGATTTTGATCACCCACCTTACCTATGTTTACTATAAACTGAATTATTTCTGTCAAATTACACCTCAGTCTTCTCCATTCCAGAGAGTACAAGCCCAGTCTATCTAATCTCTTGCCATAACCAAAGTCCTCCAATCCAGGAAACACTCCGGCAATTCTCCTCTGCATGGTCTCTTGCACAAACACATGCGTCTTTTAGTGTGGCAGCCACTAAGTACTCAGAACCCTCAGTTTCTGAAGCAGGCACGCCACGTCACTTCTTCACCTGTACTGTCACTTTTAGGAAGCTGTGGGCTTGAACTCCTAGTCGCCTCAATATGTCTTCGGCTGCTATCATTTCCTGTATATGTTCCAGACCAACTGAACTTCCTAAAGTGCATTAGTTACCTTGCACTTGTTAGGATTATATTCCATCTTTCCACCCAGCTTTCCAAATAGATAGATAGATAGGTAGATAGATATACTTTATTAATCCCGAGTGGAATTTGGTTTCGTTACAGCCGCACCAACCAAGAATAGAGCGTAAATATAGCAATACAAAAAACCCCAACAATCAAACAACAAAATGCAAACTATGCCAGATGGAAAATAAGTCCAGGACCACCCTATTGGCTCAGGGTGTCTGACCCTCCACAGGAGGAGCTGCACGTTCGATGGCCACAGGCAGGAACGACCTCCCGTGCCGCCAAGTGTTGTATCACGATGGAATGTGGCCGAAGTCCAACAGAAAAAATGTTCAATATCCAGTCTGCAACCACGTTCCTCGATCGTAATATACCCCGGACCATCCGTTGTCAGCCAGAACAGTAAGCACCCAATTCCTTTATGCTTACCACTCTCAGTGCACTTCTGGTCAGCCAGAACGGTATTACCCACCGAACTCCTCTTCTCCAAAAGTCTCTGTTGTCTCGACCCGGTCCTCTTTCCTCGGCTTTGTGATCCCCCTCTGTGTGTTTTCCTCTGGATTTCAGCAGGGGTGTCCACCGCTCCATTTGCTAAGCCGGCCGGTGTTTGCTGGTCCGTGGAATACACAATGCGACCTTGCTTCTGTCCCGCGTGTTGGGATGTAACCATTTCCAGCGCTAAAGAAAACCCAAGTAAAACTCTCTCTACCAGCATGTTAGAGAGGGTGCAGCTTCAATGTGTTACCGTGAGAAAAAAAATACAAAAATAACGTAAAGTAAAGTAAGAATAGATTGGAACAGCCGTACCAGGCTGCATGCACGACCGGCGCATGCGCACTTATATGATCTATATCCTGCTGTAACCTTAGACAACCTGCCTCACTACCTACAACACCACCTCCAAGTTTATCCACCAGTAATTGTTGGGTTACAATGGCAGTTTACAAGCATACATAAAACATTCAACTTCAGGGCTTAACTGATTGAGGTTGGGTTAGAGTAACAGTTGAAGATAATATTGTGAAATGCGTCATGGAGAAAATATGGGACTAAAAGCAGAGGACTGCAGAATGCTGACACTTACGAAGTATCTGATTTCACCTGAGACAACAGCAAATAATGGAAATAGAATCAGTAGCAGAACGTTGGGGGAGAAGCTGAAAACAATGGTTTTGGTCTCAGATTTGTGGTTGAAGAACAACACAACTCAGCCACACAGGAGATAGAAAAGCAGAGTGAAAATCCACTTGCAGTGAGTGCTAATGCTGGTTAAGAGAAGTATGGTTCAAGATGCACAGGATTATACAGCCCTGGTGAAAAACACTTCCAAATATCCTAGTATGCATGTAATGTCATCTGCTGTTTCTCCGATATATTTTTCCAGTAAATTTGCTCACTTTTTTATTACTTAATCCTAGAATTTGGGAGTTTTGAGCAAGGCAAATATCTTTTCAACTCATCAATTTCTACAACTCTGTCAGGTACAAAGGTCCAAGCTTTTGATCCAACAGCAATGAAGTTAACAAATATCCACATCAGAATCAGAATCAAGTTAATTACCAGTGATATATGTCGTGAAATCTGTTAATTTTCAGCAGCAGTACAGAGCAATAGTGTATTTAAAATATAATATTATACACCGTATATAAATTAAATAAGTTCAAAATAAGAGTAAAAATAGTGAGGTAGTGTTCGTGGGTTCATTGTCCGTACAAGTTATTCCTAAAACATTGAGTGGGTGTCTTCTTACTGCTGGACCTCCTCCCTGAGGGTAGGAATGAGAAGAGGGCATGTCCTGGGTGGTGTGAGTCCTTAATGATGGATACCACCTATTTGAGGCATCGCCTTTTGAAGATAACCTCATTGGTGCAGAGGCTTGTACCTATGATGGAGCTGGCTGAGTTTACACCCCTCTGCAGCTTTCTCCAATCCTGTGCAGTGGCTCCTCCATATCAGATGGTGATGCAACCAGTTCGAATACTCTCCATGGTATATCTGTAGAAATTTTCTAGCGTACTTGGTGACATACCAAATCTCCTCGTCCCTAATGAAACACAGCCACTAGTGTGCCCTCTTTGTAATTGCATCAATATATTGAGCCTAGGAGAGATCTTCAGAGAAGCTGACGCCCAGGAACTTGAAACTGCTCACTCTTTCCGCTGCAGTCCTCAATAAGGACTTGTATGTATTCCCTAGATTTCCAGTTCTTGAAGACTACAACCAATTCTTTGGTCTTACTGATGTTGAATGCAACGTTGTTGTTGCAACACTAATCAACCAACCGATCTATCTCACCCCTATACGCTTCCTCGTCACCATCTGAGATTTTGCTGACCACAGTTGTGTCATTGGCGAATACTACAGATCTGAAAGCAATACATCACTGGTCCCCATCCTCCTCTAAAGGGTAAAGGTCATATGTTTGCCAAAGAGGCCTCACCCTCTAATTACCATTCCCCATTCCCGTTTCCCTTTCTCATCTTACATCCTTACCTGCCATCATCTCCCTTCCCTTTCTTCCATGGTCTTCTACCCTCTCCTATGAGATCCCCCTTCTCTAGCCCTTTATCTCTTTCACCAATCAACTTCCAAGCTCTTTACTTCAGCCGTCCTCCTCTCACAGTTTCACCTATCACCTACCACCTTGTCCTTCTTTCTCCCCTCTCCCTACCTTTTTCCAGTCCTGATGTAGGGTCTTGGCCAAAAGGTCGACTGTTTACTCATTTCCTTAGATGTTACTTGGCCTGCTGAGTTTCTCCAGCAGTTTGTATGTGTTGTAAAGTTGAGATAAGCACTGGATAACAAAGATTTTGCTTCTTGAATACTTTTAGGTGTTTCTTACGGATTTTGGGCTGCAGATATGAAAATCACCGTGGAATTTCCCTATCACACACCATCTTTTCAAAATTGCCTACATGTTATTTCAATTCATAATTCAAGTTAATTAAAATGTTGCCCACAATGTAAGCTGAAAAGTTTCCTATCTTGCCCAGGCATTCCTGGGCATGCTAAGGGAGGGCAGATGCTGCATGGCAGGACAAGTTTTAGAAAGGTTATAAAAAGCATCACAAACACACCATTCTATGCATTGTGTTTACATGTACATTGGTTTGCGATCATGTTGATGCGCAAGCTCTACACGCATAGCACATTGTCTGCACTCATTATAATAAAGTAATTGTATCTTCAGGAGTACTTGTGATAACAAAATGTCTTGCCAAAGCCACAATACTTTTTATTATTTTTGTGTTGAGTATATGCTTAAATCTCTTCTTATTAAAAAGCCTATGAGCTCTACTTTGGGTGTAAAATTGGCGACCAAGACAAAGCCAGGGCTCCTCACATTTCTTGCGCAACTTGCGCTATCGATCTTAGAGCTTGGCTCAGAGATACTCTGAAGTCAATGCCATTCGCTGTCCCGATAATATGGCAAGAGCAGGATTATGTGACAGACTACTACTTCTGTCTGACCAGTGAGTCTGTTTTCTCTGCTAAAACTAAGAATCCATCAAATACCCCAATCTCCCTTCAGCCATGAGACCTGTGCTGCATGATGATCGTCTTTCAGTACCAAAACCACCAGTGACATGGAGTCTAAAGAAAGCAGACGAAGATGCCATGACGGACCTACCAGGAATCACCTGCTGTTTCATTTACAAATGGGGCAGCCATGCTAAGGAATCTCATTACATTAAAAAAGATTGGCCACTCCATAAACCATTGGTTCCAGAGCAGAAAAGTGTGGCACATCAGATACTTGAAGATTCAAAAATTCTTTTCCCTCCTCTTCATATAAAACTGGGGCTATAAAAAATTCTTGTGAACGTGATGAACAACAAAGGAGAAGAATTCTGATATTTGAGACAGATGTTTCCCAGAATAACTGATGTCAAAATTAAGGATGGCATTTTTGCTGGTCCACAAATAAAACAGGTCATCAATGACCAGCTTCTAACGGGATTGAAGAAAAATCGCATGGAAGGCATTCAAAGACGTTGTTGAAAATTTTCTTGGCAACTAGAGCACCAAACTACGTGCAGCTGGGTGATAACATGCTTCAAGCATACAAAACCATGAAGTGAAACATGTCATTAAAGATTCATTTTCTGTGTTCCCATTTAGACTTCTCCCCTGCAAATCTTGGCACTTCAGTGACGAGCATGATGAAAGGTTTCACAAGGACATTGCAGTCATGGAGAAATGGTACCAGGAATCCATCAATGCTGGCTGATTATTGTTGGACACTTAAGCAAGAAGCCTCAGACACCGAGTACAAACAAAAATCTTCAACAAAACATTTTTAGCTTAGTTGAACTATTGCAAAATGTCAACACTATTATGCAATTAAATGCATTATATTCAATAAAAGTAATTTTTTGGTTTCTCCAAATCCCTGCATGATACAAGTAGTCTGACATTATACTTGACTTCAGCTTCAAGTGGTCTATCATAACTACAAATGATTACCAGGCCGAGCAAACAATGGACAGCACTGACAGGAGAGGCCAGCCCCCAATCCAGCATGGACACTGTGCCACACCGACTCCAGCGTCTCCCCTCCTGGTTCGCTGCCACATGGATGCTAAGCCACACCACCTCCAGTGTCTCCCGATTCGCTGCCACATGGACACTGCGCCACACCACCTCCAGTGTCTCCCCTCCTGGTTCGCTGCCACATGGACACTGCGCCACACCGACTCCAGCATCTCCCCTCCTGATTCGCTGCCACAGAAAATCCCAGGCACAAGGCTAAAATCTAGACTATGAAGCTCTCCAACCATCGGTCTCGCCAATAAACCAGTGAACTGGACTTGCAGTATTTTACATTCCTAATGACCAACAAGGCCTTGCGATAGCAGGAGCAACATCCTAGACAATCACTCACTGTTAGACTGAACTCTGCTTTTACGCACAGACTCCAATGGCTTTCTGTATCAAACAGCAACACAGTCTACACCAAGTCCAGTTCCTCCGCCAATGAGCATCTAAAACTTTGACAAATATCTACGGATGTGTAGTAGAGAGTATATTGACTGGTTGCATCATGGCCTGGTATGGAAATACTAATGCCCTTAAACAGAAGAGCTTGCAAAATGTAGTGGATATGGCCCAATCCATCAGGGGTAAAGCCCTCCCAACCATTAAGCACGAGCACTGTGGCAGAAAAGCAACATCCATCAAGGAGCCCCACCATCCACGCCATGCTCTCTTCTTCCTGATGCCATCAGGAAGGCAGCACAGGATCCTCAGGACCTGTACCGCAAGGTTATTATCCCTCAACCATCAGGCTCTTGAACCAGAGGGGATAACTTCACTCACCCCATCACTTAACTGTCCCACAACCTATGGATTCACTTTCAAAGATTCTTCACCTCGTTCTCAATATTCAATGCTTATTTATTATTATTTCTTTTTTTCTTGTTGTATTTGGACAGTTTGTTGTCTTTTACACATTGGTTGGGCGGTCTTTCATTGATTCTGTTGTGTTTCTTGTATTTACTGTGAATGCCCACAAGAAAATGAATCTCAAGGTTGGATATGGTGACAATAAATTTACTTTGAATTTCGAAACTCCAACGATTTCCTTGTTTTCTATTGATGTTGCAGCTTTTGCAAAATGAAACTCATTTGCTTTTCCAATGTCTTTAAGGAAAGCACTCACCGCTGAACACAGTGGACATGCTCTGTTGGCACCAGAATGTGTGGCGACACCTGTGGGCTGCCCCAAGCACATCCGTAGTTGGGCTGTTTGTTAATGCAAACGGCGCATTTCACCATACGTTTCCATGAACACGTGATAAATAAATCTGAATTTGAAGCACTGGGGTAATTATCACATGGGTCAAAATGTACACAAACACTGGGGGATAACACAGTCAAATGCAGAACTGGTCATACTCACCAATGATGTGTTGATATTTTCTGGCAAAGGACTTGGGATTCACAGTTAGGACTGGGAGCTATAACTGATTTTCTATTTAATTTTAGAATTCTAATTTCTTTGCCAAGAAGACTTGGTTTAATTTTAGAAACCTGATCAAAAGTGTGCACCTCATCACAGACCAGCAGCAGTTTGGCAACCTGTGAGCTTGCAGGCAGACCTTCAACAGCTACCAAAGATCATTCAAGAGTGGAGCCAGCTCGCTGCACTTGAAGACTTCCTGCACTGTACAGGTCCTCACCAACCAGCTGGCAGCTGCCTCCAAAGGAAAACTCAAACACCAGACCACGCTAGAAGACACACTGCACTCTAAGGGCAGGAAAACAGAATGCTCAGACCACTCATTGCTCATAGAAAGACTGGCACCATTATAGAAAGTGACCAAAGTAATGGTTAAGGGCAGATTTGAACAGATACGTTGTAGAAAATGAGAGAGGAGGAAATACTTGAGCAGGGATTTCTAGAGTTGGTAAAAAAAAAAACGTCACTGACACAGTACTTCATAGAACAGGCCAGAATGGAAGTGTAGAAATCTTTTAAAGGTAAGTGATAGAGTTGGACGTGAACTTCTAAACCTGTATTGTCATTGAATATCTTGAATTACCTGAAATTTCAAACTCACTCTCTTGATTGATTTATTCTGCAACATTCCTTTCTTATCTCATGGAATTGGTGCCAAACATTGTACTTTTAATTTAGTGATACAGCCCATCTGGCCCAGCAAAACCTGACAACCTCAATTTAACCCTAATCTAACCACGGGACAATTTAAAATGACCAGTTAATCTACCTGGTACATCTTTGGACTGTGGGAGGAAACCAGAAAACCTCAACATTCCATGGGGAGAATGTGCAAACTCCCGTTGTAATAGCGTCATGCTAAACACTACGCTACCTTGGTGCAACATGCTCTTGTGCTAAACATTCAGAGCCTAAAGAGGCAGGGAATTCCAATGATTTAAGCACTGAGTGGGGGAGTTGCTCTACTTAATCCAAAAAATGTTCCTCGCTCTTCTTGAGATCTTGTCTCCAGTCTAGGCTCTTAGCATTTACTGTCGGTCCTTTTCAAAATCAGATAGTTCAATAATATTGTCTCATTCTTTGAAACATCAGGTGAATGTAGTTCAATGTTCCTTTTAGAACATCAGTTAGGAATCAAACTAGTAAAGCCTCAGTGGATTCCCCACAGGTATAGTCTTCTTCAGGTCAAGGCTGAAACACAGCCAGTGCTCCAGACCTAGTCTCATCAATGTCCTTGAAGTTAGATTTTGTTCCTTCTATACTGCAATGCCCTTAGAGCATATTTTCCTAATTGTTTTCTGTTCCTGTATTTCATGAACCAGATTCTTTACACCAACATTCACTTGTTTCTCAATTACGATGTACTGACTACATCAAATATAAGCAAGTCAGGTCAGTCTGTAGAAGAGATGTATAGACTTGCTCAGAATTAATCTAAATGTCTGGAACCTGAGTACAGCCACAACGACAAAGTTACAGGATACAGAACCTGCAGGACTGCAGTGCATTACTTCAAGCATCACCCATGGAAGTCAAAGAACCTTCAGCATAAGGCTTGCACTATCAATACAAAAAATCAAGATACTGAGTGGCAAACCACCAGTCATAGGCCTCCATTCAGAATTGTAACCATCTACTATCAGTCTGTCTTCTCCCACGAAGCCAATGTTAAATCTAATTTACTTTCTCATTCTGAATGCCAAGTAACTGATCAATTACCAGGCAGTGTAATTGGACCATCCAGGCCTTTTTTTGATATATATACACACACATATGTATGTATATGTGTGTGTGTGTGTGTGTGTGTGTGTGTGTGTGTGTGTGTGTGTGTTTGTGTGTCCTGTCCCTTAGAATACCTGCCAATACAATAATTTACCCACTACTGACGTCAGTCTCACTGACCTGTAATTTCCTGTCTTATTCCTAAAGCCTTTCTTGAACAACAACAATAATTATTCTCCAATCCTCTAGACCTCACCCACAGCTAAGGATGTTTTGCTAGGGCTTCCACAAGGTCTGAGATAATACCTCGTCAGGCCATGGGGACTTATCTACCCTAATTTGCCTAAAGACAACAAGCACTTCCTCCTCTGTAATCTGCATATGGTCCATGATCTGAATACTTCTTGCCTCAGTTGTATAGACTTGGTGTATCCAACTCCCAACTAATTACATATGTAATAAAATCCATTTACGATCTCCCCCATCTCTTTCGGCTCCATGCATAGATGACCATGTTCATCTTCAGAAGGACCAATTTTGTTACTTGCTCTCCTTTTGCTCTTAATATATCTGTAGAAGCCCTTGAGATTCTCCTTCATCTTTTCTGCTAGAGCCACCTCATGTCTCTTTTTGCCCTCCTGATTTCCTTATTAACTGTCCTCTTATATTTCTTATGCTCAAGTACCTCATTTGTTCCTTGCTGCCGATACCTACTATACACCATTTTTTTTTTTAAAAGATCAGGGTCTCAATATCTCTCAAAAACCAAGGTTTCCTAACCTATTAGCCTTGTCTTTTATTCTGACAAGAACATACAAACTCTACAGGCAAAATTTCACTTTTGAGGGCCTCCCACCTGTTAAGCACTCGTTTGACAGAAAGCAACCCACCCCAATCCATACTTGCCATCACACATTCTTTCTCCAATTTAGAATATCAACCCAAGGACTAGATATATCCTCTTCCATAATTGAGTATATCCGCAAGACATACATGTATTTTGATAATAAATTTACTTTGAACTTTGAAACCAATGGCATTATGATCACTAGATGCAAGTGTTCCCCTACACAAACTTCTGTCACCTGTTCTTTCTTGTTCCCTAATAGGAGATCCAGTACACATTTTCTTTAGTTAAGAACTCCATATACAGTGCCTATAAAAAGTATTCACCTCCTTTGTAAGTTATTATGTTTTGTTGTTTTACAAGATTGAATCACAGTGCTTTTAATTTGGCTTTTTTTTTAAGATTGATCAACAGAAAAAGACCCTTTCATGTCAAAGTAAAAACAGATCTCTACAAAGTGATCAAAGTTACAAATTCCACCTAATGGTACAGGATATGGGTAACAGGGTGACCACTAAGAGAATGGCGTGTGGCCAAGTGGTTATGGCGTCGGTCTAGTGATCTGAAGGTCACTAGTTCGAGCCTCAGCTGAGGCAGATTGTTGTGTCCTTTGAGCAAGGCACTTAACCACACATTGGTCTGCGACGACACCGGTGCCAAGCCATATCGGTCCTAGTGCCCTTCCCTTGGACAACATCAGTGGCGTGGAGAGGGGAGACTTGCAGTATGGGCAACTGCCAGTCTTCCATACAACCTTGCCCAGGCCTGCACCCTGGAAACCTTCCAAGGCGCAAATCCATGATCTCACGAGACTAATGGATGCCTATTACTTATTAGGAGAAGGAAAGGTGATAGGCAGTCAGTACAGGATAACCCTGAGGTCGTGCCCCTCAATAACAAGTAAATCATTTTGGATGCAGTTGAGGCGGGACGGTGGCTGGTGATCAAGCAGAAGAAAGCCACAGCAGTCAGGTCCCTGGCACTGAGTCTGGCTCTGTGGCAATTGTGTGAATGGTCAGTGTTAGAGGGGAGAGCACAAGGCTTCGGCGAGGAGAGGCGGAGGCTAAGGGAGGTTTTCGTAGTTTCTTTCTTTCTTATTGTAAAATTGGAGGAATGGGAATGCCAGGCAGGACAGTGGAATGGTCTTCTTGCCTGACGTTGGAAGATGGGGAGATCTCCAGTGTCCCTGACAACTACACCTGCAGCAAGCTTCTTACAGACTACATTAGATAACTGGAGATGGAATTGGATGAACTCCAGACCATTTGGAAGGACAAAGAGTTGATTGATAGGAGATAACTCCAGTGCAGAACCCAGAATAAGGTGGGGGAGGGGAAGAAGTACAAGTTGGTAGATGATAGGTGAGACCAGGTGAACGGGAAGAAGGGGAATGAAGTAAGAAACTGGGAGTGGATAGGTGGGAGATGCTGCTGCTAGGACCAAAAAATTACAGCTCTAAGGAAAGATGGACAGGCCAATTTGTTTGAAACAATGAGGCTCAGGGGAAATTTAAGTATTAAAAACTGTGAAAGGCCTAGATGGAACAACGAGGACAGATTTTTTTTCTCATACCAGATGAGAAAACCATGGGAATTGGGGGTGGAAGAATACTCGAACTAATTTATGTAAGAATTAAAAAGGGAGATGAGGAAAGATATTTTCATCCAGAAGAGTTGTATGTCCTCAGTGTACAGATGGAAGTCAGCATGATACATTTAGGTTTTCCTAAAGGATAGATGAAAAATATGAGAGCTCCATGGACAGATGCTTGGGGGATCAGAGAAGTACAGAGCAGGAGCAGCAAAAAAACCTTTGCAGGAGATATTATAACCATAATGGATCAGGTAAGAATGGAAATGATGAAAGCAGCTGAACGATGGAGGAGAGGTCTTATTATACAATAGTACATTCAACTATGTCAAAGACTATAGACGAGAGGAGGACAGAATGAGACATCACCCCATACTATTCCAAGATAATAAATGGTATGAAATACAACAGCGTTCAGAAGAATAAACAACCTCTCCAGCACACAAGCCTATATCTGAATTTATCAACCTCACTCTCAAAAAACATGATGCCACCCCATTGACACAATTTTCCTACCCTTGTCTGCCTGAGTGTCCAGTCCTTCAGTCAGTAGTCGATCCAAATGTTCATTCAGATTCTGAAAGTTCAATGGCTTTCTGAAACAAATGTACAAAATAATGACAATAGAATAAAAACAACAAAATAATATTTCTTCTAGCATAAACTAAACTACAGAATAAATTTGTAACCTTAAAGCCTTTTAAGTAACTCAGTTTTTCTTAGACACATGGTTTGTACCAGATCCCAATAAGGGGGTGAAAAACAATATTTCCTATTGTTGCACTTCCCCTAATTACCCCATGAGAATAGTGCTGAGCAACCACCTTGAACCCCTTAAGCCCTTTCGGTGAAGATGCTCCCACAGTACTGTTGGGGAGGGGGTTCAAAGATCAAGACCCAGCAAAGAAGGAGGAATGACTGTGTTTCCAAGTCAGGAAGTTAGAGGGGAATCCATTGCTGGTGGTATTCTCATGTACTGGCAGTTCAAAAGTTCAATACTTCGAAAAGGAAGTTACAGGCTACTGATTGCAGTGATCTTTTTCCAGAAAAAGTGTGATTAAAAGTAGTTAGCAGTTTGCTGCCAGTAAGGTGTCGCTGTGTCTCTCCAGCACCATCTTAAACCAGGTCGAGGATGACTCTGTTCCACAACAGTTCTGTGGGTTCCAAGGTGAACATTGAGGCCAAAGTGGGAAAGATGGGTGGGAAATTTAGGAGGTAGTGTACTCCTTCCAATGCTTATGCTAAGCTTCTGTGTGCTCCAATATGATTTGAGATTCTCAATTTTATCCTGGATGCTTCTTCTCTGCTTCAAACGGTCATGAGCCAGAGATCATATGACTCAGTGGGAATCTCCAAGAACATCCTTGAAACATTTCCTCTGTCTGTCTGGAAGTTTTTTGCCATGTTGGCGCTTTGAATAAAGTGTCTGTTTCAGGAGTCTGGTGTCAGGCCCATAAAAGACGGGAACTGTCCAACAGAGACAAACCAAAGTAACGTGGGACTCACTGCTAGAGATGTCAGCCTGGGACAAGACACTGACATTGATTCACTGATTCTGCCTGTGGATTTTGAGGATTGTGCAGGGACAGTGTTGGTAATATCTTTCCACTGCTCAGGAAAGATATTACCAACACTAGCGACATATTAGATAGTAATTAGCTGGATTGGATTTGCCCCGTTTCCTGTGAACAGATACAATTCGGCAATATCCCACACTGCCCTGTAGATTCCAAAGTTCTATCAGCTTAGTGAGCGATGCGGCTGGCTCTGGAGTGCAGGTCTTAATTATTTCAGACAGTATATTTTCTTGCTGCATCGAACACTTTCAGCTTTTTCTTGATACCACCCGGAATGAGTTCAACTGGTTGTTACTGTGACGGTGGGGATTTGTGGAGAAAGTCACATCCCTCATTGAACCAGTGTAGACTTTTGGCTGAATTTTGACAACAGAGTCCGGTCCATGAGACTGCAAGTGTACCTTCCTCCAGCAGTCCTTCAGGATCGAGGAAGACTTGTTTGTACTCCAGTTTTCTAGGTTCCATATAATTGGCATCAGTGTCCCAGGGTAAAAAAAAAAGTGTCCCAGGGTAAAAAAAAAGTGTCCCAGGGTAAAAAAAAGTGTCCCAGGGTCAAAGAGAAGTTCATGGAGTTCAGCCTGGTTGTGAAGAAGTGAGTGTTGGAACACTATAAAGCAACAGACATAGTGAGGCAGTTTGAGCCATCACCTGATTAAAACAGGAAAGGAAAAACAAACATTTTCAAAATTTTGAGACACAGCTATACTGCACGAACAGAACTGAATTCAGACACTGATTCCCATAGATTTAATCATTCAATGCCTAATGCATCAGAAATAACAAATGCTACATAAAACGCAGAAAATAAATCCAAAACTGCATAGGCATGATAGCAACAATTCAATACACAGCAGCTCGGAAGTGCATGCTTAAACAACCAAGCAAACATAAGGAATGTGACAAAGAGGTAACCAGTCAGCTGGAAAAGAGAGGTAATGAAAAATTGCTCGAAGAGATCCAAATATTTTGTCTATTTCAACTCTACTTTGCAAAATATAATCTTTTAAAAAGACATTTAGCCAAGTAGTCCATGCTGTTGATTATTCTCTGGATACTTCCTCCCTTAATTTCTCTTAAGGGGCGTTCTTTTTTCCTCCATGTTTCTATACAACCTTTACTTACGCTGTTTGTTTCAATTGCTCCACATGTGTGAGAGTAGGAGGGAACTATATATTGTTCAAAGACAACAAAGCATTAAAATGTCACAACTAAAATGTATTTCACTACTGCAAACTGACTGAATCGTTAAAAATGATTAGAGCCATCAACAATGATGAATTAAACCTGGTGCAAAAGGATGCATGTTGCTGCCCTGACATCATCATTGTCCTCCAATAATTTTCTGTCCTGCATTGTGTGAGCACAAATCTTTTGGGGGAAAAATGCCCATCCGTCCTTTCTGCTTTGCTGCTCTTATTGGACAACCTCTAGTGCATTCCAGCTAACAACAGGCCTGGCTATTTTTCAGGAACTTGGAAACAATGTCCTAGAGGTCCTAAAAAGGATTTTGACCCAAAACATAGACGACTCTGTCTCAACAATACATGTTGCTCAATCTATTGAGTTCCTCCAACAGATGGCTTGTTGCTAATGCCCGTCTTTAGTTTCATTACCCTCAAGACCACCATATGCCTTCAAATCTGACCTTCCAGGACCCAACTACTGTTCCATCATTCTTCTGCTTTGTGTGCAACTTAAAAACATGGGAGAAAGGGAAGGAAGTGAAGGAGGAGCTGGTGGGTCATGCATAGAAGTAGGTGATTAGGAAAATGATGGGCAGATGGAATCAGGTAGCAGTGAGGGTTGAAGCTGGGAGACAACAGCTAGTAGGTGCTAGGTTAAAACATTGAGGGAGAGAAAGAATGGGAGTAGGCCATAACTACTCTCATCATTTCGTTGGCTATGTGGGAAAATCCTCATTCCAAACCAACATTGGCACTATCCCACAATATCAACTACTGCATTGGTGCAGCCTCCTTAATTCACACAGAACTCAATTTCATCACCTTCATTCAAACTTCCACTCAGCGCTCTAATTCACTTAGACCGTTTCTGATACTTTTTTCCCTTTTCTGTATCTCTTACTCCATCTCAGAAGACAAATGATTCACTAACATTTACTCTAAATCTCCCATCCTGTCAACTCTCTCTCTGTTTCTCCATCTCCACCATATCTAAACTCAAAATGAGGCCTTCTATTCCAGGGCAGCTAAAATGTCCTCCTTTTCAGGAAACATAGCTTTCCTCCTACTGTGGCTGATTGCGGATAATACCCAACCCGGAAGCTGCTTTTACCATAAGCTCCCTTCAGGAAAGCACTATAGTGCTTCCACCATGCAGTTAATCTGATCAGTCATTCATTTTAGCCCCTCCGCCACCACCCTGTATTATCCATATCACTACACTATAAACACTTCTAATCACATTTTATAATTTATTTTATTTATTTTTATTTACTGATACAACATGGAACAGGCCCTTCCAACACATTAAGTAACGCACTGTTTTAACCCTAGCCTGATCACAGGACAATTTACAGTGACCAATTTACTAGAGTTGTAGGAGGATGGGAATCAGAGTGCAAAAACAAATAGTGGAGTGGTTGTGGAGAAAGATGATTGTAAGGCTACACAGTAGGTCGGGAATCAAAATGTTGAGCATGATGGGATTAATATTCTGAGCTGTGTATATTTCAATGCAAGGAATATTATAGGAAAGGTGGATGAGCTTAGGGCATGGAAGAGTACGTGGAATTATGACTTTGTAGCCATTAGAGAGTCTTTGTTGCAGGAGGGGCAAGACTAGCAGCTCAATGCTCTAGTATACCATTGTTTTAGACATACTAGAGGGGGAGAGGATGACAGGGAAAATGTCATGACAGTGCTCAATCAGGACAGACTGGAGAGCTCGTCTATTGAGGCTTTATGGTTAGAACTGAGGAATAAGAAAGGTATGACCACATCAACAGGATTATACTATAGGCCTCCCAACAGTCCTTGGGATTTAGAGAAGCAAACTTAGAGAGAATCGCAGACTGTTGCAAGAAACATAAGCTTGTCATAGTAGGTGATTTTAACTTTCCACTTATTGATTGGAACTACAATAATGTAAAAAGGCTGATGGGAAAGAGTTTGTAAAATGTGTTCAGGAAAGTTTCATTAATCAGTACGTAGAAGTCCCAAATAGACAGAGTATGATATTGTATAGGGGAACACTTTATATCTAGCAATCATAAGGTAACTATGAAAGGATAGGTCTGCTCCTTGGGTTGAGATTCTAAACTGGAGTAATACCAACTTTGATGGTATCAGAAGATCTGGCAAGTGTGGATGGGGAGAGGTTGTTTCCTGGCAAAGATATTCTTGCTATATACATGCGAGGCCTTCAAGAGTGAAATTTTGAGTAAGGAGTTTTATGGAACCTTGATTTTCAAGAGATATTGAACCCTGGTTAAGAAAAATAAGGAGGTGCATAGCAGGCATAGGTAGGTAGAAACAAATGAGGTACTTGGTGGTTATAAGAAATGCAATAGAACACTTGAGAAAGAAATCAGGAGGGCTAAAAGACATGAGGTTGCTCTAACAGACAAGGTGAAGAAGAATACTATGGGCTTCCAGAGACATATCAAGAGCAAAACGATAGCAAGGGACAAAACTGGTCCTCTGGAAGATCAGAGTGGTAATTTATGCATGGAGCTAAAAGAGATGGGGAGATCTTAGATGGATTTTTTGCATCTGTATTTACTCGAGAGATGGACACACAGTCTATAAATGTGAGGCAATACAGCAGTGAGGTCATGGACCCTATACAGATTACAGAGGAGGTGGTGTTTGCTGTCTTGAGGAAAATTAGAGTGGATAAACTCCCAGAGCCTGACAAGGTGTTCACTTGGAGCCTGTGGGAGGCTTGTGCATAAATTGCAGGGCTCTAGCAGAGATATTTAAAAATCCTTAGCCACAGGTGAGGTGCCAGAGGATTGCAGGATAGCTAATGCTGTTCTGTTGCTTAAGAAAGGCTCTCAGAATAAACCAGGAAAACATTGGCTAGTGAGCCTGACATCAGCAGGGGGAAGTTATTGAAAGGTGTTCGAAGGGACTGGATATATGAGTATTTGGATAGACAGGGACTGATCAGGGATAGTCAGCATGGCTTTGTGCATGGTAGGTCATGTCTAAGTAATCTCATAAGAGTTTTTTGAAAAGGTTACCAGGAAAGTGATGAAGGCAAGGCAGTAGATGTTGTCTACAAGGAACTTAGCAAAGCCTTTGACAAGATCCCACGTGGGAGGTTGGTCAAGAACGTCCAGTCACTTGGCATTCAAGATTCAATAATAAATTGGATTAGACATTGGCTTTGCAGGAGAAACCAGAGAGTTATTGTAGATGGTTGCCTCCCTGACTGGAAGTCTGTAAGTACAACTGTGCCGCAGAGATTGATGCTGGGTGCATTGCTGTTTGCCATCTATATAAATGATCTGGATGATAATGTGGTAAACTGGATTAGCAAATTTGTGGATGACACCAAGATTGGGGGATTAGTATACATCAAGGAAGACTGTGAAAGCTTGTAGTGGGATTTGGACCAGCTGGAAAAATGGGTTGAAAAATGGCAGATGGAATTTAATGCAGACATGTGAGGTGATGCACTTTGGGAGAATCAAGCAGAGTAAGTCTTACGGGGTGAGTGTTAGGGTACTGAGGAGTGTGGTAGAACAAAGGAATCTGGGAATACAGATCCATCATTCCTTGAAAGAGATATCACAGGTAGATATGGTTGTAAAAGAAGTTTCTGGCACATTGGCCTTCATAAATCAATGTATTAAGTACAGGAGTTGGGATGTTATGTTGAAGTGTGTAAGATGTTGATAAGGCCTAACCTGGAATATTGAGTGCAGTTTTGGCCATCTACCTACAGGAAAAATGTAAATAAGATTGAAAATACGCAGAGAAAATGTACAAAGATGTTGCCAGGACTTGAGTTTTAAGGAAGGATTGAATAGGTTCGGACTTTATTCCTTAGAACATAGAAGATTGAGGGGAGATTTGATAGAGGTATATAAAATTATGAGGGGCAGAGATAGGGTAAATGCAAGCAGGCTTTTTCCACTGAGGTTGGGTGAGACTACAATTAGAGGTCATGGGTTAAGGGGGAAAGGTGAAATTTTAACAGGAACCTGAAGGGGAACTTTTTCCACTTAGAGTGTGGAACGAGCTGCCAGCATTAGTAGCAAATGAGGGTTCAATTTCAATACCTAAGAAAAATTTGTATAGGTACATGGATGAGGGTGATATGGAAGGCTATGGCCCAGGTGTAGGTCAATGGGACTAGGCAAATTAATGGTTCAGCACAGACTAGATGGGCTGTAGGACCTGTTTCTGTGCTGTAGTGTTCTATGGCTCTACGACCAATTAACCTACTTAATCCGTACCTCTTTGCACTGTGGGAGGAAACTGGAGCACCCGAAGGAAATCCACACGCACACAGGAAGAACGTATAAACTTTCCTACAGAGAACGCCAGAATTGAACACCGAACTCTGATGTCCCAAGCTGTTTACATTGTAAAAACATGCTGGTATTTATGCATATACACACATTTTATTCCATATTCGTATTTTAAACCCTCACTTTATTCTTTATATAATTCTTCATAATTAAGTGTTGAATGCAATTTCTTAACACATGTAAATGATGAATAAAGTTTACCCTTGATAGACACCTCTCATCTCTCTTCCATTTTGCATATGTCTGCTCTCACCCCAACTACCACCTTGCCAACAGAAAAGTTATCTTAATCCTTAGCTTTCACCCCATCAGCCTTCTCATCTGGCAAGTCATTCTCCATCATTTTAAGCAACAGCAAATGGATCCCACCAGCAGTCACATCGTCTCCTCCCATCCCTTTCCATCTTAACACAAGAACCACTTTTTCTGTGACTCCTGGTCCTCTCACCTCTCCAAATCTCCTGATACTTACCCTGCAACCGCAGGAGACACAAGACTTATTCTTACACCTCCCTGCAAATCATTGTAATGGGTATGTATTTTATCATACACTCACTTAACAATATTTCCTATTTCTAGCTATTCTAATGTTTTATTATTTCAATCAGTTCTGATCCCACTAATTAAAGCTAAATTGGGGTAACATAAATTAGTGTTTAAATATCAGATTATGCACTGAGATATATTAGCCTTTTCTTTCAAAATTGCTTACCACTTTCTCTTTTATAGTTGACTACTGTTCTGCTTTCATCAGTATAATTCCAAATTTTCACCATTCACCAAACTTCTGATTGCAGAAAAGTACAAGGATTTTACACTTGTTCCTCCTGTTTTGTATGTAAATGTCAGCACAATGCTTTCCTAGTATGGAAGATAGCTGGGATGGATGTCTCTTTCACTTATGCAATCAAGAGAAAGGAAGAATGAGATAGATACTTCCCTCTGAGAGCTTGCGTTGTCAGCGCTGGCCGACTTCAGCTAAATGCTGAATATTGCATTAATTAAAAAGTTTCAATAGAACCTTGAGATTTTTAAGATGAACTCAAGTGGTGCAGTGTGAATTTAAATTCTGTCTCAAAGCAGAATTCGCTCTTTAAATTAATCTATTGTAGGCCTGCTCCTAACACACATTAGTGAAAAATGGTCTTCAACCTGAAACAACAACTTTGCTTCTTCCTATAGCCACAGACTGACCTGCTGAATTTTTTTCAATATGTTTTTATTTTACTACACAAGAATATCAATACCGCATTGAAGCTGATTGGAAAAGTAATCCAGCAATGTATCGGCAGAGGGATGGGAACTGGAACGATAGGGCTGAGGATGGGGCAGTTGTTATACATGTACATGCAGTGTGTGGTGAGACTGTGAGGAAGGACAGACAGATGACAGGGTAAAATTGTAGTCATGGTGGGGGCAAAATCGAAAAGAGTGACAAAAACAGGACTGAGGGTGTTATATTTAAATACACACTGTATACAGAATGAGGTAGATGACCTTGTAGCACAGTGAAAGATTGAGAGTGTGAAAGACCCTGATGGGAGTTATATATAGGTCAGAATCAAGTTTAATATCACTGGCATATGTTGTGAAATATATTGTTTTGTGGCAGCAGTACTTTACAATGCATAACAATAAAAAATATATAATTTATAACATCTATACATTAATAGTGCAGAAAGAGCAAAAAAAAATGGTGATGTAGTGTACATAGATTCATTGTTCATTCAGAGATCTGATGACGGATTGTGGGGGGGGGGGGGGAGAGAAGCCACTCCTAAAACTGTTGAGTGTCTCTTTTCAGGGTCTTGTACCTCCTTCTTGATGGCAGCAATGACAAGAGGGTATGATGAGGGTTTTCATTGGCAGATGCTGCCTTTTTAAGACATCTCCTTTTGAATGTGTCCTCAATGCTGAGATGGCTAGTCCCCATGATGGAGCTGGCTGAATTTGAAACTTTCTGCAGCTTTTTGCAATCCTGCACAGTGCCCTCTCCATACCAATCAGTCAAGCAACCAATTAGAATGCTTTCCAATGTACATCTGTATAAATTTGCGAGAGTCTTTGGTGACATACCAAGTTTCCTCAAACTCCTAATGAAATATAGCCACTGTTGTGCCTTCTTTGTAACTGTGTCATTATGTTGGGGCCAGGTTAGATCTTCAGAGATGTTGACACCCAGGAACTTGAAACCACTCTCCCTTTCCACTGTTGAACCCTGGATGAGGACTGATGTGCATTCCCTTGACTTCCCCTTCCTGAAGTTCACAAACAATTCCCTGGTCTTACTGACGTTGAGCGCAAGGTTGTTCTTTTGACATCAACCAGCTGATCTATCTCACTCCTGTATATCTCTTCATCACCACCTGAAATTTTGCCAACAATAGTTGTGTCATGGGCAAATTTATAGATGGCATTTGAGTTCTGCCTAACCACACAGTTGTGGGTGTAGAGACAGCAGTGGGTTAACAAGCATTCTTGAGGTGGGCCAGTGTTTTTGTCAGCAAGGAAGAGATGTTATATCCGATCAGCACTTACTGTGGTCTCCCAATGATGAAGTTAAGGATCCAAACAACAGTCAAGATGTGGGGTGCAAATTACAATGGGAAATAGAAAAGGCATGTAAAAAGGACAAAATTCCGATAGCCATGGGAGATTTCAATATGCAGATAGATTGGGAAAATCATGTTGGTGCTGCATCCCAAGAGAGGGAATTTGTAGAATGCCTGCAAAATGACTTTTTAGAGCAGCTTCTATTTGAGCCCACTAGGGAAAAGACAATTCTCGAATGGGGATTGTATGAAACAGATTTGATTAGAAAGCTTAAGGTAAAAGAAGCTTTAGGAGTCAGGGATCATAATATGATAGAATTCGCTCTGCAGTTTTAGAGGGAGAAGCTGAAGTCAGATTTGTCAGTAAATCAGTGAAGTAAGGGAAATTACAAGGGCATGAGAGAGAAGCGTACTAAAGTTGACTGGAAGGAGACACTAGCAGGGACGACAGCAGAACACCAACGGCTGGAGATTCTGGGAGCATTCAGAAGGCACAGAATAGACACATCCCAAAGAATTAGTATTCTAATGGGAAGCTGAAGCAACCATGGCTGACAAGGAAAGTCAAAGACAGCATAAAAGCAAAGAACGGGCATATAACAGAGCTAAAATTAGTGGGAAGTAAGAGGACTGGGAAGCTTTTAAAAAAGACAACTGAAAAAAAACCTAAGGAGGGAAAAGGTGAAGTGTTAAAGTAAACTAGCCAGTTATATCAAAGATATTATTACATTAGAGGCTTTTAAGAGATGCTTAGATAGGCACATGGATGTAAGGTGGATATGGACATAGTGTAGGTAGGAGGGATTAGAGTTTGGGTGTTTTTGATTCGCTTTTTTGCTGGTTCACCACAACACTGTGTTATACTGTTCTAGTTCTAAAGATACTACGAACCCGGTGCAGGTCAATTGGAATAGGTAGTTGGAATGGTTCTGTATGGCCAACATGGGCCAAAGGGCCTATTTCTGTGCCATACTTTTCCATGGCTCTTCTATGACACCGAGTTTTTTTTTACAAGTTTTTTTTCCCCAGATATATGAAGTTAAGAAGAGGCAAGAGTGGATATCAGATCACTGTAAAGTGATGCTGGAGAGGTAGTAATGGAAAACAAAATAATGACATACGAACTTAATAAGTATCTTGCATCAGACTTCGCTGTGGAAGACACTAGCAGTATGCCAGAAATTCAGGAGTGTCAGGTGCCAGAAGTGAATGCAGCTGCTATTACTTAGGAGAAGGTGCTTAGGAACCTGAAAGGACTGAACCAGATGGGCTACACCACAGGTTTCTGAAAGAGATAGCTGGATTGTTGAGGCATTGGTAATGGTGCTTCAAGAATCACTAGATTCTGGAATGGTTCCAGAGGACTGGAAAATTGCAAATGTTACCCCAATCTTTAAGCATGGAGGGAGGCTGAAGAAAGGAAATTATAGTCTGACTTCAGTGGTTGAGAAGAACTTGGAGTCCATTATTAAGGATAAGGTTTTGGGGTACTGGAAACAAATAATACAGTAGGCCGAAGTCAGCATGGTATCCTTCAAGAAAAATCTTGCCTGACAAACCTGTTGAAATTCTTTGTGAAAATAACAGACAGGATAGACAAAGGAGAGTCAGTGGATATTGTTTACTTGATTTTCAGGAGGCCTTTGACATGGTGCAAAACGTGACGCTGCTTAACAAGATACAAGCCCATGGTATTACAAGAAAGATACTAGCATGGATAAAAGATTGTCAGTCTGGTAGGAGGCAGAGTGGGAAAAAAAAAGAGATCTTTTCTGGTTGGCTGCCAGCGACTAGTAGTGTTCCGCAAGGGCCAGTGTTGGAACCAATTCTTTTTACATTATATGTCAATGATTTAGATGATAGAATTGATGGCTTTGCGGCCAAGCTTGCGGATGATACGAAAATAGGCAGAGGGGCAGGTATTATTGAGGAAGCATGGAGTCTGCAGAAGGACAGACAGATTAGGAGAATGGGCAAAGATGTGTAGGGAAGATAGAGCAGATTGTGTAGGGAAGTGTATGATCTTGCACTTTGGTAGAAAGAATAAACAAGGAGAAAATTCAAAAATCTGAGGCGCAAAGGGGACTTGGGAGTCCTTGTGCAGGGGTTCCCAGCCTGGGGTCCATAGACCCCTTGCTTAATGGTATTGGTCCATGGCATAAAAAAGGTTGGAAATCCCTGCCCTAAAGGTAAACTTGCAGGGCAAGTGGGTGGAAAGGATGGGAAATGCAATGTTAGCATTCATTTTGAGGGGACTAAAATATAAAAGTAAGGATGTAATGCAGAGGCTTTATACGGCATTGGTCAGAGTGTACTTGGTAGTATTGTGAGCAGTTCTGGGCCCCTTATCTAAGAAAAGATATACTGGCATTGGAGAGGATCCACAGGAGATTCACAAGAATAATTCTGGGAATGAAAGGATTAACATATCAGCAACGTTTGTTAGCTTTGGGCCTGTATTTGCTGGGGTTTAGAAGAACGAGGGGGGGGATCTCATTGAAATATATCAAAGACTGAAAGACCTAGATAGAGTGGATGCAGAAAGGATGTTTCCTACAGTCAAAATAGAGGGGCGCCCATTTAGAACAGAGAAGAGGAGGAATTTCTTTAGTCAGAGGGTGGTGAATCTGTGGAATTCATTGCCACAGACAGCTGTGGAGGCAAGTCATTGGATATATTTAGAGTAGAGGTTGATAGGTTCTTGATTAATCAGGGAATCAAAGGTTAGCAAGAGAAGGCTAGTGAATGGGGTTGAGAAGGATAAAGTCAGCCGAGAAGGAATGGCGGAGCAGACTTGATGGGCTGAATGGCCTAACTTTGCTCTTTTATCTTATGGTCCCCTCCTCCTCCTCCCCCACTATCCAGGGAGTTAATAAATTCTTTTAGGTAAGGCAGAGATTCACATGCCCCTCCTCCTAGCCTGCCTAGAATATTCAGTGCTCTTGATGTGGCCTCCTCTACATCAGCAAGACCAAGTGTAGCTTACACTTATGACGAACACATGTACATTGGCTGCAAAGGTCATCTTGAACTCCAAGTTGCATGTCATTTCAACTCCCTTTCCCACTTCAACTCTGACCTATCAGTCCTCAGCTATCTCCACTGCCACAGAAACACCAGATGCACTACAGGAGCAGCAGCTTATTTCCACCTGGGAGTCTATAACCCAATGGGAAGAACATTGATTTCTCCAATTTCAGGTAATCAGATTCTCTATGTTCCTAGTTCTCTCGCTCTGATCCACCCGGGTTCTTTCACCTCCCCCACTCCACTTTTTCCAAATCCTCCACAAGGTCTCCATCAGCCAGTTCAATTCTGTTCCTCTCCTCCAACTGACTCCATCTGCCCATTATCCCTCCCTTGTCTGGATCCAGTTATTATATTCCTTCCTTACCAGGTTCCAAACTCAGCAGCCTCTTGTCTCCACATCTTTTCCCACCTTCTCTCTACCTCTCCTCCACCCCTACCTGACCCCATCTGCTCCATTTTCTCTCTCAAAGTCTGTATCCACCAGTCAGTCCCCTGGCTCCATCTGTCCATCATTTGCCACTTCAACTGGTCCTAACTATCAACCGACAACTCCCATCTCACCTCACCCCTTCCTCTCATTTCTTTATACTGGTGATCGCTCCACTACACTCTGGGTCCCAATGCAGAAGCATCAACCGTTCCTCTGCCTCCATAGATGCTGTCTGACCTGTGCAGTACATCAGCTTATTTTTTTGTTTCAAGTAACAATTTTACTTTTGTTTCCTGAAATCACCCAGTTTCCTACACCTTCTATGCTTGAAGCCACATCCAACCTCCTCAACCCAATCTAACTTCCACCTCCACCCAAATGGAATTCACCCTTCAACTTCTCAGTCTTACATCCAGAAGCTACTACCTACCCAACCACATTGTGCATTTCCACTCTGGGATTTCTGATCTCATCGGGCACTCCTAAGCCTTACAGAAATATGGAAAGTAACACTCACATTTATAAATTGTCTTTAATAGGAAAAAACAGAAAGTACAAGACAGGAACAAGCCCTTCAGCCCACAATGCCTGACCCAACTACATAGCATATCATCCCAGGGTACCCCCAGGAACTTCAGGCAAAATATGAGAGTCACAAGAGAAGATTTTTGAACAGTTGACCAAGGGTTTGGGAAAAAAAATGGTTGGCCATAAATAACAGAAGGATACAAAGGTAAGATTCTTAGAAAAGGAATTCCAAAGCTTTGTTCCTAGATTGCAGGTAATTGAGTAGTATGCAGGTCCAAGTGAATTAGGGATGCTAACAAGAAAAAATTAGAATGAAATTGAAATAAAGGGAACACAGGGTTATAGAAAGAGTTAAAATGTGAGGAAGATATTGCATCCAACATTCTGCAGGAGTTGCCTTAGTTACCACTACGAACACATAATAAAAAGGGTATAATAAGTTCATCTTTTTAAACAAAATTACCATCTAGGTTTGTACTTTAAACTTTAATAAATGTCAACCTGAAAAGCACAGATAGATCAAGCTAAGGGATTGACTGGAATCTCACTGGAAAAGAACTGCACCGTCAGGGCTTTGTAATGTGAGCTGGATCATCCAGTTGCACTGTCAAGCTATTATTAGTGAATGCAGACTCACAAAGTCTGAGGCAGGCACACAGAAAAGTCAAGCAGTTTACACACTCTGTAAGGTGTTCACAGGATACATTAGCTTCCTTATACATACATCCTGACACCTTATGTTCTTCTATCATATAGACTAAAATCTGAATACTGAGAAACAGACATAGATCAGAGAATGTTAGCTTAACATCCATAGAGCATAGATATACTACATGTTACATTCAGAACAAATGTTCATATTGTTTAAAGGATTCTTTAATATGCTGAACTATACATTCACAGTACCCCCTAGAAATGACTCAAAGGTATGAACAGCCTTTGAGCTCATGCCCAAGTGTAATGGGCAAATCTAACCAACAGCTACCACCTGCAAGTTCAAACAGTCCTAATCTTGTCCTCTTCAAATCTGTTGTTCACACACAGGGTGCTCTCCAGCTCAGTCACAACAAGCCATTTGGTCTTTTAAATTTTACTACTTGAGTTCAATTCTGCCACCATTTGAGGCTGTTTTAAACAAATACCAGAGTCCTTTTGCAGGTACCACTACAGCTAGTCTAGACAGGGAATTTGAATTGTTTTGCTATAATACCATTTCATTGAGTTTCTATGAAATAAAGTACAGAAGCATTAGTCGATGTCTCACATCAACTAAGACACTAATTTCTTTTGGGATCAATGAAATCTCTATCTACCTACATGAAACTAGGTGAACATAGTGCACAATGGAGTGCATCTAAATACAAACTAAACTCCAAAACTGATCACGCACTTGATCCCCAAAATAATGTACAGCAGTGATTCCCAACAGGGGCGGTTGTGTGTCCTAAGGGGGCACCAGGGGAAATAGAAGGTGGGGGGGGGGTTCAAGATTCTTGGGGGGAGGGGGCAGTAAGCAGCACGCTAACTCGAGGCATGAGACCCAACCAACTGTGCCAACTCGCTGCCATTGTCAACATCCGACAGGTACTCCCAGTTTGTGTTAATTTTTAATTTTAATTTAACCCCATTAATGATGGGTAAACCTCGATCTCAGAGTCTGAAGGCGGTGGAGCTTTGAATTCTAATCCTGTTGAGAAACAGAAGCTACAGAAAATGTGTCAATACTATGTTACATACATGGAGTACGGTTTTATTCTGTTCCCGTCAGATAAGTGACACCCTATGTGCCTTACTTGTAATACTGTACCATTAAATAAAGACATGAAACCACCAAGATTGCAGAACACTTCCATAAGACACCCTCAAAAGGCTACTTATGGTAATACTCAGTTCCAGTAGATGAAAGAAACATTTGAAAAGTGTTACACATTCGATTCGTTTGCCAAGAAAGCTAAATTGGCCTTGATAGATCCAGCACATAATTCTCTGCAACTTCCAACATCCCCTACAGGATCCCACCACCAAGCTCATCTTTCCCTCCCCCCCACCCCCACTTCCTGCAGGGATCACTCCCTACACTATTCCCTTGTTCATTCATCCCTCTCCACTGATCTCCCTCCTGGAACTTATCCCTGCAAGTGGAACAAGTGCTACACCTGCCCCTACACCTTCTCTCTCACTACCACTTGGGCCCGAAACAGTCCTTCCAGGTGAGGTGATTCACTTGCGAGTCTGTCGGAATCATATAGTGTGTCTGGTGCTCCTGGTGTGGCCTCTTGTGTATCGGTGAGACCCGACATAGACTGGGAGACTGCTCAGCCGAGCATCTATACTCTGTCCGCCAGTAGAAGCAGGATCTCCCAATGGCCGGCCATTTCAATTCCACTTCCTATTCCCATTCTGATTTGTCCATCCATGGCTTCCTATACTGTCACGATGAGGCCACAATCAAGTTGGAGGAACAACACCTTATATTCTGTCTGGATAGCCTTCAGATGTTGAAATGAACATCAATTTCTCAAACTTCCAGTAATGCCCTGTACCCCACCCCCTACACCACTCCCCATTCCCCCTTTTCTCTCTCACTTTAACTCCTTGCCTGCCCATTGCCTCCCACTGGTGCTCGTTCCTCCCCCCTTTTCTTTCTTCCATGGCCTTCTGTCCTCTCTTATTAGATTCCCCCTTCTCCAGCTCTGTATCTCTTTCACCAATCCACTTCCTAGCTCTTTACTTCAGCCCTCCCCCTCCGGTTTCACCTATCACCTTGTGTTTCTCTCTCCCCTCTACCCACCTTTTAAATCTACTCATCTTTTTTACTCCAGTCCTGCTGAAGGGTCTCAGCCCGAAACGTCGACTGTACTCTTTTCCATAGATGCTGTCTGGCCTGCTGAGTTCCTCCAGCATTTTGTGTGTGTTGCTTGGATTTCCAGCATCTGCAGATTTTCTCATTTGTTGATAGTAGTCTCACTGCTCTTTATCACATTTCCAAAGTGTGGAAAACCTCATACAACTGGCGAAAGATTAATAACGCCTGCTGTATCAGAAGTGCTCACCAGTGTCCTCATAGTAGATACCAGTATTTTAAAATCAATTCCTCTGAGTAATAACTCTGTAGCTCGTCATATTGACGAAATGAGTAAAGATATTGAATATCAACTATGCACAGAGATACAAAAAGCAGAATTTGGGATACAACTGGATGAGTCAACTGTGCGAGACAGGCATTGCTAATGGCATGTGTACAGTTAATCAAAAATGGAAAAGCTTATGAAGAGATTTTCTTTTGTTAAAAAGTTTAAAACAAATATCAACAGTGAATCCATCTACGACAATCTCAAAATGAATACTGATGATAAAAGTATTCCAATTAGGAACATGATTTCCTGTGCAACAGATGAAGCACCATATATGACAAGTTGCCATGCCGGTTTAGTGCCACTTATGAAAAGTCTGTTTGCAATCCGTTGTGTAATTCATTGTTAACATCTCGCAGCCAAAAACCTCAGCCAGCAACATTTTTCAAGCATGATTTTTGTAATATCTGCTATCAACAAAATTAAAGCTCATCCATTAAATAGCAGAATATTTCCTCAGTTATGCCAAGATAATGATGAAGAGATTGCATGCTTGCTTCTTCACATTAAAGTGCGTTGGCTGTCAAAAGGCTGCTGCTTAAAATGTTTCTTTGATCTTTATGACATTGTGGTTGAATTTTTGCTCAAAGTTGACAAGAGTTTGGAAAACAAGATTGAACTTCTACATGGCGATGTGGCCTTGCCTAGCTGATCTGTATGACAAAATGAACATTCTAAATATGAAACTACAGGGTGAAAATTTCTATTTAATCCAGGGAAAAAGTGCAGGATCTACTTTCAATCAGAAAATTGGAAATATACAAGCAAAACATTGGGATAATAATGTTCTCAGTTTCGCTGCATGAAAAGTATGGCGCTCACTTTCACAGACAGTGATTCGCAAAAGTTGCAGTCACTGAAGAACGATTTTCAGAATCAATTCAAGGATTGAAATGATCTGGAAATTCCAGACTGGTTAATTAACCCATCCCTTTGCAAGGTGAAAGAACAAGAAGAGAGCTTGCAAGAAGAAATTATCAAAATTCAGAATGATGATGAAGCAAAGATGCTTTTCAAAACTGTCGGCTTTTGTGGTATGTAGCTACACGGTCATACAAAGTTTCCTGGTCTTTGGAGAAGAGCCAAACTGCTCTTCATTGTATTTCCATCCTCCTACCTTGTTGAGAGAGACTCAGTGCAGTGAACCACATACTCACAAAGAACTGAAACAGCTTGAACATTGTTACGCATGGGGACTTAAGGTTTTTGCTATCACAACTTGAACCAACTCTTGCTAAAGACCAACAAGCTCAAGGATCACATTGATATCGAAGCTGTTGCAGAGCACACAGGTACTGCGTAAGCTAGGTTTAGAGACAAATAAAAATTTAAAGCAGAATCATTTTTCTCATGTTAGCATATGGTAGACATGTTTTTACAGTATGGGGGGTGTCAGAAAGTACATTGTGCTTAAGAGGGGCATTGGCAAGTATGAAAGCACTTTGGCGGGGGGGTGTTAGGCTAAAACAGGTTGGGAAACACTGATGTACAGGGTCAATATTGGAGAGTCTCAACAGAATTAGCCATCCAACAAAGCACAAGTTTGCGAGCTAACAGGAATCTTTAGGCCACCTTCAATAGTCAGAAACTGGAAAGTGCAGCCAGAAATTGGACATCACACATCTACACACCTCAGTAGCCAAGTCTATTGAAACAGTGTGCAGAAGCACTTTATCAAACATTGTGTACCTGGATGTAGCAGACAACTGAGTATTCTCAGAGGAAGGGAATACGTGGTGGAGGTAGTTGCTGAGGAATCTGTCATTCACAAATCCTGCCAAAAATAAAATTATTAAATCAGATACATTCTCTTGAATTATGATACCTAATAATATTCATTTCTGTTGTGTTACTTAAATGCACTTTTTGTATAAAAAAGTACTTTTCCATTCCATTCTAAATCAGCTTCTTGTCATTTCAACCTCTCATTCTCAATTCCCTAAATGTAATATTTTCGATGTATCTACTTTATTGTTCCCAATCAGAAGTGGATAGTATGATAAATGCTGAGTACTAACCAATAACTCATTACGTACCCAAATCCTTAAGAGCTATTTAATTATAGACAGACTAAGGTAAGCTGCTCGTTCTGATGTACGCTTTTTAACTTCATTCATTGACAATGATCAGAATTAAGTTCTTGATCATTCTCTGGCACGAGGGACATCGATGCCAATATACCATCATCTTCAATATCCCTCAAGGTTAGATAAAATAGGAACAGTTTGCAAATTAAAGTGTTTTCCCATTAGCCCATGAGACTCAGGAACACAATATGTAATGATTTCACCCAAGAACAAAGCAATAAATCTAGCCACAGAAAGCAAGTTTCACCAATGCCTCTAATTCTCCAGGAGGCTGTCAACCCTAATCAATTTTTATGATGCACTATAGAAAGCACAATGGCATGCTATGGCAACTGCTCTACATGTGACCGCAAGAAACTGCAGAGAGTTGTGGATACAGCACTGGAAACTAACCTCCCCTCTATGGACACACAATATCCATGGTTGGCCCCAACCAACAAAGGGGCTCATGTGAACACCAGCACATTGCCAGCTCTCATTTTTGCAGCAGTGCAGTGCAGGATAGCCTCAGCACATGTAACAAAGTGGGAGAGCTGACGCTCATCTCTCTACAACCATCCATACGTCCAGCTAATGGTTCTCTTTTCTCATTTATCCATCTTCTGAGAATGTAGGAGTCACTATCAAATCCAGAATTTACTAAACATCCCAATCTATACTTGAAAAAGTGATGGTGAGCCAACACCTTGAACCTATGAGATACTCCCATAGTGTTGGAAGAGTTCCAGAATGAGACCTGACAGTGAAGGATGAGCATTATATTTCTATATTTGGGCGCCACGGTAGCAGAGCGGTTAGTGCGATGCTATTACAGCTCAGGGCGTGCTGGAGTTGAGAGTTCAATTCCGGCGCCATTCTGTGAGGAGTCTCTGTACATCCTCCTCATGGAATGCATGGGTATTCTCTGGATTCTCGGGTTTCCTCCCAGTCCAAAAGACATATTGGGCAGGTGAACTGGTCATTGTAAATTGCCCCATAATTACATTCCGGTTAATAGGGTTCGTTGGGGGTTGCTGGAGCAGCATGCCTTGAATGACCAGAAAGGCCTACTCCTTGCTGTTTCACTAAATAAATAAATTTCCAAATCAGAATTACGTGCAACATGCAGTCGAACCAGGAGATGATGTTCCATGCCTCTGATGCCCTTGATGGTACATCTGACTGGTTTGGGAAGTGTGTTGAAATCGCCCTGGGAGAATAACAGCAATGATATACCCTGCAGCCATTGTGTACTCATGGTGGGGAGGGGGTTGCTGGATGGGTTGCCAATCAAGCCAAAAATTCTGCCTGAACAGTATCAAGTTTCTTGAGATCTGGTACAATGAGGCCAAACACGAGGCTTCTCTACTACCATGATGAGGCCAAATTCAAAGAGCAACATCTCGATTTCTATCTGTGTGGCCTCCATCCTGATGGTATGAGCATCAATTTCTTTAACTTCTGATAATTACTCCCCCTTCTTCTCTTCTTCCATTCCACATTCTGGTTACCCTCTCAATCGTTCTCCTTTCCTCCCCTGCCTATTACCTCCCTCCGGTGCCCCTCCTCCTTCCCTTTCTCGTATGATCCACTCTCCTCTCCTATCAGATACTTTCTTATTCAGCCCATAACCTTTTCCACCCATCACCTCTCAGCTCAACATGTCATGCCTCTCTCAACTCACCCACCTTCCCCCTCACCTATCACCTGCCACCTTGTACTCCTTCCCCTCCCATCTTCTTATTCTGGCTTCTTCCCCCTTCTTTTCCGGTCTTGATGAGGGGCTCAGCCTAATACATCAGCTGTTTATTGACCTCGTTGATGCTGCCTGACTTATTGAGCTCCCCTAGCACTTGTGTGTGTTACTCAAGCTTCTCAGCACCTGCAGAATCTCATGTTTGAGGGTTAGCAACGTGGACTCAGCTGGACAAGTGGGGAGAGCTCTCCTCATTTTCTTGAATTGTGTTGATAAAAAGATTTTAGGGTGCAGGAGGTGACTCACCCTAGCCACGATATTTGGGTGATGGGGTGAAAGGTTGCACTCAGCCTTGCACCAAATCCACAAACCTCTCTTCCCAATCTGTCCACACTTCTGCTTGAATAACTAATATTTTGACCCCACTCCCTTTATTGAAAACAATTGCAAGCACTAATTCTGTGTTGCTATGTTTCCCAACACAAGCTTGAATTTGATGTGGATGAGATGTGGGATAGAAACATAGAAACATAGAAAATAGGTGCAGGAGTAGGCCATTCGGCCCTTCGAGCCTGCACCGCCATTTATTATGATCATGGCTGATCATCCAACTCAGAACACTGCCCCAGCCTTCCCTCCACACCCCCTGACCCCCGTAGCCACAAGGGCCATATCTAACTCCCTCTTAAATATAGCCAATGAACTGGCCTCAACTGTTTCCTGTGGCAGAGAATTCCACAGATTCACCACTCTCTGTGTGAAGAAGTTTTTCCTAATCTCGGTCCTAAAAGGCTTCCCCTCTATCCTCAAACTGTGACCCCTCGTTCTGGACTTCCCCAACATCGGGAACAATCTTCCTGCATCTAGCCTGTCCAATCCCTTTAGGATCTTATAAGTTTCAATCAGATTCCCCCTCAATCTTCTAAATTCCAACGAGTACAAGCCCAGTTCATCCATTCTTTCTTCATATGAAAGTCCTGCCATCCCAGGAATCAATCTGGTGAACCTTCTCTGTACTCCCTCTATGGCAAGGATGTCTTTCCTCAGATTAGGGGACCAAAACTGCACACAATACTCCAGGTGTGGTCTCACCAAGGCCTTGTACAACTGCAGTAGTACCTCCCTGCTCCTGTACTCGAATCCTCTCGCTATAAATGCCAGCATACCATTCGCCTTTTTCACCGCCTGCTGTACCTGCATGCCCGCTTTCAATGACTGGTGTATAATGACACCCAGGTCACGTTGCACCTCCCCTTTTCCTAATCGGCCACCATTCAGATAATAATC
The DNA here is from genome assembly GCF_030028105.1 of Mobula birostris. NCBI lineage: Eukaryota > Metazoa > Chordata > Chondrichthyes > Myliobatiformes > Myliobatidae > Mobula > Mobula birostris. Next base: position 61,822,235 of record NC_092385.1, read on the forward strand.
TGTTTTCCTATTTTTGCCACCAAAGTGGATAACTTCACATTTATCCACATTAAATTGCATCTGCCATGAATTTGCCCACTCACCCAACCTATCCAAGTCACCCTGCATCCTCTTAGCATCCTCCTCACAGCTAACACTGCCGCCCAGCTTCGTGTCATCCGCAAACTTGGAGATGCTGCATTTAATTCCCTCATCCAAGTCATTAATATATATTGTAAACAACTGGGGTCCCAGCACTGAGCCTTGCAGTACCCCACTAGTCACCGCCTGCCATTCTGAAAAGGTCCCGTTTATTCCCACTCCTTGCTTCCTGTCTGCTAACCAACTCTCCACCCACACCAATACCTTACCCCCAATACCGTGTGCTTTAAGTTTGCACACTAATCTCATATTTGATATAGACCTGTGAGTGAGAATGCACAAAGCATGGTTAGTATGTTTCCAGATAATAGGTAGTGTTATGGTTATAGTGAATTACAGAGGGATCTTGATCAGCTGGTAAGTGGGCTGAGAAATAGCAAATGGAGTTTAATTTATAATGAATAGTAGGCCCCTGAGAAATGGTGTAGAACAGGCGGACCTGGGAATACAAGTACATGGATTCCTGAAAATGGCATCGGAGAGTGATGAATATGGGTTTGGTACGATGTGAAGGACACCGAGTACAGAAGCTGGGAAGTTATGTTGCAGTTCTACAAGACATTGGTCAGACTGCATTTGGAATATTGTGTTCTGTTTTGGTAACTCTTATAGGAAAGGTGGCCCGGTGCCAAGCTGTATCGGCCCTAATGCCCTTCCCTTGGACAACATTGGTGTCGTGGAGAGGGGAGACTTGCAGCATGGGCAACTGCTGGTCTTCCATACAACCTTGCCCAGGCCAGCACCCTGGAAACCTTCCAAGGTGCAATTCCATGGTCTCACAAGACTAACGGATGCCTATTTATAGGAAAGGTGCCATTAAATGGAAAGAGTGTGGAGGAGATTTACAAGGATGTTGACAAGACTGTGGGACTGAATTATGGAGGCAGGTTGAGTAGGTTGGGACTTTTAGAGAGGTGGTCCTACAAAGGGCATAGGTAGGGTAAATGTGCACATCGTTTTCCTGGCATGAGGGAATTAAGAACTAAAGGACAAATAGAAACATAGAAAACATACAGCACAATACAGGCCCTTCGGCCCACAAAGCTGTGCCGAACACGTCCTTACCTTAGAACTACCTAGGCTTTACCCATAGCCCTCTAATTTTCTAAGTTCCATGTAGCCATCCAGGAGTCTGTTAAAAGACCCCATCATTTCCACCTCCACCACCGCCGTCAGCAGCCCATCCCACACACTCACCATTCTCTGTGTAAAAAAATTGCCCCTGACATCTCCTCTGTACCTGCTTCCAAGCACCTTAAAACTATGCCCTCTCGTGCTAGCCATTTCAGCCCTGGGGAAAAGCCTCTGACTATCCACACAATCAATGCCCCTCATCATCTTGTACACCTCTATCAGATCACCTCTCATCCTCCATCGCTCCAAGGAGAAAAGGCTGAGTTCACTCAACCTATTCTCATAAGGCATACTCCCCAATCCAGGCAACATCCTTGTAAATCTCCTCTGCACCCTTTCTATGGTTTTCACATCCTTCCTGTAGTGAGGCAACCAGAATTGAGCACAATACTCCAAGTGGGGTCTGACCAGGGTCCTATATTGCTGCAACATTACCTCTCGGCTCTTAAACTCAATCCCACAATTGATGAAGGCCAATGCACTGTATGCTTTCTTAACCAGAGCGTCAACCTACGGAGCAGCTTTGAGTGTCCCTTGGACCCGGACCCCAAGATCCCTCTGATCCTCCACACTGCCAAGAGTCTTACCATTAATACTATATTCTGCCATCATATTCGACCTACCAAAATGAACCACCTCACACTTATCTGGATTGAACTCCATCTGTCACTTCTCAGCCCAGTTTTGCATCCTATCAATGTCCCGTTGTAATGTTTTAAGGTGAGAGGGGAAGAGTTTAGTAGGAACCTTTGGGGGTAACTTTTTCCACCAAGAGAGTGGTCAGTAACATGGGCTGAAAGGCCTGTTTCTGGGCTACATGCCTTTTTGCAATTTAAAAGCTCTCAAAATCACAAAAAACTCCTAGTGATAACAAAAAGCATGATAACTAAAAGAGGAAGAAATCTATCTGAATTTGAACAAGGACATCAGAACACCAAAATGTGCTGACTGCCCATGGAAAATGCATTGAACACCTTACTGCAGGGCTATTAACTGAGTGGAATCATGGGTAAATGAGACAAGGACAGAGTTCCCATTCTTGTAACAGCCTCAGCATTATACTCAAATTACAGAAACCAACCGTGGACACTGTCCTCTGGTAATATCCAGATCAATGATTCAGGAAACTTGCAGTCATATCATACCACAAAAATACACCAGCACTTTAGCTGCTAAAGTTTAGCAGGTCTTGCATGACTTACATCTCAATTCTTGACTTAAGCTTCTTGGAAACTGACACATCCAAAGGGAGGAGAGCCAGGCACAGACCAGCACAGGCGTTAAGGAATATCAAAATCATCCCAAGCTTCAAACACTCCGAATCTCGCTTTCAGCACCTTCTATCTATTCCATATGCTGTGGCTTCCGAGCTAATATTTACAGTAACTAATTATGGCTCGACATACTTCTTCTGCAGATGACTATGTATTTCACATTCAAGACTTTTGACTTTAATGTTTGATACTGAATAAGTCATTGCAATCAATTTAGAATAGGATTATCCTCTGCAAATAAATTGCTGTTTCAGACTGGAAATAACAGGGATTTTTAAACCACCTGCAACACAGTGGGATATCCAACGATTTTCTCGATCAGCATACTTCCAACCAAGATATTCTTAACGTGGAAATATTCACCCAGATAAAGCTTCAAAAGGGTCCCCTTCTACTCAACAGCATTGAAATTCACCAACACTTGTCTGGTGCTACCTACATTTCAATCTTTTACTAAAATGGAAAGAGAATTTCCCATCCTATTTGAGTACCAATATAGGACCCTGGTCAGACCCCACAGTCAAAACCTTGTCCCATTAAGGAAAATATTTTACACAAAACACCAATGCACACTCCAACACTGTATGGACCCAAACATACCTGTGACCTTCGACTTTTCATTGTCAGTGGGCAGTCGATAACTCTTCCGCGAGTATGCTGCACTGGTTCCTCCTTTCGATGTCATTGTCCGCATAGACGACTCTAGATTGAACAAATGGAGCATGAGGGGCAACTACAATTATTGTACTGTGATGAGTGGGCACAGTTCCGGAAGACAAGTTCCACTGAGCAATGAACAATAAAACGGGAGAAAGTGTGTAAGAGGGAAGGGGTGGTGTGAGGGGGGGGTGTGAGGGGGGTGTGGGGGTGTGAGGGGGGTGAGGGGGGGTGAGGGGGGGTGGGGGGGGTGGGGGGGGTGAGGGGGGTGGGGGGTGTGAGGGGGGGTGTGGGGGGGTGAGGGGGGGTGGGGGGTGTGAGGGGGGGTGTGGGGGGGTGTGAGGGGGGTGTGGGGGGGTGTGAGGGGGGTGTGGGGGTGTGTGGGGGGGTGTGGGGGGGGGTTGGTGGTGAGTGGGCGTGAGGTGTGAGGGGGTTGAGAAGGGGGGTGTTGAGAAGAGGGGTGGTGAGGAGGAGACAACTGAGGAGGGGAAGAGTGAGTGGAGGTGGTTGTAGGAGAGTGGATGGGAGGGGGTAGTAGGGTGTGGGTGGAGGGAAATGGGGTGGGAGAGGGTTTGGTACCGTTCAGGGGAGATCTCGACACCCGCACACTCCTTGTTCATGTATCGGCCCCCACATCTGCCCCACCAAGCGCCCAGCTGCGGCCCCAACCGTGGGTCCCACTTTCTTTCTGCCTGTGTCCTGGTCTCCTTACCCGCCTCGCCGGCCGGCCCACCAGTCCCGATCCCGCACCCGCTCGTCTCCCAGGTAACGTCCCACCCGCTCGACTCAAGCCGCCGGCTGCACCGCCATGATGCCGTACGGTAGCCGCCTCGGCCGTCAATTCAAAACGCGATCAGCCACCGCGCGCGCTCTGCTGTAGTCGTGGGCGCGCAGTTTCAACCACGAGCATGCGCGCGCCTTCTGGTAGCCGCGCTCCCGCTTCTCAGCATCCAAGTATAACTGATTCTAATGCCAGAAGCGTGCTGATAGGGTTGTTAAGAATGTGTATAGTGCGCTGCTCTTCATTAATGGGGTTACTGAGTTCAAGAGCCGTAAGTTAATGTTGCACACATAAAGATTGCTGGTGAACGCAGCAGGCCAGGCAGCATCTTTAGGAAGAGTCACGTTAGTCCTGACGAAGGGTCTCGGCCCAAAACGTCGACTGTACCTCTTCCTAGAGATGTTGCCTGGCCTGCTGCGTTCACCAGCTACTTTGATGTGCGTTGTTGGGGATACTGTACTGTGTTTAGTTCTGGTCGCCTCATAGAAAGGATGTAGTGCAGAGGAGATTTACTGGGATGCTGTCTGAAATAGAAATCATGTCTTATGAGTTGAGTGAGCTAGGGTGTATCTCTTTGGAACAAAGGAGGATGAGAGGTGACTTGACAGAATTGTACAAGATGATAAAAAGGTGTAAATCCAATTGAGTGATAGAGATTTTTTCATAGATACAAATGAGTAACACAAGGTGACATCAGTTTAAGATGATTAGAGGAAAGTATAGGGGGACGTCAGGGGTAAGTTCTTTATATAGAGAGTGGTAGGTGAGTGGAGGCCTGGTGTAGTGTTAGAGACAGATACATTAGGGGCATTTAGAAACTCAGACACATGGATGATAGAAAAATGGAGGGCCATGTAGGAGGGAAAAGTTAGATTGATCTTGGAGTAGGTTTGAAGGTCAGCACAACATCAAAGGCCTGTACTGTGCTGTAGTGTTCTACATTTAGCTTTTGTTTCACCTGTAAAATTCTGTACCATCTCCTGCACTTCAGTATCATTGACGAAGATAACAAAAATGAGGGATGAAAAGGGTGTGGAAAAGGTTCACAAGGATACTGCCAAAACTGGAGAGCTTGAATAACAAGAAGAGACTAATTCACCATCTTGTGCACCTGTGAGCCGTGTCCATCAGCTCTACGACACTCCCCAGGGCCCTTCTGTTCACTGCAGATGTCCTACCTTTGAGCCTCGAGAGACTGCAGACACTGGGACCTGGAGTAACACAAGCAACACTTCTGCATGCTACCTGGCCAGCTGAATTCGTCGAGCATTTTGTGTGAAGGTCCTACTCCTGTCTGTAACATTCTATCACTTAGAATTGACTCCAGCAATTTTTTCACCACTGAAGCTGAACCAATTGCTTTGTTTATGTCCTCTCTTTTCAAATCGTGGTACAGTATGAGAAATTCTCCAATTTTCTGCCATTCCAGGTGTAGTCAAAAATGGTTGAAAAATTGTACTTGGGAGCTTCTGCCTTCTTAATAGCCTGGGATGTGATTTCATTGCTGAAAACCCCTTCATATCTCTGTTTCTTCTTTATCGCATCTAGTGACCAGTACTCACTGCAATGCTATCTTTATATGCCTAGTGAAACAGCAACAATGGACTTATCAAAACTCAACTCACATCCTCCTCCAGCACAAACACATTACAATTTTATCTCCAAAAAGCTCCGTTCTTTCCTAGGATCATTATGTACACGAACCATCTATGCATTTTCTTTTATCAGCCTATATCTTCCCATTGCTTTTCTAATTTGCCTTTTAAAATTATCCCTGCAAATTCTCATTACTTCCAGGCTTTCTGCCATGTCATAGTTGTTCAACATTGAATCTAGTCCTTTAGTCCACTAAATCCGCACCAACCATCAGCTACCCATTGACTCTAATCTCATTTTATTCCCCCCCCCAACATTCCTGTTGATTCCCCTGGGGTTCCAGTTTAAGATGGTGCTACCAAACGTGTGTGACAGCTCGCTGGTAGTTCAAAAGGCAAGGAGCTTGACTAAAAACATTACTAATAACACCTTTTCTGAAGTAAATTGTGGTAAATTATCACACAAACAATGAGGAGGCGAGGGAAGGCGAAGCTCATTTGAGGGATGAACCATGCTGGTACGTTGCAGAATCGACACAGATGGAGCGAGCCATTTGGAGAGGAGAAGCTGAGGCAGTGGAGTCCCGATGCCCCTGGGTACAATGTTGATTGTTCTGGGCGCCAAGCTGAAATCGAGTGGCTTCGGGTTGGATGGCAAAATCTGGGCACGGAGCAAGTCGCTGTGCAGCCTGCCCTAGGCCCAAACTTCATTGCGGCAGTGGAGCTCGGGTCCTACTGTGAGGTACAATACACTGTTTGGACAATTTAAACAATAGACTGGAAAGACAGGGCATCAGGACCAGAGGCGAGAGCCGATTTCATTCGTTCTCCCACGATGGTCACTCCATGGCGCTGAGGCTATGAAGACTGTCCCCAGCTGCTGTGCTCCATGCCCGCTAACATGATGAACTGATACCGAGGCTTTGGGCCTACTCCGGGGTTCGGATCTAAGGGCTCATTTTGGTTTGGAATGCTGTTGTTGTTGCTCACTTCTTTTGTTTACATAATTTGTGTTTGTTCTTCCTCTTTCTCTGCACATTGCATATTGGTCTTTATCTTTTTTTTCATTGGGTTATTTCAGGTTTCTTGTTTTGTGGCTGCTGTAAGCAAACAATCTCAAGGCTGTACAATTTTCACATTCTTTGATGACAATGTACTTTGAAAACTTTGAAATTCTATCGCCCACACACCAATCAATATATCTTTGGCATGGGAGAAAATACATTCACAGGGAGCATGTGCAGACTCTACAGAGACAGCATCAGAGGTCAAGACTGAATTGGGGTCTCTGGCACTGAAATTGTCGGCATGAGAAGAAAGCTTCCCCATCTTGCCTTATCCTACCTACTGTGCATCTTGTCATCTGGGGCATTAGATTTGACAGTTCTGTCCTTTGTGACAACTTCTACCCTGACCCTCTGAATCTTTTCCTCAAATGACTCACACTGGTCTGAAACTTAGAACAACAAACGTTTTAAGATAGTCTAAAAAGTTCTAAATTAGTCGAAGGACAGAAAAATGAATTTACAAAGCACAAGTAGGAACCAGCTCCTTGATAGTAGCTGAGACCGCTGCTGTGTACTCTCATTGATGCTCCTTCCACCTCCCGGCTGGGTTGCCCAACAGGGCCTGCAGCTGAACCTCACAGTGGCAGTGGCTGTGTTCAGTCCTCACCACCTTCACTCGGAATTTGCACATTCACCCTGTGGTTCCCCAAAGCTTGCAGGTTGGTAGCTTAACAAAGTGCTGTAAATTGCCTCTGGTGTGAAAGTGAGTGTTGGAAGTTGGAGAGGGTTGATGAGGGCATGAGGAGGATAACATGGGATTGATGCACGTGACATCAGCACAAACTCAAAGGTTCATTTTATTGTCAAAGTATGGATGTACAACTCTGATATTTGTCTTTTCCAGATAGCCATTAAATACAGAAAGACCATGGGTGTTGATGAAAGAAAAGACATCAACTCTGTCCCCCCCCAGCACTAAAAAGAAAAGAAGCAAAACACACAGGCCCCAAAATCCCCCCTTCCCCACAGAAAAAAGCAACAATAACAGTCCCTGACTGTGACAGGGTCCTGAATTACCCCTATGAACTGTGCTTTTAAAAGAGAGAGAGAGAGAGAGTTGTGGACCACAGACACCGTGTTAAAAAGAGAGAGAGAGGTGAAGACTGCTCATAGTTTGTTTAAACTTCCTACAAGGAAGCTGTCTGCTTGTAAGTTCTTAGAGCAAGAGAAGGCAGGAGCTTCTTGAGAGACAGCTGGTATTCAGCACGGTGAGGTAAATAGAGGGTCAGATGACAGACCTACAGACACATGGTTTTGGACACTGAATGAGCTTTGTTGCGCCCACAGAAAAGGTGAGTTTTGGAGGATTGATCAGTGGCTCTCGCAGTGTGAACAGGGCGTGACCGGTGGAGAGTTATTCGTGTGTCTGACCCTCGCCTGGGTTGGTAATTCCACCACAGAAGAACGGCCCCCTTTGTTGTGGTCATAGTCGGTGACTTCTAAAGGACTTTGGAGGACAACGGGAAGATCAACGGCGTCAGCTCACCTGAAGACTCAAATCTCTCCCTCTCTCTCTCTCTCCATCACTACTCAACTCAAGACCACGAACTGAACTGAACTTTACTCATCATCGTAAGACTATCTGTTTACCCCTAGACTTGAAGAAGCTTGGTTTTCATATATTTCCACACCTACTTATATATATAATCATTGCTAACCTATTTGATATATCTGCATTTATATTACTGTATTGCATAGTTACTAATAAATCCCACTACTTAATAGCAATACTGGACTCCAAAGTGTTTTCCATCTCTGCTGGTTCCTTAACCCGTCATGGGGTACGTGACACCGACCCACTCACTCACAGAAAAAAACAGTGACAGTAACCTTTGAACCTTGTAAAGATACTGCCCAGCAAAAGGCAAAGGTAAACCACTTCTGTAGAAAAATTTGCCAAGAGCAATCATGGTCACAGAAAGACCACGATCGTCCACATCATATGACATGATGCATAAGGAACAAACTCACATCACTATGGTGTTAGATCTGCTTTATACTGGTTAAAAGAGTTCTCTTCTGAATATATTTGAATAGTCAATATGGGCAATTTAAATTCCCTGTTATTACTATGTAGCGACTATGCCCCACTTGACTCCCTTTCGTCTAGGGTGAACTGGCATTGACCCCGCCAACTCTGTGATCGCGTTGGTGTGGATACTATGTGATTGCACCCAGGTACAGTCCTCAAACTGTGTTGGTTGCTGACACAAATGACCTATTTCACAGTATGTTTCGATGTACATGTGACAAATAAAGCTAATCTTTATCCCCCCCCCCAACCCCACCAATCCCTTTTACCTCCTGATCTACACTCATTCTTTGATGACATAACCTTGAAAAGGGATGTTGTAAAACCATAAGACAGAGGGGCAGAATTAGGCTAACCAGCCCATCGAATCTTCTCTGCCATTCCATCATGATTTATTATCCCTTCTCAAACCCATTCTTCTGCCTTCTCCCCATAACTTTTGATGTCCTTACTAATTAAGAACCCATCAACCTCTGCTTTAAATATACCTAATGACTTGGCCTCCACAGCCATCTGTGGCAATTAATTCCACAGATTCACCACCTTCCGGCTAAAGAAAATCCTCGTCATCTCCATTCCAAAGGGACGTCCCTCTATTCTGATGCTGTGCCACTTGGTCCTAGACTCCCCCAGAAACAGAAATAGTTCTTCATGTGAAGTCTAGTGGAAATAGTGAAGTCTTTCTCAGTTGAAATCTGAGCACAGAAAAATGGCAATTCTTGTTGTTTGCTGGTTCCATCCACCTACACCCAGCCCCTTCAACTCAATTTACAATACAGAAAAGTATCATATAATTGAATGGCAGAACAGGTTTGAAGGACAAAATTTGTTCCTAAATTCCTGTGCTGTCTTTCCTCATTCCTATCTATAGGGAGAGATGCAAAGTAGAAAACAATGAAGATTTCACTTTGGATATAAGAGCAGTGAAAGGAAATTAATCCTGAATGGAAAGCCTGTGGGTGAGGTGAAGGGTCAGTAGGACCTTGGCTTGCAGGTACAAACATAATTTGGGCTGTGCTCGTTTGGATTTAGGAGGCTGAGAAGTATTAAATCCGCAAGATATAGGAACAGAATTAGGCCTTTCAGTCCATCGAGTCTTCCCTGGTATTCAAACGTGACTGTTTTTTAAGTATGGAGATTTTCTCACTGAATCGTTTCTAATCTGAAAGACAAATTAATCTGAATGTAACTTTCTTCTGCTGTGGAATCCACAAGAAGGGGGCAACATTCTGTACATGCATCTCTGCTTTCAGCAGTGAAACCAGGAAGAATGTTTCACAGTCTGGCAGAAGTTGGGGCTCTAGTCTGAATCTCTGCAGAAGCTGGGAAGGTAGGAGGGTGGCGGGGGACACTGGACTCGTCCATAGTGAAATCAAGAGACCTTTATAAGGTAAGGCCATAGAGGATAAATAATTGACCTAGTGGTAGAGTTTAGTTATGGACCAATTGGTTTGAAATAACTCAAAAAGCTAAGCAGCCTAATACTATACAACAAGCTGAATGAACTGGATGAAATATCCTTATCCCAATGTCAATCGATTACTTTATCAATGGTGATGGTAAACTTGCCTTGACATACCAATGAAGTTCCCTCTGTCCAGCTGTACATCCTCCTCCAAACCTCTACCCCCCCCAACTTACCATCTTAAATTTATGTTCCTCCCTCTTTCTCAGTCCTGACCAAGGTCTTTGAACTGAAATATGAACTTTGTTTCACCATGGATGCTGCCTGGTCTGCTAGGTATTTTCTGTTTTGATTTCATGTTTTGCACCCCTTCCCATGTTTGCTGGCTCCATCCACCTACACCCGGACCCCTCACTGAATGGATCCTCTCCCCCTGCCATCTGCTGTTCATCTCTCTCCCAATGGTTCCCATTATCCTCTTCCTCACTGATGAGAATCCACCACAGGTAGTTCTCTGTGACCCTTTAATCACCTATCTAGCGGTCCCCACCTTCATTTTTAACCCTTGTTCGTCGTTCATTCAGCCCGTTTCACCACCCCCCCCACCGCCCCGCACTCAGTTCTGAAATGCCAACAACTCCTCTTCCCTCACAGATGCAGTTCAACCCAATGAGTTCCTCCAGCAGATTGTTTTTTTCCCACCTGAAGGGCGATATTACTGAAGCTTTGGTTCCACCTCATTGGGGGCGAGGGGGTCCCAAACTAAAGATAGTAATTTTCTGTATCCTTTTTTGAGAACAGTAGCGATTTTTTTACATTTCCTTTACCTAACAGCCCAACTCACCCTTCACCAGGTCTGCTAATCACTTGGGGCTTTGTCTGTAGATTACACCTGCTTTATCAGAAGGATAAAATTATTGCACTTTAACATCCACTTGCACCTGCTGATGTGCTGGATTTGCAGTGAAATTAGGGAATCGCGGTAGAATTGTCGCATCTAAATCTCTTTGATGTGTGACCATCAATGACTTTGACAACCTTGAGCAGAGGATTCAAGATCACTTGATGTCATTTCCAGGACACAAAGGTAAAGGGAAATGAAATAATTGTTACCCTGGATTCAGTGTAACACAAAAAGAAACACAATAAGACAAAGAACACGATAATAGAAAAACAATGAATATAAATACAAAAGATACTTTAGCTTACATACGGAGATTGAATTTGTGTGCATAAAGTGACTCTAGGCACTGGAGTATCTGTATGTCAGGTGACTGACAGGAAATGGTAAGGTAGTTGTGGAAGGGTGGGTTAGTGGGTGGAGGTGTTGATTGGCCTTACTGCTTGGGGAGAGTAACTGTTTTTGAGTGTGGTGGTCCTGTTGTGGTTGCTGTGTAGCCTCCTCCATGATAGGAGTGGGACAAACAGTCCATGAGCAGGGTGGGTGGAATCTTTCACAATGTTATTGGCCTTTTTCTGTATATGTCCTTGATCGTGGGTAGACTGGTGCCGATGATGCATTGGGTAGTTTTGATTACCCATTGCAGTGCAGTTTCCATACATGCAGTGATGCAGCATGTTAGGATGCTCTCTACAGCACATCTGTAGAATGGCGCGAGTATGGATGTGCACAGTCCAGCTCTCTCCAGCCTCCTCAGAAAGTAGACACGTGGATGAGCTTTTCTGATTGTGTGTGTTCTGGGACCATGAGAGGCTGTGTGAAGTGCACCCCCAGGAATTTGAAACTGCCTGCAGTTTCCGCTGCTGTGCCGCTGATTTGAAGAGAGGTGTGAGTTATCCTGAAGTCAATAACCATCTCCTTGGTCTTGTTCAGGTTACTTCCCTGGCACCAGGTCTCGAGTTCTTCCCCCTGCTCTCTGTTTCATCATTGCTGGTGATGAGCCCCACCACTGTGGTACCATCAGCGAACCGGACAATGTGATTGCTCAGCTGTTTGGCCGAGCAGTCAGGTATAAGCAGCAATGGGCTCAGTATATAGCCCGGGGGAACACTCGTATTGAGGAGCAGTTGTGCATTCTGATTCTCTGAGGTCTGTTGGTTAGGAAGTTGCACGGTAGTGTACTTAGATCAAGGAGGAGGAGTTTGTTCACCAAGGTCTGTGGGACAGCAGTGTTGAAAGCCGAACTGAAATCCAGAAACAACATTCTGATGTAAGTGTCCTTGTTCTCTAGGTGTGTCAGGGCCGGGTTCATGATAAATGCTTTGGCATCTGTCGTAGAACGGTTCTGCCAGTAAGCATGTTGGTGAGTGTCCAGTGTGGCAGGAATGGAGTTTTTGCTGTGTGCCATTACCAGCCGTTCAAAACACTTCATGATCATTGATGTCAGTACCACCAGGCAATAGTTGTTTAGTTCTGAAGGTGTACAGTTCTTTGGAACATAGAACATGGACCAGTACAGCACAGGAACAGGCCCTTCAGCCTATAATGTTGGGCCAAACCAATTATAAATCTTGTCTCTCACATCTCCTTTAAAATTACCCCCTCTCACCTTAAATACATGCCTCTGATATATGGCATTTCAAAGGTTCAAAGGTACAATTTAATGTCAGAGAAATGTATACAATATACATCCTGAAATGCTTTTTCTTCACAACCATCCATGAAAACAGAGGAGTGCCCCCAAAGAATGAATGACAGTCAAATGTTAGAACCCCAAGTCCCCCCCCAGCTGCCCCCCCACACACACATAAGCGGCAGGAAACAACTATCCCCCCTCCCCCACCGGCAAAAAAAAGCATCAGCACCCACCACCAAGCACTCAAGTGTGAGCAAAATAACAGCAAAGACACAGAGTTGCAGTTACCCCAAAGTCTTCATGTTTCACCTGGTATTCGACATACCACAGGTTCTCTCTCGCCCTAATAAGGGAGAAAGAGATGTCTCCATTTTCCCAGCGAACAGGGAGACATAACAAACAACTCGCTGGTTTACAATGTTAAAAGTCCATCACGTCACTTTTTTCAAGCTCTGTGCCTGAAGATCGCAAAGATCCCGGGTCTCCAGGCACACAGCAGGTATTCCGACTCCCCCGATGACACCTGGGTCTCTTGTTGTGACACAAACCCTCGATCCACCCATCTCCAGAGCCCCAAGATCCTAGGCTTTCGAATTCGAGCCGGACTCTTAGGTCAAGCCTTTGGTGTGCCGAACAACAACGGCCGGTTATGGAGCCCCAAGAGCGGATCCCACAAAGAACTAAAGTCAGCATGTAACTCCAGGTCAGGGTCTGAACCCCGAAAGGGAAAAATAAAGATATTAAAGATGGAAATAAAGCTGTTTCCAAAGATGCAAGCAAAGGAGTTGCCATTTAGCGCCATAGTTGCCGTTTGAGGCCAACACTTGGGGAAAGATACTGTCTGTCTACTCCATCTATGCCCTCGTAATCTTATAAACCTCTATCAGATCTCCCATCACTCTCCCCCACTCCAGAGAAAACAACTCAAGTTTGTCCAATCTCTCATTATAACACATGCCCTCTAATCTAGGTAATATCCTAGTAAAACTTTTCTGCATTTTCTCCAAAGCCTCGGCATCCTTCTTATAATCGGGTGAGCAGAACTGTAGGCAATAGCCCAGATGCAGCCTAACGCGAGTTTTATGAAGCTGCAACATAGCTTCCTGACTTCTGAACTCAATGCCTCAACTAGTAAAGGCAAGCGTGCCATTTGGCTTCTTAACCCCCCTATCAGTCTGCATAGCCTCCTTTGGGGAGCTGTGAACTTGCACCCCAAGATCCCTCTCCTCGTCAACACTGCCCTCAGTTTACTGTCTCTTTACATTGGACCTACCAAGGTACAATGCTTCACATCTGGCCAGGTTAATCTCCATCTGCCATTTCTCTGCCCATATCTGCTACTGATCTAGCATTGTATTCTTTGCCTGTCATCTACACCATCCACAACACCATCAATCTTTGCATCATCAGCAAACTTACTAACCTACCCATCTACATTTTCATCCTGGTCATTTACTGTAAATACATCACAAACAACAGAGAAACAGTACAGATTCCTGCAGAACACAGACCTCCAGCTAGAATAAGTCCCTTCAACCACCACTCTCTGTCCTCTGTGTGCAAGCCAGTTCTGATTGCAAGCAGCCAATTCACCATGGATCCCATTCACCTTAATCTTCTGGATGAGACTCTCATCAGGGACCTTTCTAAAACCAATGTAGCCAACATCCACAGTTCTACATAAATCAACCACATCACCGTGTCAAAAACTCAATCAAGTTAGTCAGACATGACTTGCCCCGTACGAAGCCATGTTGGCTTTCCCTAATTAGGCCATGGTTTTCCAAATGCTCATAAATCCTATCCCCCAGGAATTCTCTCCAATAACTTCCCACACTGACATGAGTCTCACCGGTCTATAGTTCCCAGGATTATCCCTGGTTGCCTTCTTGAACAATTAAACAACACTAGGTACTCATCAGTCCTCTGGGACTTCACCTGTAGCTCAAGAGGGCACAAACATATTGATCAAGGCCCTTGCAATCTCTTCACATGTCTCTCCATAACCTTGGGTATATCCTATCAGCCCCTGGGGGCTTATCCACCTCAATGCTCTTTAAGAGACCCAATGCTACCTCCTCCATTACTTCAAAATACCTTAGAATATTAATACTCTTGGCACTGATCCCCCTATCCTCCAAGCACTTCTCCAAGGAAAAGACTGATGTAAAGTACTCATTAAGGACCTCACCCACATCTTTCACATCCAAACAAATTTCCCCACTTTATTCTTGAGTGGTCCCCTTTCCTTGTTATCTGCTTGCTCTTGATGGATGTATGGAATGCCTTGGATTCCCTTTAATCCTTGCTTTTCATGACCCCCCCCCCCCCACCGGCTTTCTTAATTCCTAATTCCCTGGCTTCTTTATAATCCTCCAAGGCTCTGTTTGATTTTATCTTCTTCAGCTTTACATACTTTTCCTTTCTCTACTTGACTTAACTCATCACCTCCCTTGACATCCAAAGTTCTCTAACCTTGCCATGCTCGCCCTTCCTTCTGACGGGAACATACCTGTCCTGTACTCTGAGCAGTTGATCTAAAAAAAAAACCCTCCACATGTTGGACGTAGACCTGTCCAAAACCAGCTTTTTCCAATTAGCTCTCCCTACTTCCTGCCTAATGCTCTCATAATTTGCCCTGCTCCAGTTTAATATTCTCCTGCAGGGTCCCTGCTTCTCCTTATCGATAGTCATCTTAAAACTTAAGGAGTTGTGGTCACTTTTCCCTAACTGCTTACCAACTGAAAGGTCGGTCACCTGTCCAGGCTCACTACCCAACACCAGCTCCAGTACAGACCCTCCTCTTGTTGGACTTTCTACATATTGATTTAAGAAACACCCCCGGATGTACTTAACAAATTCTGCCCCATCTAATCCATTTGCACTAAGAGGGTCCCAGTTTACATTAGGAAAGTTGAAGACTCCATGACAACAACCCTATTGCTTTTACACCTTTCCTTAATCTACCTGCTTATCTGTTCCTCAGTGCCCCAGTGGCTATTGGAGAGTCTGTAGTACAATCCATCAGAGTGATTGCGTCCTTCCTATTTTTGAGTTCTACCCATGTAGAGTCAGTAGACAAGCCCTCCAATATGTCCCCTCAAACTGTAGCTGTGGTATTGTCCCAGAGTAGTGAAATGCACATCCCTCCCCCCTTTACCTCCCTATCTTTTCTAAAACATCAAAACCCTGGAACATTAAGCACCCATTCCTGTCCCTCTCTTAACCAATAATGGCCACAATATCATTGTTCCATGGACTGATCCATGCTCTAAGTTCATCACCTTCACCCATGATACCATAGCATTAAAATACACACACTTCAAACTATCCATTCCATCGTATCTATTCCTTTGGTACAGTGCTGATGGTGGCTGATTTAAAGCAGATAGGGAGAGCAGCCTGGATGAGTGAAGTGTTGAAGACGCCGGAGTCAGCCTGGGATGTTTTCTGGCCTGGCAGTCTTATGGGGAAATTGACACTCTCAGAGCCACCAGGTGGCAGTTGAGTGCTACAGTTCTCCACATCAGTGTGAATTATTGCTGATGCCCAGACAGCATTCAAAGTAAATTTATCATCTAAGTACATATATAAAGAAAGAAAGAATAATTATAAATAAATAAACAATAAATAGAAAACATGAGAGGAAGAGTCCTTGAAAGTGAGTCCTCATTGGTTGTGGGGACATTCCAATGATGGGGCAAGTGAAGTTGAGAGTGAAGTTATCCCCTCTGGTTCTGGAGCCTGATGGTTGAGGGGTAATAACTGTTCCTGAACCTGGTAGTGTGGCTTTTGAGGCTCATGTACCTTCTTCCTGATGGCATCAGCGAGAGAGCATGACCTGGGTGGTGTGGGTCCCTGATGACAGATGCTGCTTTCCTGCAATAACGCTTTGTGTAGATGTGCTCAATGGTGGGGAGGGCTTTACCCATGATGGACTGGGCTGTATCCACTACCTTTTGTAAGATTTTCCATTCGAGGGCATTGGTGTTTCCATACAGTGATGCAGCCAGTCAATATACTCTCCACCACACATTTATAGAAGTAGTCAAAGTTTTAGATGTCATGCCGAATCCTCACAAACTCCTAAGGAAGTAGAGGTGCTGCTGTGCTTTCTTTGTAATGATAACACTGAGGGATTTAAAGTTGCTGATCCTCTCCACCTCAGATCCTCCAGTGAGGACTGGCTCATGGACCTGTGGTTTCCTCCTCCTGAAGTCAATAACCAGCTCCTTGGTCTTGTTGACATTGAGATGTTGTTGTGGCACCATTCAGCCAGATTTTCAATTTCCCTCCTACATGCTGATTCATCACCACCTTTGATTCAGGCTACAACAATGGTGTTGACAGCAAACATAAGATGTTGTTGCCAATTTGAACTGACTAAGGCCTGCAATTGAGGATACATTTGTACGAGGAGGTATTAAGGCCAAGGTCTTAAAGCTTATTGATTAGTTTTGAGGGGATGATGGTATTCCATGCTGAACTGTAGTCAACAAAGAGCATTCTGATGCATGTCATTTTTGTTGTCCAAATGTTCCAGGGTTGAATGAAGAGCCTGTTTTTTATCCACAGCAAGTGGTGGATAAATGGAACCAGCTACCAGAGGAAGTGCAGCACACACTGGAGGAACTCAGCAGGGCAGGCAACATCTATGGAGGGGAATAAGCAGTCAATGTTTCGGGCTGAGACCCTGCATCAGGACTGGAAAGAAAGGAGGCAGAAGCCAGAATAATAAGGTGGGAGAAGCTGGCAGGTAATTGGTGAAACCATGTGAGTGGGAAGGTGGGGAATGAAGTGAGAAGTTGGGAGGTGGAAGGTGGAGGAGGTGAAGAGCTGAAGAAGAAAGAATCTAATAGGGGAGGAGAATGGACCATGGAAGAAAAGGAAGGGGGGGAGAACCAGAGGGAAGTGAAGAGATGAGAAAGGGTGAGAGGATAGCCACCTATTGGTAAATAAGGTGTCACTAAATTATGATCCCTTTCATTGCTCTCTTTTTGATGTTCCTTCTACCTCCCAGCTTGATTCCCTAAAATGGGCAATAAGATTGCTCAGCTGTTACCTCACAGTGAATAGAAGAGAGAAGGGGAGGTGGGGGGGGGGAGTAATTACCAGAGGTTAGAAAAATCAACTTCATACCATCAGGTTGGAGGCTACTCAAACCCATTGTCCTCCAACCTGAATTTGGCCTTATTGTGGCAGTAGTGGAGCCTCATATCATTCCAACTCTCCAGAAGGAAACTGATGGGAGATTTTGCGAGTTACTGGAAATCCAGAGTAACACACAAAATATGCTTGGAGGAACCCAGCAGGTCAGGCAGCATCTGTGGAGAGGAATGAAGAGTTGACATTTCAGGATGAAACCCTTCACCAGAAGAGTCAACCAAGGGAGAAAGGGAAAGGGAGGGGGCACCAGCTGTAAATGATGTCAGCTTGTAAAAGGTTGAAACAGTCAGTAGGAAGGCATGGGGATTGTTGCTTTTAATTGAGGCACAGAGGCTGAGAGCAGCGAGTTTACGTTGGAACAACACTAGTTAGGCCATTGCATGAATGGTGTACAAGATGCACAGGGGAGGTTGCAAGTGTTGGCTGGAATGAAAAACATCCATTGTTAAAGATTGTGTTGTTTTATTTTGGGGGGAGAAACATAACTGAGGTACATAAAATGACGAAGGACACAGATAGAGAGAATTAGAAGGCTCATTTCTCCCAGTGTTATACCGTACTTCAAATATCCTTCGACTATTATTGTATGTCGTCACAGTCCTGCTAAGCACGAATTCAGTCGTCCATTTTAGAGCAGAGGTCCCCAACCTTTCTTGCACCGCAGACTGGTTTAATATTGGCAATATTCTTGCGGACCGGCCGACAGGAGGGGGGTTGTTCAAGTAGGGTTAAACTCACCTCAACATGTCTTTTACAGTTAGGGTTGCTATCTTTCTCACTCCCAAATAAGGGACAAAAGTAGCAGTCAAATCCCAGGACACGTTACCCCAGGAAAGACTACTATGACCATGGAGCCTTGCGCGGGCACCTGTGTGCGCATGCGTGACGTGCGCATACGCGTACGTGCCGATTTTTTTCCCACAAATCGGTTTTGCCTTCATCCTCCCGACTATACTGTACATCCTCATCATCATGGGCCTCATCAGTCACCTCCGGATCCACAGCCACCAATCTCCCATTTGACTTTGAAGCCATGGTCATCTTCGACTACGAAGGACGAACAACAACAACATACTGTACATACATTATTTCTACTTTAGGCTGTGTATTTATCATATCATTCCTGCTTTTACTATATGTTAGTGTTATTTATTTTCGGTTCTATGTGTTATTTGGTATGATGTGTTAGGTTATTTTTTGGGGTCTGGGAACACTCAAAAATTTTTCCCATATAAGTTAATGGCAATTGCTTCTTCGCTTCACGCCATTTCGGCACGATTAGCGGGGGAAATACGGGACAAACCAATTTAGCCCAATATACGGGACAGTTGGCAACCCTATGTTCATGTTCAACAGTGCGTGACAGGGAATGAGGAAAGGTGCAGCTGACTCATAGCGTTTCCTCGCGGCCCGGTGGTTGGGGACCGCTGTTTTAGAGTGTTGTATGTACTTCCAGCGCTAGTTATGTAGAAATCTGTTTAGTATTGTGAGATCTGCTGTAATCCGAACAGTAAACATCTAGTCAATAATCTGGTAGATATATTACTGAATTGCGATCGCTGTGGTTTGTAATTTCTTTCAAGGGTGTACTTTGAAATGACAAAACAGTCTGGCATTTTTGGGAACTAGACTCTCGGGAGTGGAGGTACGGCTGGGGTAGCCATCCCTGGGGGTGTGTACCGCATCAAGGCCTGACGGCAGACCAACCCCTGGTCGGCTCTATTACTCCACACTGAGCAAGATTAAAATGTTCGAGGATGAGAGCAGTATTCAGTACAGTCTGTCTGGTTTTGACCCGACTCCCTCTCTTCTCGCTACTACTGTCGGGCGGGAGGAGCGGGAGTCTTGGTTCATCGTCGCCAACTTCGGGAGCAGGTGTTGCCCTGAAGCCACCAGGCTCCCGGGCGGGTTCACTCGCCTCAGCCGTGGTCTCACTTTCGGGACTCTACAGTTCATTTTCAGCGTGTTTTTGTTTTTTTTCCCCTTACCATTTGAGCGATTTGAACCTGTGTTCAACTCACTACTATGTGAGAAAAGCACGTTGCAGCGCTAAACTGGCCCCGTGGTTATAGCCTACAGCCACTAGGCTTCTGGAAAGGCTTCGCTCACCTCAGCCCTGGATCGGCTCTGTGACCGAGGACTCGCTTTCGGGGACGCTGCGGTTCATATTACAGGTATTCATTTACTTTTTTATTGTTTGTACAATTTCCCTAGGAATTGTGAACTACTCTTGTTTACCTCCAATAAAACATGAAAGAAAATTTCCAATCCTTCGCCGGGAATGAAAGAAAACAATTCACCCAGTGGAAACAATATTTAGACATAAAATTTAAACAGTACAGTACTGTGAAAAAGTATTAGACATATTTATATAGCGAGGGTGCCCAAGACTTTTGTAGAGTACTGTACTTGTCAAGAAACACACACAACATGCTGGAGGAACTCAGCAGGCCAGGCAGCATCTATGGAAAAGAGTGAACAGTCAACGTTTTGGGCGAGACCCTTCGGCAGGACTGGAGAAAGAAAAGCTGAGGAGTAGATTTAACAGGTGGGGGAGGGGAGAGAGAACCACCAGCTGATAGGTGAACTGTGGAAGGGGAGGGATGAGTAAAGTGCTGGAGGTTGATTGAGAGAAAGAAAAAGGGGAAGGGGCACCAGAGGGAGGTGATGGGCGGGCAAGGAGATGAGGTGAGAGGGGGAAGAGGGGGTGTGTTGGGGGCATTACCAGAAGTTTGAGAAATCGATGTTCCTGCCATCAGATTGGAGGCTGATATAAGGCCCTCCAACCTGAGTGTGGCCTTATTCTGACAGTGGAAGCAGTCATGCATGGACATATCAGAATGGGAATAGGAAGTGGACTTAAAATGGCTGGCCACTGGGAGATCCCGCTTGTTCTAGCTTGTAGGGGCTCGGTGAAGCGGTCTCCCGATCTACAGGAGGCCACCCCGGGAGCACAGGACACAGGTGAAGTGTCGCCTCACCTGGAAGGACTATTTGGGGCTTTCAATGGTAGTAAGGGAGGAGGTGTAGGGACAGGTGTAACACTTGTTCCGCTTGCAAGGATAAGTGTCAGGAAGGGAGATCAGTGGGAGGGGCGAATGGACAAGGGAGTCGCGTCGGGAGTGATCCCTGCGGAAAGTGGGGGTTTGGGGAGGTGGGAGGGAAAGATGTACTTGGTAGTGGGATCCCTTTGGAGGTGGTGGAAGTTTCAGAGAATTATGTACTGGATCTGGAAGCTAGTAGGGTGGTAGCTGAGGACAAGAAGAACCCTATCTCTGGTAGGGTGGCGGGAGGATGGGGTAAGAGCAGACGTGTGTGAAATGGAAGAGATGCGGTTGATAGTGGAGGAAGGGAAGCCCCTTTCTGTTTTTTTAAAAAAGGATATCTTCGTTCCAGAATGAAAAGCCTCATCCTGAGGGCAGATACGGCGGAGACGGAGGAATTGAGAGAAGGGGATGGCGTTTTTACAAGTACTGTAGCAGGGTGGGACGAGGTATAGTCCAGGTAACAGAGTCTGTAGGTTTGCAATAGATATCGGTAGATAAGCTATCTCCAGACAGTGAGATCGAGAAAGGGAGGGGAGTTGTCGGAAATGGACCAGGTGAAATTTGAGGGCGGGGTGGAAGTGGGAGGTAAAGTGGATGAAGTCCACGAGTTTAGCCTGGGTGCAGAAAGCAGTGGAATTAAAATGGGTGGCCTCTGGGAGAGCCCGCTTTTTCTGGATGACGGAGCGTAGAGGCTTGGTGAAGCGGTCTCCTAATCTACAGGAAGCCACCAATGCAGTCATCGATGAAGCGTAGGAAAAGTGCGGGACAGTCACCAGTGTAGACTTGGAACATAGACTGTTCCACGTAGCCAACATACAAGCAGACATAGCTGGGACCCATGCGAGTACCTATGGCTACCCCTTTTGTTTGAAGGAATTGGGAGGAGCCAAAGGAGAAATTATTTAGAATCGGGATAGGTTCCACCCGGCGGAGGAAAATGGTGGTGGAGGGGAACTGGTTGGGTCTGGTTTCCAGAAAAAAAAAATGGAGAGATTTTAGGCCTTGCTGCTGGGGGTTGGCGGTGTATAGGGGCTGGACATTCACAGTAAAAATAAGATGACAGGGGCCAGGGAGCTTGAGATCCTTGAAAAGATTAAGAGCGTGTGAAGCGTAGGAAGGGACTGAACTAGGGCTGAGGTATGCAGATACGAGTTTAGTGGGACAGGAACAAGCCGAAACAATGGGTCTACCCGGAGAAGCAGGTTTGTGGATCTTGGGCAGGAGGGAGAAACAGGTGCCGGGTGCGAGAGCTATGAGGTTGGTGGCAGTGGATGGGTGATCCTGAGTCAATAAGGTTGGTGATGGTGTGGGAGACAATGGCCTGGTGTTCCTTGTGGGGTCCTGTTCGAGGGGTAAGTAAGAGGAAGTGTCTGAGAGATGTCGCTGGGCCTCAGCAAGGTAGAGGTCAGTTCGTCAGACTACTACAGCACCTTCCTTGTCCGCAGGTTTAATGGTGAGGTTAGGATTCGTGCGGAGGGAGTGAAGAGCAGAGCGTTTGGAAGGAGTGAGGTTGGATTAGGAGAGAGGAGTGTTAAAGTCTAGACGATTAATGTCCCGTCGGCAATTGGCAATGAAAAGGTCCAGAGCAGACGGAAGACCAAGGTGGAGTCCAGGAAGAGAACGGTTGAAAACGGGAGAAGGGGCCATCGGTGCGGAGTGGGGGAGTCCTTGCCAAAGAAATAGGCTCGGAGACTGAGGTGGTGTTTGAAGAGCTCAGCGTCGTAGCGGGCGCGGAACTCACTGAGGTGTGGGCGCAGGGGGACAAAGGTGACCCCTTATTGAGGTCAGAATGTTCTGCCTCAGAGGGAATGGTGAAGACCCGGCATGGATGAGAGCTGGGATCGGAGGGGAGAAGGGTTGGTCGTGTCTGAGGAGAAGGTAGGCTTGGAGTGTCAAGGATAGCGGAGCGAGAGGAAGATGGAGACTCCAAGACCAAGCAGCTGTCGGGGGCACAAGAAAGGGGGGAGAGAGAGGGAGGGGCGCGGAGAAGGGGTGGAGGGGAGAGGGGGGGGGGGAATTGTGCATTGATGGCGGTGGAGTCCGGGTTTTGATTCTCCTCTGGATTGTTAGAGGCGTTGAGGTCAGCATCAGGGATCGCAGTCTACCAGAATCAGCAGGTTTGGTGGCCTGTAGGCGGGCGATCTTCCGATCCTTGTACTCGTCAACATGGAGCGGGCAGCTAGTTTGTAAATCTGGTGGGAGCAAAGGAAGTTTTAAATGGTGTGGCTGGAGTGCCGCGGGAGGGGTATGGAACAGGTGGCAGAGGAGTGCCAAGGGTGAGGGGTGGCAAGCTAGCAGATACACAGAGCAAAATAATTTGATTCCAAACAATTGGTTTATTGATCATTACAGAATGTTTCTGTTGCTTCCCACTCCCTTTTCCCAACCATGTCCACTCTCAGTCCACAATAGAGAGCCATATAGGAACCAAATTTATCTCTGCTGGTAAAGAATGGCAACAAATCAGTAGAAGGATGTAACGTAGGATTGGAAGATGTTGAATCCTTGTTGGTTGAGTTAAGAAACTGCAAGGGTAAAAGGACGTTGATGGCAGTTATATACAGGCCTCCCAACAGTGGCTGGGATGTGGACCACAGATTACAACAGGAAATAGAAAAGATGTGTCAAAAGGGCAATGTCAGATAGCCATGGGAGATTTCAACATGCAGGTCGATTGGAAATGAATCAAGAGAGAGAGTTTGTTGAATGCCTGTGAGACGGCTTTTTAGAGCAGTTTGTCATTGAGCCTACTAGGGGATCATTTATACTGGATTGTAATGAACTGGAGGTGATTAGGGAGCTTATGGTAAAAGAGCCCTTATGACCCAGTGATCACAATATGATTGAGTTCAACCTGAAATTTGATAGGGAGAAAGTCTAATGTAGCAGTATTAAAGTAAATTACAACGGTATGAGAGAGGAGATGGCCAAAATAAATTGGAAGAGGATGCTGGCAGGGATGACAGCAGAGCAGCAATAGCACGAGTTTCTAGGAAAAATAGGGAAGGTGTAGGATAGCTGCATTCCAAAAAAAAACTCGTGGCAAAATAGTACACCATGGCTGACAAAGGAAGTCAAAGCTAATGTAAAAGCAAAAGAGAAGGCATACAACAAAGCAAAAATTAGTGGGAAGACAGGGGATTAGAAAGCTTTTAGAGTAACTAAAAGAATCATTAGAAGGGAAAAGGAGGAAAATTTTGCAAACTACAAAGTGGACAGTAAAAGCTTTTTTCAACTATGCAAAATAAGAGATGAGAATGGATATAGGACTGCTAGAAAATGAGTCCAGAGAAATAATGGGGGGGGGAGGTACAACGAGATGGCAGATAAACTAAATGAGTATTTTGCATCAGTTTTCACTGTGGAAGACACTAGCAGTGTGTCAGATGTTGAAGGGTGTGAGGGAAGAGAAGTGAGTTCAGCTACTATTACATGGGAGAGGGTGAAAGCTGAAAGACCCAAGGCCAGATGAACTGCACCCTAGGGTTCTAAAAGATATAGCGGTAGAGATTGTGGAGGCATTAGTAATGATCTCTCAAAAATCATTGGACTTTGACATGGTGCCAGAGGACTAGAAAATTCTGAATGTCACTCCACACTTTATGAAAGGAGAAAGGCAGCAGAAAGGAAATTATAGACCAGTTAGCCTGACCTCAGTTGTTGGGAAGATGTTGGAGTCAATGTTAAGGATGAGGTTACAGAGTACTTAGTGACACAGGACAAGATAGGACATCATGGTTTCCATTAGGAAAAATCTTGCCTGACAAACCTGTTGGAATCCCTTGAGATTACACATAGGATCGATAAAGGGGATGATGCAGTGAATGTTGTATATTTGGACTTTCAGACAGCTTTTAACAAGCTGCCTCACATGAGGCTGCTTGTCAAGTTAACAGCCCATGACATTCCAGGAAAGTTACTGGCATGGTTAGAGCATTGGCTGATTGGTAAGAGGCAGCGAGTGGGAACAAAATGATCCTTTTCTGGTTGGCTGCCAGTGACTACTGGTGTTCTGCAGGGATTGGGACCACTTCTTTTTATGCTGTATATCAATGATTCAGATGATGGAAAAGATGGCTTTGTTGCCAAGTATCAGATGATACAAAGATTGGTGAAGGGGCAGGTAGTGTTAAGGAAACAGATAAGCTGTAGAAGGACTTGGACAGATTAGGAGAATGGGCAAGAAAGTGGCAAATGAAATACAATGTTGGAAAATGCATGGTCATGCACTTTTGTAGTAGAAATAAATGTGCGGACTATTTCTAAGTGGGGAGAAAATCCAAAAATCTGAGATGCAAAGGGGACTTGGGAGTCTGTGCAGAATACCCTAAAAGTTAACTTGCTGGTGGAGTCAGTGGTGTGGAATTCAAATGCAGTGAGCATTCATTTCAAGAGGTCTAGAATACAAGAGCAGGGTTGTGATGCTGAGGGTGTATAAGGCACTGGTGAGGCCTTACCTTGAGTACTGTGTAGTTTTGAGTTCCTCATTTAAGGAAAGATGTGCTGGCATTGGAGAGGGTCCAGAGGAGGTTCACAAGGATGATTCCAGGAATGAAAGGGTTATCAAACAAGGAATATTGATGGCTCTGGGTCTGTACTCACTGGAATTTAGAAGGATGAGGGAAGAATCACATTGAAACCTTTTGAATGTTGAAAGGCCTAGACAGAGTAGATGTGGAAAGGATGTTTCCCATGGTGGGAGAGTCTAGCACAAGAAGGCACAGTCTCAGAATAGAGGAGTGACAAATATACAGAAAAATTTCTTTAGCCAGAGGGTGGTGACATTGTGGAATTTATTACTACAGACAGGTGTGGAGGCCAGGTCGTTGGGTGTATTTAAGGCAGAGCTTGATAGGTTCTTCATTGGACATGGCATCAAAGGTTATGGGGAGAAGGCTGGGGAATGGGGCTGTGGGGGGGGGGAGAGAAAAGGATCAGCCTTGATTGAATGGTGGAGCAGACTTGATGGGCCAAATGGCCCAATTTCTGCTCCTATGTTTAAGAAAAAAAATCACTCACTTATATCATGAAATTTTTTTTGTGGCAGTAATACAGTGCAATACATACAATTACTACAGTACTATGCAGAAGTATTAGCACCCTGGCTATATACTGTATATGTGCCTGAAGCTTTCGCACAGTACTGTATATCTCAAGGAAATTCCCACTCTTATAAAGTGAAAATGGCAGGACTGACATTGTGTAGGTGAATGTACTTTAACACTGAAAGATTAGAAACTCAGTGATACCAGGGTTAGGCCCAACTGGAACCTAGAGACCAGCAGCCTCCTCACTCAACACCCCATTCCTAACTACCTATGGAACATCACTAGTTTCAATGACTGTGTAGAAGAGTTTACCTAATCTCCTGTCCTTCCTCATCACTATCAAGCTATATTCCATGTTAAAATGGTCATTACATTGCTTTTGCTGCACATACATTACTTGTTATTTGTTAGCCAGAACCTATATATTACCCGTGTTTTCCTGGAATTATCTGTCTACCGGACAAAATAACCAATGAAAGATCAAGCAGAATTATATGACTCCTAAATGTATTTATTTCATCAGTGACAACTTGGAGGTAATACTATCAAACACAGATCACAGGAATACAGTATGCTCATGCCCAAGGATTCCTGAAGATAGCTTATTAGCGTTAAAGATATAGACGCGCAACAGAAACACAATGAAATAAACCAGAGAAACACTGAATAAATTAGACATGTTATAAAACAAATCCCATACCTTGCTGGCATCAAGGAGTTTTACCTTGGGTTGCAGAATATTAACATGTCCCTACATCAACAAATGTTTTAGCATGACTTTCAGAAGCCTGTTTAACTTTAGCAACTTTATGGGACAAGAATAATGTTTTGAACCTTGTCTTTCCCACCTACCGATAGCGAGCATTACATTAAAACAGCATCCCTTCTTGTTAGGCAGGTTCAGGTTTTAGTTGGGTAAAGAAAAAGGGAAAGATATTACAGCTTGCCCCACCTTTTCTCAGTGCAGTGATTTAAATGTCAGTCTCCAGGGACAACAGTGAATATTAAGAGAAAGTTACCTTTTGCAATGTCACAAAAGGTGCATTTCATACTGATTGAGAAAATGCATTTGACAGCAGAGTCCGGGGGGAAAACATCAGCTTTCAAGTAATAGTTGAGTGCACTTTGAAACCCACCTGGTTTGGAAATGATTAATAACCAGGCACCCCAAAATTCTACCAGTGCTTCCCACCTCTTCGATTCTCTACATTTGTCACTTTTGCTTGAAATAACTGAAAACAAACCCAAGTCTGAGAAACCTAACTGAGTTGGACAGAATACCTGGATTGGGCTGCACTGTCACAATGATTACATCTGCAAGCCTCAAAAGACCTTACAGCTAGGTACATACACACACACACTGACACACAAAACATCAACTCTGGCACTTACAAATCTTGAAATAACCAGATCTTCTTTGGCAATTGGAACAACTATATTTAACGTTCCAGGATGAGAAAGGGCAGCTTTCCACAACACTGTTCCAAAATCAAGCCTTATTGTATTGTATTTCTACACTTCATTTCCTCCTTGAGAGAATAGCTGATAAGAAAAATTTATTTTTTTTTTAAGATGGTTGTGGGGTGATGGGGATTTCATACGTCATGCTCTGGTAGAGTACAATGCCACGTTAACACTTGCGTGCTTTCCCTTCTATAACACATGGCTTCTAAATCAGAGAGGTGGGCACAGCTCAGAAGCCAAACACTTCCAGCTTACTTGCAATTCTTTTAAAGAAATGATTTAAACTAACATACAAGCTAAACTATTCCAACATATTTCATTCACTGCCTATGACTTGGTTCCAGGCCTGTTCAAATCCACCTGCCAGATATAGATTTGTGTAAGGCTTCTGAACCAATGTATTGTTGTCTGTGTGCTAACTGTACCGAGGATTGCAACACTATTTTAATAACACAATGTAATTTTTCCTAAAGCAGGTCAAAGTAGCAACTTAGCATTATGACCTTACCAATAAGTTGTGCCTGTCTTCTCCTATGCTGCACAATAAAAGAGTCCCAATTATCAGCCAATTAGCAACCAGCAGCTGCTTCTAAAGACAACCCAAAGATGCCTCAAATATTACCAAACTTCTGGTGGCTGCACTGGCCCAGACACATCCAGTTACACCTGAAAGTAAAATATACTGGAAAAGCAGTACTAGGTTTTAGAAATCACCAGTAGCCTACTCAAGGACCTTTGCTCTTTTCCATGCCCTCCAGTTTATCACCGATTTCCAGCTTTTTGATCCTTGGTTTCCTGCGCCTCAATGAATTGAGCCCTCTGCATCAGTGCTCAGTCCTAACTTCAAAACAGTTTCCAGCATATCACCACATACAAAGATCCCAAACAGGTAAGAGGGGTGTTTTTTCTTCTCAGTGCTGAATACGGTGTTGCTGCTGAATGCAGTGGGTTACACATTTTGAGGGCAGTGAATTAAGTTTCCTTTATTCCTTGCTTCATTTGAGGCTCCACTGAGGTGAGACGGTGTCATTTTCCCTGAAATTGGGTCACCATGCCTTTTCTGTCAGCTCTATCAAATTGACCTAGGCACTACAATAATGACAGTAAATGCTCCTGAGTGTTAATTCCTGTGGAAAGTACAAACTCTGATATGGGGCAGGCACAAGGAAAGACAAACTACTCAGGCCCTTGGCCAGTGGATCTATGAGTCAACATTCAATACAAACTGAAATTCATGTTTGAGTTGCTGAGGAGCCTTCAAAGACATCTCAGAATCTGGGGAGTATGTTCTCTATTGAACATCAAAAGGACAAATCTTTTGATTATGTGCTTGCAAAATATGGGAAACCATCTAATCTGTCTATAGGGCAAAGTACAAGGATGTAAAACACTCAAGCTAATATTTCATGTTGTTATCTACAACATAATGGTCCATGGCTCATGCTCCATTCTAACCACAAGCATAAGAGACCAACTTATAGTTACTGAATTCACCAGAGGAATCACCTGCTCAAATCAGGTAAAACAGGTCAGCAAAAATGTGTGAACTGTTTAGAACTGTCCATAGCTCTCCCTAGCAAATGGTGCAGACTCATCCATACCTGTTCTATTATCCTTGCGCTCCATACAAAGGGATAATTCAGTCCCTATCACAGAATATAACCCTACAATGAGATTGGTTGTAGGTAGAAACCTATCAAACCCGAGCAAATGGCAGAGCCTCAGAAGTTTGCAGTAAAACGTTGGTCACAAGCAACCCAAGAAATAAGATTGTGAAATTAATATAGCTTTCCCTTTGGTGACATGAAGTAGCCCAATGATGGGAAAGAGCTAAGCAGGCAGATCCAAAACACAATGATATTGAGTACAACAGACATTTTAAACAGGTCTGAACCTGCCCTGGACTCAGGGCAAAACACTCACCGGCTTAGAATTTAAGCAGGCAATTATCCATCTTCATCACACTTGTTTCACAATATGCTCTCCCACCTCAGCTACTTGGGCAGTGTGCTTAGCTGTCAGTCATCAGGGCTTTAATATTGAAGCAAATCTGAGCTATACATTGAGCTGAGCCAATCCATGCCTCATTCTGGAACAAGCCACTGTCACTCTCCCACTCTCAACTTTCTTGCATATGCCACAGCAAGGGGATAGACAGCATTCTGCAAGGCATGATCTAGACTCTGAAACATGTACAAGGACAAAAATAAAGATCTAGGATAATATAGCAATAACAGCAGTCTTAAAAATTACACAGCAAAATTTGTTGCAACTCATTAAATATTGGAAATATATGTACACAAAGATGTATAAAATAAACATACTCTAAACAAAAGGATGACAAGATAAGTGCTTTATATTAAGGTACAGGGCAATGTGCTTTCTGTCAAATGACTAAATGTCTCCTCTATAACATCAAGATGTATAAATACAGTTACACAAATAACAGGTGAAAGTCAATTCCATGTGGTAATGAACAATGGTAAGTATATCTACATTTATACCACACCCAGTACCATTCACAGGAAACCTGCAACAGAATTGAGTTCATTTTTGTCTGTTTACGTAACCAGTATTGACAAGTTTGTGCCAGTCAGCAAAAATCTCTTGCATTAGAACATTTATATAACCACTGTAAAGCTCTGACATTGTGACACAAACAGTCCTTTGCAGTAAAATGATGTTGGTCCGTGATCCAACTCTTGGAACGCTACTCTGATGTCTTCTGAAGAACATGCAACGTCTTCGAAAAAGCAGGTGAGCCACAGGCTCTATGCATTAAATTACAGGCAAATTAAACATTAACCCCTGGCAAGGTACAGAAGGGAATAATATATTCAAGGGAAAAGTAAAAGACGAAACAAACCCGCACACCTGTCAGCTAAAGAACCTGAGTGCTAGATTATGGAGTTCTTTTCTCACATTCAGGTGGTCGTAAATGAGGAAATTTGTCCCAGCATTTACAAATATACAGCTATTCATGCAGCCTCAGTCTTTGGGAACTGTACAGGAATTACCTGGCCTGCTTGCTACTTTGGTACTGAGTGGCCACCCTCACACAAGGCAACCCTACTGCAGGACTCGGCGATGTCATTGCTCCCTTGCACTAGTGTCAATACAGGCAGTGCTGCTTCACACCACTATATAACAATTTTATTTATACACTGGGGTATAACAAACAGCTCAAACAACAAACTCCTTTTTTTGTCTAATAACCTGCCAGAAATTGACAGGAGTTGTTTTTTTTTTCTGCGATGTTATTTCATCGCTATGATGAGCAAAGTGTGCTTAAGAGGGAAGGACACACCCCTCCCCAGAGTAAAAGATAAAGAAATAGGAAAGATATCGAATATGCTACTGATTCTGAAGCTGAATCCTTTCTAGAATATTAATGAGATTCTCTAGTCCAAAGATGTAGCCTCGGTCTGGGCCGTCATGCACAGTTTGGTCATCCCGGAACCCCTTGTATGTACTGTGGGCAAAGTCTATCATCCTCACATCGATTTTGGGCAGGTTGCCAGTACTGGTCAAGGAGAAAGATGAAGATGGCAAGGAGCTGCTGTCTTCCTGGATGTTGTCCTGGCTCAGTACCTCTGCAGAGTTCTGCTGCGTTTCCAGCTTCTCTTCCTTTCCATCATAGATAATCAGTAAGGAGCTGGAGTAGAAGCGATAAGAAGCCTGCTTCTCTAGAACTCCTTTCAGACTTCGAAGTTTCTGCAGAATTGGATCAAACAAGTCTTTTCGCAGGTACCTGCCATTGTGCAGGAACTCATACAGAGCATTCCCAAACCCTTCAATGGAAAGGCTACGACCATAGTACTTGTTCCTGCACACATAATGCCCTGAGTCTAATTGATATACCTGGGGGGAAAAAAAAACACAAAAATTACTGTTCAGTTTGGCATTTAGGATGATCAATTATCAGCACAAACTATTGGCAACTTGAAATACCCTACATTTGATTTTAACATTTGCATCCAGGATGAGTGAATTCCCACGACAGCAAATTATACACAGCTGTAAATTTCACAACATAAAACTAAATTAGCTGCAAAGTATTACAATTTACTCCAATGATTTTTAGGAGTTCTGCTGATTTAAGGAGAAGAGTGGGGAAGAATGTTAGTTCTGGTGATTATAATTAGTTGGGGTAATTTCAGAGGCATAACAATGAACGAGTTTTGACCTGACCTACTGAAATAATTCCAGTTCTTTCTGTTCTTACAAGGTTAAGTGATATTGTTAGGAAATGGTTTCTGAGTGAGGAAGCAAGCACTTTATATAAGGAAATGTTTAGGGCAGTAACTGCACAAGTAGCAGATGCAATCCAAATCTTCCTTTGAATGACAGTGCAAAGGAGGACAGAAACTCTAATCATTTTCCAGTCCTCCTTGGCATTAGGCAAGTTGGAGCTAATGAGCAATTCCACAATTGGTATGAGAAAGGAGTCCATCAACTGAGACCTGCACCTTGCAAATAGACTTCAGCAAGGCATTTGATGAAATCTGTAAGCTAGATTAATCAGGAATGGGATCCAAGGAAAAACTGCAAGTCAAAGAAAAAAAAATTGGTTCAGTACAAGAAAACAAAAGTTAAGGGTATTTATTGGTTTTAGTATTTATAACCGATTTGAATATTTGCTGATAATACCAAAATAGGGAACATAGCTAAAAGTGAGGAAGCAAATTCTTGGCAGCAGGAAGTAACAGACTGGTGAGGTGGGCATGGAAGTATCAAAAAGAGTTCTAACTAGAGAACCATGAAATTACCAATTGAGGAGGACAAACACGACAAAGGAATAAACAATAAATAGAAGAATATTATCCAGTGCAAAGAAAGAAACTCAATGTGCATAGATCATTTAAGGTAGTGGGATAAATAAATTGACTGGTTAAGGGAGCATTTGGAAGAACATCCAACAGAAAGGTGAGAATAATCACCAATTGAATCACAGATGGAGCTCTCGGCAGTTTTGGTCAATGCACTATAGAAAGGATGTTACAACATTAAAGTAGCCACAGGGGAGACTTCCAAGGACGTTGAGTTATAGTTATTAAGAAAGTTAAACTACACCAGGCCTGTTTGGAGGAAAGGCGATTTATTGAGGTGGACAAAATTATAAGAGTGTGAGACTGAGAAACAAAAAAGACGTATTTACTTTGGCAAAGTGGGTGTCCACTAGGAGACATTAATTGGTGGATAAATTAAAAGAAGTTGAGGAAATATTTTAATCAAAGAATGGATCTGAGACGAACCACCCGAAAACATGATGGAAGCAGAAGTCCTGAATCACTCTAAAAGGTACTTGGATGAGATGAAGAACTGAAAAAATTATGCAGTAAAAGTATAAATAATGGGAATTGCTCCATTTTTGGATGCAAAAGCACAATGGGCTGAATGGTCTCCACTGCTGTCATTTCAAAGGTTAAGATTTGGTAGAGACACGGGCAGTAACAGGGTGGTTACTAAGAGGGGTATTGTGCCTTGACGGGTGTTGAATTATCAGAAGATTCACAGCTGTCATGAGGGGAAAATATTTTTGTGCAACTTAGAATTATCTGGAACACATGCCTTAAACAAAGGTGGAAGCAAATTTAATGGTTTGCTGCAAATGGGAACATTTCAGGGAAGTATTTGTCTGCAATGGGCAGAGGATGATGGAGCAACGTGAAGCAGACTGCATCACTGTCTGGTATGGAGGTGGGGGGGCTACTGCACAGGACCGAAAGCTGCAGAGGGTTGTAAATTTAGTCGGCTCCATCTTGGGCACTAGCCTACTCAGGATATCTTCAGGGAGCATTGTCTCAGAAAAGCAGTGTCCATTATTAAGGACCTCCAGCACCCAGGGCATGCCCTTTTCTCACTGTTTCTCACTTTTCTCACTGAAGGAGGTACAGAAGCCTGAAGGCACACACTCAGCGATTTAGGAACAACTTCTTCCCCTCTGCCATCCGATTCCTAAATGGACATAGTATCCAAAGCTTCAACCTCACTTTTTTCTGCTTTTTTTTTTTTTGCACGATTTTTAATCTATTCAATAAACGTATTCTGCATAATGTATACTGAGCAAGATTTACTTATTTATTACTTATTTTTTCTTCTATGTTATGTATTGCATTGAACTGCTGCTACTAAGTTAACAAATTTCACGTCACATGCCAGTGATAATAAATCAGATCCATTTTTCAAACACGGTTTCCTGTGCAATATCATTCTGTATAAATTAGGACAGACAGACAAAGTAAGGTAGCTGGAATATCAGTGAAGGCAGAGGCAATAACACAGAGGTGTTAGTGAGTGTGGAAGGTAGCTATCACTTAAAAGACTGTACACTTTTTCTTAGCTGTGTCATTTCTGCATTAATTACCGAATTGGATGCAAACTACAATCTGGCTGGTCAGGTACAGAACAAAAATGCCTGTCAAACGTCCCCTTTGATTTTTTCTTCATGGACCTCAGCTGTGCAGAGATACATTTCCACAAACTCCAGATGGAATGAGTAGGATAAGTGGTGTTTAATTATATTGTCAATTGCAGTCATTCTTATCCATATATGAGAAATATAGTTGATGCTCCAGGTCTAAGACTCTTCATGAGAATGGTCACACTGGAAACATTAACTATATCTCTCTCTGCAGATGCTACCTCATCTGCTAAATGTTTCAGTATTTTCTGTTTTTATTTCAGATTTCTACACCACTTGCACATTTGTACTGCACTGTCAACTCTCCAGGACTCCAGTTCTGGCAGGACTTTTGTGTCCTATCTGAAGACAAGTATTTAATTCCTCTGCTATTTACATATCCCTGCTATAAATTTTCCCATTTGCATAAGAACCCATATTTCACCTTGATGATCTTTTCCTTCATACATTCCCATGAGGGCTTTTAGTCTGTTTTTGGTTTGTTGCTAGTTTATTCTCATATCCTCTTCCTTTATCAAATTATTGATTATCTGTTATCGAATTCTGAGACTTCCAATCATTTTATAACCTTTTTCCTTAAGATTTAATACTCTAAATCATGGTTGGAATATTTTTACTGTTTTGTCTTTAAGCCTTAAAAGCAATGTATATTTGTTGCAAATTGGGCCCAATTTCTCGCAATGCCAGCTGTTGCCTGAACAATCTCAGTTTTTAAACATAGCATCCCAAACTATGACAGCCTCCCAGACCCTCATACAGCACCGATTCTAGAATGATTCTCATAAGAACATAAGAAATAATAGTCATAGTCATACTTTATTGATCCTGGGGGAAATTGATTTTCATTACAGTTGCACCATAATTAAATAGTAATAAAACCATAAATAATTAAATAGTAATATGTAAATTATGTCAGGAAATAAGTCCAGGACCAGCCTATTGGCTCAGGGTGTCTGACCCTCCAAGGGAGGAGTTGTGAAGTTTGATGGCCACAGGCAGGAATGACTTCCTATGACGCTCTGTGTTGCATCTCGGTGGAATGAGTCTCTGGCTGAATGTATTCCTGTGCCCAGCCAGTATATTATGTAGTCGATGGGAGACATTGTCCAAGATGGTGTGCAACTTGGACAGCATCCTCTTTTCAGACACCACTGTCAGAGAGTCCAGTTCCATCCCCACAACATCACTGGCCTTACGAATGAGTTTGTTGATTCTGTTGGGTGTCTGCTACCCTCAGCCTGCTGCCCCAGCACACAACAGCAAACATGATCGGAGTATGAGTAGGCCATCTGGTCATGCAGAGTAGGAGTAGGCCATCTAGTCCGTCAAGCCTGTTCTATCATTCATGGCTGATCTGGCCAAGGACTCATCTCCACCCACCTGCCTTTTCCCCGTAGCCCTTAATTCCCCTATGCAAAAATCTATGTAACCTTGTCTTATATATATTTAGTGAGGTAGCCTCCACTGCTTCATTGGGCAGAGAATTCCACAGATTCACCATTCTGAGAAAAGCAGTTCCTCCTGCTCTCCATCCAAAATCTGCTCTTCCAAATCTTGAAGCCATGTGCCCTAGTTCTAATCTCACCTACCAGTGGAAACAACTTTCCTCTATCTTATCTATCCCTTTCATAATCTTATGTTTCTATTAGATCTCCTCTCATTCTTCTGAATTCCAGCAAGTACAGTCCCAGGCGACTCAATCCCTCCTCATAATCTAACCCCCTCATCTCTGGAATCAACCTGGTGAACCTCATCTGCACTGCCCCCAAAGCCAGTATACCCTTCCTCAAGGAAACCAGAACTGCATGCAGTTCTCCAGGTGTGGCCTCACCAGTACCCTGTACAGTTGCAGCATAACCTCCCTGCTCTTAAATTCAATCCCCCTAGCAATGAAGGCCAACAATCCATTTGCTTTCCTCATAGCTTGCTGCACCTGCAAACCAAACTTTTGTGATTTATGCACAAGCACTCCAAAGTCCCTCTGCACAGCAGCACGCTGCAATTTTCATTCAAATAACAAGTTGCTCTTTCTGGCAGATTGGAGGATAGTAAAAGTGACCGACTATTTGAGGAACAAAGAGCAGGGAAAATGGAGAACTACCACATATTCACCAGATATTGGTAGCTGAGAAAATGCTGTAATTGATGATAAAGAACAGATATAATTAGAAAAGATAGAAGTGACTCAGAGTCAACATTGACTTAAATGAAATCAGGTTTGAACAATCTATTGAGTTCTTCAGAGATGAAATTAGCAGATTAGATGAAGGAAAATTGGAGGAGTTGTTGATTATAAAGGTTGTCAAAGAATGTAACAGGTCTGTAGGTGGAGAAATGACAGACAGAGTTTAAACCAGATAAATATAAGGGAATGCACTGTGGGAGGTCAGATGTTAAGGGGACGTATACAGTAAACAGCAGGACCTTTAGGAGTACAGAGCAATCTTGGGGTGCAAGTCTATGCGCCATGAAAGTAGCAACAGTAGATAGGATGGTAAAGGCATACAGCACGCTTACCTTCATTGGATGGGGTATAAGTTATAAAAGTCAGGAAGTCATGTTGGAGCTGTATAAAAATATGGTTCAGCCAAATTCGTAGTATTGTGCACTGTTCTGGTTGCCGTATTACAGAAAAGATATCCAGACTTTGGAGAAGGTGAAGAACAGGTTCCCCAAGATGTGGCCTAGCTTAAGGAGAGGTTAGAGAAACTTGGATAGTTTTCTCTGGAATGTCAGAGTCTGAGAGGATTCCTGATCGAAGATTATAAAATGAGAGGCTCGCCTTCATTGGATGGGTTTGAGTATAAAATTCACACTCACTGGGTACATGGAAATGTCAAATGCTAGAGGACATAAGTTTAAAGTAAGAGGGGAAAGCTTAAATAAAGTAAGGTATGAGGCAAGTTTTATTTCGACTCTGAGACGGCAGATGTCTGGAATGCAGTGCTAAGGATGGTGATGGACACTCATACAATAGTGACATTTAAGAGGCACATAGACAGACACATGAAGAGGCAGGTCTTAGAGGGATATGGATCATGTGCAAGTAGATGCAATTAATTTAATTTGGCATCATGGTCACCAGATATCATGGGCTAAATAGCCTGTTTCTGTGCTGTACTTTTCTATATTCTTAATGGAAATCACCTGATGTAGTGGCTTTGTACCTTCACAAAATTTCTCTAAGATCCTATATTTATAGCTTGGTGAATGACATTACAGCATATGGAATTGAGGGCAATTATTTTAGCACAGATTGAAAATTGTTAACAGAAAGAAAAGAGAAACAAACAAGAACATGCAGGATGGTACAGCTTTGGATAGGGATTGGTGCTTGGGTCCCAACCACTGATATCAATAATTTGGCAGAGGGCAACAAATAAAACATTCCCGGGGTTACTGATGGCACAAAACTAAATGAGGTCAGAGTGATAAGGATGCAAAGAGGCTTTGAGGGGAATAGATGGGTTGAATCCTTGGCAACAACATAGCAGGTGAAAACAATGTGGAAAAGTGAAGTCATCATTGGCAGAAAAATACAGAACTACTGAGTCATGTTTACATGTCTAAGAGTTGACATTCAGGGAGATAGAGTGGATGCTCTTGTACGTAAATTACTGAAATCTAAGTTACATCAAGTAATACAGAAGACAAATTATATATTGGCCATTATTGCAAAAGGATTTGAGGATGACAGTAAAAATACCTTCCGACAATTACACAGTGCCTTGGTGAGACCACACCTGTTATTGTTCAGTGCCAAAGAAATGAAATACTTTCATAGAATTGGAGAGGGATAGGAACAGACGAATTAGGAAAACGTTTAATTGGAGTAAGGGGAAATTTGAGGTTATCAGGCAGAAACTTGGAAGGATAAATTGGGAACAGATGTTCTCAGGGAAATGTACGGAAGGTATGTGGCAAATGTTCAGGGGATATTTGTGTGGAGTTCTGCATAGGTTCATTCCAATGAGACAGGGTAAGGATGATAGGGTACAGGAACCGTGGTGTACAA
This sequence comes from Mobula birostris, assembly GCF_030028105.1. NCBI lineage: Eukaryota > Metazoa > Chordata > Chondrichthyes > Myliobatiformes > Myliobatidae > Mobula > Mobula birostris. The sequence continues at coordinate 61,860,022 of NC_092385.1, forward strand.
AGACTGTTGTAAATCTAGTCAAGAGAAAAGAAGAGCTTACGAAAGGTTCAAAAAGCTAGGTAATGATAGAGATCTAGAAGATTATAAGGCTAGCAGTTAGGAGTTTAAGAATGAAATTAGGAGAGCCCGAAGGGGCCATGAGAAGGCCTTGGTGGACAGGATTAAGGAAAACCCCAAGGCATTCTACAAGTATGTTAAGAACAAGAGGATAAGACGCGAGAGAATAGGACCAATCAAATGTGACAGTGGAAAAGTGTGTATGGAACTGGAGGAGATAGCAGAGGTACTTAATGAATACTTTGCTTCAGTATTCACTACAAAAAAGGATCTTAGCAATTGTAGAGATGACTTACAGCGGATTGAAAAGCTTGAGCATATAGACATTAAGAAAGAGGATGTGCTGAAGTTTTTGGAAAGTGTCAAGTTGGATAAGTCACCGGGACTGGTTGAGATATACCCCAGGCGACTGTGGGAGGTGAGGGAGGAGATTGCTGAGCCTCTGGCGATGATCTTTGCATCATCAATGGGGACGGGAGAGATTCCAGAGGATTGGAGGGTTGCAGATGTTTTTCCATTATTCAAGAAAGGGAGTAGAGATAGCCCAGGAAATTATAGACCAATGAGTCTTACTTCAGTGGTTGGCAAGTTGATGAAGGTGATACTGAGGGGCAGGATTTATGAACATTTGGAGAGTCATAATATGATTAGGAATAGTCAGCATGGCTTTGTCAAAGACAAGTTATGCCTGACAAGCCTGATTGAATTTTTTGAGGATGTGACTAAACACATTGATGAAGGCAGAGCAGTAGATGTAGTGTATATGGATTCAGCAAGACATTTGACAAGATACCCCATGCAAGGCTTATTGAGAAAGTAAGAAGGCATGGGATCCAAGGGGACACTGCTTTGTGGATTCAGAACTGGCTTGCCCACTGAAGGCAAAGAGTGGTTGTAGACAGGTCATATTCTGCATGGAGGTCGGCGACCAGTGGTGAGCCTCAGGGATCTGTTCTGGGACCCCTACTCTTTGTGATTTTTATAATTGACCTGGATGAAGAAGTCGAGGGATGGGTTAGTAAATTTGCCGATGACAAAGGTTGGAGGTGTTGTGGATAGTTCGGAGGGCTGTCTGAGGTTACAGTGGGACATTGATAGGATGCAAAACTGAGCTGAGAAGTGGCAGATGGAGTTCAACACAGGTAAGTGCGAGGTAGTTCATTTTGGTAGGTTAAATATGATGGTAGAATATAGCATTGATGGTAAGACTCTTGACAGTGTGGAGGATCAAAGGGATCTTGAGATCCCTGTCCATAAGACACTCAAAGCTGCTGCGCAGGTTGACTCTGTGGTTAAGGCGGCATACGGTGCATTGGCCTTTACCCATTGTGGGATTGAGTTTAGGAGCCAAGAGGTAATGTTGCATCTATATAGGACCCTGATCAGACCCCACTTGGAGTACTGTACTCAGTTCTGGTCGCCTCACTACAGGAAGGATGTGGAAAACATAGAAAGGGTGCAGAGGAGATTTACAAGGATGTTACCTGGACTGGGGAGCATGCCTCATAAGAATAGGTTGAGTGAACTCGGCCTTTTTTTCTTGGAGCGACGGAGGATGAGGGGTGACTTGATAGAGGAGTATAAGATGATGAGGGGCATTAATCGTGCAGATAGTCAGAGGCTTTTTCCCAGGGCTGAAATAGCTAGCGTGAGAGGGCACAGTTTTAAGGTGCTTAGAAGTAGGCACAGAGGAGATGTCAGGGGTAAGTGTGTGTTGTTGTTGTTGTTTTTTTTTTTTTTTTTACACAGAGAGTGGTGAGTGCATGGAATGGGCTGCTGGTGACAATGGTGGAAGTGGATATGATAGGGTCTTTTAAGAGACTCCTGGACAGGTACATGGAGCGCAGAAAAATAGAGGGCTTTGGGTAACCCTAGGTAATTTCTAAAGGTAAGGATATGTTTGGCGCAGCTTTGTGGGCTGAAGGTGCTGTAGGTTTTCTATGTTTCTAGAAGTGCAGCGAAGATTCACCAGACGGCTTCCAGGGTTGTAATGAAGGGCTCATATTGCAAACACAGGTACCAGAGGTCACAATCTCAAAATAAGGAGTTGGCCATTTAGATATGAGATTAGGAGAGAGTTTTTGTAATTCTTTACACAAAAGGACAAAGTTATCAATTACTGTAGTCAAAATAGAGAATATGCTTCTAGATATTAGAGGAATCACAAGAACATTAGTATAGGGCAGGAAATTGATGCTGAAGTCAAGTCATGACTGAGCTGAAAATTAAGTTCACTTTTTTTAGTAGAGCGTGCAGATTTGATAAGTTTGCATTGATAACTATCTTAATTTGCCAAGAAGTAAAGAAAGATGGCAGAGGTCTGAACAACAAAACTCTGCAGTACCTCATTTGGCATATCTTTTTCCCCAGCAGTCTCCACCCCAATCAAATCTGTTGCAACTCCCTTAAGTAATTGGCTCTTCTCATTCTTAGGCTAGGTGTCCGACCCTCAGGTTTTGAACTGAAGCAAAATGCACGAAATGTGTCCATTTTGTGAATAATGAAATCAATTCAATAGCAGGATTCTACATCAAATTTGAATGGCTTTCTCACCCATCCCCACTGGGACCAAAATTAAGTTCCAATGTGGGAAATTCTTTCAGGTTTTGGTCTCCTTGAATAACATGATAATTTGGATCTGTTTGGAAGACTGTGGGAACAAAAAGAACGACTACAGTAGTTAAAATTCTTTTTAGTACAGATTTAAAAAAAAAATCACCTTGCTTGAGAAGACTAGGTTGAACTGAATGGCAGAGATTTTAAAGCTTAAATCAGTCACTGACCTGCATCCCACAGACTCGCACACCCAGTGCTCCTGATGTGCTCAATTCACACTTCTTTATCTGACGTGCTGCTTTTTCCTCGGATGCATCATCTCCATGCTGCCTGGTCCCCATCTTTAGATCAAGAATACAAGGATACCCAAAGTGATGAACCACATTCTCCAACAGCAGAAACTCTAGGAGGTAGCTTTGTCAAGGAAAATCTCTGGCAAAGAATTTTGAACTTATTCTATTACAAGATATCCCAAAACATGTTTCTTATTAGTATACTACTCATCAACCAAAAAATTAGGCTTAAGTCTGTTTTTAAAACATCAAGCTACAAGTAGCAACCCTGAACTTTTATTCCTGAACTGATCCCAGAGAAACTGGAAACTATTTCTATCTTAGTACAAACGTTATGATATATAAACTCATCTGATCTTCAGGGACAACGAATATTTAAAAAAATTCATTTGTAAGTTACACTGAAAGTTTCGGGAAAAAAAATGCAATCATAAAGAATTTACAAAAAGACAGGTTAACCAAATGGGGAAGACTACATGATAGAATATGATGTGGGGAAGTTCAAGGTTATCTACTTCGGAATAAAGAATCACTACTACTACCACGTTGACTCAGGCCTAGGGGGCCGGCGTCGGGCACAATGACAGACTCTCCAATTCTCCCTCTCCCTCATCAGTGTGTTCAGTTCATCTACATTAGCCACGCCGCTGTCTTCTAGGAGCATGTTGACCATAGTCTTGGGAGGGCGGCCAGGGTTCACCCTCCCAAGCCTGGGCTCCCATATGATGACTAGGTTGGCAGGTAGCTCGGGGTGGCGTAGACAGTGCCCTGATAGTTGCAGTCTTCTCGCCTTGATTTTAGTGTTGAGCATCAGTAGGTCGTCACAGAGCTCAACGCTCATCATGTGCTGTTGCCAACTCACGTCAAGAGCCATCTGGAGCGTTCGTGTATAGCAACCATCTAGAGACTTTCACATAGTCTTGGTGAGTGTTCACGTCTCGCATCCGTACATGAGAATGGACTTTATGACAGCTATGAAGATCCTCTTTTTAAGCACTCTGGTCAGGTTCGACTTCCAGATTTCCCTCATGTCATTCATAGCCCTCCACGCCAGCACCTTCCGTATCTTTATGTCCTTCTCCGAACTCATCATTCTTGACCTGAGATTCTTGAAGTCAAAGACTTTCTTAATGGTATCATTTTTTATGGTCTTGAGAGTACCTTTGTCGCAATTATACGCCATGTACTCTGTCTTTTTAGCGTTTAGGTGAAGTCCAACTTTATTGCACTCAATTTCCACTTTTGTCAGTAACTGCCGCACTTCCTTCATCTGGTCAGAGAGCAGGACTATGTCATATGCAAAATTGAGATCTGCGAGCGTAACTGGTCTGACCCTTTTGGTTCGTCCAAAGAAGCAAAGAGTAGAATATTGGTTATATACAGATGACCGTCAACATTGGTGGCGGAGGGAGAGGGGGCTTCCTAGAAAATAGTATAACAATATTCTGTAATGTGAAGCAGCATCATTGGTACATGTCAAGAAATGAGAGCTAAAAACAACTTTTATATTTACATCCCCCCACCCCCGATAAGTTCTATGGGGCTGAATTTTATTCTGTACTTCAATTTTTTGGAGAATGATTTGTGAATTCTATAAACGTAAATTTCTGTAACCGAAATGGGCATAATATACAAAGAGATTACAGAATGATGCTCTAAACAGAATCTGGGCTCCTTGCTCATGAAACAAAGTTTGCATACATAAAGGGAAAACAATGTGGTCTTTACCGAAATGGAGATGAAGTAAAGAATTAGTTGTGTGGTGAGAGCACACCTGTACACAATTTTCTCCCCTTTTATAAAGTATATGCTCATATGGGATGCAGTTCAGAAAGTTTTGTTAGGTTGGTTTTTGAATAAAGAAGCTGACAATGCAGAAAGGCTGAGCATATATAGATTGGAGAGTAGACTGATAGGTGATTGAATTGAAACATGCAAGATTTTGAGGAAGCTTAATGAATTAACTATCAGCAAGTGATAGCTAAGGAATCTCAAAATTGGGTTGGAACGAGGTAAGATTCAGAATGTGTTGACCATTTCAGACGAGGAGAAGTTCTTCTTTGACGATCAGACTTTGGAGCTTTCCACCTAGAGAGCTGTGGAGGTAAAATTAATGAATATATTCACACTAATGATGGCTGTGTTTTGGTCTATAGAGTTGAGAATTCTGAGGAAAAGGCAGGGAAGGGGAGTTAAGGCCAAAATTGGATTTGCTGAGGCCTTATTCAATTAAGGGGCTGGGACAGATCCTATCACTCTTATTTCTTATGTCCTTATAATCAATTTTCAAATAACTTTTCATCACAGCTTTCTACTTTTGTTGCGAGCTAAGTGCCAATGAACTAACATTTCAGAATTAGACGATTTACCAGAATGGTTAAAAATAATTTTTTCATATGTTCTCACATTCTTCCTTAAAGACTCCCACAAGTCTGCTTGCTCACTGACCTACAGAGCTTGTAATGCTGAGCGCGAAGGAATATTTGTCGCAGATCCGTCATGAACAATGCAGAGTTCTTCCAACTGCAGCAACACTGCCAAAGGTGGTCACAGCTCTGGGATTTGCAATATTGTTTAGCTAGTACTATATAGTCTAATTGGGAACTCATTAGGAAGTATGGGCAGAAGTTAACTAGTTGAGTAACAAATACAAAATGCTGGAGGAACTCAGTAGGCGAGGTAGCATCTATGGAATCTTAGACCCTTCTGCTGAAGGGTTTTGGCTCGAAACGTCGACTGCACTCCTTCCTAGAGATGCTGCCTGGCCTGCTGAGTTCCTCCAGCATTTGTGTATGTTGCTCAGATTTCCAGCATCTGCAGATTTTCCCTTGTTTGTGGTTAACTAGTTGAAACTAATTCTCAATTTGCACTCAGTGCCAAAACCAAATGACTACTTTTACCCTCTCAAATCTGTACTCAACTGAAAACATCCATACACCTTAATCCCCTATGCAAAGACCCTTCACCAAAAATCTACTGTTGGGTCTGAAACTTGGGTTGTGAATCCAAAATCTTAGCTGGTTTCTGCTACTGGAACACCTGAAGCACTGCCACTGAAGACTGTGATGGCTATGTCATGAAATATATTCAAGGAGGTGGAAGATGCATTTCCTAATGCTGAAGTAATAAGGGGAGAAGTCAGTGACATGGTGGATTATCAGCCATTGCAATAAGTGGCAAATTTTTAATTTTAATTTTTATTTTAGTGATATAGTGCAGACAGGCCTTCCGGCCCAACGAGCCGCACCACTGAGCAACCACCTAGCCTAATCACAGGACAATTTAGAATGATGTACTAACTCTTACACCTTGGACTGTGGGAGGAAATGGGAGAACCCAGAGGAATTCCACACTCTCACATGAAGGATAAACTAACTTCTTACAGAGTCGGAACTGAATTCACCCCGAGCTGCAATAGTGTTGCACTGACTGCCACACTACTGAGGTGTCTTTGCAAGGCAACAATGCGGAGTGGGCTACTTCTATATAGGTTGGAGTCACAGAATTATTCAGTATAGAAACACACCCTTTGGCCCAATGTCCATGCTAACCAGTTACCCACAGCAGCTAGTTGTTTTCCACCTACTGCCTTATTTTGGCTTTCCTCCATTATGTTCCGTTTAAGTTTAGAGAAAATAAGAAGTCGGACATTTGATACATCCTTTAAATTTGAGCAAATCTGGCAACCTTTTATTCAATATTTTCATTTGATTTGATTTATTACTCTTCCAACTATTTCTTTTCGACATTTTAGATTTGATCAGGAAGTCGTATCCTCAGAATGGACTGCCCAGTCCCCTTTTTTTCCTTATAGTGTAGTGGGGTTTTTTTTTCCCTTATCATTTGAAAAATTTAAAGTTTTTTCTTCTCTCTCTACAAGTTGATAAGAGGAGAATTAGTTGTCTTTCCTTTTTATTATATATTACATATTTGCCGTGTATGATTTTGAAAATGTCTATTTCACTTTGTATTGTTATTGATATATATATTTGAGATAATTCTCCTCGTTTGTATATATGCTCTTTCTAAATCAATAAAAAGATTAATAAAGAAAGGAGCTAATCGTTTGACCCACCCTCAATTGTCAATGACTTGCAATTCGACCTTTTGACCACTGAATTAATCATGCAACATCTACAGTATTGTGCAAAACTCTTGGGCACATATATATAGCTAGGGTACCCAAAACTTTTGCACATGCTGTACCAATGCATTACACTGAACTGCTGCGGCAAAAAAAAAATCATGACGTATGTGAGTAATAATAAACCAGATTCTGATTGTGGACTGAGAGTGGAAGGAGGCAGGGAGAGGAGAATCATGGTTGGGAAAGGGGAGGGAGCAGGAAATACCAGAGACATTCTGCAGAGTGTACAACAGTTTGATAATGGAAGTCTGACAGATTTCCCACAATGACAACACCATCATTCCCACAATCCTGATTGAGAAGTTGCAGAACCTGGGCCTCTGTACATCCCTCTGCAATTGGATCCTCGACTTCCTAACTGGAAGACCACAATCTGTGCGGATTGGTGATAACATCTCCTCCTCGCTGATGATCAACATTGATGCACTCCGGGTGTGTGCTTAGCTCACTGCTCTACTCTCTCTACACCCATAACTGTGTGGCTAGGCATAGCTCAAATACCATCTATAAATTTGCTGATGACACAACCATTGTTGGTAGAATATCAGATGGTGACGAGAGGGCATACAGGAGTGAGATATACCAACTGGTGGAGTGGTGTTGCAGCTACAACCTGGCATTCAACATCAATAAGACGAAAGAGTTGATTGTGGACTTCAGAAAGGGTAATACAAAGGAACACATAACAATCCTCAGAGGGATCAGAAGTGGAGAGAGTGAGCAGTTTCAAGATCTTGGGTGATAAAATCTCCGAGGACCTAACCTAGTCCCAGCATATCAACTCAGCTATAAAAAAGGCAAGACAGCAACTGTACTTCATTGGGAGCTTGAAGAGATATGTCATGTCAACAAATACACTCAGAAACTTCTATACGTGTACCATGGAGAGTATTCTGACAGGATGCATCACTGTTTGATATGGTCCTGGGCTACTGCACAGGACCAAAAGAAGCTGCAGAAGGTCGCAAATTTAGCTGGCTCCATCTTGGGTACTAGCCTACAATGCAGCCAGGACATCTTCAAGGAGCGGTGTCCCAGAAAGGCAGTGTCCATTATTAAGGACCCCCAGCACACAGGGCATGCCCTTTCTCACTGTTACCATCAGGAAGGAGGTACAGAAGCCTGAAGGTACATACTCAGCAATTCAGGAACAGCTTCTTCCCCTCTGCCATCTGATTCCTAAATGGCCATTGAATCTGTGAACACTATCTCACTTTAAAAAAAATTACTTGTTTTTTCATGATTTTTAATCTATTCAATATACGTATACCGTAATTTATTATTTTCTTCTTCTATATTATGCATTATGAACTGCTGCTGAGTTAACAAATTTCACGACACATCAGTGATAATAAACCTGATTCTAACTGAGCTTCTGGAGTGAAGCAGAATGAGGAATTTTCTGTTATTCCTCCAAGGCAGTCAGAAGTGAAGTACAGCACTGAGGGGAGAAAGACTACGAAAGTCCATGAGACATGATGTAGCCTTGCTTGACACCAGTCTGCACCCATTGGTACAATCAGAGTTTGCATGTTATCATGTAGCAGACTTGAATCAAAATGCTCAGTAGGCTTAGCATGACTTAACCACTAGGCTGTTATACCTGAAAACATCACAGAAATATCACAGAAGGCTGGATACACAAATATGAATGCAAATAAGGAAGTATTTGAAAGACAATGACACAAAAATGAGACAGTCAAGCATGTAGACAATAGCTGGACAAATTCACATTAAAACTGAACCTGCAGTTCCCAATGTTTTTCTGTGCAGCTATTAAAGCAGTTAATCCAATGCAAAATCCACTGTGGCATTAGATAATGCTCACTTGACCCAATGTGGCACATTTTACTACTTTAAAGGGGTCATGTTACTTGTTGTTATTGGAAATTTGAAACTGAAAGGCATGAATGCCATAGAAAGCAATATTCTCAGTTATTTTGGTGTTTAATTCACTAAAAATTCTCCACTTATAGCACTGCTTTGGTAAAGCTGACAAGTCCTGTCGTATGCAGCAAAAGCCAAGACATCAATGAAGTCTAGTACTTAAGGGGTTAAGACCATAAGACAAAGGAGAAATAGGCCATTCAGCCCATCGAGTCTGCTCCGCCATTTTATCATGAACTGATCCATTCTCCTATTTAGTCCCACTCCCCTGCCTTCTCACCATAACCTTTGATGCCCTGGCTACTCAGATACCTGTCAATCTCTGCCTTAAATACACCCAATGACTTGGCCTCCACTGCTGCCCGTGGCAACAAATTCCATAGATTCACCACCCTCTGACTAAAAAAATTTCTTCGCATTTCTATTCTGAATGGGCTCCCTTCAATCCTTAAGTCATGCTCTCTCATACTAGACTCCCCCATCATGGGAGACAACTTTGCCACATCCACTCTGTCCATGCGTTTTAACATTCGAAATGTTTCTATGAGGTCTCCCTTCATTCTTCTAAACTCCAAGGAATACAGTCCAAGAGCGGACAAATGTTCCTCATATGTTAACCCTCTCATTCCCAGAATCATTCTAGTGAATCTTCTCTGTACCCTCTCCAACATCAGCACATCCTTTCTTAAATAAGGAGACCAAAACTGCCCACAGTACTCCAAGTGAGGTCTCACCAGCGCCTTATAGAGCCTCAACATCACATCCCTGCTCCTATACTCTATTCCTCTAGAAACGAATGCCAACATTGCATTCGCCTTCTTCACTACTGACTCAACCTGGAGGTTAACTTTAAGGGTATCCTGTACGAGGATTCCCAAGTCCAGTTGCATCTCAGAACTTAGAATTCTTTCCCCATTTAAATAATAGTCTGCCCGTTTATTTTTTCTGCCAAAGTGCATAACCATACTTTCCAACATTGTACTTCATTTGCCACTTCTCTGCCCATTCTTCCAATCTATCCAAGTCTCTCTGCAGACTCTCCGTTTCCTCAGCACTATTGACCCCTCCACCTATCTTCGTATCGTCAGCAAACTTAGCCACAAAGCCATCTATTCCATAATCCAAATCGTTGATGTACAAAGTAAAAAGAAGCGGCCCCAACACTGATCCCTGTAGAACACCACTGGTAACCGGCAGCCAACCAGAATAGGATCCCTTTATTCCCACTCTCTGTTTCCTGCCAATCAGCCAACGCTCTATCCATGTATGTAACTTTCCCGTAATTCCATGGGCTCTTACCTTAAGTAGCCTCATGTGTGGCACCTTGTCAAAGGCCTTCTGAAAATCCAAATATACAACATCCACTGCATCTCCCTTGTCTAGCCTACTGGTAATTTCCTCAAAAAATTGTAATAGGTTTGTCAGGCAGGATTTTCCTTTAAGGAATCAATGCTGAGTTCTGCCTCTCTTGTCATATGCCTCCAGGTACTCTGTAACCTCATCCTTGACAATCGACTCCAACAACTTCCCAACCACCGATGTTAGTTAATAAAGATAAAACTCCTAGAGTGCACATTAAAACTACTGGATTTGTGGTTGATTCAAAGTTTTCCTTTAAAATAGCCTGCAAATCATTTGTGACCAAACAGCATATGAACAAAATCAGACAGACCTTCTGGGACTGAAATAATTGTTGACTTTGAATAGACAAAAATCAGTGGCAAACAACTTGGCTCTGCAAAATCCTTAACATGGACATCTGGGGTCATTTGCATAAATTAAGGAAGTTGTCACTCAGACTAGTCAAGCCAAAGATAGAACAATATTTTACAGCCAAAGAGTAAATTCCTCCATCATAATCACTGGCTACATTATCAGAAACAAGTTTATTATCACTGATGTTTGTTGTTTTGTGACAGCAGTACAATGCAAGACAAAAATTACTCTCAGTTACAAAAAGCAAATGCTGACACTGAGTGCAAGGTTGCTGTTGCAACACCAATCACCTCACTCCTGTACGCCAAGCTCGTCGCCCAGATTCTGCCAACGATGGCAGTGCCGTTGGCTTGTGGTGCTTAGCCACACATTCACGAGTGTAGAGAGAATACAGCAGTGGGCTATACATGCATCCTAGAGGTGCAGCTGCGTTTATTAGCCAGCTGCATAGCATCTTCTCTAGTGCTATTATGACAGTAGGTAAATTGTAGTGGGTCCAGGTCTTTGCTTAGGCAAGAGTTAATTCTAATGATGACCAACCTCTCAAAGCATTTCATCACAGTAGATGTATGCACTACTAGGAAAAAGTCATTGAGGAAGCTCACCCTGCACTACTTGGGCAACAATATCATTGATGTCCTTGAACACTCCAGCCATTTGGTTGGCACAGAGTTTCACTACCCTAACAGATACACCATTGGGGCCTGATGCCTTGCAAGGGTTCACCCTCTTGAATATTCTGACATCAGCCTCAAAGACAGAGATCACAGGGTCACCAGATGCTGTGGGGACTAGTAAAGTGTTATTTTCCCTTTCAAAACACACAACATGCATTGAATTCATCAGGGAGTGAAGCATTACTGCCAATTATGCTACTAGATTTCACCTTATAGCAAGTATAGCATGCAAACCCTGCCACAGCTGTACATCCGATTGGCTTTCACTTTACACATAACAGCCTTTTTGCTCTCATGATGGCCATTCAGGCCTACCTGGACATTGTGTAAGGTTCTGGTTCGTCGGATTTCAACACCACAGATCTAGCCCTTATCAGACTGTATCTCCTGGTTCATCGAGGGCCCCCAGCTGGCCAAGTTCTTGAAGAAACGCATTCATCCATTCAATTCAGAGATGATGTGGCACATTCATTCAGATCCAACAAAGAATTCTTGAAAATGGCGATGTCCACTGATTGAAAGCAGTCCTGTAAGTGCTCCTCCACTTCCCTTGACCTCACCACTGGTGCTGTGGTTTTCAAATCAGGGTTTGCTGCTGCATGACTGATGATGTTGTGGGGGGAGGGAGACTGGGGGAGAAGGACTGAGACAGAATGGCCAAATCTATCCACCACGATGAGCTAATCATGCAAATGCTGCTACCTCTGCCTTTAGCTGCTGCCCTCTGGTCCATGCAGTGGAAGGTGAAGTCCTTGGGCTGAAGCACTGTATCTGGAGTGCTTTGGAGCGAGCCATAGCTCTGTTAAGCAAAGTATGCAGCAGTTCCTGATGTCCCTCCGGAACTGCAGTCTAGCTCATTGGCAGGATATGTGTGCAGTGATATGACAGTACAACAAACACAGGCAGGAGAAAGGCATGTCAGAATTGATCCAAAATGACCAAACCCCACCATTTTTATAGCATCAGGTGAAACAAGGGTCAATTTTGATCATTTTACCATGCTCACTGATGCAATATATTAGAAAACCATTGACAGGCTCCAGAGCAGGGATTCCCAACCTTTTTTATGCCATGAACCAATACCATTAAAGAACGAGGTCAGTGGACCCCAGGTTTGAAACCTCTGCTTGCGAGGGTGGCAACACAAATTTCTGTTTTTCTTTTTTATTAAATTGCATGCACAGAAACACTAAAAGCAAGCAGTCTCCATGATAGGGGAAAATCTGCATTTCATTATTCCTGCATCTCCTTTTGTGAAATCTGAAGTCTCTGTAGACATTCAGTGTTCAGCTGGCTGCTTCTGATCTAAGTGTTAACAAATATCTCCACCTTCATACATTGTTTATTTCAGACTTGCCTCTGACCCAGCTTTTGGTCAAATGTTATCACGTTCTCATGGGATCAGTTATACTTTACCTGAGAAAGCTTAATCATTTTGTTAGCATGGGGTGTGAACATCAATTGCCACTCATGCATTTATTAAATCCTGTCTGCTGCTTCTTGAACTGCTGCACTTCGTGTGAAGGTAATTCGCCCATGGTTAGGAAATGAACAAAATTCCTACTCAGTGGCTCAGAATGTGTGACCTTAATGGAAACTTAAGATCTGATGTTTCTGAGGCCCTGCTGCGCTCTTCGCAGGGGTCATGGGATTCAGCGATTCTGCAAAGAAACTTTCATAGATTGCATACAATCCACTATTAGTGGGCATGCGCTATCTAATCAGAGATTGGACAAACTTCAGGATGTCCCTTTGGAGTAGCAGAGGCTGAGGGGAGACTTGATAGAAGAATTTAAGGTAATGAGAGGTATCCAGAGTTGACAGCCAGTATCTTTTTCCCCTGGGCAAAATGTCAAATACTTGAAGACATGCATTTAGGGTGAGAGGGTATGCGAGGCAGGCTTTTAAAAAATACACAGAGTGCTGGGTGCTTGGAATGCGTGCCCAGGGATGCAAGAGGCATTTAGGAGGCTTTTTGGCACATAAATATGCAGAGAATGGAGGGATAGACAGTACGCAGGCTGTAAGGATTAGGTGTTATTAGTTTCATTAGGTCAGCACAACAGAAGTTCTCAATGGCAGGGGTAAGCAACCATGGCTAACAAGGAAAGTTAAGGACTGCATAAAAGCCATGGAAGGGGCATATAAGATAGCAAAAATGAGTGGGAAGTTGGATGATTGGGATGTTTTTAAAATCCAACAAAAAGCAACCAAAAAAGCCATAAGGGAAAAGATGAAATATGAGGGCAAACTAGCCAGTAATATAAAGCAGGGTACTAAAACTTCTTTCAGTTATATAAAGAGTAAAAGGGAGGGAAGAGTTGATATTGGACCACTGGAAAATGATGCTGGTGAGGTAGCAATGGGGGATAAAGAAATGGCAGATGGACTTAATGGGTACTTTGCATCTGAATCTACTGTGAAGGACACTTGCAATGTGCCAGAGGTTCACAAGTGTCCGGGAGCATGAGTGAATGCCATTGCTATTACAAAGGAAAAAAATCTTGGCAAATAGAAAGGTCTTAAGGTGGATAAGTGAATCTGTGGAATGCCCTGCCACAAACAGCTGCGGAGGCAAAGACTGTGGGTATACTTAACGCGAAAATTAATAGTTTCCTGATCGGTCAGGACATTAAAGGTTATGGTGAGGGGTTGAGTGGGATTCAAGATCAGCCATGATGAATGGCAGAGCAGACTCGATGGGTTGCATGGCCTAACACTGTGGACATGTGAGCTATTCTTATTTTATATTGTTCCAATAAGCTATACTTCAAGTTGCCATGATTCTGTATTCTGGTCTGCAAATTTCTGGCACATAGCTTTCATTCAAAATTTTGAATGATCAATCAATACATCAAAGCTGACCTTGTTTCCTATTTACATCTAGATATTGCCTGAAAGGGCTGTGCCACGCCAGGAGGTGGTGGAGATAATGGACACATCAAGAAAAAAATACTTAGGGCTCTGTTATGAACACATGAAACCAGTTCGTAATTTCATAAACAGATGTCAAATTCCTCGTTGTGAAAGATCAGGAGTGCAGTCCATATGCTGACAAGCAAATCCATCTGCCAGCTGGAAAAGAGCCAGCAGACTACACGAAAACAAACCTACTATACAGTAACTATTCTTGGATCCTTAAAGAAATCATTATGACTAAGCGAATTTGTCTAAACCAGTATAAAGTAATTTTAGCCCACTTGCTGCATCAGAATCCCAGTCTGAAGTTCAGCAATAACTAAATGCTCATTCCTTTCACAATGGAGCCAGGTGACAAACAAGAAAATTAGACTGACACCACTGAAGTAGAGATTCCTGATGAATATCTATCTGCCAATTACAATCATGGAGAAGATCAACTCCCTGTTTGTGGAAGCTTGTGTGCAAATTGCCTGCTGTATTTTTTAAGTATTGTTACATGCTCAAGGAGACTTTTTTGTGAGAATGATGTAATGGTCTTTTGGAGGTCACCTGATGTGATTTTCCCACCGATGTGAGGTCACGTGATGACATGTGCCCCGTGACTATATAAGGGTCGACCCAGGTGACGCAGTTAGTTTTTGAGTTTGTAGATTTCCAGGTAGAACGTGTTGTGCCTCCGTTTCTGTTGCATGTTTGTTTTTGTGACGCAGTTTCATTTTTAAAACGGAAGGAGCGTTCTCTTACAAGATATTGTATTATATTTGTGGCTGGAAGTGCCAATTTGCTCAATTCTGACATTTGAAGGGAGAGTGAAGAATTCATTGAAGGATCGAGAGAAGTCGGCATCGTTTGGCAGTTTTTAATAAAGGATCGACCTTATTGGGCAGTTTAATAAAGAATCGACCTTATTAAGTCTTCGTTGGAGAGAACCTGCATTGAGATAACTCTTGCAAAAGCACAATGAGTTCATGCAAAAAGGTGCCCTCTCTCTAAAGGAATTTAAAGTCAGTCGATTTAAACTGTTTATTTTCGGCATCGGGAATCTTGCGGACAGAACCAGCAGTAAAGGTGCATCGGTGAAGAAATCCTTCTCCAGGGAAGTCTCTCCCAATTGAATGTGTAAAACTGTTGGACTTTCGAAGTTATCACTTTAAGAACTGTTGTCGCATTTAACGCTTTAAGAACCAGAGCTGAGTGGCGAGTTGGTGAACGGCTGCGTACCTGTTAACCTCCGGTTAAAGTTTTCCTTTTTTTTCCTTATCATTTATACGTGTTTAATAAATGTTTGGTTGTTTTTATAAAACCTGTCTCAATTAATATTCATTGTTGCCGGTTACGTAACAGTATTAACAACTGCACTTTAAGAGTACTTAATAGTGTCCTGAAAGGGATGTGAATAATGCTCTAAAACAGTGGTCCCCAATCACCAGGCAGCGGCTGCAAAGCATGTGCTACCAGGCCACTAGGAAACGATATGAAACAATATGAGTCAGCTGCACCTTTCCTCATTCCCTGTCACGCACTGTTGAACTTGAGCACACCCCTCCCCCACCCCGTTGGCCGGTCCGCAAGAATATCGTCAATATTAAACCGGTCCGCGGTGTGCAAAAGATTGGGGACCCCTGCACTAAAATGTAAACTACAGAGCAGCAAACTGCTAACTTCATTTCTAAGGTATAGAGGCAGACAAGAGGAAGGGAGAAAAGAAAACCACTGCATCATACATTAAATTCTGAGGGTGCTATTAGAGAACTGGACATTTATTCCAGGTAAGTACTAAACCCCAGGTTATCATCCTTCACCTTCATTCTAAGGGGCCTCCCCTATCACCACATGAACCTTGAACTCTTATTGTTAGTGAAAGAGAAATATATTGGCTATAACAAAACACTGGTTTTACAACCAAATTTGCATGTCATAATTAATCTCACACCATTGTCACATACCATTAACCAATCTTGCTTTGTAATCTTCAGGTAGGTGCAGTTTGTGGCTCCACAGAAATGGTAATGAGGCTTATTCCATCACAGAAGCACACAAACCTACAGCCAGTGTCCATCAGGAATAAAAGACCACCTACCTACAACGCACAGAATGAACACCATATACAAAATTCCATGCGCCAACTGCCACAAGCATTATATTGGACAGACTGGTAGGAAACTATCAACAAGGGTACATGAACACCAACTGGCTGTAAACAGTCATGATCAACTTTCCCTTATATCTATACATCGTGACAGTGAAGCACATCAATTCGACTGGACCAATGTCACTATCCTAGGCCAAGCCCGAGAATTTTTAGAGGCTTTGTTGTCCATGCAGAATTCTATCAACAAGCATGCCAAAATGAACCCAGTTTACATCTCACTTCAGCGTCGTCAGTCCAGAGCCAAGAGTCAATTCACACCTGATTACACGTGTCAATCAATGAGGACAATGTTAATCCCACATAACGGTCGACTAACACAACCCAGGCAACAATGATCAACTAATTGGATTTTAACAAACCAATCGCAGATTACATAATTGGTAACCAATAGAAATGGCACATATACACACACACACACACTCACTCACTCATCACAGGACACACAAAAGATGAGCATGTAGATCACCCATATTTCATTCGAAGTTGCACTGATAATGTTGACTTGCTGGGTTACGAAACGTCTGCAAACTAACAAGCCAGCTCGGTGAGCTACTCAACGACAACATCCTCAACCCAAGCTACAAATCTTTTCCAACATCTTAAAGGAATATTTTTGTAATATCGTTCCCCTCCCCATTCTCTGCATGGGAAATCCCTTTCCAAAACTAAATTACATCATCTCTGAACCCAACAATTCCAAAATTTGCCCAGCAACTTCCCATCCGTCACAGGTTTCAATATCCAAAATACTATATCCCATGAGTTAACCCTATACTATAGCATGCTTAACCTGTCAATCACTCACCCATGTTGACCTACCATTATCCTTTCATCCCTATTCCTTTCTTGGAGGGAACACCTCCAGTTCAGCAACGTTTATCCACCCCATCTTCCTCTCACGACTTCCCTCTTGGCTACCATGCCTTCTGTTCCCTGCACCACACTCTGGTATTCTTCCTTACACCTCTTTGCCTCTTCTTCAGAACTCTTGTTAACCAGACCTTTGGTTACTGTCTTGACCTGCCAACTGTCTTTAGTCATTATACACCTTCTGTTAATGTACGTTACATTGATGCAAACTTTTATCATGGCTTGGAATTGCTGCACTAGTACCTTAAGTGCATTCAGGTATAGATGTAGTGTGCTTGAATGACTAGACCTATTGAGGTACTGCAGTTATATTAAGTTGTAGCATGTGGAATTTGCATGGAATGGTAACTAGGATGTCACAACATTGATCTTAGCATATTACACAGGTGTATTTGAGCAGAGGATACTATACAATTTCCGTTCCTTGGATTCAGATCGCATGCGACTCAGCTGTTGTTTGTGGCAGCGTAAGCTCCAAGGGTTGAAGCTGATCTTCTCTGAAATCAGTGTACTATTGCTATCCAGCATCTGGAAGGGAATGTCAGACGAAATCTGTAACTCCATCTTTGGACTCTTCATCTCCTGAGAGCTATGGGAAAAACCAGAGAGCTATTAACACCATGAAGTGGGAAAACAGTGATTCATTTATCCGACAACTTGACCAACACTTCTACACATTAATTAAAGATGGGACTGGGGTCTTTCTAGACATGTTGATCTAATGGAATCACAGCAATGAGTTATTAATTTTTACTTAAGAGATACAGCATTGAATTGGACCTTTTGGCCCTTTAAACTGCGTTGCCCAGCAACTCCAGCCTAATCACAAAACAATTTTTAAACAAGACCGATTAACCTAGTAACTGATATGTCTTTGGATTGTGGGAGGAAACCGGAAAAAACCCATATATTCCACGGTGAGAAGGTTTAAACTCCTTACAGAAGACGCCAGGATTGAACCCTGAACTGATGCCCCGAGCTATAATAATGTTGCACTAACCACTATGCTATTGTGGCATCCTAGATAAGAAATGGCATCCCATACTACAATAATTCATATCATTCCATACTTGGTTTACTGTATTTCTTTATTAAATGCACATTTATTGCATCAAAAGTTTAAATACTTTATATTGAAACCCCTATTACAAAACTAGCTCAAGTAGATCAGTAAATAATCTGACTTCGAAAGCACTAACAGGAATTATGAGCTGCCCTGTGAAGAATGTGCGAATTGGTCACACCCAGTGTTTGAGCAGTATTCACTTTGTGTCAGTCTCCTTAACTTTAAGGCCTGCTGCCTTACTTACTATGCATCAAGGCAGCTGAATTGAACTAATTTACATTCCTTGCAACTACCTATATAATCTTTGCGACTCATGTTCACACGTGCAAGCCAATACCAATGCACTGTCAAGTATGCTGTAGGAGACTTAATTTCTTCAAATGTTTCCCTGAGGTTTCAATTACCTTCACAATGACAGCAAATGGTGTCACATGCTGAAGGTTACTGTCCACATGCAGCTGTGGAACAAACAATTTCAAACAGAATTCAGAATGACACCTTGATTCTATTATTTCTTCATGCAACCACTGCCAGAATTCTTTTCATTAAAGTAGAAACTTTAGTGTCTTTCTGAGCAATGACCACAAGCCAACCTGCCACATGATGTGCAAATTCACTTCCCATCAACCCCAAATTCTCAAAGCCAATGCCCACTGGCAGATTTGCTCTAACAGCTGAGGTTTTCTGTACTGAGAGTTTAATTATTATGGCTAAGGCACAGAGACGTCATATAGCCCACTGGCCAAGCTGTATATTATGGTATCCCCTTGAAATGCCTTCATCTGCTTACCTGGATCCTTAAAATACACACTGTGACCACTTTATTTGGTATACCTGCTCGTAAATGCAACTATCTACTTTACTTTATACTTTACTGTCGCCAGACAATTGATACTAGAATGTACAATCATCACAGGGATATTTGATTCTGCACTTCCAGCCCAAAATATCACAGCAACTCAATGCAAAAAAAAGCATGGTCAAGAGGTTCAGTTATTGTTCAGGCCAAACAGAATGGGGAACAAATGTAATCTAAGTGACTGACTGTGGAATGATTGTTGGTGCCAGATGGGGTTTGAGCACCTCAGAAACTGCTCTCTCCTGAGATTTTCATGCACAAGTTTCTAGAGTTTACAGGGAATACTGCAAAATTCCCCCCAAAAAATCAAGTTCTGTGGGCAAAAATGCATCATGAGTGAGAGGTTAGAGGAGAGTGGCCAGACTAATTCAAGCTGACAAGAGAGCAACAGCAACTGAAATAAGCATGCACTCCAACAATGGTGTGCAGAGGAGCATCTCTGAATGCAAAACAAGTTGACCTTTGAAGTGGATGGGCTACTGCAGTAAAAGATGATACTGGGTTCCACTCATGTACCCAATAAAATGGCCACTGAGTGTATCGGCACCACCTGTCTCAACTGGAGATACTAAGTACAGACATTCTTTCACACATGGAGTACCGTCACCTTCCTCAAACTTCAATCCAGAGTTTCTAGCATTTCCCTAAAGTGCACCAAGTAACCACTATCAAATTTAAAACCCTCATCTCTTCTCACTAAATACCTCATTCCTTCATATGTTGGCAAAGGAATGTTCACTGCATTGAAAGCCAATTTCCCCACCATTCTTGTGTGTCAGAAGTACTATAGATACAGTCATAGAGGAACTGCAAGAGGAGTAACATAAATATTAAATACTGCTGAATGTGCAGGACAATCACAAGCCAATTTGTGACATTACAAACATATTTCATTAACTTCTCACAAATATTAATACTGAAGAATACTGATACAGCAAAATCAGAAGTGTACCAGTGGTATAGTGGCACACCTATACCCAGTACAGTATCACCTAAGTAATCCCAGTGTAAGTGGCAGACTTTGACTGAACCTTATGTCTGGGTGGCAAATCTGCATCCACACTGTACCCTACTATATCATAGTGACAGTAATGCAGCTTGGTACATATAGCCTGATAGCCTCCACCATTTTACCACAATGTCCCTCTGTGCTGTTAAACTTATACTTGTGTCCTTTAATGACCTATCTACATACATCAATACTGTACCCTAGATACTTTTTCCACACTTTTAAAAATTCAGTTTGGGATATGAGCATCACTGGCAAGACCAACTTTTGCTGCTATCCAAAATGCTCTTGGTAAGGTAGTGGTGAAACACCTTGAACAGCTCAAGTCCTTCTGGTATCTTGTTTTTGTTATGCAGCTACTTCCAAGATTAGACCCAATGAGAATGAAAGAATATTTATATTTTACCAAGTTGGGATTGTTTATGATATAGCAAAGTGTGGAGATTGTTTATGCTCCCATGGAACTGCTGTGCTTGTCTTCTTGCTGAAAATAGTTTGGGTTTGGAACGTACAGCTGAATTAGCCTAGGCATCTAGTGGCATTTTATAAATGGTGTACTTCAGCCAGTGTACCAATGGGAGAGAGAATCAATGTTAGGGTAATGGATGCAAAAACACTCAAGTTAGTGTTTCCATCCCATCTATGCCCCTCAATTTTGTGTACCTCAGGTTCCCCTCAACCTCCTCGGCTCTAAAGCAAGCCCTGCTTAACCATGCAACATGCTGGCGAATCTCTTCTGCACCCTCTCTAGGGCAATCATGTCTTCCCTATAGTCAAGCAAACAGAACTGGATATACTATCGGTTGAGTATTCCTATTGTAAATGCTTGGGGCCAGAAGTGTTTCAAATTTTTTCAGATTTTGGAATATACAGAACAATTTACAATGATCAATTAACCTACTTAACCTGTATGTCTTTGGAGGAAACTGGATCACCTGGAGAAAAACCACGAGCAAACGGGAAGAAGGTACAAACTTTCTTACAGAGGACGCTGGAAATGGAATTCTGAACTCTGACACCCCGAGCTGTAATAGCGTCGCACTAATCACTATGCTACCTTGGCGCCCCAACTGGCAATGATTCAAACTGAAGTGCAAGCCTATCATATTCAACAATGTTACTGCTGCCTAGCTAAAAACGTTTTGTTATAAACTAAAAAATAACAGTTTTGTGAATCTCTCGGCAATGTAACAAAATCGCTTTCACATTTTATGTAGCTATTAAAATCAGTATTAAAAATGTATTTTACAAATATGAAAAGAAACTAAATATAGCAACCCCATGTTACACTCTAGAAAACTGTCCATATTGCCACTTTCTGTAATAGAAGTTATGCCATCTGCACTTGCATCACGAAATGCAAATTAAAAAAAGAATTATTTACTTCTTTTTCCTCCCCTAATTAATTTTGTAGGAGCAATACTTTAAATGTGTACCCAAGTTTTTTGATAGTGATTTGTGAATTCCCCAAGGGTAAATTTCTGTTACCTGAACTCAGTAATGAGGGAGTTATCTTCCACAAAAACATTCTTGTTTGAGGTCTGACCCAGCACAATGCCTGCTTTATATTAATCATTTTTCTTTTTGTTAGAAAGGGACTTTGGGAGTACAACGGGACTGAAAGAAATCAATGGGACAAAAGTGATTCATGAAATAGCATTCACTACAGGTAAGTTGCAAAATTGGTGACGATAAACAATGACAAATTAGAAGACAGCTATTTAAAGGTTGGAACTAAACATAGCAGAGAGTCAAACAAGCATGTAAAGCATTTGGCAACAACTGAATCTGGGAAAATGCTTAATGTTGCATCATCTTCACATTCAAGATGCAGAGTTCTTGGAGATGGCAATGAGCTCTATAAATCAATTTCAGTCATCATTATTAGCAAGGAACTGCTTTCCCTTAAACCTCTCCATGCAGTTTGTTCTTAAGGGTATTACTGTTTGCACTGCATGTGAATTCAGCTGCCTCCACAAGATCAGGTTCAGAGATATAGACCAATTTTTCCCAGAACACAAAAGCAGAATCAGATTGTTTAGAAATTTTTGTTCTCCCCCCTCCCCATAAAAACATTTATTTGAGAGACAACTTTTTTGGTAAGCTGTAATCAGCGTTCGTTGTTGACAGAGCATGAGGTGCTTTTTTTTTAAAAACTCTTTTTCAGCAGGCTGTAATTGTGGGCCGGCCATTGTGTGAGCGGATAGTGTTAGAGTGGTTCAGCTTTTGCCCAACAGACTTGGGTGAGAACAAGCTTGGGCAAGCACAGGCAGAGGTTAAATAAACTTCTACAAAGGTTTTTGTTAGTACGCAGCTAGTGTACTGAGAATGAAGGTAGTAATATGCTTTTTTGTATGAAATGTAGGAACTCTGGGAGACCTCCAGTCTCCCTGATAACTAAATCAGCACCGTACATCAAGCTGCAGTCCCTTACAGACCATTAAGGAACTGGTGCTGCACCTCACTAGCCTTCGGCTCATACTGGAAGCTGAGGAGGTATTAGATTGGAGCTACAGGAGATAGTCACCCCCAAGTTGTAGGAGGCAGGTACTTGGGTAACTGACAGAAGAGGATAAGGAAATAGGCAGCTAGTGCTGAGCAACTGAGGCCATACAAGCATTCTACTTTGGACCCTGTTGGGGGTGGGTTAATGACCTACTGGGGAAAGATGCAGCAACCAGATCTCTGGAACAGAGTCTGGCTCTGTGGCTCAAAAGGGAAGGGGAGAGAAGGAGAGTGCAATAGTGATAGGAGATAGGAGATTCCATAATTAAAGGAGCACAGGGAAGAAATTCTGTGGATGAGAAAGAGACACCTAGAGGGTACATTGTTCCCCAGGTGCCAAGGTCAGGGATGACTTGATTGGGTCTAAGATATTCTAAAGGGGTGGGAGGGGGGGAGGGTGAACAGCTAGAAGTCATGGTACATATTGGTTCTAATGACATAGGTAGGAAAAGGGAGGAGGTACTGAAGAGATAATATAGGGATTTAGGTAGAAAACCAAAAAGCTACCTAAAAGCAAAAGAGTAGTCATCTCTAGATTATTGCCTGTGCTAAGTGCCAGTGAATATGATTTGGCAGATAAATGCATGGCTGAAATATTGGTGCAGGGGGCAGGGTTTCAGATTTCTGCATCACTGAGATCCCTTCAGGGGAAACTATGACCTGTATATAGAGGATGGATTATACCTGAACCAGAGGGGATCAGTATTCTAGCACAGTTAGGGAGGATTTAAACTAATTTGGCATGGATATGGGAACTGGAGTGATAGGGCTGAGATTGAGGTAGTTGGTATACAACAAGATGCAGTATGTGGTGAAACTGTGAGGAAGGACAGGCAGATGATAGGGGAAAATTGCAGTCAGTGGTACAAGTTGCAGCGTAACAGGGGGACAAAATCTAAAAGAGCGATGAATACAGGACCAGAAGAGTTATATTTGAATGCATGCAGTAAATGGAATAAGGCAGATTATCTTGTAGTGCAGTTAGAGATTGGTAAATATCATGTTGTGGGCATCAGTGAGTCGTGGCTGAAAGAAGATCATAGTTGGGAGCTTAACATCCAAGGATACACATTGTATTAAGACCATAAGATATAGGAGCAGAATTAGGAAATTTGGCCCATCAAGACTGCTTCACCATTTCATTGTGGCTGATCCATCATTTCTCTCAGCTCCAATCTCCTGTCTCCCACCGCCCCCCATGTATCCATTCATGTCATCACCAATCAAGAATCTATCAACCTCTGCCTTAAATATACAGATTTAGCCTCCACAGCTGCCTGTGGCAACAAATTCCACAGATTCACCACTCTCTGGCTAAAGTAACTCCTCCTCATCACTGTTCTAAAAGGACTCCCCTCTATTCTGAGGCTGTATCCATAGCAACCATAGGCAACATCTGTTCCACATCGACTCTATCAAGGCCTTTTACTATTCAATAGGTTTCCATTAGGTCACCCCTCATTCTTCTGAATTCTAGTGAATACAGGCCCAGAGCCATCAAATACTCTTCCTATAACAAGCAGTTCAATCCTCTAATCATTCTGTGAACCTCCTTTGAACCATCTCCACTTTCAGCATATACTTTCTAAGATAAAGGGTCCATAACTACTCATGATACTCCAAGTGGGGCTTCAACATTGCTTTATAAAGTCTCAACATTACATCTTTGCTTTTTATATTCTAGTATTAAAAGGACAGGCAGGTAGGCAGAGGGGATGGTGTGGCTCTGTTGATAAAAAATGAAACCAAATACTTAAAAAGGTGACATTAGTTACAAATATAAAACACAAAATAATCGACACCACAAGCATTCACCCCCTCCAAGTCAGTATTTAGTAGATGTGCCTTTTGAGGCAATTACAGCCTTGAGTCTGTGTGGATAGATCTCTATCAGGTTTGCAAATCTGGACACTGCAATTTTTCCCCATTCTTCTTTACAAAGCTGCTCAAGCTCTGTCAGATTGCATGGGGGATCGTGAGTGAACAGTCCTTTTCAAGTCCAGCCACAAATTCTCAATTGGATTGAAGTCTGGACTCTGAATTGGCCACTCCAGGATGTTAACTTTGTTTGTTTTAAGCCATTCCTGTGCAGCTTTGAATTATGCTTGGGGTCACATTTGTTGGAAAACAAATCTTCTCCCAAGTTGCAGTTCTCTTTTTTACCCTGTACCTTCACAAGCTTTCCAGGGCCTTGAAGCATCCCCACAGCATGATGTATCCACCATCATACTTCACAGTAGGGATAGTGTGTTTTTGATGGTGTGCACTGTTTGGCTTACCCCAAACATAGTGTTTAGTCTAATGGCCAAAAAGCTCAATTTTTGGTTTCATCACGCCATAGAACCTTCTTCCAGCTGACTTCAGAGTCTCCCAGATGCCTTCTGGCAAACTTTGTAGAGACCTGTTTTCACTTTGACACGAAAGAGTCTTTTTCTGTTGATCAGTGTTACAAAAGCTAAATTAAATCCACTGTGACTCAATGTTATAAAACAATAAAACATGAAAACTTGAGGGGGGGGGAGGTGAATACCTCTTATAGGCACTGTAGGTTCTAAAGATGTAGAAGCCTTGTGAGTAAAGTTGAGAAACTGCAAAGGTAAAAATGATTCAGGTCTTTAACCAATAGCCAGGATGTGGGCTACAAATTACAATGGATAGATAGAAAAAGGCATGTAAAAAGGGCAATATAATGATAATCATAGGGGATTTCACTACGTAGATAGTTTAGAAAAATTAGGTTGGTGCTGGATTCCAAGAGAGGGAATTTAGAACGCCTATGAGATTGCTCTTTAGAGCAACTTGTGCTTGAGCCCACTATCAGAACAGCAATTCTGGATTACATGGCGTCTCTGGGGAAATTCAGAAGGTGCAGTAAAATAAAGGGAGGATGAGGCAACCATGGCTGCCACAAAAGCTAAATAGAGGACACCTAATATAGTAAAAATTAGTGGGAAAGTGGAGGAGTGGGGAGCTTTTACAGACTAACAGAAGGCAACTTAAAAAAAAACCATAGAGAAAAAAAGATGAAATATGAAGGTAAGCTACTACTACTATGTCGACTAGTCAAGCTAGTCAATACCATAAAAGGTACAAAACAATTTTTCAGATATATAAACAGCGAAAGACAGTGGATCACAGACCAAGGGAAAATGATGCTGAAGAGGTGGTAATGGGGACAAAGAAATGGCAGACAAGCTGATTAAGTATTTGGCATCAGCCTACACTCTGGAGGACAAAAGCAGAATGCCAGAAATACAAGTGTATCAGTAGATAGAAGTGAATGTCACTGCTATCATCAAGAAGGTAGTGCTTGGGAAGCTGAAAAGTCTGAAGGAAGGTAGGTAAATCACCTGGACCAGATGGACTACACCCTTGGGTTCGGAAAAAAGTAGCTGAAGAGACTGTGGAAGCATTAGTAAATAATCTTGCAAGAATCACTAGATTCAGGAATGGTTCCAGGGGACAAAAAATTACAAATGTCACTTCACTCTTTAAGAAGGGAGGAAGGTAGAAGAAAGGAAATTATAGGCCAGTTAGCCTAACCTTAGAGGTTGGAAAGAAATTAAATCTATTATTAAGGATGAGGTTTTGGAGTACTTGGAGGCACATGATAAAATAGGCCAAAGTCAGCATGGCTTTAAAAAGGGGTAATCTTGCCTGACAAATCTGTTGGAATTTTTTAAGGAAATAACAGAGATAAAGAAAGGTCAGTGGATGCTGTTTATATGGATTTTCAGAAAGACTTTAATAAAGTGCAGCACATGAGGCTGCTTAACAAGATAAGAACCCATGGGGTATTACAGGAAAGGTACTAACATGGATAGAAGGCTAACTAACTGGCAGGAGGCCAAGAGTGGGAATAAAGGGGGCTTTTCAGGTTAGCTGCCAGTAACTAGTGGTGTGCCCGAGGGGTTAGTGCTAGGACTGCTTCTTTTCACATTATATGTCAATGATTTGGATGAAGTAATTGATGCCAAGTTTGCAGAAGATATGAATAAGGTGAAGGGGCAGGTAGTGTTGAGGAATCTGGGTGTCTGCAGAAGGAATTGCACAGATTGGGGGAAATGGGTAAAGATATGGCAGATAGAATATAGTGTAGGGAAGTGTATGGTCATGCACTTTGCCAGAAGGAATAAAGGCATTGACTCTTTTCTAAATGGGGAGAATATTCAAAAATCAGAGGTGCAAAGAGACTTAGGAGTTCACATGCAGGATTCCCTAAAGGTTAACTTGCAGGTGGAAAGAAAGGCAAATGCAATGTGAGCATTCATTTCAAAAGGACTAGAATATAAAAGCAAGGATGTAAGGCGTTGGTCATAGAGCAGAGTATTGACAACTGTTTTGGGCCCGTTTATCTACCAAAAGATGTGCTGGCATTGGAGAGGGTCCAGAGGAGGATCATGAGAATGATCCCAGGAATGGAAGAGCTAACACATGAGGACCATTGGATGGTTATGGGTCTGTACTCACTGGAGTTTAGCAAGGTGGGGGGGGGGGGGAGAAGAGATCTCATTGAAACCTATCAAATATTGAAAGACATATATAGAATGGATGTGGAGAGAATGTTTCCTATAGTAGGGGTGTCTAGGACCAGAGGGCATACCCTCAGAATTGAGTGACGCCCATGTAAAACAGATGATAAAAAATTTCTTTAGTCAGAGGATGATAAATCTCTGCAATTCATGCCACAGACTGCTGTGTAGGCCAAGTCATTGCACACATTTCAGGAGAATGATAGGTTCTTGATTAATCAGGGCATCAAAGGTTATAGGAAGAAGACACAAGAATGGGGTTGATACAGATAATAAATCAGCTGTGGTGGAATGGTGGAGCAGACTAGATGGGCCAAACCAAATCAAAATCAAATCAAGTTTAATTATCATCCAAACCATACATAGATACAGCTAAACGAGACAGTGTTCCTCTGGGACCAAGGTGCAAAACATTCAAAATAGTGAGTAACACGATTTAAAATAGCGAGTAACACGATTCAAAATAGCAAGCAAAGAAGCACATTCACTCAGGAAAAAAAACATAAAGACCTAGTTCTGCTCGTGTCTTACGATGTTATGGCCTAACTTGAGCCTTGCTCAAAAATGAGCTTCAGTGCAGTTTAAAAAGAAACGAAGGCAACTAGGGTAAGAGTTGGCTAAAGCTGACTGAGAAAAAATACATTAAAAGTTAGATAAGCTGCAACAGGCATTTAAGAATCCTCAGCTACAATCCACCGAAATAAAGACTCCATGAGGAGAATCCATCCATAACTGAAGAAACAAAGCTTGCAACATATTGAATATTAGTGGTAGGACTGAAGAATGGAAAAATGCTAGGCTCCTACAAATGATCAAAAATAATAAACGGAGAAATTAGATCATGAGAGTAAGAATAAATGCAAAATACTGACAACAGTTTCTAAGAGTATATAAAGAATAGTTATTGGTCCCTTGAAGTATGAGGCTAGAGTTAATGGGAAATACTCTACAAATTTCTACAAGAGGAAAGTGGTGGGTGGCACCGTGGTACAGCTAAAAGAGCTTCTGCTTCACAGCACCAGAGACCTGGCTCAATCTTGACCTCAAGTACTCCCCATGTAAAATTTGCACAAGCTCTCATGACCATGTAGATTTTCTTTGGGTGCTCCACTTTCTTCCCTCACCCCAAAAACATGCCAGTTTGCAGGTTAAAGTTAATTAGTCACTGTAAATTATCCCTAGTGTGTAGATGAACAGTAAAATCAGAATCTAATTGAGAGGGGGCAGGAGTGAGTTTACAGGACTAATGCAAGATTGGCGTGGTTGGTTGGTAATCAGTGTGGAACTGATTGGCTAAAGGACCTGTTTCCATGCTTTATCCATCTCTACAAATAAATTAATGAAACTAAAAATAGACAAGTCCCCTGGACCTGATGATTTGTATACAAGATTGTTAAAGGGATTGGCTGCAGAGATAATAAGACCATAAGACATAGGAGCACAACTAAGCCATCCAACCCATCGAATCTACTCTGCAATTCCATTAAGACTGATTTATTAACCCTCTCAACCCCAATCTCCTGCATTCTTGCTGCAACTTTTGACACCCTGACTGATCAAGAACTTATCAACCTCTACTTTAAATATACTCTAACTTGGCCTCCACAATAAATTCCACAGATTCTGGCTAAAGAAACTCCTCATCTGTTCTAAATGGATGCCCCTTTAGTCTGAGGCTGTGCCCTAAAGTCCTATACTCATTCAATATAAGGAACATCCTCCCAACATCCACTCTATCCGAACCTTTCGGTATTCTATAGGTTTCAATGAGATTTCCCCCCCACCCCCATTCTTTATCCAGCGAATTAAGGCCCAGTGCTATCTAATGCTTCTTATACATTAACCCTCTCATTCCCTGAATCATTCTCGTGAACCTCCTCTGAACTCTCTCCAATGCCAGCACATCTTTTCTCAGATAAGGGGCTCAAAACTGCACTCAATACTCCAAGTGCAGTCTGACCCATGCCTTATAAAGCCTCAGTATTACATCCTTGTTCTTGCATTCTAGTCCTCTTGAAATGACTGCTAACGTTGCATTTGCCTTCCTTACCACCCACTCAATCTGCAAATTGACCTTGAGGGAAGCCTGCACAATTACTCACAAGTCCCTTTGCACCTCTGATTTTTAAATTTTCTCCATTTAGAAAATAGTCTACGCCTTTATTTCTTCTACTAAAGTGCATGGCCATACACTTCCCTATACAATATTCCATCTGCCACTTCTTTGCCAATTCCTCCAATCTGTCTGTCCTTCAGCAGACTCCCTGCTTCCTCAACCCTATTTGCTCCTCCATTTTCCTTTGTATCATCTGCAACTTGGCCCCAAAACCATCAATTCTGTCATCCAAACATCTCCTATACTCCGTGAAAAAAGGCAATCTCAACACAGACCGCTGCAGAACACCACTAGACAATAGACAATAGGTGCAGGAGTAGGCCATTCAACCCTTTGAGCCAGCACCACCATTCACTGTGATCATGGCTGATCATCCACAATCAGTACCCTTTTCCTGCCTTCTTCCCATATCCCTTCACTCCGCTATCTTTAAAAGCTCTATCTAACTCTTTCTTGAAAGAATCCAGAGAATAGGCCTCCACTGCCTTCTGAGGCAGAGCATTCCACAGAACCACAACCCTCTGTGTGAAAAAGTTTTTCCTCAGCTCCGTTCCAAATTGTCTACCCCTTATTCTTAAACTGTGGCCTCTAGTTCTGGACTCCCCCAACATCGGGAACATGTTTCCTGCCTCTAGCGTGTCTCATCCCTTAATAATCTTATATGTTTCAATCAGATCCCCTCTCATCCTTCTAAATTCCAGTGTATACAACCCCAGTTGTTCCAATCTTTCAACATATGACAGTCCCGTCATCCCTGGAATTAACCTCGTGAACGTACGCAGCACTCCCTCAATATCCTTCCTCAAATTTGGAGACCAAAACTGTACACAATACTCCAGGTGTGGTCTCCCCAGGGCCCTGCACAACTGCAGAAGGACCTCTTTGCTCCTATACTCAACTCTCCTTGTTATGAAGGCCAACATGCCATTAGCTTTCTTCACGACCTGCTGTACTTGCATGCTTACTTTCAGTGACTGATAAACAAGGACACCTAGATCTCGTTGTACTTCCCCTTTTCCTAACTTGACACCATTCAGAAAGTAATCTGCCTTCCTGTTCTTGCCACCAAAGTGGATAACCTCACATTTATCCACATTAAACTGCACCTGCTATGCATCTGCCCACTCACCTAACCTGTCCAAGTCACCCTGCATTCTCATAACATCCTCCTTACATTTCACACTGCCACCCAGCTTTGTGTCATCTGCAAATTTGTTAATGTTACTTTTAATCCCTTCATCTAAATCATTAATGTATATTGTAAATAGCTGTGGTCCCAGCACCGAGCCTTGCGGTACCCCACTAGTCACCGCCTGCCATTCTGAAAGGGACCCGTTAATCCCTACTCTTTGTTTCCTGTCTGCCAACCAATTTTCTATCCATGTCAGTACCCTACCCCCAATACCATGTGCTCTAATTTTGCCCACTAATCTCTTACGTAGGACCTTATCAAAGGATTTCTGAAAGTCCAGGTACACTACATCTACTGGCTTTCCTTTGTCCATTTTCATAGTTACATTCTCAAAAAATTCCAGAAGATTAGTCAAAGCATGATTTCCCCTTCGTAAATCCATGCTGACTCGACCTATCCTGCCACTGCTATCCAAATATGCCGCTATTTCATCTTTTATAATTGATTCCAGCATCTTCCCCACCACTGATGTCCGACTAACTGGTCTATAATTGCCTGTTTTCTCCCTTCCTCCTTTCTTAAAGTGGGATAACATTAGCTACCCTCCAATCCGCAGGAACTGATCCTGAAACTATAGAACATTGGAAAATGATTACCAATGCGCCCACGATTTCTACAGCCACCTTCTTAAGTACCCTGGGATGCAGACCATCAGGCCCTTGGGATTTAAACACAAGTCCCATCAGTTTACCCAACACCATTTTCTGCCTGATGTGAATTTCCTTCAGTTCCTCTGTTACCCTAGGTCCTCTGGCCACTATTACATCTGGGAGATTGTTTGTGTCTTCCCTAGTGAAGACAGATCCAAAGTACCTGTTCAGCTCGTCTGCCATTTCCTTGTTCCCCAAAATAATTTCACCCGTTTCTGTCTTCAAGGGCCCAACATTGGTCTTAACTAATTTTTTCCTCTTCACATACCTAAAGAAGCTTTTACTATCTTCCTTTATATTCTTGGCTAGCTTACCTTCGTACCTCATTTTTCCCCCTGTATTACCTTTTTAGTTATCTTCTGTTGCTCCTTAAAAGTCTCCCAGCCCTCTGGCTTCCCACTCATCCTTGCTATGTTATACTTCCTCTCCCTTATTTTTATACTGTCCTTGACTTCCCTTGTCATCCACGGTCGCCCCTTACTCCCCTTAGAATCTTTCTTCCTCTTTGGAATGAACTGATCCTGCACCTTCTGTATTATTCCCAGAAATACCTGCCATTGTTGTTCCACTGTCATCCCTGCTAGGGTATCTTTCCAGTCAACTTTGGCCATAGTCCCCTTTGTTCAACTGTAATACTGACAGTTCCAATCTTCCCTTCTCCCTCTCAAATTGTAGATTAAAACTTATCATATTATGGTTACTACCTCATAATGGCTCCCTTACCTCGAGTTCCCTTATCAAATCTGGCTCATTACACAACACTAAATCCAGAATTGCCTTTTCCCTGGTAGGCTCTAATACAAGCTGCTCTAAGAATCTATCTCTGAGGCATTCCACAAACTCCCTTTCTTGGGGTCCAGTACCAACCTGATTTTCCCAGTCTATCTGCATATTGAAATCCCCCATAGACCTGGGCAGCCAACCAGAAAAGTCCCCTTTTATTTCCATTCTGTCTTCTACCAGTCAGTCAATCTTCTGTCAGTTCTAGTATCTTTCCTGTAATAGCATGGGCTCTTATCTTGTGAAACGGCCTTATGTGCAGCACCTTATCAAAGTTGAGAAACTCTTACAGACCATTATGATAATTTGTGTGAGAAGTAATGACCAGAGAATCCATTATAGTGTTATTCACTAAAGGTTCCCAAGCATTGATCATAAGTGATTCTTGCTTTCGTTACTGTCTGTAAATGATTCCTAAATCTTTATTTAATACACAATATTTACTAAAGGCTTTCTAAAGTTCAAATACACACATCCACTTGCTCCAAATCTATACTGCTCGTTACAACCTCAAATAAGTCCTGGTCAGATCTCTAAGCCTGAACTTTCAGAAGGTTGATACATCACGCATTTAAATAACCAAATATGATAAGGTTTACATAATAGAGATACTCAAATGCAGCCTGGATCCAGCTGCTCTCTTGGCATACTTCCACATCCCTTAGTCAGTTCACTGCTCAACTCTGGATTAATGGTATTTAATCTAGGACAGGCTTTTGAGAATCCAAGCTCTTCCCAACATCCATTGCATAAATACAACGGGATACTGAAATTGACACTATTAATCCTGCTGTCACCTTTTTGCATTGCCTCATGACAAACTTACTCTGTGATCTGACTGAGACCAGAAGCACAACCTATGAATACATAACAAGTACAGGTCTGGCCTTAGATTAGTTTTAGAGCTTATTTTGGAGCACTCTGAGCAAAGCTTTTGATGGAGTTTGGGCTCTTGATATGATCACTAACACAATCCAAAAGTAGCATACTCAAACATCCTGAAACCACTCCACCTACCTCTCTGCGCTGTCAGAATTGTCTATCTGGATCAGATGTTCATTGCTACTAGCTGACCGATAAAGGCTTCTCCGTGAATGTTTCCTGCGAGGTTGTTCTCTCTCTTGAACTTCTTCCTGCTCCAAATTTTCACTTTCCATGTATGGGTATGCGACTAAGTTAATGTAACCATCACGACCTCCTTCGAAACACACAGAAACAACACCTAGACAGGAAGAACATTGGAAAACTTGCAAATTTGCTTTAAGTGAATTTTGTTTCTTAATTTTCTTGAGAAACTCATTGAAAATTAAGTACATGCATGTATTTGCAACATCAGATGGTCCTTGCATTACTAAAGCACAAAATAGTGATCTCAAATCTGAAACTTAAAAATTGCTATAAAACACTTGGGTCAATCAGCACCTGTAAAGAGAAAAATTTCACATCATACAAGTGATAAAGTTGATTCTGATTCAAATTGGGCAGTTGCTATAAACCTATATTAATAACAGGTTATTTGATTTATTATCTATAGACGCGTCCTAATTGCTCTAAAGACAGTAGCTATCTGACTTCCTGAACCATTGGCAAGGATTGTTGTTCCTTTTTGCGCCTTGTGGCGCTTCGGGCGGCACTTTTGCTATTTCTGTAGCATTTGACAGTTTTTTTTGTAGGCAGCAGAGTTCCTAGCTTAACGCACAACCCAGCACGGATGGAAAGCGTGCAAGGAGCCAGCCACATTCGAACCCAGAACCACTCATCTCAAAGTCTGGTACTGATGCCACAACAGCACCGGCCGGCTAAATATAGTCAAGCATTGCCAAGCTTTTAATCTAGTGACAATTAGGAATTCACAATAGATTTCAAATTAAGATTGTATAAATCTTAGAGGAAGTTAGAGGAGATTCTGTGCAGATCAATGTCAAAATATGTTTGGTGAATAACTTGTCTGCATGGTGTGTTTGCCACTAGCTGTAGATAAGGCTGGGTGGAGTGGAGGAAATGAAAGCTCGGAATGGTGCATGGGGTGGCAATCAAACTGGCTGCTTTGCTTGGATGACTTTGAGATTCCTTGCTGTTGGAGCTGCAATCTTCCAGGCAAATAAATCATGCTATTATTCTAAGTAGTGTTTTGAAATGGAAAGACTTCAAGGAAATTAAGACATGACACAGCATTATAGTAGTTATGATGGCGGGCTAATGATGACTTTTCAGTGAGGGCACTGAACAGTTTTGCTTTTGAATGTCAAGGAGACATGTTTACTCTCTGCTATCGGATATTGCAAGGCAATTGTGTGGCATGAACCACCTGACATTTTCTGATAATGCCTCTATGCAGTCATGGGCAGCTGCATGATCTGAAGAGTTACAGTTATTATCAATCTCATGCATAAAGAGAGCTATTAATACCACAGTTTATACAAGGCTTTAGCATTCACAGGCAGAGTCTGGACTGGAAAGGTCACAGTTTTATCGGTCTCAGTTCATCCACCTAACTCCCAGAATCATTCATCAACAGCACAGTAATGTCAACAACTAGTTCAGGTGGGAGGGAGGGGGGAAGGGTATAAACAACTGATAACATCATGTGATGTTGATTCTTTCCACTATTTTTATTCTGTCTTGAAGCTCTGCAGTCAGTAATGAATTACGAAACCAGGAAGGAAATTAAGAGGCTAGAACTTGGCACGAATTCTGCAAAGCTGTGCTAATCGGAATTTTCACCATACTGACTGATATAATAAATACGCAGCATATTGCTCTAGATAAGATCAATACCTTTTGTACTACACATTCGCATATGTGAACAGCAGCCTCCTTGAATTGCTTTGATTCCTATGGTAAACTAGTACTATATGCTTATTAAGGAAGATTGCTACAGGATTTTGCCATGATGAAAGAACTTCCTAAGTTAGGATATAGTATCGTGTGGAGATGACAAAAATCAATTGCAGATGCTGCAATCTAGAACAAAAACAGAACTCTACAGAAACTTGACAAGCGAAATAGCACCTGCATATTGACATTCCTGGCTCTAACTCTGCATCAGGATCAGATGCAGGGCCTCAACTTGAAACAGCAGCTAAAATTTTTGCTTCCATAGCTGTTGCTTGACTTAAGTTCTTCCAGCATTCTACTTTTGTACCATTTGGAAATACTCACATTTCCATTAGGTAACGTCCTCCTTTTGTTGGAAGTGGCTCAACTGCAATGCATTTTTGGAAAAAGGATGTTATGCAGTACATTTTAGAAAAGGTACAT
Source organism: Mobula birostris (assembly GCF_030028105.1). Taxonomy (NCBI): domain Eukaryota; kingdom Metazoa; phylum Chordata; class Chondrichthyes; order Myliobatiformes; family Myliobatidae; genus Mobula; species Mobula birostris. The sequence goes on from NC_092385.1 coordinate 61,895,269, forward strand.
AGAACAGCCAGTGAGATAGCACAGAAAATGTTGTTAATGGCTTGCCAATCAAGCAGGTTACTTCATCCCCATGATGAGCACATTCACAAGCATCATTGGAGCTGCACTCTTCCAGGTAAGTGGAGAGTATTCAATCACATTTTCTCTGATCTCATTTTTCTAGACTTGGGATATTCAAGATTGTTTAATGTCATTTCCTGTACACAAGTGCAAAGAACAAAATAATTGTTACTCCGAATCCAATGCAGCACAAAACAAAAACACAATATAGAACACAATTAAAAACAATACATACATATAATATATAAACATACACACCCACACATACATACATATATATATATATATATATATATATACACACACACACACACACACAAAGATAGCTTACATACACAGATTGATTGTACGTACAGTAGGTAGAGGAGTGTCTGTGCACAAGGTAACTGACAGGAAATGATAAAGTAGTGGTGGTTGAGGTATGGAGGGGTGAGTTGTGGGTAGAGATGTTGATCAGCCTTGCTGCCTGGGGAAATTAACTATTTTTGAGTCTGGTGGTTCTGGCATGGATGCTATGTAGCCCCTTCCTTGATGGGAATGGGAGGAACAGTTCATAAGCAGGATAGATGGGATCCTTCATAATGTTACTGACCCTTTTCCAGCACCTTTCTGTATACATGCCCCTGATAGCGTGTAGGATGGTGCCAGTGATAAGCTGGACAGTTTCAATTTCTTGCACATTCATGTGCCTTTCTAAGAGACTCGTGAATACCTCTATCATATTTGTCTCCACCACCACTCTACGCAACAAATTCCAAGTTTAATAAAAATTGCCCTGCACATTTCTGTTGTCTTACTCTCTCTTTCTCTCTCACCTTAAATGCATGTCATCTGCTATAAAACATTTCAACTTTGGGAAAAAGATAGCAGCCATCTACCCCATCTATGCTTATCATAATCATAACTGTCAGCTGTTGTCTCAGCCTCCACCACGCCAGAGAAAACCCAAGTAGTACATACCATTTAATCTAGGCAGCATCCTGGTAAACCATTTCTGCATCCTTCCAAAATTTTCACATTCTTCCTATAACGGGACAATCAAAACCTCCACATTCTTCCTATAACAGATGCATCCTAGAGAGTTTTATACAGGTGAAACATCACATCCTAACTCTCTACTTTCAGGGAGCTATGGACTTGGACCCCAAGATTGCTCGGTACAGCAACATTTTTAACAGTCTGCCATTAATAGTGTACTATCCCTTTACATTTGTTCTGCCAAAATGCAACACCACACGTTTGACCAGATTAAACTCCATCTGCCATTTCTCCACCCATATTTGCAACTGATCTATATCCTGCTTTTTTTTGGCAGTCTTCTGTGCTATCCACAACACCACCGATCTTCATATTATCTGTAAACTTACTGATCACCCACTTACATTTTCATCCAGGTCATTTATATTTATCACGAACAGCTGAGGTTCTTGTACAGATCTCTGGGAACAAGACTAGTCACAAATATCTAGCCAGAATAAGTCCCATCTTTTAAGAGGAAGTCAACTCTGCACCACAACGGCCAATTCACCTTACATCACCTTAAAAAAAATCTTAATCTTCTGGATGAACCTACCTCAAGGTAGACCCAATCTACCTTCATCACTTGCTAGAAATAATCAATCAAGTTAGTAAGACACAACTTGCCCTGCACAAAGCCATGCTGTCTGTCCATCCTGGATAGACCTAACAAATTCTGCTCTCTAAACCTCTTGCATTGAGGACTGAGCCTGCATGGGGAAATTTGAAGTCACCCCTACAGTAACCCTGTTGTTACTACACCTATCCCTAACCTGCCTGCATACTTCAATATCCTGGAGGCTATTGCGGGATCTGTAGTATAATCACAGAATTATTATACCTTTCTTATTTTTGAGTTCTTAGTGGATGAGCCAGCCCCCATAATGTCCCCCCTAAGTGCAGACATGCTATTGTCCCCGATTAACAGCACAACTCTCCTCTACCCCATCCCCCTTACCTCCACTAACATTTCCAAACCATCAAAACACTAGAATTCTTGTCCCTCTTTCACCAAGTCTTTGTTATGGTCACAACATAATAGTACCATACACCGACATAAGTTCCAAGTTCATCCTTACCCATAATACTCTTACTAATATATACACACTTCACCTGTCCATCCTATTGTGTCTATTGTCTTGTTCCTACATGTTTCAACTGATCATGATATCTACCTTCCTTTCAACCCCTCCACTTTCCTGACCTGGTGCTGCCCCTGCCAAACTAGTTTAAACCCTCCTGCACATCCACTTGATGCTTCCTTCTACATCATATTGAAATATGGACTGCCCTTGAACTACTGCTGTGACCCTTAACTTGTGCTAGGTAAAACTCCAGTCAATGGTGTGCTTCTGACCCCCATTTCCAAATGATCTGTTCCACAATTGACGTACTGCCAAATGTTGCCTTGATGTCACAGAAGGTCACCCTCACATTGATTGGGCAATTCTGCTCTTAATACATTAACAAGGGCATCTTCAAAGTCTTTGCCTTCATTTGCCAGGCTTGAGTGCCTGACTCCTCAGGCATTTATTCATCATCTACCTGCAAGGACGAAATTGCAAAGCACAATAATTTCCCTCCACTTTTGAAAGCCTTTTTAAATGTGTCTTCATTAGACCCTACCAACATGGCTTTCATGTGAAGGATCTTGGCCAGAAATATCGACCTTTTACCCTTTTCCACAGATGCTGCCTGGCCTGCTGAATTCCTCCAGCATTTTGTGTGCGTTGCTTGGACCTCTACATTAACCTTAACAAACAGAGGAAGAATTCATCCTAAGCACCTCAGTGCCAAGGCTGAGAAGGAATCCAACCCTCTGGCAGTCTGTTTTTGGCAAAGGCTCTTGACAAAATTATTGGAATGTCGCTGTGTCATGATGAGCCCATTTCATCAGATGTAAAGCACAGGACAACATGGCAACACACTAAGGCCAAGCACAGGAAGCTGCTGGATCATTTGTGCAAGATAACCATCAGCAAGAGGGATTTATTAGAAAGGACCAATAAAAATAATTCGTGCAAGTGGAGCAGTCAGTCTTGAAGCAGCCTTTCCTTTGAGTGTGCCAGTCTTAAGAGTGGCTTTGGCTATCAGGCCTGGGGGAGGTAAATTGTCTTGTAAGTTACTCTCGCTCTCTCTCTGTATTTATTTGTTCATAGGTCACAGTAGTGTAGTGTGAATGGTTGCAAGGGCAGTGTTTTATACTGTGTGGGGGATGTGGGAAGTCTAGGAGACCTCCAGTCTCCCAGATAAACACATCTGTACCAGGTGCACTGAGCTATAGCTCCTGAGAGAATGTATCACTGAATTGGCGCTGCAGCTCAGTGACCTTTGACTCTTTCGGGAGAATGAGGTGGTGAAAGACTGGAGCTACAGGGAGGTAGTCCCCCCTAGATTGCAGGGGACAGGTAATTGAGTGACTGTCAAGAGGAGGAAAGGAATTGCACAGCCAGTGCAGAGTACACCTGTGGCTGTTCCCCTCAATAATAAATATATAACTTCAGACACTGTTGAGGGGCATGACCTACCAGGAGGATCCACAATAAATCTCTGGCACTGAGTCTGGTGCTGTGGCTCAGGACAGCAGAGAAGTGAAGAGGACTGCAGTGTTGATAGGAGATTCCCTAGTTAGAGGAACAGAGAGCATCTGTGGGTGCGACAGAGACACCCGAATGGTATGTAGCCTACCTGGTTCCTGGATCAGGGATGTCTCAGATCCATGGCATTCTCAAGGGTGAGGGTGAGCAAGAAGTCTTGGTGCATATTAGCACCAAGGGCATACATAGGTAGACAAGGTAAGGAGGTTCTGAAGAGAGATCTGAGGGAGGTAGGTAGAGAGCCAAGAAACAGGACCTCCAGAATAGTAATCTCTGGATTGCTGCCTGTGCCACGTGCCAGTGAGGGTAGGAATAGAATGATTTGGCAGGTGAATGCATGGCTGAGGACCTAGTACAGGGGTACAGATTTATGGATCATTGGGGTCTCTTCTGGGGAAGGTACAACTTGCACAAAAGATACAGATTAGACAAGAGGGGGTTCCAATATCCTTGGTTAGAGTTATTGGGGGGGGGGTGTTAAACTAATTTGGCAGAGGAATGGGAACTGAAGAGCTACAGCTGAAGAGGTAGCTGCTTTACAAACAGGGACAGTGTGCAGTAAGAGGCGGCTTTTGAAAGGGCAAAACTGCAGTCAACAAGATGAGTTCCAACATAAAAGGTAGACAAAATCGAAAAGGATGAATACAAGACTGAATGTGTGCAGTATATGGAATAAGGTAGATGAGCTTGCAGCACTGTTAGAGATTGGCATGTATGATGTTGTAGGCATCACTGAATCATGGCTGAAAGAAAATTATAGCTGGGAGCTTAATGTCCAAGGATACACATTGTATCAAAAGGACAGGCAGGAAGGCAGAGGGAATGGCTTTGCTCTGTTGGTAAAAAATGAAATCAAATCATTAGAAAGAGGTGAGATAGTCAGAAGGTGTTGAATCATTGAGGATGGAGCTAAGGAACTGCAAAGGTAAAAAGATGCTGATGGGAGTTGTATAGAGACTCCCAAACAGTAGTAAGGATGTGGTCGACAAATTACAACAGAGGATAGAAAATGCATATCTAAAGGGCAATGTTATGATTGTCATGGGGGATTTTAATGTGCAGATAGATTGGGAAAATAATGATGGTGCTGGATTACAAGCAGGGGAATTTCTAGAGTGCCTACAGGATGGCTTTTTAGAGCAGCTCATGGTTGAGCCAACTAAGGGACCAACTATTCTGGATTGGGCGTTGTGCAATAAACCTGATAGATTAGAGAACTTAAGGTAAAAGAATGCTTGGGGTAAATGATCATAACATGATCTAATTCACCCTGAAATTTGAGAAGAAGCTAAAGTCAGTGGATAAGGGAACTACAGAGCTATGTTAGAGGAGTTGGCCAGAATTGATTGGAAAAGAACACTGGCAGGGATGACAGCAGGGCAGCAATGGTTGGAATTTCTGGAAGAAATTCAGAAGGCAAAGGATATAAACATCCTAAAGAGGAAGATGTTTCTAAAGGAAAGATGACACAACAGTGGCAAACAAGAAAATTCCAAGCCAACATAAAAGACAAAGAAAGGGGAAATAATAGAGCAAAAATTATTGGGAAGTTAGAGGATTGGGAAGCTATTAAAAACCAACAGTAGACAATTTAAAAAGTCATTAAGGTAAAGATGCAATGTGAAAGCCGGCCAATAATATTAAAGATACCAAAAGTTTCTTCAGATAAAATGTAAAAGAGGCGAGAGTGGATATCAGACCATTGAAAACAATGTTGGAGAAGTAGTAATGAGGAACAAGGAAACGGCAGATGAATTGAATAAGTATTTTATGTCGGGCTTCACTGTGGACGACATTAGCAGTTTGGTGGAAGCTCCAGGTGTAAAGGGTCACGAGGTGTGTGAAGTTACCATTACTAAAGAGAAGGTTCTTGGGAAGGTGGAAGGTCTGAAGGTAGATAAATCACCAGGACCAGATGGTGTACATCCCAGGGTTCTGAAGGAGTTGGCTGAAGAGAGGGTGGGGTATTAGTAATGATCCTTCAAGAATCACTAGATTCTGGTATGGTACCAAAAGACTTGAAAATTGCTCATTTTACTCCTCTCCAAGAAGGGAGAGAGGCAGAAGAAAGGAAGCCGTAGGCTAGTTAGTTTGACCTCAGTGGTTGGGAAGATGTTGGAGTCTATTATTAAAGGATGAGGTCTCAGAGTACTTGGAGGCACGAGATAAAACAGGTCATAGTCCGCATAGTTTCTCCAAGGGAAAATCTTTCCTCACAAATCTGTTGGAATTCTTTGAAGAAATAACAAACAGGATAGACAAGGAGAATCAGTCCATGCTCTGTACTTGGGTTTTCAGAAAGCCTTTGACAAGGTGTCACACATGAGGCTGTTTCACAGGAGGCAAAAAGTGGGAATAAAGGCAGCATTTTCTGGTTAGCTGCCAGAGACTAGTGGTGTTCCACAGGGGTCTATGCTGGGAATGTTTCTTCTTACACAATACATCAATGATTTGGATGATGAAATCTATGGCTTTGTGGCCAAATTTGCAGACAATATGAAGATAGGCTAAGGAGCAGGTAGTTTTAAGTAAAAAAGACTACAGAAGGACTTAGATGGAACACTGTGTCAGTAAGTATCTGGTCATGCTCTTTGGTAGAAGAAATAAAAGGGTTGACAATTATCTAAATGGTGAGAAAATACAAAAAAACAGAGACACACAGGGACTCAGGAGTCCTTGTGCAGGATTCCCTAAAGGTTAATTTGCAGGTTGAGTCTGTGGTGAGGAAAGCAAATGCAATGTTAGCATTCATTTCAGGAGGACCAGAATATAAAAGGATATAATTGTGAGAATTTATAAAGCAATAACGATGCCTCACTTAGAGTATTGAGAGCAGTTTTAGGCCCCTTGTCTTAGAAAGGGCGTGCTGAAACTGGAGAGGGTTCAAAAGAGATTCATGAAAATGATTCCAGGATTAAATGGCTTGTCATAAAAAGAGCATTTGATGTCTCTTGGATTGCATTCACTAGAACTCAGAAGGAAGAGGGGTGACCTAATTGAAACCTATCAAATTATAGAACAGATGTGGAAAGGATGTTTTCTATGGTGGGAGAGTTTAAGACCAAAAGACACAGCCTCAGAATAGAGGGGCATCCTTTTAGTACAGAAATGAGCAGGAATTTCTTTAGCAAGAGAGTGGAGAATCTGTGGAATTCTTTGCCACAGGCAGCTCTGGAGGCCAAGTCTGTATGTATATATAAGGCAGAGGTCGATAGATTCTTGAATGGTCAGAGCATGAAGGGAAATGGGGAGAAACCGGGAAATGGGGGCTCACAGAAAAATTGGATCAGCCATGATGAAATGGCAGAGCAGACTTGATGGGCCAAATAGCCTAATTCTGCTCCTATATTTTGTGGTCTAATGACGCAAGGTGTGCACGTCATACCATCAGGATGAGGTCATTTCCAGACTGAACGCTGACTACACAATCATTACCATCAACCAAGTCCAAAAACATCAGAAACAATGCAGCAAATAGTTCAACGTCAAAGTTCTTGAAGACCCCACAAAAACAGCTCTTCTCAGACAGCACCTCACAGACTCCTTCCCAATTAAGAGCCAACAGGTGCAGCAAGTACTTCTCAGCATTGAAGATTCTATTAATTCTGTCAAGATCACCAACTCCATTTGCAAAAATGCAGCTTCAAACCTGCACGGAACTTCTGCTGTGCTTCACTATTGGCTGTAGACACTCTTCCATGTAGTACTCTCCAGCTCTTCTATGGACAAACTGCCTCCTGTTTGAGCCAAAAATTTCAAATTTTGACTCTTTAGTCCAGAGCACTTATTGCCATTGTTCAGCACCCCAGTCCTCATTTTTGTTTGTAGGTGAGTCACTTGGCTTTGATGCCACCTTAGAGTAATGGCTTTTTCGCAACAACTCTTCCATGACTTCAACTGTAGAGAAGTGCACTTGAGTGCAATGGTTTCTGTGAGTTTAGAGCTGATAGCAGTGCTAGACATCTTCCAATTTAGAAGAAAAATATCTCTTGTCTGTTGCAACACACAAAATGCTTGAGGGACTCAGGCCAGGCAGCATCTATCAAAAAGAGTACAGTCGACGCTTAGGGCAGAGACCCTATGGCAGTCCCAGAACTGAAATGGCTAACATGAGGGGGGATAGTTTTAAGATACTTGGAAGTAGGTACAGGGCGGGATGTCAGGGGCAAGTTTTTCCACAGAGTGGTGGGTGCATAGAATGCACTGCTGGCAACAGTGGTGGAAGCAGATACAATAAGGTCTCTTAAGAGACTCTTAGATAAGTACATGGAACTTAGAAAAATAGAGGGCTATGTGGTAGGGAAATTCTAGGTAGTTTTTAAGAGTAGGTTACATGGTCGACACAACATTGTGGGCTGAAGGGCCTGTAATATGCTGTAGATTTCTATGTTCTATGCATTAATATGTGAGGCCCAGGATAGATCCTCAGATGCTGACACCAGGAACCTAAAACCACTCACCCTTTCCACTTCTGATTCCTCGATGAGAACTGGTGTGTGTTCCCTTGACTTCCTCTTCCTGAGGTCCACAATTAATTCTCTGGTCTTACTGATGTTGCGTGGAAGGTTGTAGCTGTGACACCACTCAACTAGCTAATCTATCTTGCTCCTGTATGCCTCCTCGCTATCATCTGAAATTCTGCCAATAATAGTTGTGCCATCAGCTAGTATATAGACGGTATTTGAGCTGTGCCTAGCCACATAATCATGGGTGTAGAGGGAGTAGAGCATAGAGCAGTAAGCTGAGCACGCATCCTTAAGATGCACCAGTGTTGATTGTCAGCGAAGAGGAAATGTAATTTCCGATCCATACAGACTTTGAGGAAGTCAAAAATCCAGTTGCAGAGGGAGCTACAGAAGCCCAGGTTCTGGAGCTTGTTGATTAGAACTGAGAGGGTACGATTCTGAACTCATCTGGTCTGATGAGAATGATGTAAAGAATACTTATATCTGTATGTACCTGGCAGCAAGGAAGGCAAATGCAATGTTAGCATTCATTTCAAGACAACGAGAACATAAAAGCAAGGATGTAATTCTGAGCTAAGGCACTGGTCAAACCACACCTGGAGTACTGATAGTAGTTTTGGCCTCTTATCCAAGAAATTATCTGGTGCATTGGAGGGTCTAGAGGAGGTTCACAAGAATGATCCTGGGAATAAAGGGTTAACATATGAAGAGCTTTTGAGGCCTCTGGCCTTGTACTCACTGGAGTTTAGAAGAATGAAGGGGGTGGGATCTCATCGAAAACTAGCAAATATTGAAAGGCCTGGATAGGGTGGATTTGGAGAGGTTTCCTTTTGTGGGGGGGGGGAACAGCACAGGACTAGAAGGAACAGCCTCAGAATACAAGGACGTACCTTTAGAAAGAGAGGAAGAATTTGTTTAACCAGAGGGAGGGAAATCTGTGGAATTCATTACCACAGGTGTTGAGACCATGTCAATGGGTATATTTGAAGGGGAGGTTGATTTGTCAGAGAGTCAAACATTATGAGAAGGCAGGAAAATGGGGTTGGGGGAAATAAATCAGCCCTGATGGAATGGCAAAGCAGACTTGATGGGCTGAAAGACTTAACTCTGCTCCTATGTCTTGCGGTTTTACTGAGACAGACATCAAAGCATTATCAACTCCTTCACCGAAGCACAGATAAACGTCCAACCTGCTCTTGCTGCATCACACTGAGCAATAAGGGCTCACAGCAAACATCTGGAAAACATGCATCTCAGGACCATCTTAGGAGCCAACTCTCAGCAGAGGCAAATATTGACGGCGAAATTTACCAGGACCTTCAATTGGGATTGAGGAGGACTATGAACGCCTCATTGAAATACAAAACCCAAGTAGCAGTGAGTCTGTCCTCCCACATGCTTCAGAGACTAAGATAACTTACTGCAGACAAGGCTCTGGAAAAAATACAAATTCCACTGCTCCAAAACCTTTCTAATCCAATGAAAGGATTGGGTGTGTTGGCTTGAGAGAAGAAGCTGACATTGGTTGTCCTTCCACAAACAAGAGAAAATCTGCAGATGCTGCAAATCCAAGCAACACACATAAAATGCTGGAGGAAGCATTTATAGTCGACGAGTCCAATGAAGGGTCTCAGCCCAAAATGTCAACTGTAGTCTTTTCACTGGATACTGCCCGGCATGTTCAGAGGTTGCATAATTTGCATGCCTGACTCCAGATCCCTGAAGCAGACACTTCATTCCAAGCTGTCATGGTGGACACGGATGATGAATTAACAATATACTCAACACTCTTTTTAAGTACAATTTCCACTGACTCCTGGGAACCTCTCCCGCATGACCACTCAAATTAAACAATTTGCACACAGGAGCACACAGAAGTCATCATATGAAGCATCATCAGTTTCTATCTCAGAAACTCAACAACATCATTCCCATAGTAGCCTCAAATTCCTGCAGAGCCCAGATGCTAGACACCCTTAATCTTTGGGGGACTGGGGGAGGTGATAGCACAAGAGGAGATAAAAATGAGTTTTGACTTTCCCACTTTAACTCTTGAGAAATTGAGAATAGGGACAACCCCTGCCCTCAGGGAGAATCAATGTTACAAACGTCTCCATATGGCTGAGTAACTAGCATAAAATGTTCTTAAAATAACATTACTAAATCCATCAAGCTTTCAAATTAAATATAGCCTGTCTTATTTTAGTATTAGACTGTGAAACAGATATCAGAACCCAGGGAAGACTACTGTTTGACTGCAGTAGCACCATCACCACTTTGGAAATTATCTCATTTGTATTAAGCTGCATCTACATAGGGACATTGAGAACATGTTGCAGCTCACTCAGTTTTACTTAACCTGCTAATCGCCAGTCCAGTGTACTGTCATTTAGTAGATGCTCCAATGAAGTGTGTGAAAACACATGTTGACTAACATGTAAATTGAATATAAACAGAGAATGCTGGAAGCACTCAGTAAGTCAAGCAGTTGCTGTGGAAACTTAACATTTCAGGTTGAAGGTGCATTCCCAATATTTTCTGTTTCTATTTCAGATTGTAGCGCCTGCAGATACTGGATTTTGATGCAAAGCTAATGCAAATTTATCCTTACTCGCTCTTCCTTCAGTTAGTCCTGACAAAGGGTCTTGGCCTGAAACGTCGACTGCACCTCTTCCTAGAGATGCTGCCTGGCCTGCTGCGTTCACGAGCAACTCTTATGTGTGTTGCAAATTTATCCTTGAGTGTTTTATGAGTTATGCAAATTGTTGCTGGACTGACTCTTAGTTGCAATAATAAGAGCACTTTATTTTGCAGGAAAGATACTAGCACATATGGAAGATTAGCTGTCTGACTGGAGGCAAAGAGTAGGAATAAAGGGGCAATTTCTGGTTGGCTGCAGGTGACAAGTGGTGTCCCAGAGGGGTTGGTTTTAGGATTGCTTCTTTTCACATTATACATTAATGATCTGGATGAATGAATCGATAGGTTTATGGTCAACTTTGCAGATAATACAAAAATAGGAGGAGGGGCAGTTATTGTCGAGGAAGCCTTAAATATACCCAATGACTTTGGCTTCACAGCTGCCTGTGGCAAAGAATTCCACAGATTCACTACTCTCTAGCTAAAGAAATTCCTCCTCAACTCCGTTCTAAAAGGACACTCCTGTATTCAGAAGCTGCATCCTCTGGTCTTAGACTCTCTCACCATAGGAGACATCCTTTCCCCATTTACTTTCTCAAAGCCTTTCACCATTCATTAGGTTTCAATCAAATCATCCCTCATTCTTCTGAATTCCAGTGAATTCAAGCTCAGAGCCATCAAGTGCTCTTCATTTGACAAGCCATTCAATCCTGGAATAATTTTCATGAACCTCCTTTGAACCCACTCCAGTTTCAGCACATCCTTTCTAAGATAAGGGGCCCAAAACTGCTCACAATCCTCCAAGTGAGGCCTCACCGGTGCTTTATAAAGTCTCAACATTATATTCTTGCTTTTATATTCTACTTCTCTTAAAATGAATGCTAACATTGTACTTGCCTTCTTCACCACCTACTCAACCTGCAAATTAACCTTTTGGGAATCCTGCACAAGGAATCCCAAGTCTCTTTGAGCCTCAGTTTTATGTATTGTCTCTCCAGTTTGAAAATAATCAACCCTTTAATTTTTTCTACCAAAGTGCATGTCAGACACTTCTTGACACTGCATTCCATCTGTCACTTCTTTGCCCATTCTCCTAATCTGTCTAATTCCTTTTGTACTCACTCCACTTCTTTAAAACTACCTGCCCCTCCACTTATCTTCATGTTGTCTACAAATTTGACCACAAAGCCATCAATTCCATCATCCAAATCATTGACATATAACATAAAAAGAATTGCTTCCAACACTTTCCAGTCACCAGAAGCCAACCAGAAAAGGCTCCTTTCATTCCCACTCTTTGCCTCCTGCCAAACAGCCACTGTTTTATCCATGCTAGAATCTTTCCTGTAATATTATGTGCTTGGGGCTTGTTAAGCAGCCTCACTCATGTGTGGCACCTTGTCAAAGGCCTTCTGAAGATCCAAGTACACAATTTCCACCGATTCTCCTTTGTCTATCTTGCTTGCTATTTCTTAATAGAATTCCAATAGATTTGTCAGAGAAGATTTTCCCTCGAGGAAAACATGTTGACTACAACCTTTTTATTATGTGCCTCCAAGTACTGAGACCTCATCCTTAATAATCGACTCCAACATCTTCCCAAACACTGAGGTCAGACTAACTGGCCTATAGTTTCCTTTCTTCCGCCTCTCTCTCTTCTTGAAGGGTGGAGTGACATTTGCAATTTTCCAGTCTTCCAGAACCATTCCAGAATCTAGTGATTCTTGAAAAATCATTACTGATGCCTCCACGATCTCTTCAGCCACCTCTTTCAGAACCCTGGGGTGTACACCATCTGGTCCAGATGACTTATCTACCTTCCGACCTTTCAGTTTTCCAAGAACCTTCTCTCTAGTTCTGGTAACTTCACACACTTCATGACCCATGACATGTGGAACTTCCACCATATCCTGCACAGTGAAAACAGATGCAGAATACTTACTCAGTTGGTCCACCACTTCCTTGTCCCCCAATATTTGTTTTCCAGCAGTCCGATATCCACTCTCGCCTCTTTTAAACTTTAAGTATCTGAAGAAACTTTTGGTATCCTCTTTAATATTATTGGCTAGCTTACTTTCACATTCCATCTTGAACTTCTTAATGATTTTTTAAAGTTGTGTTCTGTTGGTTTTTAAAAAGCTTCCAAATGCTCTAACTTCCCACTAATTTTTGCTCTATTATATGTCCTCTTTTTGGCTTTTATGTTGGCTTTGACTTCTCGTTAGCCACTGTTAAGTCATCTTTCCTTTATAATACCACTTCCTCTTTGGATGTATATATCCTGTGCTTTCCGATTACTTCCAGAAACTTCAACTGTTGCTGCTCTGCCATCATCCCTGCCACTGTTCTTTTCCAATCAATTCTGACCAACTACTCTCTCATGCCTCTGCAATTCCCTTACTCCACTGTAATACTGAAACATCTCACTTTAGCTTCTCCTTCTCATATTTCAGGCTGAAATTGATCATATTATAATCACTTACCCCTAAGGATTCTTTTAACTTAAACTCCCTAACCAATTCTGGATCATTGCACAACATCCATTCCAGAATAGCTGGAGATAAATGCAATGTTAGAATTTCAAGAGGACTAGAATATAAAAGCAATGATGTAATGTTAAAGCTTTTTTTGGCATTGGTCAGATCATCTTTGGAGTTTTGTGTGCAGTTTTGGGCCCCTTATCTAAGAAAGAATGTACTGGCATTGGAGAAGGTCCAGAGGACATCCACAAGAATTAGCCCAGGAGTGAAGGGGTTAAAGTATTGTATGAAAAAGTTTTGATTGCTTTGAGCCTGTATACACTGGAGCTTAGAAGAATGGGGGGGGGGGGGCGGGCGCAAAATCTCATTGAAGCCTATCGAATATTTAAAAGCTGAGGTAGAGTTGATGTGGAGATGATGTTTCCTATAGTAGGAAAGTCTAGGATCAGTGGGCACAGCCTCAGAATAGAAGGATGTCCCTTTAGAACAGAGGAACTTCTTTAGCCAGAAGGTGATGAATCTCTGGAATTCATTGCCATAGAAGGCTGATGGTCAAATGATTGGGCAAATTTAGAGCAGAGAATAATAGTTTCTTGATTATTAAGGATATAAAAGATTACAAGAAGACAGGAGAATTGGTCTGAGAGGAATAATAGATCAGCCATGATGGAATGGCACAGCCGACTCAATGGCTTAATTCTGCTAAGTCTTGTAGCCTAATATATCAATATAAAATAATTATCAACACAATGAAATAGTACTAAGCATGCACAAGATTCAAAGGAGTTACAGAAACTGAGTGCAAAAGCCATCACCCAAGTCCAGTAGAAGTAGGAAATAGAGTATACTTTTCCAAATTCAAACTTGTACTTCATTAACTATGATGGACCACTTAGGGGAGTAGAACAAACAGGTGAAAGAAGAAAGAGGGAATAAGTAAGAAGGAGCAGAAAGAAAACAAAGCTAGACAATTATGAAGAGAATGTGGGGATATGGAACATGTTCAGACAGGAACAATTAGTTTAATCACACATCAGAATATTGAGAGCCAAAGGCCTGTTCATATCTGCATTGTCCGATGTTCTATATCATGGTTACAAGAGCTTTCAGTTCAACTCCCTCTGCACCCACCCGACCATCCAGAGAATCACATTCAGTTCAGAAAATAAACTCTATTCTTGGAAGAGGAATGATACTTAGACCGAAATGATAAATAATAAAGCTGCAGATTTGCAAGACTTACCTTGCCTTCTGAAAAAAAATTAGAGAATGAATATATTTGAGATGATTAAGAAGTTTCATAAGGGCAACCAAGAAGGTATCACCCACCCTATATCTCTCAACATAAACCAGGGTTGCTTTCTTACTATTCATTGATTTGAAACATTGCCTGGTTTTCTCCCTCTCTACTCCCTTCCCACATGCACAGTACTTGAGTGTTCCCAGCCATTTGTTTTTGTAGGTGAAAATTTTCCTCTTACGGGAGGACTGAGAACTGGGAACCAAAGCCCTAAATTTAGAGTTGGGTCATTTGATTGCAATATCAAGAACTATCCTCCCTCAGACACAAAACATGGCGTAAATTTGGAAACATCCACAAGTAGATTTTGAGATTGCTAGTCAAATGAAAATTTATGAACTGAAATTTGTTAAGAATTTTGTTAAACATGGGTATTAAAGATTACAGAAACAAGAAGAGTTAAGTGGAGTTAAGATGTGGATCAGTTATGAATTAAATGAATTATGGAGCAGCACTGAGGGACTGATTAACTTCCTTGCGATTGTAAGAACAAATAAATGAAATAAATAATACATTCATTACAAATGTCAGACTGTTAGCACATTTGATATCACTGAGCACAGTACAGACTTAGAATCACCAGGTAGTGTTTTACAATTTTAAAAATGCAGATGCTGGAAATCTGAAATTAAAAAAAATACCTTCACTTGGAAATTGCCCAAGCCAACACCATTCTGACTTGGAAATATATTGCTGTAAATATATATAACAGCCACCATATCAGTGGGTTTTCCCACACCTCAAGGACTGCAGTAATTTAAGGCGGCAACACACCACCACCTTCTCAGGACAGCTTGGGATGTGCAATGAAATACTGGCTCAGCCTGAAAAGCTCATGTCGATTGAATGAATATAAAAAAATCTCATTTAAGTGGGAATTACAAAAGATAACCATTGGTGGATGAAAGGCAAGGACCAGAAGCCTGGGGGGGGGGGGAGGCGGGGGTGCTGAGAACATTGGTGTAGGACATAGATAAAATACAGTCAAGCACACAGTGGTGACTGATAAGCCATTGAATATGCAACCAGAGATAATATTTTCTTACTGGAACAATGGTTGATCAGTTAGCCTCTTAATTATTTAAGCCATTGATCTGATCATAACTGATTGGTCTCTCAGCTCTAACCTACTTTGAATATTTCAATTGATTTTCAGCACCATAGCATTTTGGGTAGAGTTCGAGATTTCTTGAAACATCAAACGAAGTAAGTCTTTTGTCAAATCTACCCCATCAAGATGCTTTGTTCATTCCCTTTAGAGAGCCTCTATCTTTGATGCTTGTGGAACACAAACCCAAGTTCCTGTCATCTTTCTCTACAATACAAATACATTTTGGAGCTTTCAAACCAGCAAATATAGTGAGTCCTGCCACTGTACCAACATCTCAGGCCTGTGGGTCTGCGTTCACCAATTATATACGTACATAGTACCACAAACAGCCATGACCTCTCCATTCCATTCCCTGTGCAATGCATTCTGTGTATTTTGATAAAAGCCTATTCCAGACTATCATGACAACCAAACCTCATCACCTTCTAGACACAGTAATTCAGTAAAAAAAAATCAAGATAGAAACTCAGACGAGGAGCAGCCATTTTCATTAGATACCAGACTGTGTGTCACACCCATAATTCAAAGAATAGCTGATTTTGTGATCAGGAATCCTGATTATGCTGGTATTACTTACTTTAATGGACCAAAGGAGGTTGGATTAATCCATTGCCAGGACACAACACTTCTGATTTCTTTCTCATTTGTTTGGATGCCAAAGATCAAACAAGCACCCAGGAAATATTCAATAAAGCCTCAGAAGCAAGTAAGCTCAGGGAACAGCATTTGAGAAGAGGCAAGTCTGGAGTAGCAGCCAGTTGCCTTGTAAAACATTTAAATGAAACTGATGAGACATTTGAAACTTAGATTGATTTAAATGAAGTAAAAATCAACAAACTACAAGAATTAAAAATTGTGAAACACTAAAAAATTATGCAAGTTAGTAACATCAATGTAAAAATGACTTAAAACTCTGAAACCTAATTGCCAGGAATCCCAAACACAGTTTTTCCACCCTACAAGTAAACACCATTGCTAGGTGCCATGTGGCTCTTAGTTGTGGGACCTACTTATCTGACTTCTCAATAAAAGCCTACAAAAAGTAGTGGATACAGCCCAGTCTGTCACGGATAAAGCCCTCACAAAAATTGAGCATATCTACAAGGAATGCTGTCACAGGAAAGCAACATCATCAAGGACCTAACCATACAGTCCATGT
This sequence comes from Mobula birostris, assembly GCF_030028105.1. NCBI lineage: Eukaryota > Metazoa > Chordata > Chondrichthyes > Myliobatiformes > Myliobatidae > Mobula > Mobula birostris. Next base: position 61,912,099 of record NC_092385.1, read on the forward strand.
TCTCTTCTTGCTGCTGCCTTCAGGAAGGAGGTTCAGAAGCCTCAGGATCCACATCCCCAGGTTCAGGAACAGTTATTACCCCTCATCCATCAGGATCTTGAGCCAGAGGAGATCACTTCACCCAACTTCAAATCACCCCAACACCGAACTGTTCCCACAACCTATGGACTCACTTTCAGGGGCTCATCTCATGCCCGATATTTATTGCTGATTTATTTATTATTTTTCTTTTTTCTTTTTCTGTTTGCAGTTTGTCATCCTTTGCACTTTGGTTGCCTGTCCATTGTTGTGTGTGTTTTTTCATTGATTTTGTATTTACTGTGAATGCCCACAAGAAAATTAATCTTGGGTTGTAAATGGTGACATATGTACTTTGATAAGTTATTTCAAATTTTTCAACTCTAAGTTTTAACTAGTCGCCAAAACCAGCACTTTTCCACATTAGTGAAAGACAGCCTTACACTTGTGTGCACTTATTCAAACCAGAAAGCTGCAAGCACTATTGGATTATTGTATTACTTCAGAACAGGAAACCAAGCATAGCAAGCTATTACTTAAAAGGTGAAACACTGCAGCACACTGTTGTGCAGAGGGAGTCAGAAATACTGGTGAATGAATCGCAAAAGATTGGCTAGCAGGTGCAGCAGGTTATCAAGGCAAATGGAATACTATCCTTCTTTACTAGAGAGAGCAGGAGGTTATGCTGCAACTGTCGAGAATATTGGTGAGGACATACCTGGTCGCCCTGCTTGAGAAAAGATATACAGGTTGAGTACCTCACATATGTTCCATCAGTGACATCATGTCAGCTTTCAAAAATAATTCACATTTCAGAGACTTCTGGGTTTTGGATAAAGGGTAGTCAACCTATACTAGCTTTGGAAGTGGTGCAGAGGAGGTTCACCAGGTTGAGATAAGGGAAGAGGTTGAGTACCTGGGACTATACTCATTGGAATTCAGAGGAATGAGAGGGGATCTTTTTGAAACATAAAATTATGTAAGTCATAAGTAATAGAGGCAGGAAAGCTGTTTCCACTGGTAGGTGACATCGTGTCAGGATTGAGGGGATAGATTTTATGTGCAGATGAGGGATGGATTGCTGTTGCAATGAATCTGTGGAATTCTCTGTCCAGGGAAGCAGTAAAGTCTAGTTCATTAAATAGATTTAGGACATTTTTGCACAGTAAAGAAAATAAAGGTAAAGGGGAAAAGGCAGGTAGGTGGCACTGAATCCATGGCCTGCCAACCTTGATTTTATTGAATGCTGGTACAGCCTTGACAAGCTAGACGCTATACACCCTATCCTCGTTATATGCGGGGGATACGTTCCTCAAAGTCGACGCATAATATGAAAACGCATAATGTGAATAATTATTTAAATAGAGAAAATAGGGATGCATTCCGGAGGCTTCCTAAATATGTTTTATCTGTAATTTATTCACATTTTCATACCAATACGACACAAAAGCAGTACCACAAGACAACATTCGTATTATATTTAATCAATTTAAGGTAATATTCAATGTAATAAATCATAGAAGGTTAACATACTAGGGTGTACAGTACTCACCAACAGTGGCAGGTGTGTTGGCTCCAGGAGATAAGTGGTTGTGCAGTGGTGTCGGGCAGCTTTACATGGATGAGATGGATGGTTGTGTGTCGTCAGGATCATCAAGGACAGCAAGGGGTGAAGGAACACTCACAGAACTGCTGGCAGCAGCAGATGACACCGGTTTGAAGAAAGTGGTGAGGCTTGTTTGCTTGGCAGCATTTTGTTTTTCAGCATAAATTTGCTTGAGAGAAGAAGGCTTGACTGCAGGGAACGACTGAAATGTTGACTCCGTTCTAAACTTGGGTCCATGTCCATCGCCATTTGTGCCAAGTGTTCCGCAGCCTTAAAAAATTCTGCCAGTTGCTTCACCGTAAGATCTTTCACCTGCAACTTGACACTTTCTTCCTTCATCGTTATCACCTTCAGACTGAGTTAAACGCAGAAGGTAATCCACACTTAATTCTTCATCATGAGAATCCAGGAGTTCTACCACTTCAGCAGTCTCGCGATCTGAGAATCCTTCCCCACCAATTTTATGGCCCAGGGCCACACAATCCTGGACAGCTGCAGCGAAGGCAGGAAACCCCTTGAGGGTGTGCACACACTCCGCCCAAATTGATTTCCACGCTCCATTGAGAGGCTTCTTACTCAAACCCTTAAGAGCACAGGGGTTTAGTGAATGGTAAACTAAGAGAGGCTTCACCTTACAGTCTCTTTCAGCATTGGAACACATAAGCAAAGTCAATCTATCCTTTGCTGTCTTGAAACCTGACGCAGTTTTTTCATCCTTACTTATGTAAATGTGTTTCGGCATACGCTTCCAAAAATGCCCGGTCTCTTCTGCATTAAACACCTGCTTTGGTGTGATGCCTAACTCAGCTATCATAAGCCTGCAACTGCACAGTGTAGAGTCTCAGAGCTGTGTTACCTTCACCTGACGCCGCCCTGTTTATAATTTCCAACTTTTTTTCCAAGTGATAAAGTGGTTCTCTGCCGCTTGGCTGATGGCCCAAGACTTGACATCGGACGCTTAGTTAAATATTTCAAGCACAAAATCACTGCACCATAGGTAAAAACAACAAAAGTTTAAGAGCACAAGATCGCACATCCATACGTTGCCAAAACCAATACCAGACTGGCGGGAGTGAGACTGTGAGGCGTGTGCACGTGATTTGTATTGGCAGGAAAGCAGTGCTCCTTGCATAACAGAGTTTTGGACGCATATAAGAAGTTGGCCAGCTGGTGGCATAGTGGCATCAGCGCTGGACTTCGGAGTGAAGGCTCCCGAGTTCGAACCCAGCCAGCTCCCCAGGCATGCTTTCCATCCGTGCTGGGTTGAGCGTCGAGCTAACAGCTCGACCTTGTAAAAAAAAGAAATTGCATGCTACAGAAACATCAACAGCAAAAAGTTGATGGCCTATGCTCTCTCATGAGTATAAAAGGCAATTTCCTTTTTTTTTCCTTATAAGGAGAAGTTGGTAGAAATAGGTTCCTCGCATAACTGTGAATCCGCATTGTCTGAAGATGCATATAACGAGGATAGGGTGTACTCTTGATTGTATCTCTTATATTTTTAGGTGGAATATGGTAGAACTAATATTACAAGTTTGGTGAGTCCAATATTCATCCACTAATAAAATCTGGAACTTGACTTAACAAACATTAGGGATTAGTTTTTAACAATCCTGTTCTCTAGTGTTAAGACTACTTTATGTGGTCATACACACATCCATTTAATACTTCTGAGATCAACAGATTCATTGAACAGTCAAAAATCCTGCAAAATGCTCTCCTTTCATCCAAGCAGCAAATATCATTCAATCTTACCTTGGGATTTGCACTTAAAATCATTTGACAGATAAAAAGGAATTAGAAAAACTCCACTGGATTACTAATTATTAACTTGTGTTAAAGGACTTTTGACGTCTCACCTTTGTACTCTGGAGTAAATTCTTTCATTTCTGGTGGCAGTGACTCATAGAAGCGCTGCTCCCGGCTGATGAGGGGCTTACAGACAGTATGGTCATCATATCGCATCATGCTGGTGTGCCCACCAACCTGATGATTGAAGGGCTCCAAGAGAACTCCTTTGCTTCTCTCTGGAACTGCGTTGTTACTATATTTCCCCACTTCCATGGTGTCCAAAAGGCACATTGCGTTACTGAACCACAACTCAGAGGAGACATGGAGCACAGCGCATAGGCCTGGCTACACTGGCTGCAGATGTACAGGCCACAGGACCAGCAGCCAGGACCAATATCTTCAGGGAAGAGTTGTTCCAAATTCCACAGAAGTCCTGCTCAGTGTTTGCTTCTAAAAAGATAAGGAAAATTAATATTAACTCAGATGCCACTGTCTGGAACCTCACTTCTAAAATGTTTGCATTGCCTACAACTAGTCACTGAAAAATCTTTTTTTTTTAATTTTTTATTTTTATTTGGATAAGGAATTCACAAGTATCATGAACTTTTTTCACATGTATAACCTTTTCCTTTTTTTAATATATGTATAAATCTATAATTATTTATACATTCCTAAGTACACATTAAGATGATATATAAAGAAATTAGACACTTAAATAGATAATTATGTGCAGTTGAAATTCTACTCTATTAGGCTAAGTAATGATATTAGTTGTTAAGAAAAATCGTAATAATAGTGGATTAATAATAATTTCCATACATCTCTTCTGGACCATTTCTTTCTGGTCCAAAATATTGTATGTAAGCCTATGTAACTACCATTGTAGGTGTTTATATCCTAACTTGTTGTCACTGAAAAATCTTAATCAACTTCCAGCAGCCCTAAAACTAATACAATTCTCAGAGAGGCTGTAAGACAGCCTCATACCTTTCATAAATTTGGAACGGATGAAGTAAAATGAATTTTACTCAGAATTCCCCAAGCTATACCAAGATGCTTAAATCTGATTTTTGAAATGGAAAATGAACATTCCTCAATATCTCCAGCCTTTTCTAAACATTTTCATACAAAAAAAAACACACAATACTAGTACAAGTAGGCAGAAACAAAAAGATAACATGATCAAGAGATCAGTGCAATCAGCATTAACCCTGCCACATATGTACTATTTGAAAAGTCACTTGCTTAAACCAAACAAAAGTTCTGTTCATTGCACATAAGGATTATTCAATCTGTTCCTCTTGTGGCACTGTTTCCACTTCTATCAGAATTTTAAAGCAGCTAGTGTATCAAGGCCTGAATTGTGACTAGCAAGGCAAGTGATGATGTAAGCTACTTATAAAGACTACTGAAAATACAACATGACAGCTCTTCAAACAAACAAGTTGTCTATTTTTTTTACAAACAGGAACTTTCCTATAGAAAGGCAGATAATGCAACAGTTTAAAATAGTGAGAGAGATACAAGATTTATTCTAAGGAGGGAACTGATGAATGCTGCAATTAAATGGTTCAATTAAATTGCATTCCAAGTCGTCAATGAAGCAATTTTCTCCAGCTTAACATATCATTGTTTCTTGAAATCAGTGTTTTTTTAAAATCCTCTTCCATTAGTTTTTGCTCAGTAAGTTAAACTTGAAATCCTGAATCTTGCGGCAAGAGCTCTCAGCTCACTCCTCACCACTACTCAGTTGCTGAAACCTTGGTTCTGATTCAATGTGCTAGGTAGTCCATTTCTAACGAGCAACATTTAAGGAACCATACACCTAGCCTGCCCGCAGTTTTCCATATTCCTAAGCGTGAGGCCACTTGATGTTCTTCAGAACTAAGATATTGTATGTGTTTTCTGAAATTATTACTGAGCACAATTCATTACAGAAGTTCATTAAACCGTTGAAAAATGTATTATTGAGCAAAATGCTATTGAGATTATAGTAGTAGGATAAAAAGGTCCAAAAAACTGGGTGCTGTAAAACTGAATATTTGTTAAAGCTTCTGACCATGGAGGAAGAAATGAAAACCAGGGGAGTCATTCTGAATCTAATTGCTATTCAGCTCAAAGACTGCAGAATTCAGCTGAGAACTGATTAAGTTCATACCAATGCCGACTTACAAGGTTGAATATGCAGAACAGCTGTATGGACAGTGCACCAGACTGGCAAAGAGAAAAAAAATTCAAGAAGAGTGCAAAAGCTTATGAGAACCAGTTACAAATACAAAGGAATGAAAGGTTAAATGAAACTTGGATGAGAGAAAGCAGAAACTGTAGAGTAATGTAGTTAACCAAATATCACTGGAAAATTCGATCTTGGATATTTCAGTATTACAAGAGCCCCATACTCCAACCAAAATTACCTGATTTCTGATCTGTTTCTTCAACAGAACTTTCCAAATGCTGTTGTGGCTGAGGTTAATCAAACTGGCAGAGTCCAAACTATGAACAACTGCCTTTGTGGTGCATAGATTGAATATTACAAGCAGTCAGGAACTGCAGTTTTACTTTGCCATTCCTCTCTCTCTCTCAAATCACTGAATTACAATGATTCCTGTATATTTACTTAATGGAAGGGTCACTTGGTGGGTTAGAATGCAGGCTTTCAATGCTATGATGATTAAGGTAGACAGATGGTTATTATGACAGACATTGGCAGCTGCACTCACACATTCTATGGTGTGTCGCGCTGTTCACAATGCAGCTCTTGGCTGTTATATGCTTCAGCTCTTTATAATTCCTGAGCCACATCCATCTGTATTAACATATAGAATCTTCCCATTTAAGATGGTGCTACTGAAGGTGTGCAACAGCCTACTAGTAGTTCAAAAGCAAAGGAATTCAATTAAAAACATTACTAATAATATTTTTTAAAAGAAAGTAAATTGTGGTACACTCATCGGAAACAATGAAGAGGTGAGCGAAGGTGAAGTGAATTCAAGAGATGTGCCATGCTGGGGTGCTGCAAAACTGATGCACTTGGAGCTGAAGCAGTGCTGGTTGGAGTGAAGGATTTGGAGAGGAGGTGGTGAGATAGTGGATTTCCCATGCCTGTCCAACTAACCCAGGTGCGAGGGTGGATCACGATGTGTCGGGCCGATTTGGAGAGGTTGAGAATGGTTTCTTCGGCAGTGAAACCTAGGTCCAAAAACGAATCACTGGGTGGCATGTTCTAGGCCTGTAGCAATTCGCCATGGCAGAGCCCAGGTCCTAATGTGAGCCACAATCTGCTGGCTGGACAATTTAAATGCTGGCCCAGATAGACTGGGGGCTCCTCTCTCCCAATGGTGAGGCTGTGAGGCTGCCCTCGGCTGCTGTGCTTTATGTCTGCAAACTCTGTGACAATTTGCTCTAATATAATGAACTGATACCAAGGCTTTAGGCCTACCCCGGGCTGCTCTAGGGATTTAGATTTAAGGACTCAGTTTGGTTCGGAATGCTGATGTTGTTGCTCACTTGCTTCTACTGTTCAAAGGTACAATTTAATGTCAGAGAAATGTATGCAATATACATCCTGAAATGCTTTTTCTTCACAACCATCCACAAAAACAGGAGTGCCCCAAAGAATGAATGACAGTTAAATGTTAGAACCCCAAAGTCCCCTCCCGGCTCCCCCCTCCCGCGCGTAGGCGACAGTGAGCAACAATCTCTCCTCCCCCACTGGCAAAAAAAAAAGCATCGGCACCCGCCACCAAACACTCAAGCATGAGCAAAGCCACAGACTTGCAGTTACCCCAAAGACTTTGCATTTCACCCAGTATTCGACATCCCACAGGTTCTCTCTCTCTCCCCCTAATAAGGGAGAAGGAGGTGTCTCCATTTTCCTAGCGAGCGGGGAGACATAAACAACTCGCTGGTTTATGATGTTAAAAGTCCGTTAACGTCGCTTTTTTTCGAGCTCTGTGCCTGAAGATTGCAAAGATCCCGGGTCTCCAGGCACATAGCATTTGCATTATTTGTATTTTTTTCCCATCTTTCTCTGTGCATTAGGTGTACATCTTTATTTTTTTAAAATATAATTGGGTTCTTTCGGGTTTCTTACTTTGCAGCTGCCTGTTAGCAAACAAATCTCAGAGTTGCATAATTTATACATTCTTTGATAATATATATTAAGTAGTCCAATTAAAAAAGTAGTGCAAACATAGAAATAAAATAGTGAGTTAGTGCTCATGGGTTCAATGTCCATTCAGAAATTGGATGGCAGAGGGGAAGAAAGAGGTACAGAAGCCTGAACACACTCATTCAACAACTCAATTACATCCTTCCTGATGGTAGCAATGAGAACAAGGCATGACCTGATCAAGGCGCCTTTCACTCTTCTAATCTTACTTTATACTTCTAGTGACACGGAAGGGATCTGTTGAACTCATCAGGACCAACCAGCTCCCAAAGAAGCAATCCCATTAGTCATCATTACATTACTGTATCACTGCAACTTATGCAACACACACATAAAATGCTGGAAGAACTGAGCTGGTCAGGCCTAGCCCTTTCATCAGGAAGGGTCATACTTCCATGTAGTTCAGTGATCTCCTGCAAAATTTTCACTCTCATATATTGGGCAACACCCCTTTGAATCCTTTTGCCATTAATCTAAGTGGTAATTGATGGTAATTAACATGCCACCCATGTCTTGGGATGTTGGAGTGCACCCAGAGAAACATTCAGAAAGGAAACACACAGGTAGCTCCCAAGGTCAGGATCAAGTTGGGCGTCCAGAGCTGAGAAAGAATAGAACAATAGAACATTAAACTCTAGCAGGTACAAGCCTACTCTGCCCAATCTTTGTAAGGCAACCTGCTTATTCCACATAACACACTAAGAAACTATCACTGAACTGCTGCCAACACATCTACATCCTTTGATGAATGATGAAAATATATAGTCAGCTTGCCTAATTACTTGCACTGATTACTGGTCTTTAGCAAATCATGATCAGGGCATCATAGGATACCTCGATCCCCTTGCGCTTTTAGCCCATACTTCAAACTTCCATACAATATAGAAGGATATTCAGCCAAAGTCTATATTGATTCACAGCAATTCTAGTCCCCTACAAATTTTCGCCCTGTAGCCCATTTTTTCCATATTCCAATTAATGTCCCCCTCCAGCCCCATATTCTACTAATCACCAACATACCATGGGAAATATACAGTGGCCAACTTACTTGGGAGGAACTCAAAGCACTCAGAGGAAACTCACCTGGTCAGAGGGATCACTATTCCACAAAGACAGCAATGGAGGTCAGGACTGAACCCGATTAATAGTGCTGTGACACTGCAGCTCTACTAACTGTGCTGCCCTGCCCCAGATTTTTCAGCTCTGCAATCCTTCAATTTGTTTTTAATTGTTCTTTTAAAAAGAGACAAGTTTGCATTTTCTCACATTAACCAATCTGTATTCTTTGTGGCATCCCTATGTCTTCTTCAGAATCTAAGCAGAATAATAGTTCGGCACGGTCTAGATAAGCTAATGGGCCTGTTTCTTTGCCGTACTGCTCCATAACACTATAAATACTATCCAGGCAATACTATCCAAGACAATCTGGACCACCTTCAAACCACTCTGGGTCCAATAACTACAATGCCAACATTGCTTCTGATCCCAGTGAAAATTTCAACTGAGTAATAGGCTATTATTACAAGTTACTTTCATACAATGTCAGTAAGACCACAATCTACTTACTTGCAGATGCATCCAGATACAGCAGCTGTTGACAGATCGAAACAGTCAATCAGGCCATTTCAGAGTGAAGCCGTCACCGTGAAGGTGACTACTACAATGAACTCATTTCAACTGCAGTATTGAGCACGCCAGTCATAAACACACACTGAAAGACCACCTCTCTAACCAGGCAATTATTGCTTGGAAATAATACAAATCGACTCAAGGAAAACATGCCCATCGAATCAATCACTTGATTCAAAAGAATACAAAGGTGACCTGATTGAGAGGCTTTATTGCTCAGATAAACTAGCTGCTATAGATTAAGTGCTTTGCTGAAGAAGCTCTACCCACTCTAAATCTTTTTCATTAGTGCTGATCATTCTACTTTTCAATGCCTTCCCTTGCTCAACAATATTTTTGATTTGTATAGTGCCTTTATCATAGCAAAAACACCTGCATGTGCTTCATAAGACCGATATCAAATGAAAAAAATACATTAGAACAGGTGAACATAAACTTGGTGAGGAAGAGGTGATTATAAAGGCAAAAGCTGGAGAGGTTTTAGGATGGAATTTTGACACTGAAGGCCTTCAAATATAAAATTTGGGAACAGGTAGAGAGCATTGAATGGTTATATCTTTGTAGCAGACTATCAAGACTGATGGTCAGATCACAAGACAAGCATATAAATAAAACAACTACCAATGTATTTCCTGTATCATTTCCCTACCCACTTCTAGAAGGACACACATGCTCCTGATTATGTAGGGTTTGATGAAAATGAAATCTTGAGTAAACAAGTGAGTGAGCATGCATCTACTGTAGCTGTGGCCAAAATACCACAACCGCACAAACTTGTCAGTCCATCCCCTTATCTCTTACATGTTTCATAGATTCTAGGAAACACAAGTGCAAAATAAAAGGACTAGTTATCATGCCACTTTGGCCTTCAGAGCATTCATGATATGGCTGATTTACCAACTCAGCTTCCCTGCTTGATCCCCTCAACTCTACTCTCTTGCATTCTAATGTCGCTCAATCTGAAACTTGAATGTGCTAACCCTCTTTGCAGGTAGAAAATGGCAAGGTCTGTTAACCAATGAACGAAGTCATTCTATAACCGCAGTCATAAATCTCTACTCCTCCCCAGTCATATACCCTCTGGCTGATTGAAACCTTTCAATATTCATACTACAAAGTGTTTCAACTTTGTACTTCACTTTCAACTCTCAAACTTTGAAGAACATAAGCTCATTTAATTATTCTCACCCCAGTCATCAGCACTTGGAACCTTTAATGCACCACTTCCAAGTTGGTTGCACTGCAGTAACTTCTTAATCTTGTCTTCTAAACCTTTTGCAGTGAAGTCCAACATATTATATACACCATCCTAATTTCTTTCTGTACATGCATATTACGTGTACAAAGTGACTTAAGTGTTTCGCAACATCAGCTGATCTCCATTTAATAGAGAACATTTAAAAAATGCAGATACTAGAAACCTGAAGTAAAACTAGGTCAGGTAAAATCTGTAGAAATGTGAAGTCTTCAAGCTGAAACAAGCTTTATCTCTTTCCACATATGCCATCTGACACTGCAGGGTACTAGCAGTCACATTGTATTCAATACACCTCAAGGCCTGCATATGTACATCTCATCCTACTCAGAGCAGACCAGAAATAGGGGCCCCATCAAGTCCGCTCTGCTCTTTCATCATGGCCAATGCACTTACCGCTCTATCCCATTCTCCTTGTAACCTTCCATGCCCTGACTAACCAACAACCTATTGGCCTCCGCATTAAATATATCCAATGACCTAGCTCCTACAGCCCCTTGCAGCAACAAATTCCACAGATTCATCACCTTCTGGCTAAAGGAATTCCTCATCTCCATTCCAAACAAATGTCCTCTATTCTGAGACTGTGCCCTGTGGTCCTAGACTACCCCACCATAGGAAACATCCTCCCACATCCATTCTATCTCAGCAGACTAAAACGCTTGAGCATATAGACATTAGGAAAGAGGATGTACTGGAGCTTTTGAAAAGCACTAAACTAGATAACTCAAGCAACACTCAAAGTTGCTGGTGAACGCAGCAGGCCAGGCAGCATCTCTAGGAAGAGGTACAGTTGACGTTTCAGGCCGAGACCCTTCGTCAGGACTAACTGAAGGAAGAGTTAGTAAGAGATTTGAAAGTATATTATTGGCCAGACCCAATGCAGACTGGGAGACCGCTTTGCTAAACACCTACGCTCTGTCCGCCAGAGAAAGCAGGATCTCCCAGTGGCCACACATTTTAATTCCACATCCCATTCCCATTCTGATATGCCTATCCATGGCCTCCTCTACTGTAAAGGTGAAGCCACACTCACAACACCTTATATTCTGTCTGGGTAGCCTCCAACCTGATGGCATGAACATCGACTTCTCTAACTTCCGCTAATGCACCACTTCCCCCTCGTACCCCATCCATTATTTATTTTTATACACACATTCTTTCTCTCACTCTCATTTTTCTCCCTCTGTCCCTCTGACTATACCCCTTGCCCATCCTCTGGTTCCCCCCCCCCCCCCCAGTCTTTCTCCCTGGACCTCCTGTCTCATGATCCTCTCGTATCCCCTTTGCCAATCACCTGTCCAGCTCTTGGCTCCATCCCTCCCCCTCCTATCTTCTCCCATCATTTTGGATCTACCCCTCCCCCTCCCACTTTCAAATCTCTTACTAACTCTTCCTTCAGTTAGTCCTGACGAAGGGTCTCGGCCTGAAACGTCAACTGTACTTCTTCCTAGAGATGCTGCCTGGCCTGCTGCGTTCACCAGCAACTTTGATGTGTGTTGCTTGAATTTCCAGCATCTGCAGAATTCCTGTTGTTTGCGAAGCTAGATAACTCATTGGGGCCAAACGAGATATACCCCAGGCTACTGTGGGAAGTGAGGGAGGAGATTGCTGAGCGTCTGGTGACGATCTTCACATCATCAATAGGGACAGGAGAAATACCCAAAGATTGGAGAGTTGCAAATGTTGTTAACTTGTTCAAGAAAGGGAGCAAAGATAACCCAGGAAATTTTGGCCACTGAGTCTGATTTCAGTGGTGGGCAAGTTGTTGGAGAATCCTGAGAGGCAGGATTTATGAGCACTTGGAAGGACGAAATCAAATTCTGATAGTCAGCAAGGCTTTGTCAAGGGCAGGTCATGCCTTATGGACCTGATTGAATTCCATAATACCATAAGATATAGGAGCAGCGGGGGGACTTCTGGGTCATCAAGGGAATGGCAGCGTAAGGAAAAGGTCTCTCGACAAAAAAGAAGGTAAACTGCCCCATAATCGAATTTAGACAAATACTTAATATTGCACAACTATATTAATAAAAGGGGCAAGGATGATGTCTAAGAACAAGATTAAAAAGTCCGCTCCGAAGGCTGATAAACATAAAGAGACACAGCAAGGCGATGGGCCTAGCTCCCCCACGGCAAGCCAGGACGGAGATAATGAGGGGGAATCGGTGACTCTGTCCTTGATTCTCGGAGAGATTCGCGAGTTCCGACAAGATAACAGCAAACAGCTGGAAGATATTAAAGGAGAAATAGTAAAAACTAACTCGCGGATAGATGAAGCCGAAGCGAGGATTGTTGGAATTGAAGAGAAGCTACAAAACACAGAGGAGGTGATAGCAGAAATGCTGAAGCTGCAAGACCAGCTCCAGTGGAAACTAATAGATCAAGAAGGCCGCTCGAGAAGGGAAAATGTGAGGATTTATGGAGTTCCCGAAGGAACTGAAGGTAAAGCCGGATTGATGATTCCCTTCGTGGAGAAGCTACTTAAAGAGAACCTTGATATACCGGCCGCAAAAGACCTACAGATAGAAAGAGCTCACGGTGCGTTGGCACCACAGCCTCCAGCAGGCGCCCAGCCCAGATCGATTCTGGTCAGATTTCTCAGTTACAGAACGAAGGAAGAAGTGCTTAAAAGGGCATGGCAAAAGAAAGGTTTCATGTGGAACAACTGTAAAATCAGTTTAGACCACGACTACGCACCGGGGATTCTTGCCAGACGGAAGGAATATACGGAAACATGGAGAGTCCTGAAGGAAAACAACATCAGATTCCAGACCCTGTATCCAGCTCGGCTGAGAGTCTTTTACGACGAAGGGACAAAAACTTACGCTACGGTGGAGGAGGCAACGTTGGACCTGGCGGACCGGGGACTACCTATTAAAGTTATCACCCAACCGGAGTCGCTACTGGAGAGGATTCGGCAGAAGTTGTGGCAGTTAGTGGGGCGAGGACGCTCCACACGAACCAGAGTGTCAAACTACAAGGAAAAGCTGCAAATATTCAGACGCGAATGTACAGAGAACACAGATTAATTAAGAGAAATGACTGAAAAGAGTAAATCGGACTTAAAGGTAAAATGAAAACTGGTAACTGAAAATAAACTAGGCGGAATAACTTGAATGATAGCAATATGGTCGAGACATAAATAGGAGAAAATTCTCTATGATTATTCAAACTGCTGAGGGCCCTCTAACACACGGTGAAGATAGAGGTTATCCCTCTGAACTGAGGCGGGTCGGTGCTCAGGCCTCACTGTGGGAAGTCGGGAAAAATTTTCAAATGTTACACGTTCAAAAATGTCTAGGGTGTGGTTATATGTCTTGGTTTACTGTTGAGAAGGGATTGCTTACTGTTTGGTTAGAAAAGGAGAGTGTTTTTTTCTCTACTAGAGAAAAATGCAAACTGAATTGGTAAAAAATAATTTCCTATAATGTTAATGGGGTTTTGAATCCAATTAAAAGAAATAAGATTATGTCTAAATTGAAAAAAGAGAGGGCACAAATAGCTTTCCTCCAGGAAACACATATGAGCCAATCTGAACATGGAAAATTAAAAAGAATGGGCTTTAAGCATGTATTTTATTCATCATATAAATTGAGTCACAAAAGAGGGGTAGCTACTTTAATATCAAGTACTCTTAATTATGAACATATTTCAGAGACTAGAGACAAAGAAGGACGGTTCGTAAAAATCACAGGAAGAATAGAAGGTACAGAAATAACATTGCTGAATGTTTATGCTCCTCCAGGTTGTGAATGGTCATTTTATAGACACATTTTTGACCTAATGGTCAGTTCTCAAGGGGTAGTAATTTGTGGAGGGGATTTTAATATTAGATTAAATCCTATATTAGATTCTTCAAGAATAGTTACTCAGAATAAACCTCTGACTTGGAAAGTGAATTCATTGATGGAGGAGTTGGGAATTATAGATGTCTGGAGGGAATTACACCCTACTAGTAAAGATTATACATATTACTCTTTCCCTCATTCAGCCTATTCAAGGATAGACTATTTCTTTATCTTTAATACAGATAGACTCAGGATAAAAAAACTGTAATATTGCAACAATTGATCTATCGGATCATAGCCCAGTCTCTATGTCTCTAATCCTGGAAAGGAAAATGAGGAAAACACTATGGAGGCTAAACTCACATACATTCAATAACCCGAAAGTAATGGAGAGATTAAGGGGAGAAATCAAAGAATATCTAGACCTTAATGACACGGGAGAAACATCACCAGTGATCTTATGGGATACATTGAAAGCTGTATTGAGAGGGAAAATTATTTCCATTACCACTCACATGAAAAAAATCAATGCACAAAAATTAGCAGACCTTCAAGGAAAATTAAAACAACTTCAAGTTGTAGATAGCAACAAAAGTAATTCAAATCGAAAACAGGAAATTAGGAAATTGCAAAGTGAAATTGACGATATTTATACGTTGGAAACTCAAAGAAATTTTCTTTACCTGAGACAAAAGAATTATGAAGTAGGAGGTAAATCAGCTAGATTATTAGCATATAAATTACAAAAACAACAAGCAGACAATACAATTCATAAAATAAAGAATCCAAAGACAAAGCTTGTGGAGAGTACAATACGGAAAATTCAAGACAGTTTTGAAACATATTATCGAGAGCTGTACTCCCAACCCCGGGCCCCCAATGAGCCCTATATAGACAGTGTATTGAATTTTTTAGATCTACCTAAACTTACAGATTTACAAAATGAAAGTTTATTAGAACCAGTAACTGTCAAAGAACTGAACGTGGCCATCTCTAGGTTAAAGGCTGGAAAGTCCCCGGGTTCTGATGGGTTTACCTCAGAGTGGTACAAGTCCCTGAAGACACAGTTAGCCCCATTACTACTTAACACCTTTAATTGGATCTTGCAGAGAGGAGAAACTCCACCTTCCTGGAGAGAAGCGTTTATTTCAGTTATTCCTAAAGAGGGTAAAGATAAACTAGAATGTGGCAATTATCGGCCAATTAGTGTTCTTAATTTAGATTACAAATTATTTACATCTATATTAGCGCGCAGATTGGAAAAGCTTTTACCTGGCCTAATCCACTTAGACCAGACTGGATTTATTCACAAAGACAAACACAGGACAACATAAGGAGAACTCTGCACATATTAGAACAGGTTAATAAGAACGAGACAGAGACAATGGTAGTAGGATTGGACGCTGAGAAAGCTTTTGATTCGGTTAGTTGGGCATTCCTATACAGAGTGTTAGGAAGATTCGGCTTTCAAGAAAAGTTTATTAAAGTAATTCAGACTCTATATGACAGTCCTACAGCCCGAATTAAGATAAATGGGGACCTCTCTGACTCCTTCATCTTAGAGAGAGGCACTAGACAGGGATGCCCAATTTCTCCTCTCCTTTTTGCGCTATATATTGAACCGCTTGCCCAACTAATAAGACAGAGCGAAATCGTAAAAGGTATCAAGGTGGCAGGGATTGAACAAAAAGTGGCGTTATTCGCAGATGATGTTTTGGTCTATCTGAGTGAACCAGAAAAATCATTTACAGGATTGTTTACACTGTTGGATGACTTTGGGAAAATATCAGGTTATAAAATAAATGTAAAGAAAACGCAGGTTATGTCCCTAAATTATACACCATCCAAAAAATTGCAGGATACATATGATCTTAAGTGGGAAGCTAAATCATTAAAATATTTAGGAATAACCCTGCCAAAGGATCTTTCAACACTGTCACAGATAAATTATGGGCCATTAATCTCAGAGATAAAAGCAGATATGCATAGATGGAATCTTATCCCCTTCTTAAGTTTAAATTCAAGGATAAATACTATAAAAATGAATATTCTTCCTCGGTTATTGTATCTTTTCCGTACTTTACCGGTGGAGGTGGATGATAATCAATTCAGGGAATGGGACAAATGGATTTCCTGCTTCATTTGGCAAGGAAAGAAACCTAGAATTCGATATAACACCTTACAGTTAGAGAAGGAAGGAGGAGGTATGGTTCTTCCTTGCCTGAGAAATTATTTTTATGCCTCACAGATAACCCCTCTGTTATATTGGTGTAATAGGGAATATAAGGCTAGATGGAAGGAAATAGAATTTGGATTAGTTGACAGTTTTCCTCTTCAGGCCTCAATAGCTGACAAAGGACTGATGGCCCAGTTGGAAAAATTTAAAAACGCTTGGATAAATCTTACATTAAAAGTATGGCAGAAGGTGGTTAATTCATGTGGAATTAATAACATGTTAAAACTCTTTAGATGGTGTGCATATGATACCAAATTCCTTCCCAACAGAGGAGATAAAAGATTTGAGCTATGGATAAAGAAAGGTCTTACAACCTACCTCTCATTTATAGATAAAAGAGTATTACAAAGTTTCCAAATTCTGCAGGACAAACATGGCCTAGAACACAATGACTTTTTTAGGTACCTTCAAGTACGAAACTATGTTAACCAGAGTTGTAGATATACAGACCTATCAACAGTAGAATTAGAATTTTTCAAGATTCTGAATTCGGCTTGCAGTTCAATACCTAGTAAATCAGTTTCTCGATTATATAATGCACTCTCCCATGCTAAAAATGTAAATACACTGTATATTAAAGAGAAGTGGGAGAAAGAAGCGGGGTTGGTACTTTCAGAGGAGGCTTGGGGGAAAATCTGCAGCTTTCAATGGTCCTCGACTAATTCTTTGACTTGGAGAGAACATTGTTGGAAAAACATTATAAGATACTTCAAGACTCCATATCAGGAAAAATATAAAGATACAAATGTGTTGTGTTGGAGAAGGTGCGGCTCCAAGGAGGCAAATCATTTTCATATTTTCTGGGATTGCCATAAATTAAGTCTATTTTGGGAAGGTATTCATAGAACATTAGTTAAGGTACTTAGGTCCCAGATACCTCTGAACTTTGAGACGCTCTATTTGGGGCATGTATTGTTTCTTGAACAGAAGGAAGATATAAAGTTGCTGCAGGCCCTCTTAGCGGCAAGTAAGAAATCAATCACTAGAAAATGGCTAAATCCAATACCACCTACATTAGAAGATTGGTACGAAATTATCTTGGAAATATTTAAAATGGAAAAGTTGACTTACTCCCTGAGAACTCAAAAAGAAAAATTTTATCAAATCTGGAATAAATGAATTGAATATATAACCCCAATGCGAGCAGACTTTAGATGACTCTCCTAATGATTTATACTGCTCTTCTCATCAACACAGTAATATTGCTAACATAAGTACCCCTAGTCTAAATGTTTGTTTTTTTTGTTTTCTTTTGGAAAATAGAGAATTAACACAAGTAAAGGGAAAGATTTGGGAAAGGGATAAAAAAAAAATGAAAAAATTAAGTAAATAAATACATAGGGATTGGATAATTATGTCTGCGGGCAGGAGCAAGCATGAACAAATTAGGATATAAACACCTACAATGGTTGATACATAGGCTTATATACAACATTTTGGACCAGTGGAAATGGTCCAGAAGGGTTATATGGAAACTATTATTACCATTTTTCTTAACAACTAATTCCATTACTTAGCCTAATAGGTTAGATTTACCACAGTACATAATTATCTATTTAAAAGTTTATTTTCCTTTTATATCATCTCAATGTGTACTTAAGAATGTATAAATAATTGTAGTTTTATACATATAAAAAAATGGAAAAGGTTATATGTGTGAAAAAAGTACATGATATTTGTGAATTCCTTATCCAAATAAAAATAAAATTAAAAAAAGATATAGGAGCAGCAGTAGGTCACTTGGCCTTAAAAGTCTGCTCTGCCATTCAGTCATGGGTTGATCCAATTCTTCCAGTCATCCCCACTCCCCTGCCTTCTCCCCATATCCTTTGATGCCCTGGCTAATCAAGAACCTATCTATCTCTGCCTTAGATGCACTCAATGATTTGGCCTCCACAGCCGCCCGTGGCAACAAATTCCACAGATTTACCACCCTCTGACTAAAGTAATTTCAACACATCTCTGTTCTAAATGGACATCCTTTAATCCTGAAGTTGTGCCCTCTTGTCCTAGACTCTCCTACCATGGGAAATAACTTTGCCATATCTAATCTGTTCAGGCCTTTTAACATTTGGAATGTTTCTATGAGATCCCCCCCCCACCCCCATTCTCCCAAACTCCAGAGAATACAGCCCAAGAGCTGCCAGATGTTCCTTGTGTGGTAACCCTTTACAATGTCAATATATCCTTTCTAAAATAAGGAGCCCAAAACTGCACACAATACTCCAAGTGTGGTCTCACGAGGGCCTTATAGAGCCTCAACATCACATTCCTGCTCTTATATTCTATACCTCTAGAAATGAATGCCAACATTGCATTTGTCTTCTTCACCACCAACTCAACCAGGAGGTTAACCTTCAGGGTATCCCGCACAAGGACTCCCAAGTCCCTTTGCATCTCTGCATTTTAAATTCTCTTCCCCATCTAAATAATAGTCTGCCCATTTATTTCTTCCACCAAAGCACATGACCATACACTTTACAACATTACATTTCATTTGCCACTTCTTTGCCAATTCCCCTAAACTATCTAAGTCTCTCTGTTTCCTCAACACCACCCACTCCTCCATCTATGTTTGTAACATTGCCAAATTTAGCCATAAATCCATTAATCCCATAGTCCAAATCATTTATATACATTGTAAAAAGCAGCGGTCCCAACACCAACCCCTGTGGAACTCCACTGATAACTGGTAGCCAGCCAGAATAAGATCCCTTTATTCCCACTCTGTTTTTTCCCGATCAGCCAGTGCTCCACCCATTCTAGTAACTCCCCCGTAATTCCATGGGCTCTTATCTTGCTAAGCAGCCTCATGTGCAGCACCTTGTCAAAGGACTTTTGAAAATCCAAATACATCTACTGTAACTCCTTTGTCTACTCTGCTTGTAATTTCCTAAAAAAAATTGCAGGAGGTTAGTCAGGCAGGATTTTCCTTTCAGGAAACCATGCTGGCTTTGGCCTATCTTGTCATGTGCCTCCAGGTATTCCAGAATCTTATCCCTAACAATCGATTCCAACAACTTCCCAACCACTGATGTCAGGCTAACAGGTCTATAGTTTCCTTTCTGCTGCTTCCCACCCTTTTTAAATAGCGGAGTAACATTTGCAATTTTCCAGTCATCCGGTACAACGCCAGAGTCTTTCAGGATGTAACAAAATACATTGAAGGTAGAACAGTGGATGTAGGGTAAATGGATTTCAGTAAGGTATTTGGTAAGGTTCCCTATGCAAGGCTCCTTCAGAAAGTAAGGAGCCATGGGATTCAAGAAGACCTTGCTTTGTGGATCCAGAATTGGTTTGCCCACAGAAGGCGAAGGTGGTGTAGATCAGTGGTCCCCAACCACCAGGCCGTAAAGATGTGCTACCGGGCCGCAAGGAAACGATATGATTTGGCGATATGAAACGATATGAGTCAGCTGCACCTTTCCTCATTCCCTGTCACGCACTGTTGAACTTGAACACCACCCCCCCCACCCCCCGTCGGCCAGTCCACAAGAATATTGTCAATATTAAACCGGTCCGCGGTGCAAAAATGGTTGGGGACCCCTGGTATTCTGCATGGAGGTCGGTGAGCAGGGATCTGTTTTGGGATCCCTCCTCTTTGTGATTTTTATGAATGACCTGGACGAAGAACTAGAAGGGGGAGGGGGTTAGTAAGTTTGCTGATGACACAAAGGTTGGGGGTGTTGTGGATAGTATGGAGGGTTGTCAGTGATTACAGGGTGGATAGGATGCAGAACTGGGCTGAGAAGTGAGAGATGGGGGGGGCGTCACGTGATGACGTGGGATTGAGACGTGTAAATCCAGCTCTCCCGTAAAGAATCAGCAAAGTACCGTTTACACAAAACAAAGTTAATAAATACTTTCCGAAAACTATTTATAAACTTTGCAAGATTTTTTTACGATAAGCCTCCTAAACCGCAACAAAAGAAGTCTGCTGTTGCGAAGCAGCCGCGAGATGGGAAGAAAAAAGGGCCTACTGCAACGATGGAGCCTCGGACTCAGGTTGGATCTCCTTCGGTAGAACAGGGAGCAATGGCGGCGGTAGCGGTTTCTCCAAAGATGCCGGAAATGCGCATGCGCAAAGAAGAGCGCATGCGCAAATCAACACAACTCAAGCTACAAGAACCGACAGCCACTGCAATTGAAAAGGACTCAGAGTCAGAATTGGATTCCGCAGAGGACACAGATGAAGAAGAGGAGGAAGAATTGGAAGCGATTGGAAGTAAAGGAGATGATGGAAACATAAGAGAGGCTATATTGCAATTAACGGCTGAACTAAGAAAAGTAAGAGAAGAGTTTAGAGATATGAAGATGTGCTATAATAAAGCTATGGAAAGACAGAACAAAATGGATAAGAAGCTTCAGAAGATGGAAAGAGCAATGGGGCATATGAATGATAGAGTGGAAAAAACAGAAAATGATCTGCTTGTCTGGAACTCGGAAAGAAATCGACTCTTGGAGAAAGTGGACATGTTGGAAAATTTCAGTAGACGTAATAACATTAAAATTGTTGGTCTTAAAGAAGGTATGGAGGGAGAAAAACCAATAGAATTTTTTCAAAGATGGATCCCGGAAGTTTTGCAAATGGAAGAGGAGGTTCGACCAATTAAAATTGAGTGGGCACATAGAGCTCTAAGACCAAAACCAAAAGATGACCAATATCCACGATCGATTTTAATAAAATTCTTAAGATTTCAAGACAAGGAAAGGATTCTACAGGCAGCTGCTCGAGCTGCCAAGGATAGAAAAGGGCCATTGATGATTCAAGGGAACAAAGTTTTTTTCTACCCTGATATAAGTTATGAACTTTTGAAGAGAAGGAAGAAACTTAATCCAGTGAAAAAAACCCTATGGGATCACGGTTATCAATTTATATTGCGTTATCCTGCAACCTTGAAGATTTTTTTGCCTGGTGGAGAAAATAGATTTTTTGATGACTACCGGGAAGCGGAGCAGTTTGTGCGAGATTCTCTGAATATTCACCAGATACAAGAGCAAATCCAGGGGAGCGAGATAGATTGAAGATGAAGATTGGGTCAAAGAATGGACTTGTTGGATTTTTGAAAGTGGATGAATGTATAAATATATTATTAATTATATGAGGGGGGTAAGAAAGGTTAAAATTGGAGGAATATTAGTTGGGAATAGTAACATTAATTTTGTGTGTATATATATATAATTTTTTTTGTTGCGGGGGAGCTGGAAGAAGCACTGACCAATTGCTACGCTAATCATATGTGCAAGCGTGGCTTTAGCCACGACCCGTAAAATGGAGGGGGGTAGTGTTGTGTATCTTTTCATTCAGAACATTAGTGGGGGGGGTATTTTGTTTTTTCTTTTCTTGTATTCTTTCTATCTCTTTTTTTCTTTTTGCCTGGAGGGTTGGGAGGGAGACACATAGCAACATGGTGACGTTCAAAGAGATTCCCCAAGGAACTATGAGAGTTGAGAAGATAAGTAATGTTTTAGATTGGAGTAACTTTGTTAAGAATAATGACTAATTTATTGAATTTTTTGAGTCTTAATGTTAACAGGCTTAATGGACCAGTGAAAAGAAAAAGAGTTTTAATACATAATAAAAAAATGAAGATAGATTTAGCTTTTTTACAGGAAACGCACCTAACAGAAACAGAACATCAGAAACTAAAGAGAGATTGGGTGGGTAGTGTTGTTGCGGCTTCATTTAATTCAAAAGCGAGGGGAGTAGCAATTTTGATCAATAAAACATTACCAATTAGAATATAAAATGTAATAACTGATTCTGCGGGGAGATATGTGATTATACATTGTCAACTTTTTTCTGAATTATGGACTTTTATGAATATTTATGCACCAAACGAAAATGATGCAAAATTCATACAAGAAGCTTTTCTGAATTTGGCGGATGCACATGAAAAAATATTAATTGGAGGAGACTAATTTTTGCTTAGACCCAGTCTTAGATAGATCAACCAAGGCTGTTATAAAATCGAAGGTAGTAAATTTAACTTTATCATTGATGAAGGATTTAAATTTGATTGATATATGGAGAAGAATCAACCCTAAAGAAAGAGACTATTCGTTCTATTCCCATAGACATAAAACTTACTCAAGGATAGGTTTGTTTCTATTATCAATGCATATTCAACACAGAGTGAAAAGTATGGAATATAAAGCAAGAATATTATCAGATCATTCCCCTTTATTAATGACAATAATAATGGCTGATAAGTAAGAAGTGGCTTATAGGTGGAGATTTAATTCAACATTATTAAAACATCAGGATTTCTGTGATTTTATGAAAAAGCAGATTCAATTTTTCTTGGATACAAATTTTCATTCAGTGGATGATAAATTTATATTATGGGATGCAATGAAAGCATATCTTAGGGGCCAGATAATAAGTTATACGTCTAAAATTAAGAAAGAATATATGGCAGAACTAGATCAATTGGAAAAAGAGATTACAAAATTAGAAAAAGAATCTCAAAGATATATGTCAGAAGAAAAACGAAGGCAACTTGTCAATAAGAAGTTACAATATAATACGCTTCAGACATATAGAATGGAAAAAGCAATTATAAGAACTAAACAAAGGTATTATGAGTTAGGTGAGAGAGCACATAAAATTCTTGCCTGGCAGTTGAAAACAGAACAAGCTTCCAAAACAATAAATGCAATTAGAACAAGGGCAAATAAAATATCTTATAAACCTCCTGAAATAAATGAAACCTTTAAAAGTTTCTATTCTGAATTATATCAATCAGAATCACAAAATGATGTTAATGAGATAGAAAGGTTTTTAATCACAAGTATCTCTTCCAAAATTGAATTTGGAAGAACAGAAGGGATTAGATATGCCTTTTACATTAAAGGAAGTTGAAGAAGCTTTAGGATCACTCCAAAGTAATAAATCTCCAGGAGAAGATGGTTTTCCACCTGAATTTTATAAAAAATTTAAAGATTTATTATTTCCTCTCTTTATGGAACTAATACGTTAAGCAGAAAAAACACAAACCCCCAGAATCTTTTTCAACAGCGGTTGTAATAGTATTGCCAAAAAAAGACAAGAGACCCTATGAAACCAACATCATACAGGCCTATTTCTCTATTGAATACGGATTATAAAATAATAGCAAAAATTTTATTGAACAGATTATCTAAATATTTACCAAAATTAATACATATGGATCAAACAGGATTTATTAAAGATAGACAATTGGCAGATAATGTAACTCGGCTACTCAGTATAATTCATTTGGCACAAAAAAGGGACGAGTATAGTAGTAGCCTTGGATGCAGAAAAAGCATTTGATAGATTAGAATGGGATTTTTTATTTGAAGTATTAGAAAAATATGGGTTAGGAACATCTTTTATAAATTGGATTAAAACTTTAAATTCTAACCCTAAGGCTAAAGCAGTGACAAACTCTCAAATTTCAACACCATTCCAGTTAAAAAGGTCAACTAGACAAGGTTGTCCATTATCACCTGCTTTATTTGTACTGGTGATAGAGCCATTAGCAGAACTAATCAGAATTGATCCAGATATTATGGGTTTTAGAGTTAATCAGGAGGAATGTAAAATTAATCTTGTTGCCGATGATGTTTTAATCTACTTAACAAACCCACAACATTCGTTACATAAATTATCTTCTAGATTGGATGAATATGGGAAGGTATCAGGTTACAAAATAAATTGGGATAAAAGTGAAATTTTACCTCTTACTAGTAACCCAATTTAGATGGCCAGTAAATGGTATAAAGTATTTAGGTATAAGACTTGATAATGATGTAAAGAATTTATATAAGTTTAATTATTTACCACTATTGAAAAAAATTCAAGAAGATTTTGACAAATGGATGATACCAATAACATTAGTAGGTAGAGTTAATGTTGTAAAAATGAATATATTTCCTAGATTACAGTATTTGTTTCAAACATTACCAATACAACTGCCACAGAAATTTTTTCAAGAGTTAAATAAATGTCTGAGAAAATTTCTTTGGAAAGGTAAAATGTCAAGAATATCATTGGAAAAATTGACATGTAACTTTGGGTTAGGAGGGTTACAACTTCCAAACTTTAAAAATTATTATAAAGCAAATCAACTTAGATTTATTGCATCTTTCTTCGATGATCAAAAACCAGCGTGGATTAAAATAGAATTAGACAAGATAGGAGAAAATAGACCTGAAGATTTTATATATAAATGGGAATCTAAATGGATACAGGAAAAGAAAGAATCTCCTATATTAACACATTTGATTGATCTATGGAATAAGATAAATGTTGATAATGAAACACAGAAATCTCTATTAGCAAGGAGACCTTTGTTCCAAAACAGACTTATTCCTTTTACAATGGACAATCAACTTTTGTATAATTGGTACCAAAAAGGGATTAAATTTATAGGAGATTGTTATGAACGAGGTATATTGATGTCATTTGAACAATTAAAGGATAAATATAAAATATCAAATAATACTTTCTTTTGTTACCTTCAATTAAGGGCTTACTTAAAAGGTAAGCTGGGTCAAACAATGTTTTTGCCAAAACCTAATGAAATTGAAATTTTAATTCAAAAAGGGAAAATTATAAAAATTTATTTCTTGTATGTATAATTTGATTCAAGAACAGCCAATTAAACAAGGAATCCATAAGTCAAAGCAAAAATGGGAAACAGATCTGAATATTAATATTGATGAAACAAATTGGTCAAGACTCTGTCTTGACAGGACGACAAATACAATAAATGTTCGACTTAGATTAGTACAATATAATTTTTTACACCAATTATATATTACACCACAAAAAATAAATAGATTAAATTCAAATCTATCCGATAAATGCTTTTGGTATAATCAAGAAATTGGTACTTTTTTACATTCTATTTGGTCTTGTTTTAAAATTCAACCCTTTTGGATAAATTTAAGAGTCTTATTGGAACAAATTACTGGAACTCAACTTCCACATAACCCTGTATTATTTCTATTAGGTGATATTGAAGGGATAAAGCCGAAACTTAAATTGAATAAATATCAGAAAGAATTTATAAAAATTGCATTGGCAGTAGCTAAGCAGTTACTTGGAAATCAGATTCGTATTTAAGTATGGGTCGTTGGAATAATGAAATGGCTAGTTCTATTTCACTCGAAAAAATTACTTATAATTTAAGAGATAAATATGTAACATTTTTGAATATTTGGCGCCCTTATTTACAAAAGATAGGATGGCACATTTAAGTGCTCCGATAAAGATCTTGGTCCCTTGGGGAAAGTAACGAATAATTATACCAAATTTATTTTGAATCCCATGGAGCATGTGGAAACCTTCCAACACCCAGGCCGCTCTTCTTTTTTTTTCTCTTCTTCCTTTTAGGTAGGACTATATATGGAGGGGGGGGGGTTAAGGGGAGGGGGGAGGGTAGATTTTATCTTTCATGTATTCCTTTTGAAAACTCAATAAAAATTATATGATAAAAAAAAAGTGAGAGATGGACTTCAACCCAGATAAATGCGAAGTGGTCCATTTTGATGGGTCAAATTTAAAGGCAGAACATAATATTAATGCTAAGATTCTTGGCAGCGTGGAGGATCAGAGAGATCTTGGGGTCCATATCCATAGGACACTCAAAGCTGCTGCGCAGGTTGACAGTGTTGTTAAGAAGGCATATGGTGTATTGGCATCCATCAACCGTGGGACTGAGTTCAAGAGCCATGAGGGAATGTTACAGCTGTGCAAGACCTTGGTCAGACCCCTCTTGGAGAACTGTGTTCAGTTCTAGTCACCTCACTACAGGAAGGATGTGGATTTCACATTCAATGAAGTACTTGTTTGGTCCATGTTGTTTTCAAAGAAATGTGACAACTAAGTTGCAGACAGCAAGCCCTCACAAACAGCATTAAAATTTCAGTTAAGGCCGGCTGGTGGTGCAATGACATCGGTGCCGGACCCGGGAGCAGAGGTTCCCGGGTTCAAAACCAGTCGGGTCCACTCCCGAGTACACTTTCCATCTGTGCCGGGTTGAGTGTCGAGATCGCAACTCAATCTCGTAAAATAAAAAAAGGGAAAAATACAGCGAAGATGTCTGTGTGAGGAGTGGTGCGCCACACAGTCTCTCTCTCTCTCTCTCTCTCTCTCTCTCACTCCGCGCCTTGTAAAAGCCATGAAAAAGACATCATCACGGACACACGCGCACACGTGCCAAAAAAAAATGCAGTTATATTGGTTCAAGAATTGCGTAATAGGTAAAGCTATCTTGCTCTTTTTCAATATAGGTTACTTGGGGTGCTCAGATTGGAGACTCATTATAACCTCTCCTGTGTAGTAAACTCTTCCAACAATGTAACAATTGTCCAGTGCAAAAGTATCAAAATGAATTTGGCAACCAATGAAACAAAATTAAAATGCATTGGCTGTTTTAATCCCATGTGAAGTGACTGACCTCTAACATACAAGAGGTTCACTGCTGACAAATTTAATGCTGATCCTCATTACAGTACTAGTGTTACTATGCTAAGAAGGTGTTTGATAGGGTGGACAACTACCTTTCTCGGACTGTGCGAGCATTCGGGCTCAGGACACATATTTTGGCCTGTGTCCGACTGCTGTACACTGCTGCAGAGAGCCTAGTGAAGGTCAACGGGTCCTTGACAGCACCTTGTGCTTTGGGAGGGGGATGAGCCAGGGGTGCCTTATGTCATGACAGCTTTATTCGGTTTGTGTGGAGCCATCCCTGTGCCTTACACAGGAAGTTAACGGGTTTGGTTCTGCACAAACCAGACATGGAGGTCCTCCTGTTAGCTCACGCTGACGACATCCTCCTTATGGTCACCGACCCAGCTGACTTGCAGAGGATATGAGAATGCCAGCAGGTCTTCTCGGCTGCGTCCTCTGCAAGGGTCAGCAGGGGGAAGAGTGCGGGCCTGTTGGTGGACTCCCTAGCGGTGGTGTTTAAGTAGGGGGGTTTAAGGCTATTTGCATGAAGTACCACGCACCTCCTCTACTTGGGGGTCTACCTGAACTTGACTGAGGAGGCCTGACTGGCGAACTGGCAGGATTTGGAGATGCATATCTCTGCCCATCTGGGGTGCTGGTTGGGCCTCTTTCATGCAATCTCGTACCGGGAGAGGGCTTTAGTCATTAATCCACTGGTCACCTCCATGGTGTGGTACCAGCTGTCTGCATTGATCCCACACATGGCATTCATGTCCAGGACCCAGAAGAGGCTGGTGGATGACTTCTGGCAAAATAGGAAGCATCGGGTCTCTGCAGCGGTCCTGAGTCTTCTGATTGCGGAGGGCGGTCAGTCCTTGGTGTGCGTGCTGGCGACTCTCTGCCTCAGGACCCTGCAGAGATACATGTAATGCGACCAGCCTCCAAGATGACACACGCTGGCGATGTACTTTCTCCACTGGAGACGCCACCTACAGGAGGGCACAAGGATCCCAGCGGACAGTGTCTGCCTTGCTGCTCTGTGGGAACTACCCCGCTTCTATCGGGAACCGTGGAAGGTATAGGTCGCCTGGCCTCATCCAGGCAGGGGGCTCCTGTGCCATTGGATGGTGCTATGGCTGCTGGGCGGACTGGTCCCCATCCTAGTACTGTGGGTGTCGAAAGGGCACGGGAAAGTGGAGGGGTTCCAGCCCACCACCACCTGAGGTGCTCATCGGACCCGGGCCTCAGGAGACCACGCGGAAGAGGGTCCCACATAATGTGAGCCATCTCGCAGGGTTGCCCACCGTGATGCTCCAAAGCGTTTCTTGTATGGCTGCTCTTGCACACCTTTCACTTCCTCACTTTCATCTGCCGACCAGACACGCCTCGGTGATCCGTGTTACCATCTGGCAGTGGAGGAGGTACCCAGTGGAAGTCTCTTTATGCAGGGGTGCTTCCCCTGTACATTGGAGACCTGGAGTGTAAGGTGTTGAATCAAGCAGTCCCGTATAACAGATCCCTGAGCAGGTACGCTGACACACCGTCCACCCGTCCATTCTGCGGGCGGGAGGAGTCAGTGTACCACACGTACACAGAATGCAAGAGGTTGAAGCTGCTCTTTGAATTTCTCAAGGGGCTGCTGCTGAGGTTCTGGCTGCACTTTAGCCCCACGCTCCTTATCAACAGGCACCCAGTTCGGAAGGGGGCAGCCCATGAGGAGAACCCTGGTGGGCTTGGTCCTGGGCCTGGCCAAAATGGCCATTCACAGGTCTAGGCGGCAGAAAGTGGAGGGTGTTACCCGGGCCAAATTCCTGCCCCTTTTCCGAGGATACGTCCGTGACAGGCTGTTCTTGGACAGACAGCATGCGGTCGCAATGGGCACATCGGGGGGATTTCCGTGAGCAGTGGTCCCTCCACAGTATTGACTGTTTTATAGACTGTAGTAACCATATTCCCTCCTGGGTATGAAGATAAACTACATCCGGCTGAGGAGCACTTGCTTTGGGTAATGAGGTTACCATTAACCACAGCTACCTCCAGGTCACCCTTAGGCAAGGTGTAGCACCTGTTAGCCTCCCTCCTTAGGTTACAGTGAAGCCACGGAATGCAGGTGATGGATGAAGCAGAAGGCAAGTTGTGAGTAACACAACTGATGGTCCCTGCTTCTCAGACGCTGAGCAGTAGATCCTTTTAATAGGACAATGTTCAGGGTCACCCGTGTTGTAAAGACACTCCATCGGAAGCAAGCAAGGGGAAGCGACTTCTTGTATTTTATCCCTAGTACAACCATGGTTAATACATACACAAATGTAAAAGACAACAGCGTAAATGGCAGCTTCCAAATAGTGCGGACACCTCGCTCGGTACGGGGTATCATGTAAACAGACAGATGAGCCCAGATCGTAATACCACTACTGTCTGCAAGAACAAGAGACTGCGAATTAATTAGAAATGAAGAGGCTAGAAGTCAGTATCCTAGGCCTAAGTAAACTAAGCAACACACATCAAAGTTGCTGGTGAATGCAGCAGGCCAGGCAGCATCCCTAGGAAGAGGTACAGTCGACGTTTCAGGCTGATACTCTTCGTCAGGACTAACTGAAGGAAGAGTTAGTAAGAGATTTGAAAGTGGGAGGGGGAGGGGGAGATCCAAAATGATAGGAGAAGACAGGAGGGGGAGGGATGGAGCCAAGAGCTGGACAGGTGATTGGCAAAAGGGATATGAGAGGATCATGGGACAGGAGGCCCAGGGAGAAGGAAGGGGGGGGGGGGGAGAGAGAACCCAGAGGATGGGCAAGGGGTATAGTCAGAGGGACAGAGGGAGAAAAAGGAGAGTGAGAAAAAGAATGTGTGTATATAAATAACAGACGGGGAACGAGGGGGAGGTGGGGCATTAGCGGAAGTTAGAGAAGTCAATGTTCATGCCATCAGGTTGGAGGCTACCCAGATGGAATATAAGGTGTTGTTCCTCCAACCTGAGTGTGGCTTCATCTTTACGGTAGAGGAGGCCGTGGATAGACATGTCAGAATGGGAATGGGATGTGGAATTAAAATGTGTGGCCACTGGGAGATCCTGCTTTCTCTGGCGGACAGAGCGTAGGTCTTCAGCGAAACGATCTCCCAGTCTGCGTCGGGTCTCGCCAATATATAGAAGGCCACATCGGGAGCACCGCAGTATATCACCCCTGCCGACTTACAGGTGAAGTGTCGCCTCACCTGGAAGGACTGTCTGGGGCCCTGAATGGTGGTAAGGGAGGAAGTGTAAGGGCATGTGTAGCACTTGTTCCGCTTACACGGATAAGTGCAAGGAGGGAGGTCAGTGGGGAGGGATGGGGGGGGGACGAATGGACAAGGGAGTCGCGTAGGGAGCGATCCTTGCAGAAAGCAGAGAGAGGGGGGTAGGGAAAGATGTGCTTCGTGGTGAGATCCCGTTGGAGGTGGTCGAAGTTATGGAGAATAATATGTTGGACCCGGAGGCTGGTGGGGTGGTAGGTGAGGACCAGGGGAACCCTTTTCCTAGTGGGGTGGCGGGAGGATGGGGTGAGAGCAGATGTGCATGAAATGGGGGAGATGCGTTTGAGAGCAGAATTGATGGTGGAGGAAGGGAAGCCCCTTTCTTTAAAAAAGGAGGATATCTCCCTTGTCCTGGAATGAAAAGCCTCATCCTGAGAGCAGATGCAGCGGAGACGGAGGAATTGCGAGAAGGGGATGGCATTTTTGCAACAGACAGAGGGTGAGAAGAGGAATAGTCCAGATAGCTGTGAGAGTCAGTAGGCTTATAGTAGACATTAGTAGAAGAGCTGTCTCCAGAGATAGAGACAGAAAGATTTAGAAAGGGGAGGGAGGTGTCGGAAATGAATCAGGTAAACTTGAGGGCAGGGTGAAAGTTGGAGGCAAAGTTAATAAAGTCAACGAGCTCAGCATGCGTGCAGGGAGCAGCGCCAATGCAGTCATCGATGTAGCGAAGGAAAAGTGGGGGACAGATACCAGAATAGCTATGGAACATAGATTGTTCCACAAAGCCAACAAAAAAGCAGGCATAGCTCGGACCCATGCGGGTGCCCATAGCTACACTTTTAGTTTGGAGGAAGTGGGAGGAGCCAAAGGAGAAATTATTAAGAGTAAGGACTAATTCCGCTAGACGGAGCAGAGTGGTGGTAGAGGGAAACTGATTAGGTCTGGAACCCAAAAAGAAGCGGAGAGCTTTGAGACCTTCCTGATGGGGGATGGATATAGGGACTGGACATCCATGGTGAAAATAAAGCAGTGGGGGCCAGGGAACTTAAAATCATCGAAAAGTTTAAAAGCGTGAGAAGTGTCACGAACATAGGTAGGAAGGGATTGAACAAGGGGGGATAAAACCGTGTCGAGGTATGCAGAAACAAGTTCGGTGGGGCAGGAGCAAGCTGAGACAATAGGTCTGCCAGGACAGGCAGGTTTGTGGATCTTGGGTAGGAGGTAGAAACGGGAAGTGCGAGGTGTGGGAACTATAAGGTTGGTAGCAGTGGATGGGAGATCCCCTGAGCGGATAAAGTCGGTGATAGTGTGGGAGACAATGGCCTGGTGCTCCTTAGTGGGGTCACGATCGAGGGGTAAATAAGAAGAGGTATCCGCGAGTTGTTGCTGTGCCTCGGCAAGGTAGAGGTCAGTGCGCCAGACTACAACAGCACCCCCCTTATTGGCGGGTTTAATAGTAAGGTTAGGATTAGTGCGGAGGGAGTGGAGAGCAGAGCGTTCGGAAGGAGTGAGGTTGGAATTGGAACAAAGTGTGGTGAAGTCGAAACGGTTGATATCAGTGTCGGCAGTTCGCAATAAAGAGATCCAGGGCAGGCAGAAGACCACAGCGGGGTGTCCATGAAGAGGAGGAGGGCTGAAGACGGGAGAAGGGGTCATCGGTGGGGGTAGAAGAGTCCTTGCCGAAGAAGTAGGCTCGGAGACAGAGACGGCAGAAGAACAGTTCCGCATCATGGCGAACGCGGAACTGGCTGAGGTGTGGGCGAAGGGGGACAAAGGTGAGGCCCTTACTGAGGACAGAACGTTCTGCCTCAGACAGTTGAAGGTCAGAGGGGATGGTAAAGACCCGGCATGGATGAGAGTTGGGATCAGAGGGGGGAGGGGAGAGGCTGGGGGTGTCAGTGGAGACGGGTGGGTTGGGGTGAGAGGAAGATGGAGCCTCTGAGGGCCCAGGAGCTGTGAAATAAGTGAAATAAGATGGAAAGGCACTGGAGTATTCCAATCAGACGACTACAAGATGATATACTCTGGTGGAGATAAACATGAAAAGGGTATTGCAATAATCTTAGACAAAGAAACATCCAAGAGCCTGCTAGGATACTGGCATATCTCAGACAGAATGATGCTAATCAGACTAAAAGGACAACAAAACATCTCTATCATCCAAGTATATGCACCCACAATGGCAAGCTCAGAGGAAGAAATTGATGCCTTCTACCACTCCCTAGACAAAGCACTAGAAGAATGCAAATCACAAGAAGCCATCATAGTCATGGGCGACTTCAATGCAAAAATTGGTGAGGGAAGAGAAGACCATACTGTTGGAGACCAGGGATTGGGAGAAAGAAATGAAAGAGGAGAAAAGCTTATATCATGGTGTAAAACAATCAGATAATCACCAACACTTGGTTTAAACAACATCCAAGGAGGAAATGTACATGGAGAAGCCCAGATGGGAACAACAAAAATCAAATCGACTACATAATAATAGCAGATTCAAAAACTCAATAACTCAATCTAAAAGCTACCCTGGAGCAGACTGTGGAAGCGACCACATACCAGTCATTTGCAAAATGAAAATAAAAGATGAGAAAATTAAAGAAACCAAAACGATCAGAACCACTGGATTATCAACAACTACAAAACAACCCTCATCTGAAAACAGAACCAAGGTGAAAAACCGTTTTCAATTGCTGCAGGATGAAGGAGGCAAATCTTCCTGGGACATACTGAAGGAATCCATGGTTGTAGCTGCAAAAGAAACCATCCCACGAAAAGAACGGAAAAGTAAGAAG
The DNA here is from genome assembly GCF_030028105.1 of Mobula birostris. Classification (NCBI taxonomy): domain Eukaryota; kingdom Metazoa; phylum Chordata; class Chondrichthyes; order Myliobatiformes; family Myliobatidae; genus Mobula; species Mobula birostris. The sequence continues at coordinate 61,945,045 of NC_092385.1, forward strand.
ATACGGATAACTGAAAATATAATACAATTGATGCAACAAAAACAGACCATCAAACTGAGAGACAGCGAAGAATACAAACAACTTAATAAAGCAATAAAAAGAAAATGCAGAGAAGCTAAAGGCAGATGGCTAAATGAGAAATGCTCAGAGATAGAAATGCTACAAACTCATAATCCTGGAACAAAGTTGATGCACAATAAGATTAAAGAAAACTAACGGGGAAATTACCTTGAGTGGATGCATCAAGGCAAAAGATGGCAGCTTAATTATGAACAAAGAGGAAATCCTAAACAGACGGACAGAATATATAAAAGAACTTTGAAGAACAAAGAAGAGAAAAACCGAACACAAAAGAGAGTCTTGAAGGACCTAGCATTCCAAAATCAGAAATTCGAGCAGCCGTAAATAAAACAAAACAAAACAGAGCAACTGGTCCAGACAACATCGCTGTTGCAATGATACTGGCCTTAGAAGATTTTGGAATAGAGAAAATAACAGAAATAACAAATGAAATCTATGATCATGGGGAGATACCTGATGATTTAAGTAAATCAGTGTTCATCACACTTCCAAAGAAAGAGGGAGCAACAGAATGTGAGTTACATCGTACAATAAGCCTGATGAGCCACATGGCAAAAATTATTCTCAAGAGTAATCATGATGAGCGCAAGACGCTATATAAAACCAGAAATCAGTAAAGAACAATGCGGCTTTGTGGAAAACACTGGAACCAGAAATGCAATTTTCATGCTACGGATGATCTGTGAACAAGCCATCCAGGTACAAAAAGACATCTACCTATGTTTCATTGACTATACAAAAGCTTTTGACACTGTCAGACAGCAAGATCTTCTGGAAATGCTTCAACATTTTGACATAGATGGGAAAGATATATGTTTCTTAAGAAACTTATACTAGGATCAGACAGTATCCATCAGAATAGAAGTGAGTGAGTATGTGAATATCATGAGAGGAGTCAGGCAAGGTTGTGTCTTTTCGCCAGACTTATTCAACTTGTATAGTGAACATATCTTGAGAAGTATCAAAGACAACAAAGGATTCACAATTGGAGGCCATAATATAAATAACATCAGATACTGATGACAGCGTACTAACAGCTGACTCAGAAACAAAACTTCAAGAACTACTCACTATAGTGGCAGCAGAAAGTAATTGCAGAGGCCTCTCAATCAACACCAAGAAGACAGAAAGCATGGTCATCTCCAGAAAGACAAACATCCCACAATGTGTAATCAAGATCGGAAATACAAACATCAAACAAGTCAACAAATTCAAATATCTTGGCAGCCTAATAACAAGTAACGGCAGGTGCGACACAGATATCAAATACAGAATACCAATGGCGAAAGAAGCTTTCCAAAAAATGAAGACCATATTAACAGACAGAAAGATGAGCACGTACACTAAAAACAGAATACTGCAGTGCTACATTTATTCTACCCTGACTTATGGAAGTGAATGCTGGACCATTTCTCCAGCAATGGAAAAGAGACTAGAAGCAGCTGAATTATGGTCCTACAGGAGAATGTTAAAAATATCATGGACCACACACACATTAAATGAAGTTCTCAGAAGAGCCCAAGCAGTTCGATCACTCCTACCAACAATAAGAGAAAGACAACTCAGATCCCTAGGACGCATCATGCGGAAAGATGAACTAGAAAAACTCATACTCTCTGGAAAGATTGAGGGGAGTAAACCTAGAGGAAGACTTCGGCTTATGTACGTCAAAAGCATAGCCAGGTGGCTACACATCGAGGAAACGGAAGTCATCCAAAAAACGAAGGATAGATCTATATGGTAAACCATGGTCACCAAAGTCCACATCGGATATGGTACCTAGACAGACAGACAGTAACCATATTGTAATTTGAGTGTAACTACTGTCTTATAAGTATTGTTTGTCTGTACCTTTGTGTGTGTTGTAAACTTTTATAGTTTTGTTAAAAAAAAATCCTCAGGCACACGATTGAGAATGTAAACATTAAACTGTATCATCTGCCCCCAAAGACAGAAGAGATAAAGGTTTTGTTAAAGTCCTAGATTAACTCTGAAATTTATCATCACTATTATTTAAAATCTTAAAAGCACACAGAGGAAAACGTACAAGGTCCTTGCAGGTAGCGGCAGAATCGAACCCAGGTCGTTGGTACTGTAAATGCTACCGTGTGGCAGTTACAGAATGTCACAATGTACTGGGAGCTCATTTTGGTTCATGCAGCATTTCTCAGTCCTCCATTATTAACTGAGTGAACAGCTGGCCCATCAGTCCTTTAGCCTATACAAGTTATTTCAAGTATGTAGCAAATAATATACAATATTTAGACAGCAAGGTAGAGTAGTTAATAGCATGACACTATTATAGCACCGATGACCTGGGTTCAATTCTGCCACTATCTTAAAGGAGTTTCACCATGACTGCGTGGATTTTCTCCGGGCGCTCTTGTTTCCTCCCACAAATTAGCAAGTTAATGGGTCACATGAGTGTAATTGGACAGCGCAGGCTCATTGAGCCAGAAATGCCTGTTACCACGCTGTACCTCTGTAAAATATAAACTTAGAATTGAACACAGTAAAACAGACACTGTATTAATGTATATTGTAAATAGCCGCAGTCCCAGCACCAAGCCTTGCGGTACCCCACTAGTCACCGCCTGCCATTCTGAAAAGGACCCGTTAATCCCTACTCTTTGTTTCCTGTTTGCCAACCAATTTTCTATCCATGTCAGTACCCTACCTCAATACCATGTGCTCTAATTTTGCCCACTAAACTCCTGTGTGGGACCTTATCAGAGGCTTTCTGAAAGTCCAGGTACACTACATCCACTGGCTTTCCCATGTCCATTTTCGCAGTTACATCCTCAAAAAATTCCAAGAAGATTAGTCAAGCATGATTTCCCCTTCATAAATCCATGCTGACTCGGACCTATCCTGCCACTGCTATACAAATATGCCACTATTTCATCTTTTATAATTGACTCCAGCATCTTCCCCACCACTGATGTCAGACTAACTGGTCTATAATTGCCTGTTTTCTCTGTCCCTCCTTTCTTAAAAAGTGGGATAACATTAGCTACCCTCCAATCCACAGGAACTGATCCTCAATCTATAGAACATTGGAAAATGATTACCAATGCGTCCACCATTTCTAGAGCCACCTCCTTAAGTACCCTGGGATGCAGACCATCAGGCCCTGGGGATTTATCAGCCTTCAGTCCCATCAGTTTACCCAACACTATCTTCTGCCTAATGCGAATTTCCTTCAGTTCCTCTGTTACCCTAGGTCCTCTGGCCACTATTACATCTGGGAGATTGTTTGAGTCTTCCCTAGTGAAGACAGATCCAAAGTACCTGTTCAGTTCGTCTGCCATTTCCTTGTTCCCCATAATAATTTCACCCGTTTCTGTCTTCAAGGGCCCAACTTTGGTCTTAACTAATTTTTTTCTTTAATTTTAGTTAACATTAGCAGATTTGCAGATGACACAAAGCTGGGTGACAGTGTGAAATGTGAGGAGGATGTTATGAAAATGCAGGGTGACTTGGACAGGTTGAATGAGTGGGCAGATGCAGTTTAATGTGGATAAATGTGAGGTTATCCACTTTGGTGGCAAGAACAGGAATGCAGATTACTATCTGAATGGTCAACAACACACATCAAAGTTGCTGGTGAAAGCAGCAGGCCAGGCAGCATCTGTAGGAAGAGGTGCAGTCGACGTTTCAGGCCGAGACCCTTCGTCAGGACTAACTGAAGGAAGAGTGAGTAAGGGATTTGAAAGTTGGAGGGGGAGGGGGAGATCCAAAATGATAGGAGAAGACAGGAGGGGGAGGGATAGAGCCAAGAGCTGGACAGGTGATAGGCAAAAGGGGATACGAAAGGATCATGGGACAGGAGGTCCGGGAAGAAAGACAAGGATGGCGGGGGGAACCAGAGGATGGGAATCTGAATGGTGTCAAGTTAGGAAAAGGGGAAGGACAACGAGATCTGGGTGTCCTTGTTCATTAGTCACTGGAAGTAAGAATACAGGTACAACAGGCAGTGAAGAAAGCTTAATGGCATGTTGGCCTTCATAACAAGGGGAGTTGAGTATAGGAGCAAAGAGATCCTTCTGCAGTTGTACAAGGCCCTGGTGAGACCCCACCTGGAGTATTGTGTGCAGTTTTGGTCTCCAAATTTGAGGAAGGACATTCTTGCTATGGAGGGAGTGCAGCGTAGGTTCACGATGTTAATTCCCAGGATGGCAGGAATGGCATATGTTGAAAGATTGGAGCGACTGGGCTTGTATACACTGGAATTTAGGAGGATGAGAGGGGATCTGATTGAAACATAAGATTATTAAGGGATTGTTCCCGATGTTGGGGGAGTCCAGAACTAGAGGCCACAGTTTAAGAATAAGGGGTAAACCACTTAGAACGGAGTTGAGGAAAGACTTTTTCCACACAGAGGGTTGTGGATCTGTGGAATGCTCTGCCTCAGAAGGCAGTGGAGGCCAATTCTCTGGATTATTTCAAGAAAGAGTTAGATAGAGCTGTCAAAGATAGCAGAGTCAAGGGATATAGGGAGAAGGCAGGAACAGGGTACTGATTGTGGATGATCAGCCATGATCACAGTGAATGGTGGTGCTGGCTCGAAGGGCCAAATGGCCTACTCCTGCACCTATTGTCTATTATACTCTTGATGGGAATCAAAGGAAACAAGAGAAATAAATCAAAATTCTAACCTGAATATACTCAACTGAGGCATCCAAGATAGAATATTTTGAATGTTTATCTTTCGTCAGAAACAGCCAACTTCTCAGCCCCATCTAATTTCAGGGCTGAAAAAAGAAAACTGCTTTACATTTCATCTATAAATCCACCAAAACATTTTGTACCTCAATGCAATCACCTCATTCTTACAGACTTACTTGCTCTTCACAGGACAGGCACCTCAACTCTTAAACCAGTTTCATGAATCTGTGCTGCACTGACTCCTAATCACTTCTAGAGATCAAAGCCCCACTCAGCTCTCCAGTTCAAAGACCTGTACAATATTAGCAATTCCTTTACTTTCACCATGCAACCACCTTGGTATGAAAAATCCAGCATTTTCTTAACTTTCTAAATGACTATACTTAGAAATTGACTTTCTACACCTCATGAACTAATACACCTTTGCACATTATTAATAAAGCACTGCTTTCCATTCTCTCAATAATACTTATTATTTTTCTCCATTTTACCCATCTGCCATTGTCCTGCCCTATTGGTTACTCATCTATAAATCACTTCACATGTTGTGTCTTCCTCAGCTCATTTAGCAACGTATCATCTGCAAACTTGTAAGCACTACACTACCTTTTCATCTAAATTATTAATATCAATTGACAGTTGAGAAGCAAAACCTTGACTGTTGTACCACAACCCTGATAACTTTATTCCTATTCTGTTGTTTATGATTTAACTCTTCTAACAATATTGTTTATTCACAACTCCTGAGCACGATGTAGTACCCGTATCTATCAAAAGCTATTAAATTTGTCAAACACAATTTTCCCTTTGATTCCATCTAATCATATTATGAAATGCCATTACCAGTTCTTCAATTATGGCTCAGCACCTTCCAACAGCTAATGTCAAGCCACCTGATATATGGTCCTCCTTGTCCCCTTTTCTGAATGTATTACAGATTCTAACATCCAATGTAACTAGGACTGTTCAGAATCCAAAAAATATTGAATTATTACATAATTTTACTGAAGGTGGTTAATTTTTCCCCACAGGATTCTTGCCAGAGCCTGGCATGAAATCCCCTCAAGCCAATTGCCTGTGCATTATTCCCCGTATCCCTGTAATCAATTCTCTCACAAATACCTACCAATTCCTCTTTGGTTCTCCTTGTTATTAACGTATAAACACTGCACCCTAGGTCGATATCAAACTTGACTATGAGGCAGCAGCCTAACTGTGGCACCTTGACCTTGCAAACCTGTTTTAGAACACGGAAGTACATGATTTCAGCTAAGGCACAGGGTATGCTCGCTCCTCTAATTTCTCCAATCTTGCTTCCTAAAGTTTACCCAATCCACGTCTTTCACTTCTTCTCAGTCATCAATCACCCTGATTCCTGTCTCAACATACCTACTCTCCTCTTTGTACCGGCTATCTCTCCTCTTCATGCAGTGTTTTAACCCAAAATGTTAACAACTCCCTCCCAATCTTCACCCCCAACAGATGCAGCTCTACCCTAATGAGTTATTCAGCAACTTGTTTATCTCAATCCTCAGGCTTGCTACACAATCTGGCAACATAGCTACAGCTAACTGTAATTGAATAATATCTTTGAATTCTTCAGCTCTCAAAATGCATATAAAAATATTCCATTTTCCCCCAGAGGATTCCTTACAATAAGCTTAGCAACTTAACTCCTGCTTCCACAACATACTCTTTCAGAAAATGGTCCAGCATTGCTCTCCAGTAGTTAGCCCTGTGACCAGATGTACCCAGAGACAAAGCAATGGCCTCTCTTCATGCACTCTGGTATTCTACAGGGACCTAGCTACAATCACCCCCAGTCTGTAGTAAAATCAATGTAAGGGATGACTGCATCAGTGCATTCCCATTTGCCACTTCGGTTGCTGCGAAGTACTCTCATGTGCAGCTGAGTTGAGATCCAGAGGCAATAAAGAAACTGTCATGTACACTGTCAGGCCACTTTATTAGGTATACCCACTTGTTAATGCAAATATTTTGTCAGCCAATCATGCAGCAGCAACTCAATACATCAAAGCACGTAGGCATGCTCAAGAGGTTCAGTTGTTGTTCAGATCAAACATCAAAATGGGGAAGAAATGTGATCCAAGTGACTTTAACTGTAGAAAGATTATTATTTCTCACGCTGTCAGGGACTTTATTTGGAAGTGCACGGAGGACTGTATGTCTCGCAAAACGATCGGGGTATTCCCTAACCGGGAACTGCGGATGAGTTATGAGGTCAAGTCCCTTTTGAAGGCTAGAGCTGCGGCTTTTAGGTCCGGGTATACCAGTTGCTACATGGAATCCAGGTGTGAACTCCGGAAACCATTAAGGGCGCCAAGAGGCAATATCAAGCCAAGTTGGAAGCCCAGGCTAACCAGAAGGACGCCAGTAGACTATGGCAGGATCTAAATGAGATCAATGGGCACAAAGAAAAGGCTGGCAAAATATCAATAACTGTGGCACTTCTCTTCCTGACGAACTTAACGTATTCTATGCAAGATTCGAACAGAAGAGGAGAGCCCTACTCCCCCTAGATGAACCGGACCTGGTGGCATCGAGATTCATCATCACTGAGGAGGACATTAGAAGGGCCTTCCTGAAGATAAATCCAAGGAAGGTGACAGGCCCAGATGGCATGCCGGGATGGGTTCTCCAGGCCTTTGCAAGCGAGCTAGCTGGAGTGCCTGCTGACATCTTCAACTGCTCCTTGCTTCAGTCTAAGATCCCCTCGTGTTTTAAGAAGGCAACGATAATCCCAGTGCCGAAGAAGAGCAAGGTGGCATGCCTGAATGACTATCGACCTGTGGCTCTGACATCAATTGTTATGAAGTGCTTCGAGCGATTGGTTATGGCACACATCAACCACAGCCTACCGGTCAACCTCGACGCTTTGCAATTCGCCTACCAGAGCAACAGGTCAATGGCAGATGCCATCTCTCTGGCCCTACATTCCTCCTTAGAACACCTGGAGAATAAAGACACATACGTAAGGCTCCTTTGCATTGACAACAGCTCTGCCTTTAATACCATCATTCCAAATAAACTGATTCCTAAGCTCCAGAACCTGGGCCTTAGCACTCAGATCTGCAGCTGGATCTTCAACTTCCTCACAGACAGGACCCAGGCTGTAAAAATAGGGGACAAGCTCTCCTCTACAATCACTCTGAGCACCGGTGCCCCACAAGGCTGTGTACTCAGCCCTCTGCTGTACTCACTGTGATTGTGTAGCCAAGTTTCCATCAAACTCAATATATAAGTTTGGTGATGACACAACAATTGTAGGCCGTATCTCGGGTAATGATGAGTTTGAGTACAGAGAGGAAATTAAGAACCTGGTGGCATGGTGCGAAGACAATAACCTATCCCTCAACGTCAGCAAGATGAAGGAATTGGTGGTTGACTTCAGAAAGAGTAGCAGACAGCACGACCCAATTTACATCGGTGGTGCACAAGTGGAACAGGTCAAAGGCTTTAAGTTCCTCGGTGTCAATATCACAAATGACCTGACCAACTACGCAGAGTCCACTGCCAAGAAGGCCCACCAGTGCCTTTACTTCCTGAGAAAACTAAAGAAATTTGGCCTGTCCCCTAAAACCCTCACTAATTTTTATAGATGCACTGTAGAAAGCATTCTTCTGGGGTGTATCACAACCTGGTGTGGAAGTTGTCCTGTCCAAGACCAGAAGCTGCTGCAGAAGATCGTGAACACGGCGCAGCACATCACACAAACCAATCTTCCATCCTTGGACTCACTTTACACCGCACGCTGTCGGAGCAGTGCTGCCAGGATAATCAAGGACATGAACGACCCAGCCAACACACTTTGAGTCCCTCATCCATCCGGGAGAAGGCTCAGGAGCATGAAGACTCGTACGCCCAGATTTGGGAACAGCTTCTTTCCAACTGTGATAAGACTGCTGAACGGATCCTGACCCAGATCTGGGCCGTACCCTCCAAATATCTGGACCTGCATCTCGGTTTTTTTTGCACTACCTTACTTTCCATTCTCCTATTTTCTATTTATGATTTATAATTTAAATTTTTAATATTTACTATTAATTTGTAATCCAGGGAGCGGGAAGCACAGAATCAAATATCGCTGCGATGATTGTACGTTCTAGTATCAATTGTTTGGCGACAATCAAGTATTTAGATTCCTCCCCTGCAAATTCTGACGTTGTCAGTGACGAGTGTTAGAGTGAGTTTTTTGGGTAGATGATGTGTTTACACTTAAAATGACTTTGGCCACCAGACTGCTATTTGACAAAGCACTGTGGAATGAGCCCACTACAATGTGCTTCCTAAAAAGGTGTGAATACCAGATGCTGTAGTTTGAAGACAGTATTATCTATACTTTATAAATATTAATTGTCTTCTATGTCAGCACGTAAAATGCCAAATAAATGTATTGTGGATTTAACTTGCACTCCTAAAAGTTGTGGATACCAACCCAGACACACTGGCGTCAGAAGGAAAGGATGAAGTTAGGTGGTGTGATATTTTGTATGTAGCTTCAATAGGAAGCATTGTCTATAACTAAGTAGCGATTGCCTTTTGTGTTCAGCATATAAATATCGAGCCCGCATTGGGCTAGCACAGCGGTCCCCAACCACCGGGCCGTAAAGCTTGTGCTACCAGGCCACGAGGAAACGATATGAGTCAGCTACACCTTTCCTCATTCCCTGTCACACACTGTTGAACTTAAACATAGGGTTGCCAACTGTCCCGAATTTGCCAGGACATCCCGTACATTGAGCTAAATTGGTTTTCCCATATGGGACCACCCTTGTCCTGTATTTCCCCCGTTAAGGTAGAGTGTTTCTATGAAACCTTTTATGCCGAAATGGCGTAAAGCAAAGAAGCAATTATCATTAACTTAGAGAAAAATTCTTGAGCATTCCCAGACCCAAAAAATAACCTACCAAATAACACATAAAACCTAAAATAACACTAACATACAGTAAAAGCAGGAATATGATAAATATACAGCCTATATAAAGTAGAAATAATGTATGTACAGTGTAGTTGGGAAGATTAAGGAAAAACCGATTTGTGGGGAGAAAAAAAAGTCACGCATGGGCACACAGGTGTCCGCGCAAGGCTTCATGGTCATGGCAACCTTTCTCGGGGTAAACACTGCCCCATATTTGACTGCTATTTTTGTCCCTTATTTGGGAGTGAGAAAGTTGGCAACCCTAACTGTAAAAGACATGTTGAGGTGAGTTTAACCCTACTTGAACACCTCCCCCACCCCCCAGTCAGCCGGTCCGCAAGAATGATGTCAATATTGAACCAGTTCGCAGTGCAAAAATGGTTGGGGACCCCTGGGCTAGCTTACCATCATATTTCAACTCTTTAAGGCTTTTTAGTTGTCTTCTGTTGGTTTTTAAAGGCTTCTCAATCCTCTACCTTCCCAATAATATTTGCTATATACATGCCCTCTCTTTGACTCATCCTCTCTTTAGAATACTTCATCTTTGGAGTGCACCTTTCCTACACCTTCTAAATTGCCCTAGAAACTTCAGCCATTGTAGTTCCCTTTACTCCACTGTAATACTGATACATCCGACTTTAGCTTCTTTTTCTCAAACTGCAGAGTGAATTCTATCTTATGATCACTGTCTCCTTAAGGTCTCCTTTACCTTAAGCTTCCTCATCGAAACGGGGTCATTACCTAACAGAACTGCTATTCCCCCAGTGGGTTCAACCACAAGCTACCGTAAAAAGCCATCTTGTTGGCATTCTACAAACTCCCTCTTGGGATCCAGCAAATGGATTTTCCCAATCTACCCGCAAACTGAAATTCCCATGCTTATCATAACTTTTTTTAAATATGTATTTTTTTTTGCCGTGTGCCTGCGTGTCTGTCTGCATGTGCATGCGTGTGTCCGTGATGATGTCTTTTTCATGGCTTTTTATAAGGCACAGAGCGAGAGAGAGAGAGAGAGAGAGAGACAGACTGACTGTGTGGTGCGCCACTCCACACACAGACATTTTCGCAGTATTTTTCCCTTTATTTTATGAGGTCAAGTTGCAATCTCGACACTTAACACAGCACAGATGGAAAGTGTACTGGGGAACGGACCCGACTGGTTTCAAACCCCGGAACCTCCGCTCCCGAGTCCGGCGCCGATGTCATTGCGCCACCAGCCGGCCCAAACATGTATTTTCTATTTCCTGTCGTAACTTGTATCCCATGTCCTGGCTTCTCTTCAGAGGCCTGTATACAACTCCCATCAGGGTCTTTTTACCTTTACAGTTTCTTAACTGTAGCAAGGATTCTACATCTTCCAATCCTATGTCACCTTATAACCTACCCTACTAACTTTCCCCTCCTACATAGTCCTCCATTTCCTATCATCCATGTGCCTAAATACAGCTGAAATTACTTGTCAACCCAAGATCCCTCGGTACAAAGTTCCTAAGAGTCTGACATTTGCTGTATAATTTCCTGTTGCACTTGCATCCCGAAAATACATTTTTACTTGTGGGATTAATTTCCATCAACTTTCCTCTGCCAAAATGTTTAACTGATCTGTATCTTGACACTGATCCAAACTATTCACATAATCACTGTCATATATTACAATGTTAAATTTAGAGTTCATATCCATAATGTCACAAATGCAACATGGCCAGAATGGCCTTGTATCAGCTGCTTCTCCCCCCACCACCCCATCAAAGTTGAAGATATTAGCAAATAGAATCAATAAACTAGAAGAAAGCATTTTTGTGTTTGGTTTCTCAGAAGGCACAAGGTGCTACGTCAAAGAACACGGGGCTGGGGTGAATATATTTCAGCATGGAAAGGGGAGGGGCTAACAAACAGAAGAGTTGGGATAAATGGGTTGACTCCATATTAGTGCTCAGAGTAAGAGCCCTTTGGCACAACTCATCATGTTGTGTTACACACCAAGTTGTTCCATCTCCCTGCTTTTGGCTCATCTATCCACTGCACTTACCTAGATAGCTTCTAAATGTTGCTCATGTGCCCACTGCAAGCAACTATATCCAGCAACTGTTTCCAAATACCAACTATGCTTTGTATGAAGCTTCCTCGCTGTCCGTTTTAAATCTCACATGTCTGACGTTAAACCCATGTCAATGTTATGGTAACTCATAGGGCATTGCAGGGTCTTAATTATTTAGAATCTACACTGATGAAGAACCAAATTTGCTGATGACTCTAAGTGGGGGGGGGGTCGCAAAAGTTGGCAAATGAAGTATGAGGGAGATTATCCACTTTGGAAGAAATAATGAAAAACTATTTTAAGAGTGAAACTATGAATTACTGCACTACATTGACAAGAGACTTAAATTAGGATGGGATCGAGGGGGACAACATTAAGAGCTCAAGACTGGATTAGTCACGACCCTACTGAATGGCAGACTTGGCCACAGGAACTGACTAACATACTCCTACAACTACTACTAATGCTCTATTTCCTCCAAAGCAACCATAGGTTGCTATTCTGAAATGTCTGGGCTGAAAAATTATCGCTAAAATCATCACAAGGTTTCTTGCCACTACATCCCATCACTTTTCACTTCACAAATTTGCCTTTTAAGTATCGTCAAATTTTATTGCTCTACTATACAAGAACAGAAGTACATTCTCCACTATTCAATAAGATCATACCCAATCCTTCATCTCAGCGTCACTTTTCTGAAGTAACCCCACATGCCTCAAAATCCGAGTATCCAAATGCTTATTAGCAGCTACTAAGGTCATAAACACCAGTGTTGTCGCTACAGTCTCTTCTTTCTACTTGAAGGATGTTCCTCCTGGGCTAGCCAGAAGGACGACTCTCACCAAGACCACACGTTTCACCACACTCCTCTGCGTAGGACCATTGGCCTTGCTCCCCTGGCCGTTTTCCACCCCCCTCTCTGTCCCGGACGCTCTCCATCCATATAACCGCTGAGACACAACCACTCGTCCAGCCCCAAGCCACAACCACTCCCCACAAAACCTCTCTACCCGAGACACCATCCACCCCCCGGCCCACATCTCCCTCTACCCAGGATGCTATCCACTCCCTCTATCCCAAACCCCGTTCCCAGGACTCGAGCCACAACGCCCGCAACCCCCGTCCTTTTCCAGGGACACCACCCACTATCCCCTCACTAAAGATCCCTCACCGGGATACCAGCCACACCCACCCAAAACCTCATTCCCTAGGCATCACCCAACCTCTACCGGGGCACCCCCCCCCTTAACCACATCTTCCCGGGAGACCCCGCGATACCCACATTCTCCAACCTCCCCTACTCCCTCCCTATCCTCCATCTGCTCACCCCTCCCTGGGACAATCCAAACTTAACGCCCCTCTCTCGGTTCACCCCCCCCCCATTCCAGCCAAACCCCACTCCCCAAAGGACCTCCACCCCGAACAGGCCGCACGGCTCGCTCTGACAAGGTGCCTGACTCTTCCCCCAACGGTGACTCCACTACTGCCGACTCCGGAGTGGAACCGTGCCAGGTGCACTCACCGTGCCGAGGGGCCGGCTCCCGGCCTCCCTCACTCGGCCACAGGACAACGGGCGCCCGCCCACCGCCGCCGCCTGGAAACCCAGACACAAACAAACAAGATGGCGGCTAAATCCGCGCGGCCACCTCATCACGTTCAACGACCCGCGCGTGCTTCCTCATGACGCAAACACGTTTATCAATATGCAGTCAGACGGCCGCTGATTGGAGGAGGGCGAGAGGAAATCGCTTTACTATTATGCATATTCATAAATTGGCCCTATGGTACCGCCTCCACGCCGCAGTCGTTCATTCATTCCAGTCCAGAATGAGGATATTTATTCTCTGTTCCAAGTTTTTTTCTCTCCTTTGCTTCTTTCATACCTTCCTAGAGAAGGCTCCGCTTGTTATACTGGGAGTTCAGTGCATCTTCAGAGTATTCATTCCAGGGAATGCCTGCCGGTGAAAGGTTTGAGCTCGGGTGAAGTATTCAACAAGAATTGTTCATGGGATAAATGTTATACATTACTCGCGGGCAAACTATCTGCATACTCTGCAAATCAAACATTGCTAACGACGGAGATGGGTTTTTAAATCAGTACGTGGAGACTGCAGATGCTGTAATCTAGAGCAAAAACAAGCTGCTTTAGCCAATATGGAAGGAAACAGTTTTAATTTCGAAAATAAACTTTGTTCATAATTAAATACATGTACAAAAATACAGTGCAAAAACCTTTATATTCTTGGTGTCATTTGGCGTTATTCAGTCGTGTTACCACTTATTTTAAAAGTATAACACAATTTTGAGGATACTTGTACATTAGAGGCGCTCTGGTCGTCGGGGTCGACCATGGATGCTGTGTTAATAGCCGTCTACGCGTTACGCCAGGCAGGGCAGTACAGTACAACATGGAGAGCAAGCTGTTGCTCAGGTGGCAGACTCCCCCTCTCCTCACAACTGATAAATCCCAAGGAACGGCAGAGACCGATACAGTTTGGCACCAGCGATGTTGCCGGTCTGTTTTGAACTCAACCTCTGGATTTTACCCTTGGGTTTACTCCCTAATACCTTCCCCATGAGAGGGTATGGCCACAAGGCAGCGGAGGTTTGAGATCACAGTTTTCAACCACGGCTGACGAGCGATGCCAGTAACCTGCCCTTGCCCATTCTCCTGCCAGTAGAAACGGTTCTGCCGGTCCTAGTAGCAAAGCCACACGTGAAGGCCAGGAGCTGGGCTTGGTTGTCAGGGGCTATTTGAGACACACGTAGTGGGAGCTTGTTACCACCACTTGCCCTGGCTATGACAACCTTAACGAAACAGTATGTTCTGGTGAATTGGGCCATCAGTCAATGGGACAGTGACCTATTTGGCACAACTCTTAAAGATCAAAAACTAATTGAGAAAATAGTCAGGATTGCCTCCACAAACAAGAAAATCTGCAGATGCTGGAAATCCAAGCAACACACACACACAATGCTAGAGGAACTCAGCAGGCCAGGCAGCATCTATGAAAAAAAGAGTACAGTGGAGGCTTCAGGCCCAGACCTTTGTCAGGACTGGAGAAAAAAACATGAGGAGTCAGAGTAAGAAAGTGGAGGAGGGGAGGAAGACTCACAAGGTGATAGGTGAAACCCGTGGGGGGGGGGTGAAGTAAAGAGCTGGGAAATTGACTGGAGAAAGATATAAAGGGCTGGAGAAGGGGGAGTCTGATAGGAGAGGACAGAAGGCCTTGGAAGAAAGAAAAGGGGGAGGAGCATCAGAGGGAGAAGATAGGTAGGTAAGGAGGGAAAGTGAGAGAGGGTGAAGGGGAGGGGGGGCATTACTGGAGGTTTGAGAAATCGATGCTCATGCAGACATCCCACCTGTCCCGGAAGTTCCGGGAGTCTCCCGCATATTGATAGTGGCTCCCTGATGCCCGGAAATTATATACAGTATCCTGGAAATCGATTTTTTTGAGAGGGAGAGGGAGAGCGAGAGTGAGCATCCTGATTGGTCTCTCTTTGTGCTAAGTAGACCTATCAGTTTTCTCTGTGGGCAGGCTTTACAGTCGACCTCAAAAATAATGACAGTGTTGCTCGCTACACTGTTTGTAACAGTGACTTTTCCGTTGCCCATGGTGGGTTAAAATGTAAACAACATGTTGAGGTGAGTTTAACGGTGTTATTCATTCATCACTGTAGCTAACGTTACTTAAACGTATGTATGATATTGTGGCCATCACTGAGACCTGGCTAAAGGATGCATGTCTGTGGGAGCTGAACATCCAAGGATACACGGTGTATCGGAAGGATAGGAAGGTAGGCAGAGGGGGAGGCGTGGCTCTATTGGTAAGAAGTGATATTAAATCATTAGAAAGAGGTGATATAGGATCGGAAGGTACAGAATCTTTATGGGTTGAGCTAAGAAATAGCAGGGGTAAAAGGACCCTGATGGCAGTTATTTATAGGCCTCCAAACAGCTGCAGGGATGTGGACTACAAATTACAACTGGAAATAGAAAAGGCTTGTCAGAAGGGCAGTGTTATGATAATTGTGGGGGATTTTAACATGCGAGTGGATTGGGAAAATCAGATCGGCACTGGATCTCAAGAGAGAGAATTTGTAGAATGTCTGCAAGATGGCTTTTTAGAACAGCTTGTTGTTCAGCCCACTAGGAGATCGGCTGTACTGGACTGGGTATTGTGTAATGAACCGGAGGTGATTAGAGAGATTGAGGTGAAGGAACCCTTAGAAGGCAGTGATCATAACATGATTGAGTTCACTGTGAGATAAGAAAAAGAGAAGCTGAAATCTGTGGTGCTGTTCTTTTACTTTACATTTGACCTCACCCTGGCAGTAGAGAGGGACAATTATAGACAGGGTGGTGCAAGAATGGGAAGGGGAGATGGAATGCAACTGGAAGCCCAAGATGACTGTTGTGAGCCTGTCACTCAGTCTACACTTTGTCTCGCCAATGTAGAGGAGGCCACACAGAGTCATAGAAAAGTACAGAATGGATACAGGCCCTTCAGCCCATCGAGTCCAGACCAAAACCAATTAAACTGCTTACTCCCATTGACCTGCACTGGGACCTTAGCCCTCTTCACCCCTCCCATCCATGTACCTATCAAACTTCACATAGTGAGCACTGAATTCAATGTTGAAGGAGGAGAACATGAACCTTTGCCTCTCTGCAAGGCCTGCTTAATTCCCTGAATGGTGGTGAGGGAGGAATAGGAGGCCTAGTTTTACACCTCCTACAGTTTCAAGGAAAAGTTCCAGTGTTCAGGGATTAATGAACCAGGGAGTCAGACAGAGTGGTCCCTGTGGAAAGCAGAAAGGGAGGGGGAGCGTGGGGGAGGGTTGAGTGGTGATTGAATCACGTTTCAGTTGGCGTAAGTGGCAAAGGATAATTTCCTGGATGTGGATTCCAGTGGAGTGAACTCTATCTCTGTTCTGTCTGGGGGAAGTGAGGACAAAGGCAGGAGTTAGAGAAGTGGAGAAAATACAGTGAGGGCTCGATCAACTACAATTCAGGAATGTACTTGGGGACTGAGTGTTTTAGATCTAAAACTGTATGGAGTAAGAGTAATTTTGGTATGGAGTAATTTTGTTGTAAAGAGGGCCCCTAGATAGAGTGACTACAATATGATAGACTTTGCACAAGTTTGAAAGTAATGCTGACATATCTGAAATGAGGGCATTATTGATTAACAAAAGAGATTAGATTAGATTAGCTTTATTTGTCACATGTACAAAGCATACAGTAAAACACAAGGAAATCTGCAGATGCTGGAATTTCAAGCAACACACATAAAAGTTGCTGGTGAACGCAGCAGGCCAGGCAGCATCTCTAGGAAGAGGTACAGTCGACGTTTCGGGCCGAGACCCTTCGTCAGGACTAACTGAAAGAAGAGCTAGTAAGAGATTTGAGAGGGGGACGGGGAGATCCGAAATGATAATAGAAGACAGGAGGGGGAGGGATGGAGCCAAGAGCTGGACAGTTGATTGGCAAAAGGGATATGAGAGGATATTGATTTCTCAAACTTCCGCTAATGCCCCACCTCCCCCTCGTACCCCCATCCGTTATTTATTTATATACACACATTCTTTTTCTCCCTCTGTCCCTCTCACTATACCCCTTGCCCATCCTCTGGGCTTTTTCTCCCCCTCCCCCTTTTCTTTCTCCCTAGGCCTCCTGTCCCATGATCCTCTCATATCCCTTTTGCCAATCACCTGTCCAGCTCTTGGCTCCATCCCTCCCCCTCCTGTCTTCTCCTATCATTTCGGATCTCCCCCTCCCCCTCCCATTTTCAAATCTCTTACTAGCTCTTCTTTCAGTTAGTCCTGACGAAGGATCCCGGCCCGAAACGTCGACTGTACCTCTTCCTGGAGATGCTGCCTGGCCTGCTGCATTCACCAGCAACTTTAATGTGTGATACAGTAAAACACATTGTTTGCATCATTGTTTGTGATGTGTTGGGGCAGCCCACAAGTGTTGCTACGCTTCCAGTGCAAACATAGCAAGTCCAAGTGTACTGTATCTAAACTATGAGAGATACAGATCTGGTAGACAGTCAGAGTCCTTTTCCCCAGGTGGAAATATCATATACCAGAAGATAGCAATTTTAGGTGGAGGTGGAAAGTTTAAAGGAGATGAGTGGGGTAACTTTTTGACATGGAGAGTGGTTGTCAAAGCGGATAAGGGATAGCAAGATCTAAGAAGTGTGGAGACAAGTATCTGAACAGACAAGAAATGGCCATGTGCAGTTTAAATTGACAGCCAGATATCATGGGCCAAACAGCCTGTTCTGTACTCTGTATGTTCTCCTAAGCATCATTGTGATGCTCCTTCCTAAATTATATGCTAAACCCTCTATGTCCAGGACCCCTGAGCTGCCCGTCCCCAACTTGTTTCAAGCACTTTCCTGTGATAGAAATGTTAATACATTCTGATGTGCTGGCCCTTGCTCTATCGGTCTTGCCTTTCGGTTTCCAGATGACGATGATCTCTAATGAGTGATGTCTCTTCCTTGAGTCACTGTCTTTTGATGATGTGTTGGATGGCAGAGAGGGTTGTACTTATGATGGAGTTGGCTAAGTCTGCAACATTGTTCCCTCTAAGCTGTGCAGGTGCATTAGCGTGCAGTAAATGAAACATTCCGGTACACACATCCTTTGTTGCCACTCAGATGGAATTTACTTTTATATACAGTAATGTCAATATAATTATGAAATCTATTTAAATATAATTGTGAAACACCCTGTAATTAATTATGTGTTAATTAATATAATCTGTAAATTTTCTAAATAATAAATGAACTTTATTTTGGTAAAGTACTTTTACTTTGAAACATTCTAGAGCTTCAATCTATTTACAGTGTTAGTGCTTCAAGTTACAACATTGTTACAAATCATAACAATAAACACAGAATAGAAGTTGGTAGCTTATCGTTAATAAACCACCAGCCTGCTGAATGCCAATACTATCTAGTCAAAATATTTTACTTTTGCCATTATGCCCCTCAGTTGCTTTTACTGTGTGATATTGTTTACTTGTGTTGTTAGTTAGTTATGGTTTGTGTTTGTTTGATGTGAAAAATTTGTGACTTCTTGGCATCGTTGGAACATTTCAAGCTTCTAATGCTGACTGCAAATGTGGATTCAGTCTTATGAATCCAATCAAAATAAATCCAGAAACAGACCAGAAGTGGAATATTTGAATGATCTAATGAGGATTAAGATGCAGCTTTCATCTGGATATGAAATTAATCTGGACAGTGTTTATAGACAGTGGATTTGTAATAAAGACATGAGAAAAAGATTATGAAACTTGAAAGATTTTCTTTATTTTACTATATTTCATTATGCCCTTCAATTAATAAACAAAATCAAAAGTATGTGGTTTTTCAATTTTCATTCTAAATATTCATGGTTTGCATATTTTAAAAAAACATTTAAAGTGCCGTACAGTTTTCAGGCTGTGTAATTATCTCCTGCTCAGTGCAATGGTTGGTTTGTGCAGCTGTAAAAGAAAATCAGAATGTTGGTCTTCAATCCTCTGCAACCTCTTGCAAATCTGTACGTTAGAGGCTCCAAATAGTCTGAATGGACTCCACAGTACATCTGTAGGAATTTACTGGTCTTTGGTGACATACCAAATCTCCTCCAACTCCTAATGAAGTACAGCCACTGGTGTGTTTCTTTTGATCACATCTATTTGTTTGGCTCAGGGTAGATCCTCTGTGATGTTGATCTTCAGAACTTGAAACTGCTCACTCATTCCACTGCTGAACCTTCAGTGAGAACTGATGTGTTCTCCAATTTCCCCTTCCTGACGTCCACAATCAGTTCCTTGGTCTCCTGACGTTGAGTGTAAGGTTGGTGTCGCAGCACCACTCAACCAGCTGATCTCTCTGGCTCCTATATGCCTCTTTGTCACCTTTGAGATTTTGACAATGGTGGTGGTATCAGCAAATTTGTAGATGGCATTTGAGCTGAGCCAAGCCACACGCTCATAAGTGATGAGAAAGTAGAGAAGTGGGCTAAACACACATCATCAAGGTGCACCTGTGTTAACCATCAGCAAGGAGGATGTTATTACATTCTGCACTGACTGAGGTCTCCTGATGTGGAAGCTGATGGAGGTTCAGACGTCCAGGTTTTGGAGCTTGTTGATTAGAAATGAGGGTATGATTGTAGACTGATCAGGTCTGGTCTGATGAGAATGACATAAATACCTCCTCCATTATTGAGCTCCAATATGCAAACGACAGTTATATTTGCATGTACTCTGTGGTAAGGAAGGCAAATACAATGTTAGCGTTCACTTCGAAAGAACAAGAATGTAAAATCAAGGATGTACCTGATCTGGTACTGGGAAATGAACCTAGTCAGGTGTCATATCTCTCAGTGGGAGAGCATTTTGGAGGTAGTGATCACAACTCTATCTCCTTTACCATAGCGCTGGAGAGGGATAGGAGCAGACAATTTGGGTTGGGGTGAATATGATACTATTAGGCAGGAACTTGGGAACATAAATTGGGAGCAGATGTTCTCAGGGAAATGCACGAGAGAAATGTGGCAAGTGTTCAGGGAACATTTGCATGGTGTTCTGTATAGGTATGTTTCATTGAGGCAGGGAAAGGATGGTGGGGGAAAAGAACCATGGAGTACAAAGGATGTAGAAAATCTAGTTAAGAAGAAAAGAAAAGCTTATGAAAGGTTCAAGAAACTGGGTACTGTTAGAGGTCTAGAAAATTACAAGGATGCCAGGAAGGAGCTCAAGAATGAAATCAGGAGAGCTAGAAGGGGCTATGAGACGGCCTTGGTTAGCAGGATTAAGGAAAGCTCCAAGGTATCTTACAAATATGTGAAGAACAAAAGGATGAGCTGTGTGAGAATAGGACCAAGAGTGGAAACGTGTGCATGGACCTGGAGGAGGTAGCAGAGGTACTTAATGAGTCCTTTGCTTCAGTATTCGCCAGTGAAAGGGACCCTGGCAATTGTGGGGATGACTTACAATTGACTGAAACTCTTGAGTGTATAGAAATCAAGAAAGAGAATGTGCTGGAGCTTTTGAAAGGTACTAAGTTAGATAAGTCACCAGGACCGGATGAGATATATCCCAGGCTACTGTGGGAAGCAAGGGAGGAGATTGCTGAGCCTCTGTTGATGATCTTTGCATCATCAATAGGGATGGGAGAAGTACCAAAGGATTGGAAGGTTGCAAACATTGTTTCCTTGTTCAAGAAAGAGAGTAGAGTTAACCCAGGGAATTATAGACAAGTGATTCTCACCTCAGTGGTTGACAAGTTGTTGGAGAAGATTCTGAGAGGCAAGATTCATGAGCATTTGGAGAGACATAATCTGATTATGAATAGTCAGCATGGCTTTGTCAAGGGTAGGTCATCCCTTACAAACCTGATTTAATTCTTTGAGGAAGAATTAAACACATTGATGAAGGTAGACCAGTGGATGTAGTGTATATGGGTGTCAGAAAGGCATTTGATAAGGTTCCCCTTGCGAAACTTATTCAGAAAGTAATGAGGCATGGGATCCAAGGAGACCTTGCCTTGTGGATCCAGAATTGGCTTACCTACAGAAGGGAAAGGATGGTTGTAGGTGGTTCGTAATCTACATGGAGGACAGTGACCAGTGGTGTTCCATAGGGATCTGTTCTGGGACCCCTCCACTTTGTGATTCTTATAAAAGACCTGGATGAAACATTGAAACATAGAAAATAGGTGCAGGAGTAGGCCATTCGGCCCTTCGAGCCTGCACCACCATTCAGTATGAATATGGCTGATCATCCAACTCAGAACCCTGTACCTGCCTTCTCTCCATACCCCCTGATCCCTTTAACCACAAGGGCCATATCTAACTCCCTCTTAAATATAGCCAATGAACTGGCCTCAACTGTTTCCTGTGGCAGAGAATTCCACAGATTCACCACTCCCTGTGTGAAGAAGTTTTTCCTCATCTTGGTCCTAAAAGTCTTCGCCTTTATCCTCAATCTGTGACCCCTCGTTCTGGACTTCCCCAACATCGGGAACAATCTTCCTGCATCTAGCCTGTCCAATCCCTTTAGAATTTTATATGTTTCAATAAGATCCCCCCTCAATCTTCTAAATTCCAGAGAGTATAAGCCTAGTCGATCCAATCTTTCATCATATGAAAGTCCTGCCATCCCAGGAACAATCTGGTAAACCTTCTTTGTACTCCCTCTATGGCAAGAATGTCTTTCCTCAGATTAGGGGGCCAAAATTGCACACAATACTTCAGGTGTGGTCTCACCAAGGCCTTGTACAACTGCAGTACTACCTCCCTGCTCCTGTACTCGAATCCTCTTGCTATGAATGCCAGCATACCATTCACCTTTTTCACTGCCTGCTGTACCTGCATGCCCACTTTCAATGACTGGTGTACAATGACACCCAGGTCTTGTTGCACCTCCCCTTTTCCTATTTGGCCACCATTCAGATAATGATCTGTTTTCCTGTTCTTGCCACCAAAGTGGATAACCTCACATTTATCCACATTAAATTACATCTGCCATGAACTTGCCCACTCACCTAACTTATCCAAGTCACCCTGCATCCTCTTAGCATCCTCCTCACAGCTAACACTGCTGCCCAGCTTTGTGTCATCCGCAAACTTGGAGATGCTGCATTTAATTCTCTCGTCTAAATCATTAATATATACTGTAAACAACTGGGGTCCCAGCACTAAGCCTTGCGGTACCCCACTAGTCACCGCCTGCCATTCTGAAAAGGTCCCGTTTATTCCCACTCTTTGTTTCCTGTCTGCCAACCAATTCTCTATCCAAGTCAATACCATACCCCCAATACTGTGTGCTTTAAGTTTGCACACTAATCTCCTGTGTGGGACCTTGTCAAAAGCCTTTTGAAAATCCAAATATTCCACATCCACTGGTTCTCCCCTATCCACTCTACTAGTTACATCCTCAAAAAATTATATGAGATTCGTTAGACATGATTTTCCTTTCACAAATCCATGCTGACTTTGTCTGATGATTTCACCGCTTTCCAAATGTGCTGTTATCACATCTTCGATAACTGACTCCAGCATTTTCCCCACCACTGATGTCAGGCTAACCGGTGTATACTTCCCCAGTCTCCCTCTCACTCCTTTTTTAAAAAGCGGCGTTACATTAGCCACCCTCCAATCCTCAGGAACTAATCCAGAATCTAAAGAGTTTTGAAAAATTATCACTAATGTATCCACTGTTTCTTGGGCTACTTCCTTCAGCACTCTGGGATGCAGACCATCTGGCCCTGGGGATTTATCTGCCTTTAATCCCTTCAATTTACCTACCACCACTTCCCTATTAAAATGTATTTCCCTCAGTTCCTCCATCTCACTAGACCCTCGGTCCCCTACTATTTCCCAAAGATTAGTTATGTCCTCCTTAGTGAAGACAGAACCAAAGTAGTTATTCAATTGGTCTGCCATGTCCTTGTTCCCCATGATCAATTCATCTGTTCCTGACTGTAAGGGACCTTCATTTGTCTTAACCAATCTTTTTCTTTTCACATATCTATAAAAGCTTTTACAGTCAGTTTCTATGTTCCCTGCCAGTTTTCTCTCATAATCTTTTTTCCCTTTCCTAATTAAGCCCTTTGTCCTCCTCTGCTGAACTCTGAATTTCTCCCAGTCCTCAGGTGTGCTGCTTTTTCTGGCTCATTTCTTTGTTTCTTCTTTGGAATTTATACTATCCCTAATTTCCCTTGTCAGCCACTGGTTTATTCTTTTGCCAAAGTGGGATGAACAATTGTTGTAGCTCATCCATGCAATCTTTAAATGCTTGCCATTGCATATCCACCGTCAACCCTTTAAGTATCATTTGCCAGTCTATCTTAGCTAATTCACGTCTCATACCTTCAAAGTTACCCTTCTTTAAGTTCAGAACCTTTGTTTCTGAATTAACTATGTCACTCTCCATCTTAATGAAGAACTCCACCATATTATGGTCACTCTTACCCAAGGGGCCTCGCACGACAAGATTGTTAACTAACCCTTCCTCATTGCTCAATACCCAGTCTAGAATGGCCTGCTCTCTAGTTGATTTCTCGACATGTTGGTTCAGAAAACCATCCCGCATACATTCCAAGAAATCCTCTTCCTCAGCACCCTTACCAATTTGGTTCACCCAATCTATATGTAGATTGAAGTCACCCATTATAACTGCTGTTCCTTTATTGCACACATTTCTAATTTCTTGTTTAATGCCATCCCCAACCTCACTACTACTGTTAGGTGGCCTGTACACAACTCCCACCAGCGTTTTCTGCCCCTTAAGTGTTATGCAGCTCTACCCATATTGATTCCACATCCTCACGGCTAATGACCTTCCTTTCTATTGCGTTAATCTCCTCTCTAACCAGCAATGCCACCCCACCTCCTTTTCTTTCATGTCTATCCCTCCTGAATATTGAATATCCCTGAATGTTGAGCTCCCATCCTTGGTCACCCTGGAGCCATGTCTCTGTGATCCCAACTATATCATATTCATTAATAACTATCTGCACATTCAATTCATCCACCTTGTTTACGAATGCTCCTTGCATTGACACACAAAGCCTTCAGGCTCGCTTTTACAACACTCTTAGCCCTTAAACAATTATGTTGAAAAGTGGCCCTTTTTGATTTTTGCCCTGGATTTGCCGGCCTGCCACTTTTACTTTTCACCTTACTACTTTTTGCTTGTACTCTCATTTTACACCCCTTTGTCTCTCTGCACTTGTTCCCATCCCCCTGCCACATTAGTTTAAATCCTCCTGAACAACAGTAGCAAACGCTCCCCCTAGGACATTGGTTCCCCAGGACATTGAAGAAGTAGAAAGGTGGGTCAGTAAGTTTGCTGATGACACAAAGGTTGGGGGTGTTGTCGATAGTCTGGAGGGTTGTCAGAGCGTACAGCACGACATCGATAGGATGCAGAACTGGGCTGAGAAGTGAGAGATGGACTTCAACCCAGATAAGTGTGAAGTGGTTCATTTTGGTAGATCAAATTTGAACGCAGAATATAATATTA
The DNA here is from genome assembly GCF_030028105.1 of Mobula birostris. Classification (NCBI taxonomy): domain Eukaryota; kingdom Metazoa; phylum Chordata; class Chondrichthyes; order Myliobatiformes; family Myliobatidae; genus Mobula; species Mobula birostris. The sequence goes on from NC_092385.1 coordinate 61,969,807, forward strand.
ATGGTAAGACTCTTGGTAGTGTAGAGGATCAGTGAGATCTTGGGGTTCGTGTCCAAAAGCTGCTGCGCAGGTTGACAGTGTTGTTAAGAAGGCATATGGTGTGTTGGCATTCATCAACCGTGGGATTGAGTTCAAGAGCTGTGAGGTAATGTTACGGCTATACAAGACCTTAGTCAGACCCCACTTGGAGTGCTGTGTTCAGTTCTGGTCACCTCACTACAGGAAGGATGTGGATACTATAGAGAGAGTGTAGCAGAGATTTACAAGGATGTTGCCTGGATTGGGGAGCATGCCTTATGAGAATAGGTTGAGTGAACTTGGCCTTTTCTCCTTGGAGTGACAGAGGATGAGAGGTGACCTGATAGAGGTGTATAAGATGATGAGAGGCATTGATTGTGTGGATACCCAGAGGCTTTTTCCCAGGGCTGAAATGATTAACACAAGGGGGCATAGTTTTAAGGTGCTTGGAAGTAGGTACAGAGGGGTTGGGGCAAGTTTTCCATACAGAGTGGAGGGTGTGTGGAATGCACTGCCGGTGATGGTGGTGGAGGTGGGTACAATAGGGTCTTTTAAGTACATGGAGCTTAGCAAAATAGAGGGCTATGCGGTAGGGTAATTCTAGGCAGTTTCTAGAGTAGGTTACATGGTTGGCATAACATTGTGGGGCAAAGAGCCTGGAGTGTGCTGTAGATTTCTATGTTTTTATGATGTAACTCTGAGCCTTGGAGTCCTGTGAGCAGTTTTGGCCCCTTATCCAAGAAAAGATGAGCCAGCAGTGGAGAAGGTCCAGAGGAGGTTCACAAGAATGATCCCGCGACCAAAAGGGTTAACATATGAGGCCCATCTGAGGGCCCTGGGCTTGTGCTTTGGGAGTTTAGAAGAATGAGGGGAAAATCTCATCTACTACTACATCGACTCGGGCCTAGGGGGCAGGCGTCGGGCAATCTCATAGAAACTTAATAAATATTGAAAGCCCTAGATAGGGTGGACATGGAAAGGATGTTTCCTACAGTGGAGGAGTATAGGATCAGAGGTCACAGCCTCAGAACAAGGAGTTACCTTTAGAAGAGAAAAGGATTTGCTTTAACCAGAGAGCAGATGCCATCTCCTCAGCTTCACACTCACCTCTGGAACATCTGGACAGTAAAGACAAAGATATCTATGTCAGAGCGTAGTTTATATTTCCACCTTCAATACCATAATTCCAAATAGACTCATTACCAAAATCCAGACCCTGAAAGTCAACAGCTCCCTCTGTAATCGGATCCCTGACTCTCTGACCAACAGACCACAATCAGTTAGCATAGGCAGCATCACCTCTGCCACAAATATTTTAAACGCTGGTGGTCCACAAGGTTGTGTCGTCAGCCCCACTGCTCTACTCTGTTGTTGGCCAGACGGAACTGCAGTCAGTGGATTCGGATAATCAAGGACAGTGGAGTAGACAAACGAATTGCCTTTATTCTTGCCATGAGGTCGAAGGAGATGGAGATGGGCATTTTGTGGAATTTTGTCCTTGCAGTCCCCCCCCCCACCCCATTTTTTGAACTTTCTTGCTCTGGGATAATCTAATCAGAGCAATTGAATGTGGATACAGGGAACTTCAGCTAATGACCTGCTAAACCTGAGACCATTCTCAGGTGAGTAGCTGTTTATTATTAAAGTGATAGACCTACCAGAGAAGCAATCTGCAATTTCATTAGACTCAGACTCCAGGTCACATAGTTTAAGGGGTTTGAACCAGTCAGAGTTGAAAGGAAGAAAGGTATGAGGACTGGGGGGAGGGGGGAGGGGGGGTTCAGAAATCATAGAACAATGCTGGTTGTAGCCCTGGACCAGAACCAGTAAGAAGGTGACCTTGAGCCAATGTGATGGAGATCTAGCAGTTCAACTGATGAGGAACAGCATAAGAGTCAGGAGCTCCAAATACATAGCAGTGATGACTCCTCAGCAACCAGAGAACAACCATTGTGGATGGGAAAAATCCACGGACACGTGGAGATCAGGATCATGAAGAATGCTTGGCCAGCATAGACTCCTTTCCCAGGAAATACCTTTTCTCTTCTTTGACTGTTCATGGAGGGTCAGGGACTCCAGTGGGGTGCACACAGGTAGTTAGTTTGTGAATCCACGTGCCTTTTAGTTGGGACAATTACTTGTCAGTAAATACAGATTCTCTCTGTGCCTCTCTGATCATTGTTACTAAGGGCTATGTCCTTATAACACTGTGTACACTCATGATTGCATGGCCAGATTCTGCTCCATCTTCATCCACAGATGACACCACTGTAGAGGACCATATCTCAAATAACAATGAGTCAGAGTACAGGAAGGAGACAGGGGACTTCGTGATGGATGTCATGACAATGATAATTCCCTCAATTTAAGCAAAACAGAAGAGCGGGTTATTGACTTCAGTAAGGGGGGGGGCAGGGGGAGTGCACCTGCTCCTGTCTACATCTGAGCTGTTGAGGTTAGGGTTGAGTTTCAAGTTCCTAGAAGTGAAAATTACCAGTAGCCTTTCCTGGTCTATCCAGGCAGATGCCATGGATGAGAAAGCTCACCCATGCCTCTACTTCCTCAGGAGGCTAATGAAATTTGCCATGTCTCCATCAACCTTTATCATTCTTATCAGTGCACCACAGAAAACATCCTATCTGGATGCATAACACCTTGGTGTAGCAACTGCTCTGCATGTGACCACTAGAAATTGCAGAGAGCTGTAGATACAGCTCAGCACATCACAGGAACCAACCTCCCCTCCATGGACTCTTTCTAAACTTCTTGTTTAGAAACCTCAGGAAAGCAGCCAGCGTAATCAAATACCCCACCTACCCCAGACATTTTCCCATTCTTTCTTTGGGTAGAAGATACAGAATCCTGAGAGCACCATGCTCGAGCACAGCTTCTACACTGAGATAGCACGACTCAGTAATTCCCTAGGATGAAGAGATGAACCCTTGACCTCACAATCTATCTTGTTACGATCTTGCACTTATTGTTTACCTACATTGCTCTTTCTCCTAAGCTGTTACATTTTTTATGTATTCACATCGTTTTACCTTCGAGTATCTCAGTGCACTATGTAATGATTTCATCTGCATGAAGATTATGGAAGACAATCTTCTCACTGTACCTTGGTATACAGTTAGTGGCCATGTTATAAGACCATAAGATGTAGGAGCAGAATTAAGCCATTTCGCTCATCAAGTCTGCTCCACCATTTCATCATGGCTGATCCAATTTTCCTCTCATCCTCAATCTCCTTTCTTCTCCCTGTATCTCTTCATGCCCTGACCAATCAAGAATCTATCAATTTCTGCCTTAACTATACATAAAAACTTTGCCTCCACAGCTGCCTGTGGCAATGTATTCCACAGATTCACCACTTTCTGGCTTAAAGGATGCCCTTCTATTCTGAGGCTGTGTCTCCTGGTCTTAGACTCTCCGACCATAGGAAACATCCTCTCCACATCCACTCTATCAAGGCCTTTCACCATTTGATAGATTTCAATGAGGTCATCCCTCATTCTTCTAAATTCTAGTGAATACAAGCCCAAAGCCATTTAAAAGAATGGTCTTCACACGACAAGCCATTCAATTCTGGAATCATTTTCGTGAACCTCCTTTGAACCTTCTCCAGTTTCAGCACAACCTTTCTAAGATATGAGGCCCAATACTGTTCACAATACTCCAAGTGAGGCCTCACCAGTGCTTTATAAAGTCTCAACATTACATTCTTGCTTTTATATTCTAGTCCTCTTGCAATGAATGCTAACATCACATTTGGCTTCCTCACCACAGACTCAATTTGCAAATTAATTTTTAAAGAATCCTGTACAAGGACTCCCAAATCCTTTTGTGCCTCAGTTTTTTAAAATATTTTCTCATTATTTAGAAAATAGTCAACCATTTAATTTCTTGTACCAAACTGCTTGACCATACACTTCCCGACACTGTATTCTATCTGCTGTTTCTTTGCCCATTCTCCTAATCTGTACCAGTTCTTCTGTAGCCTCTCTACTTCCTCAAAACTACCTGCCCTCCACCTATCTTCATATCATCTACAAACTTTTCAACAAAGCCATCAATGATCATCCAGATCATTGACATATAATCAGTCCCAACAAAGACCTCTGTGGAACACCACTAGTCACCAGCAGCCAATCAGAAAAGCTATTTTTATTCCTACTCTTTTCCTCCTGCCAATCAGACACTGCTTTATCCATGCGGGAATCTTTCATGTAATACCATGGGCTCGTAGCTTGTTAAACAACTTCATGTGTGGCACCTAGTCAAAGACCTTCTGAAAATCTAAGTACACAACATCAACCAATTCTCTTTTGTTTATCGTGCTTGTTATTTCTTCAAAGGATTCCAATAGATTTGTCAGCAAGGTTTTCCCATGTTGACTGTGGCTTATTTTATTATGTGCCTCCAAGTAACCTGAGACCTCATCCTTAATAATCGACTCCAACATTTTCCCAACCACTGAGGTCAGAATAACTGGCCTATAGTCTCCTTTCTTCAGCCTCTACCTTCTTGAAGGGTGGAGTGACATTTGCTATTTTCCAGTCTTCCAGAACCATTCCAGAATCTAGTGATTCTTTGAGGATCCTTACTGATGCTTCCACAATCTCTTTAGCCATCTCTTTCAGAACTCTGGGGTGTACACCATCTGGTCCAGGTGACTTATCTACCTTCAGACCTTTCAGTTTCCCAAGAACCTTCTCTCTAGCTATGGTAATATGACCCCTGACACCTGGAATTTCCACCATACTGCTAGTGTCTTTCACAGTGAAGAATGATGCTAAAGACTTAATCAGTTTGTCAGCCATTTTGTTGTCCCCCTCTCCAGCATTGTTTTCCAGTGGTCCGATATCCACTCTCACCTCTCTTTTACACTTTATGTATCTTAAGAAACTTCTGGTGTGCTCTTTAATATTATTGGCTAGCTTAGTTTTGTATTCCATTGTTACGTACCCCGTAACTGGGTTGCCAAACCAGCAGAAATGGACCACTTAGTTGGAGTCTGGATTACTGGAACTAAGAAAGTTTTTATTAAAGAAATAAGTAACACAGTATTCTAATATAAGGATATAAATGCAACAGGTTAGCAATGATAAAACACGCATGTACACAGAACTAGGATAATAGGAATCAATCAAGCTCTATCGCAGTCTAGGCGTAAATGATCAGTCTCAAGTGACGCAGAGTTCAGTTCAGCTGAATACAGTTCGCAGTAATCGCTGTTGTGCCATTGGAGAGAGAGAGAGAGAAAGAGCGAATGATGATATTCAAATCGGATTCAAGCAGACCTAAGATATTCCTCGCAGTTAGCTTTCAGGCGAGCCCTTTGTAATGTCTTCTGATGTCACCGACTGTGACCCCTCTGTTCCGGATACAATCGTTCTTCTGCGGTTAAACCCGGTACCCAGGCAAGGGCGGACACACACACCAGGTTCCCGCCGATCGTACCTTCTCACCCTGTGCATCTATGGTCGGTCCCACGACCAGACCTCCAAAAACTCCCACCAACTTGTGGGGGGGCACACCGCACTTCCAGGGTCTCGTTGCCTTGTGATCTCGTGGTGTGTGCCTTGCCTTAGCCAACCTGTTCCTTTTATCCCCCTGCTGGGGTATCGCCTATCCATCAAACTTCAAACAGTTCAGGTTCAAAGCAACCGGTCTGACAATACTCGGAACTGTGTCTCTTTTCGTTAATCTCTCTCCTCTTTCTCTTATTAGCATTTTGAATGTTTCCCCATTGTCTCTCTTATCTCTCTTATCAGCATCAATCTTCTGATAACTTGGTCTTTTGTCACACCCCTATCCTTCAAAGGATTTTTACCAGGGTAAAAATTATAGGCATGAATACATTATTAGATACACACAAATATACATGTTCATCAGCTATTTGGCTAATACAGAGAACTTTAAATTGTCAACACCTTGACAGATCAACAATCACATTTTCTGTTCCTTTTATATGTGTTATTTTAATAATCCTCTACGACCAGGCTCCAATTTAGCAAACTTCATAGTGGCCAAAAACACTATTGAGTTGTGATCAGTGTAACTTCTCAGTGGTTTTCGTCCCGGACACAGATAACAAGGGTCATCCCACACCAACTTAGCATTCTTTGGCAAGGGCTTAGTAAGAGGGTGGGTAATATCCGCAAAGTTGTTTTTTTTTTGCAAAACTTCCGATAGTACCCCACCATCTCCAAGAACCTTCTCAGGGGTCTCTTGTCTGTCGGGGTGGGGACTTCAGAGATAGCCCCCACCTTAGCTTGCATCAGAGCCAGCTGCCCCTGTCCTACCACAAATCCCAGATAAGTGACCTTTGCGTGGCCGAATTCACTTTTTGCGAGGTTCACTGTCAGGCTGGCTTCAAACAGCCGTTTAAACAGTGCCACACTGTGCTCCTCTCACGTGTCACTCCAGGCCACTACATCGCCAATATACGCTACTGCGTTCTTTAGCCCTTTTGTCACTGAATTAATCATCTTATAGGGGTGTTGCTCACTAGGCTGACCTGATGTGACAACAACACTATGTCCTGGCTCTTGGCATCGCCTTGGGACATCCGGACATACGTGTGCGTGCCATTTAATTAGCTCTCTTAGCGGGTCGTTTTATTCGGGGATTAAGGGAGAGACCTTATCAGCAAAGCTGGCCAAAACAATAGACTTCTCCCATCTGGTCGGCACCATACTTACCTTTTCAAAATGGGTTTTCCCCTTATCAGGTGGCACACTAGCCTCATTAATTTTCGTGATAACACCAACTAGGTCTGTTCCCCTATCGTGGCAAGCTGTTAGCATATCAAAAGCCTCTAACTGTGTTAGCTCACGTCTACAATAGTCAATAACATCCTTCCTCTTGTGTGGCCAGTAAAACTCTTTCATGATTCCGCCGACTGTTTTCCTCCCCGCAAAATGTCCACCGAGGGGTATCTTGTGGGCCAGGTTAGGAATCTCATCTCCATAAATTTTTGGCACCACCCCCCATTCCTCATCTGCGGGCACGGTACTTGGTCTCCATTTCTTCCTTAGTGCTCCCTCCTCCACACAATAGCCCACTGGCTCCCTTTTTAATTCTGCTTCAGAGAGAGCCGTCTCCGTCAAAACCATCAGCTCCTCGTCTCGCTCCTGTGCCTGTATAAATTCCTTCCTTGCTAATGATAAATCTACCTTAATTTCCATTTCACTACGCTGCTCCTCACTTTCTAACCCCTTCTGATACAAGGCTGGTAAAAATGTCTCAGCCAAATCTATATTTACTTCAGCGGCCTTTCTAGACATACGCCGAGTCACTGCGCAAACGGGATAAACCTGTGAGTCCATGGGCAGGGCCTCGATGCTGGCAGGCTGGCTTGTCAATCTTACAGCTGGGTACACCTCTCCACTGGTGAGGTCATTACCAAGTAAGACCTCCACGTCTTTCATCGGTAGTTCGGGCCTCACCCCGATCGTGACCGGTCCAGAGACCAAGTCGCTTTTTAGGTGTATCTGGTGCAAAGGTACTGCTTCAGTCCCTTCCCCAATGCCTTTTATGACCCTGACCTCCCCAGTCTCGGTCTCTGAACTAACGTCTAAAACACTCCTTAAGATCAGTGACTGACAAGCTCCCGTGTCTCTCCAGATCCGTACTGGAACTGGGTTTAACCCCTCCTTCACCGACACCAATCCGGCCGAGATAAACCTCTCGCGCCCTTCCTGAACTTTATCAGACCTCTTCTCCCCCAGCGGTTTGTTTACCAGCTCAATACAGCCAGTCGGAACCGCCGTTTTTCCTTTCCCCGTCTCCTTCTTTGGGGCAAAGCACCTGGACGCAAAGTGTCCGGCTTTCCCACAATTATAGCATACGACTCCGGGAGACTTCCTACCAAACTGCTCCCAGTCTACCTTATCCTTCTCACTAGTCCCCGGCTTACTTTCTGACTTTTCTGGCGGACTCTCCCCACCGTCCTGACTACCCTTCTGGTGGCCTTTACTCGGGGTAAACTTCGTTTTATATGTCAATGCGTACTCATCTGCTAACTTAGCAGTTGCGGCTAAAGTGTCTGCCTCTTTCTCATCTGGGTAGGGTCTCATACCTTCAGGGACACAATGTTTAAACTGCTCAATCAGGATTAGCTGTAGCAGTCTGTCATAATCCCCATTGACCCCTTTCGAGGTGCACCAACTCTCACAATATGTCTGCATCTCACGGGCAAACTCTAAATACGTGCGGCCCCACTGGTTCCTCGCATTCCGGAACCTCTGCCAGTATGCCTCCGGGACCAACTCATAAATCCTGAGTATGGCCTCTTTCACCACCTCATACCTCTGGGCATCTTCTGCGAACAAGGCCGAGTAAGCTTGTTGGGCTTTTCCTTTAAGTACACTCTGAAGCAAAACAGCCCACTTATCCCTCGGCCAGTCCTGACTTGCAGCAACTTTTTCAAAATGGAGAAAGTACCGATCAACATCGGTCTCGTCAAATGGGGGAACCAGCCTAACCTCCTGGGTCGCCCTGAACCCTCCACCTTGGTTCGGAATGGGCCCCTGCGCTGCCGTCATCTTTAACCTCTCCAGCTCAAATTCCCTTTCCCTCTGTTTCTCCAACTGCCTCTCTTCTCGCTCCAACTGCCTCTCTCTCTCTTGCCGTTCTAACTGTTTCTCTTCTTGTTCTAGCTGCCTTACCCGGAACTCGTGCTCGAGTCTCAATTTTTCAATCTGCACCTGTACTGCGTCTCCACCAGGTTTTCCAATAGATATCACCTCCAGCTCCCCTTGGGGAAACACACCTTTAGATACATAATGCTCTATGATAGCTCTGTGCATCTCCGCTCTCCTCATTGTCGACTTCCCCTTAAAAAGATTCAACTGTTTGGCCACAGCTGCCAATTCTGCTTTCCTGGCATTCTCTAATGCCTCCAAGGTCGGCGCCTTTAGAAATTCCTCAATCTCCATTTCTGCTGTTTGCCTTTTCTTTCTTTTGGGAATTTTAACCCAATCAATTTACCCCATCCCAAATTTAGCGTTCAAAATCCCGGACGAGAACCCCACTTATGTTACGTACCCTGTAACTGGCTTGCCAAACCAGCAGAAATGGACCACTTAGTTGGAGTCTGGATTACTGGAACTAAGAAAGTTTTTATTAAAGAAATAAGTAACACAGTATTCTAATAGTAAGGATATAAATGCAACAGGTTAGCAATGATAAAATACACATGTACACAGAACTAGGATAATAGGAATCAATCAAGCTCTATCGCAGTCCAGGGGTAAAATGATCAGTCTCAAGTGATGCAGAGTTCAGTTCAGCTGAATACAGTTCGCAGTAATCGCTGTTGTGCCGTTGGGGGGGGGGTGGAGAGAGAGAGAGAGAGAGAGAGAGAGAGAGAGAGCGCGAATGATGATATTCAAATCGGATTCAAACTGACCTCTGATATTCCTCGCAGTTAGCTTTCGGGCGAGCCCTTTGTAATGTCTTCTGAGGTCACCGACTGTGACCCCTCTGCTCCGGATACAATCGTTCTTCTGCGGTGAACCTGGCACCCAGGCAAGGGCGGACACACACACCAGGTTCCTGCTGATCGTACCTTCTCACCCTGTGCGTCTATGATGGCAGCAAGAAGGGACCGTGGTGGGGGTGCCTGATGATGGTGCTGCTTTCCTGCCGCAGCGCTCCTTGTCGAGGTGATGAACTGGGCGGAAGCCACCACTTTCTGCAGAATTTTTCTTCCTGAGATTCAGGTATTACACTCCCTGGCAATCACATTTCTCGGGATCAGACTTCTGCAGGTCACACATATTCCCACGTATCACATTCTCAGGTATTACACTCCCCAGGTGTCACACACTCAGGTATTTCACTCCCCTGTATCACACACTGCCCAGTATCACACTCTCAGGTATTACACTCCCCTGTATTTGGTAACTGGGTTGCCAAACCAGCAGAAATAGACCACTTAGTTGGAGTCTGGATTACTGGAACTAAGAAAGTTTTTATTAAAGAAATAAGTAACACAGTATTCTAATATAAGGATATAAATGCAACAGGTTAGCAATGATAAAACACACATGTACACAGAACTAGGATAATAGGAATCAATCAAGCTCTATCGCAGTCCAGGGGTAAAATGATCAGTCTCAAGTGATGCAGAGTTCAGTTCAGCTGAATACAGTTTGCAGTAATCGCTGTTGTGCTGTTGGAGAGAGAGAGAGAGAGAGAGAGCGCGAATGATGATATTCAAATCGGATTCAAACTGACCTTTGATATTCCTTGCAGTTAGCTTTCGGGCGAGCCCTTTGTGATGTCTTCTGAGGTCACTGACTGTGACCCCTCCGTTCCGGATACAATCGTTCTTCTGCGGTGAACCCGGCACCCAGGCAAGGGCGGACACACACACCAGGTTCCCGCTGATCGTACCTACTCACCCTGTGCGTCTATGGTCGGTCCTGCAATCTGACCTCCAAAAACTCCCACCAACTTGTGGGGGGGGGGCACACCACACTTCCAGGGTCTCGTTACCTTGTGATCTCGTGGTGTGTGCCGTGCCTTAGCGAACCTGTTCCTTTTATCCCCCTGCTGGGGTATCCCCTGTCCATCAAACTTCAAACAGTTCAGGTTCAAAGCAACCGGTCTGACAATACTCGGAACTGAGTCTCTCTTCATTAATCTCTCTCCTCTCTCTCTTATTAGCATTTTGAATGTTTCCCTATTGTCTCTCTTATCTCTCTTATCAGCATCAATCTTCTGATAACTTGGTCTTTTGTCACACCATCTTAATGACTTATTTAGTTCTCTAACTTCCCCCTGATTTTTGCTCTATTATATGCCCTCTCTTTGGCTTTGACTTTTCTTCTTAGCACTGGATCCTTAACCCCACTCCCCTTCCTGACTGTCACCCAGTTTCCCGTGCTCTGCACCTTGGATGTAACTACCTCTATATATGTTCTATTGGTCACCCCTCTGCCTCCCGAATGATCTGGATTTCATCCAGTCCCACCTCTGGCTCCTGAACATGGAGGGACACTGGAGGTCTCCCTGCCTTCCCACATCCCACAAGAGGAGCATTCAACCATCCTGGATGGCATCGCTACTATCCTAACTGAGCAGATATAAAGAAGGGAAGAAAAACAAACTTGAGCTTTACTTTCTCTGACTGAAGCCTCTCTTCACTGAAGTCTCGAAGATCTCCACTCAGACTGCACTTGCCCCTGCCTTCCTTTAATTTGATCTTGCTTATCAATCCCAAATGCCGACTGGTTGCTATGTACCTGCTCATTAATGCATGTATCTAATCAGCCAATCATGTGGTAGCAACTCAAGGCATAAAAGCATGCAGACATGGTCAAGAGGTTCAGTTGTTCAGAACAAACACCAAATCAGGGAAGTAATTTGATCTAAGTGACTTTGATAGTGGAATGATTGTTGGTGCCAGATGGGCTTCGAGAATTTCAGAGTCTGCTGATCCTGGCATTTTCACAGGCAACAGTCTCTAGAATTTACAGTTAATAGTGAGAAAAACAAAAATCATCCGGTGAGCAGGAGTTCTGTGGGTAAAAACACCTTGTTAATGAGAGCAGTCAGAGGAGAATGGCCAGACTGGTTCAATCTGACAGGAAGACAACAGTAACTCAGATAACAACGTGTTATAACAATGCTTTGTAGAAGAGCATCTCTGAACACACATGTCAAATCTTGAAGTGGATTTCAAAGTGGGCTACAGCAGCAGAAGACCACAACGGATTCCAATCCTGTGAAGAGAGTGGCCACTCGAGTGTATGTGACAAGAACACACCAATTCCAATTTCATTACAGACTTCCGAATGTTGTAACTCAACTGCTTGAAGGTTCTATTTTGCCAGTATTGAATGCCACAGGGCTAGCCCTTAGCAGACTGCAAATCTTCTGGTTCATCCAGGGCTTCTGATTTGGGAAGACTCTGAATGTTCTAGAAGGCAAACAACTATAGATAAACAAAGACCAACAAGCAACCAATGTTCAAAAGAAGACAAGATGTACAGATAAATAAATAATACAGAGAACATGAGATGTAGAGTCCTTGAAAGTGAGCTTGTAGGCTGTGGTGAGTGAAGTTATCCTCACTGGTTCAGGAGCCTGATGGAAGTAGGGCAATATTTGTTTCTGAACCTGGTGGTGTGGGACCTAAGATTGCTGTACTTCCTGCCCGATGGTGGCAACGAGAAGGGACCGTGGTGGGGGTGCCTGATGATGGTGCTGCTTTCCTGCCGCAGCGCTCCTTGTCGAGGTGATGAACTGGGCGGAAGCCACCACTTTCTGCAGAATTTTTCTTCCTGAGATTCAGGTATTACACTCCCTGGAAATCACATTTCTCGGGATCAGACTTCTGCAGGTCACACATATTCCCACGTATCACATTCTCAGGTATTACACTCCCCAGGTGTCACACACTCAGGTATTTCACTCCCCTGTATCACACACTCCCCAGTATCACACTCTCCCCAGGTGTCATACTCTCAGGTATTTAACTCCCCTGTATCACTCTCTCCCCAGGTATTACACTCCCCTGTATCACACTCTCTCCAGGTGTCACACACTGAGGTATTTCACTCCCCAGTATCACACACTCCCCAGGTGTCACACACTCAGGTATCTCACTCCCCAGGTGTCACACTCTCAGGTATTTAATTCCCCAGTATCACACTCTCCCCAGGTGTCACACACTGAGGTATTTCACTCCCCAGTATCACACACTCCCCAGGTGTCACACTCTCAGGTATTTCACGCCCCAGGTTTCACACACTCCCCAGGTGTCACACTCTCAGGTATTTCACTCCCCAGGTTTCACACACTCAGGTATTTAACTCCCCAGTAGTCACACTTCAGGTATTTCACTCCAGGTGTCACACACTCAGGTATTACACTCCCGATGTATCACACTCTCCCCAGTATCACACACTCAGGTATTTCACTCCCCAGTATCACACTCTCCCCAGGTGTCACACTCTCAGGTATTTCACTCCCCAGTATCACACTCTCCCCAGTATCACACACTCAGGTATTTCACTCCCCAGTATCACACACTCCCCCAGGTGTCACACACTCAGGTATTTCACTCCCCAGTATCACACACTCCCCCAGGTGTCACACACTCAGGTATTTCACTCCCCAGTATCACACACTCCCCAGGTGTCACACTCTCAGGTATTTCACTCCTCAGGTTTCACACACTCAGGTATTTAACTCCCCAGTAGTCACACTTCAGGTATTTCACTCCAGGTGTCACACACTCAGGTATTACACTCCCGATGTATCACACTCTCCCCAGGTGTCACACACTCAGGTATTTCACTCCCCAGGTGTCACACTCTCAGGTATTTAACTCCCCAGTATCACACTCTCCCCAGTATCACACTCTCCCCAGGTGTCACACACTGAGGTATTTCACTCCCCAGTATCACACACTCCCCAGGTGTCACACTCTCAGGTATTTCACTCCCCAGGTTTCACACACTCAGGTATTTAACTCCCCAGTAGTCACACTTCAGGTATTTCACTCCAGGTGTCACACACTCAGGTATTACACTCCCGATGTATCACACTCTCCCCAGGTGTCACACACTCAGGTATTTCACTCCCCAGTATCACACTCTCCCCAGTATCACACTCTCAGGTATTTCACTCCAGGTGTCACACACTCAGGTATTACACTCCCGATGTATCACACTCTCCCCAGGTGTCACACACTCAGGTATTTCACTCCCCAGGTGTCACACTCTCAGGTATTTAACTCCCCAGTATCACACTCTCCCCAGGTGTCACACTCTCAGGTATTTCACTCCCCAGGTTTCACACACTCAGGTATTTAACTCCCCAGTAGTCACACTTCAGGTATTTCACTCCAGGTGTCACACACTCAGGTATTACACTCCCGATGTATCACACTCTCCCCAGTATCACACACTCAGGTATTTCACTCCCCAGTATCACACACTCCCCCAGGTGTCACACACTCAGGTATTTCACTCCCCAGTATCACACTCTCCCCAGTAGTCACACTCTCAGGTATTTCACTCCAGGTGTCACACACTCAGGTATTACACTCCCGATGTATCACACTCTCCCCAGTATCACACACTCAGGTATTTCACTCCCCAGGTGTCACACACTCAGGTATTACACTCCCGATGTATCACACTCTCCCTAGGTGTCACACTCTCAGGTATTTCACTCCTCAGGTTTCACACACTGAGGTATTTAACTCCCCAGTAGTCACACTCTCAGGTATTTCACTCCAGGTATCACAGACTCAGGTATTACACTCCCCTGTATCACACTCTCAGGTATTACACTCCCGATGTATCACACACTCCCCAGGTGTCACACTCACCTGAGTTACAGCAGACAGCACTCAGGTAATATACTGACAGCGACTGAGAACTAGTTATGGACCGAAAACTAACAGAGACAATAAAGAAGTTGTTGCAACACACATTAAAGTTGCTGGTGAACGCAGCAGGCCAGGCAGCATCTCTAGGAAGAGGTACAGTTGACGTATCGGGTCAAGACCCTTTGTCAGAACTAACTGAAGGAAGAGTTAGGTAGACCTATCAGTTTTCTCTGTGGGCAGGCTTTACAGTCGACCTCTCTCTCTCTTTCATTGTCCACCAGTTCAGTTTAGTGTCCTGCAGTGCCTTAGCAGAGTGTTCCAAAGAAAGAAAATAGAAAATGTACTTCACCCCAGATTACACTAAAGTGTACCCCTGCCTAATAGGGGTCAAAAATAATGACAGTGTTGCTTCCTGCACTGTTTGCAACAGTGACTTTTCTATTGCCCATGGTGGGTTAAGACTGTAAAAGACATGTTGAGGTGAGTTTAACAGGTGTCATTCGTTCATTAGCATAGCTAACGTTATTTAAACTAGCTGACTAGCTGCTAAGGAGCTACTCTATTGATGTCCTACGTGATGAGGCCAGACTCCCTGTAGACTTGCTTAAAGTTGTAATAGAATGAAAAATGACTCCATGATCATATGAGGGGTGATTGATAAGTTCGTGGCCTAAGGTAGAAGGAGTCAATTTTAGAAAACCTAACATATTTATTTTTCAACATAGTTCCCTCCTACATTTACACACTTAGTTCAGCGGTTGTGGAGCATATGGATCTTGGATGTCCAGAAAGTGTCCACAGCAGGGGTGATTGATAAGTTTGTGGCCTACAGTAGAAGGAGATGAGCTATTAACTTCAAACTTTCCCCATAATCATTCAAAGAGTTGAACTGCATGTGCGTGTAACAAGAGCTGTACGACTCATATTTTAATGTTACATTTTCTGCATAAGACAATATAATAAGGATACACCTTATGCTTTTAGGGAGCACAACATATTAGGGAGGCTAAGCGCAGGGAAGGCTGCTCAAGTATTTCACAGTTCTTTTCATCAGAAAACCGAAGTCTGACAGTCAAGTCAAGTCAAGTCACTTTTTATTGTCATTTCAACCATAACTGCTGGTACAGAACATAGTAAAAATGAGACAATGTTTTCCAGGACCATGGCGCTACATGAAACAATACAAAAACTACACTGAACTACGTAAGAAAAAAACACAAAAACTACACTGGTCCACACACCTATCCAGGACTGCATAAAGTGCACAAAACAGTGCAGGCACTACAATAAATAATATTAAATAATGAACAAAATTGTAGGCACAGTATAGGGTGTAGTAGGTTGGTGTCATGCCAGACTCTGGGTATTGAGGAGTCTGATGGCTTGGGGGAAGAAACTGTTACATAGTCTGGTCGTGAGAGCCCGAATGCTTCGGTGCCTTTTTCCAGATGACAGAGAAGGTCACTAGAGCTGAGATGTACCTTACATCTTTCATCGTTGAGCATAACCTGCCATTCCAGGTGTGTAAGCACACAGGCAAGCTATTCAGGAAAATGTTTTCTGATTCAGAAATAGCAAAAAACTCTGCCTGCTCATCGACCAAGGCAGCAGCAACTGTGACCATGGCACTGGAACCTGAATGTTCAGAGGATCTGTATAAGTTCATCCGGACAGAAAAAAGGCCAGACAGTATTTTGGTTAACGAAAGCAATGATATCATGTGTGAGAAAGAATGTGCCATTTTAGCCAGGTACTATAACGAAACACAGGATAAGGTAACAGCTGGATTTGTAGACATGCCAGTGTGCAATGATGCCAAAGCTGAAAACATATTCAACTGCATTGCATCATCCATGCATGACAAAGTTCGCAAAAGAAATAGAAAAGCTATTTGCATTAGCATTTAGCTATTAGCATTGAGACTGCGTGTGCGTGGAACCTTCTCCACTCCAGCTCGGGGCGGAGCGAAAATCCGGATGCTTCCGCCTCAAGCCTCTATTCCTCTTTGATTGCGGTCCGGGTCGGGTGTAGTGCACGGGAGCCGAGCGGCGGAGAGGGCCAGCTGAGTGAGTGAGGCGACGGAGGAGTAGGGGAGAGGGATATGGGGAGGGGGCCGGATAATATTGTTTGTAGTTTGATCGGTCGCGGCTGTTGTTGCTGTGTGCGGTGCAATGGTTGCTGTCGAATCTGTGCTGCTGTAACCCCCCCACCTGTTGTCTGTCTCCAGGATGGGTGGAGTACAGGACGAGGAGCATCCCGCCGTCGGATTGTTCCGGGAGTATCTGAGGATCAGGACGGTGCACCCTCAGCCGGACTACGGTAAGCTGTGTGGGCAGAGGGGCTACCCTGCAGCTCTGGAATGTCACGGGTCCAAGTGCCCCCTGCAAGCGTGCCCCCCCTCCTGCCCAGCTATCCTTTTACTGATGGCATGAACATCGATTTCTCCAACTAACCGTAATATTGCCCCCCTTTCTCTTCTTCCATTCTGGTTCCCCTCTCACCCCTTATCACCTCCCTCTGGTTCCTCCACCCCCTCCCCCTGGCCGCCATTCAGGTACCTTCTCTGTCCCTTGGTTTCACCCATCACCTGGCAGCTTATGCTCCTTCCCCTCCACTCACCTGCTTCTTCTGGCTTCTGCCTCCGTCCTTTGCAGTTTTGATGAAGAGTCTCTGCCAGAAGTATCGGCATTTTATTCCCCTCCCCGACCTGCTGAGTCCCTCCAGGATTTTGTGTGTATTATCACTTACTCTGGCAAAGTGCAGTTTTTATGAGTTAATTTATAGTGAAAAATGTTCTGTTCTGTTTACAGCAAAACATTCGTTTGTTTACATTCCTGATTTTTCACATTCTAGTTTCACCTTGTGCAACTAGAGAGAACCTTCAGCCCAAACAGAACCTCGGCAAACTTCACCATCAATGTGGCAAATCTGGGGGTGTTTTAACCTCAGCGGAATGATCCTGGTAGCATTAAATAGGGAGAAATTAAGCTGAGATATCCAAGATTCAAAGTGCATGAGGGTGATGGGAAGGATTTACCTGGACTCTGGGACATTCTCTTCAGAGGAGGGAGGCACAAGAGACTTCAGATGGTGGGACTGAGAGAAACTCACCAGGTCGAGCAGTATCTGTCAGGTTCAAGACATTTTATCTACCTTTTGGGTGGAAACCCTTTGTCAGGGTTGAGAGCCTGGAGACAGAGAAAACAGGTACAATGAGGACAGCAATCGGAGTGGGACAGGGGCAAGAGGAGATTGGTGACCTGGGAAGCAGTGGTTTGGAATTGAAGGGTGACAGGCAGCTTGAATTAGTTAGGTAGGGGAGTGGCTGGAGCTCTGGGTCATGGGCAGGTGGAAATGGTAGATGGAAGCAGACAAAGGCTCCTACACTCTCAGTCTGATTCAGGATCTTGACCTGA